>NC_080421.1:5480212-6119703 GCF_029873635.1 Malania oleifera | reverse complement strand
GAAAACATGTTTCGTTCGTAAAATTTTTCAAATCATAATACATTCCACGTAAAACAATATTCATGCCACACATGTGCTGTAAAAAAAAAAAAAACCATACTTCATATTCTAAAATCGTGAATTCCTTACATCTCATACATACATATACATTTTAATCATCATAACAGTATTTTCTCAATCATACATTTCATTCGTAATACACAATATAATATATGCTTTTCTGAAAAGAAATTTACTCATAATCAATAATAATTTGTATGAAAAATTACTGCTTTAATTTATTCCCTTACCTAGCTACTGAAAAATTCGTTAGGACCCAAATCTTATGCCCTTGGTGCTCGAAATTTAACTCCTACAATTTACATTTTTCCTAGATTAATTAATCTATTTCTCCAAAATAATACTCATCTAGCCTTCCCTAGGCTTCATATACCTCAAATTAATATTTAAATTATTATTTAACATCCCCACTTAATTTTCTAAATTTTGCATGCGGGTCCCAAAATTACACCCTCAGCGCTCACCCGGGTCCTAAATTTCAGAAATCCTACTTCAGTCACAGATGCTTAATATTTTAGCATTTCTAAATTAATGCTAATTAATTAAAAATAAGCCCCTTAATAACCCCTGCACCCCAAATTTGGGGTTTTGGCCCAACACCCCCACGAGAATTTTGTCCCACTAGACTTGTAGAGAATCATCCCTAGATTCTCGTGGCGGTGTCCATTCGTCAATTGGACTTATATTTTGCAAGAAATTAAAGAAAAAGGAAAAAATGACTTACCCTAGGGAATACACTTACGCCACTCCTACCACCGATCTGCTCCAGTAGAAATGACGGCAACGGCGAATGGAGTCCAGTGATATTTTCGGATTTTCGATCGAGTAAAAATTCGTCACGAAATCGAGGAGAGAGGGAGAGAGAACGTGAGGAGAGAGAGAGAGAGAGTTCAGAGAGTTGCAGAGAAAAGAAAAGAAAAGAAAAAAAGAAGAAGAAAATACCGGGGGGGGGGCGTGAATTCAAATTAAGAATCCACCTGAAGCTTCAAAGAAGCTTAAGGTGGTTTAACATATATATATATTAATATAATAATAATAATAATTTATTTAATTAATATTAATAATATATTTTATTAATAAAAATAAAAATAAATTTTAATTATTATTATTTTTTCTTTTTCTTTTAAATTAGATTAATTAATTAATTAATTAATTATTATTATTATTTTTTTTTTTTTGGAAATCAATCTACTAATCTTTTATATCTCTCTTTTGGGGTTTTTACATCTTATCTCTAAATATTTCTGTTGTGGGATAAAATCAGTGATGACCAATATGACTGCTCCCAGATCTTCGATGACCTGAAAAGGATAGAAACAAAAAGGCTTGGAGGACTCGGGGTGTAATCCGAGGGATCACTCTAATGCCTAAATAAGAGGAATATTCTAGAGAGCCTGAATGTAATAGTAGAATGGATTGTATGACTTATCTTGGCCTCTTTCCCGCATCCCTTCTTATAGGGACTGGAGTTGACCCTTGGGTTAATCCATCTTTATTGCACGGGGGCGTGAATCGCTCCTAGGTCATAAAGTATTTGCATGCATCACTCGACTATTTAAGTCGCTGACGTGGATCTCTCCTTCTCTTTATTGGCTTGGAGTTGATTGCTCTCGCCAGAAGATTTGACTTAGGGGGTGCGGGTCAGGTGTTGACTCGCTCTTATTGGCCGGTTTATTTTGGGCATATCAATTTCTAACATTATTTTTCTTCAAAGGTAGCCTTTTATTTCAACCGAAAGATAAACTTTACATAGCCTTTTATCGCATATTTTCTTTTATTTATTCTCGAGATTCATTGAGATGATTTATTATAGTGAATCACTAAAATGTCTCTTAAAAGACAAAAATTAAGATTCATCATGAGTTTATAAGGTCACTAATTGACATGATGAGCAAGCAAAACATGGGCTCTATTAGACAAGAAATTATTAAGTTAGACAGGCTAAACAAACTCTATTTTAAGATTAGGTCAATATATTTCATCATATCCTAAAATTTTGTATGATTTTAATGTATTTGGATTTAGTGGTTTTAGACAAAATTTAATATATTTTTGTATAATACTTTTTCCAAATGCACATAAAATCAAATCCAAGACATCTCCCAAATATAGAGTAATGTTGCATTTGCAAGCATGAATTTTGGACCTTGGTTTTGAATTTGGGTGGATTTGGATAAATTGTATTATTTCAATATAATTTTGTATTTCATCTTATCCAAATTTAAAGGCTATCCAAACATAGGGTAAGTGATTTTTGGGAAAGTTTAAATTAAATAATTAATTTTTAATTGAAAAATTGGAGATTTGATCGGTTGTCTATTGGGATGGGTAAGAAAAAATTAAAAATCCTAACCAAACAGCCAGCAAAATCAAACCAAATCGAATAAAAAAATTGGTTTGTTACTTTTTTTTATTTGATTTTGGTTAGTTACTTTTTTTATTTGGTTTTGGTTCAAAATTTTCAATTTTTTCAATAATTGATTAAGTTTCGGTCCAACTCATTCAATGACCACAGTTAATCGTACTCATATACTATTAATATGCATAAAATTATATACAGCAACAACAACAATAAGTCTCGTGAATTGTAGTTGATTAGTTTCGGAAAGGTAGATATAGTTGTGGTATCTTTGGGAATTTTGGGAGGAACTCGTGGTAGAGTTAGAAGGAGTGAACATCATGGTGATGCATCAATATAGGGAAGGGATTAGTGCGGCTAATTTTCTTACTAAAGAAGGAGAAATGAGAAACAATATAATTTAAGAAGAACAACACCTTCTACACGTTATCTAAAATGTATTCTTCAGATGGATAGGCGGGGTATCGTTTCCATTCGTCGTTAGTTCAACTATAGAATTTCATTTGGTATATTTTTGTTTTGAGTTTGGTTGTGTTTATGTTTTTATCTTCTTTGTTAGTTATGTTTAGTTTTGTTGTCCTAATTTGATTGGTTGCTGGTGTTGGCTTGGAAGGGTTTTTCTATACTCTCCCTTTTGTTTTATCTTGTAACCACGGTATTCCTCCGCCAAAAGTGAGGGTATATTTAATAAATAAATGGAGGTGACGCCCTCTTTTAGTAATAAAAAAAAAAAAAAAAAAGTCTTAAGTTCCATTATGTGAGATTGATTACAAGAATCCTTTTTTGCCAATTCATTTGTTTGAGAATATTTTCCTCTATTAGATTAAGGACTATTAAATTCTTCCTCGTTATTTCATTTTAAATTATTGTAGACCTATTCCTATCTCTTTTATACCAAAATCACTAACTAATTGGCTCTTCCTCACCGGTGTTCTACTAGGCATATGTTTCAAATATCCAAACCATCTAAATTATCTCTCCCTTATCTTGTCTTCAACTAGTGTTATACCTAAATTATTAAATATATACTCATTTTTAACTTTATCTTTTAATGTTATACCACCCATATATCTTAATATTCACATTTTAGTAAGTTTACTTTTTATACATGTTGTTTCTTAATTATCCAATATTTTGAAATATAAAGTGTAGTTAATCTTATAGTTATCTTATAAATTTTTTTTTTAATTTTAAAGATATTTTACAATCACACAACACACCTAATGCACTCCTCCATTTTACCCAATCTATTTTAATTATATGCACAACATCGTCTTTAATTTTCCCTTCTGTTTGCATAACAGATCCAAGATATCGAAATTTGATAGTGATAATAATTTCTTGATTATCAAGTTTAGTCGTGCTCCTTGTGGTATTTGTGGGATTTTTGGGAGCAGCTTATTGGTTTATTAGAGGGAGTAGACTTTTCGATAAATCATTGGTATAGAGAAGGGAATAAAGTAGCAGATGCATTTGCTCGACAAGGTGATATGGGGAGGAATAGTTTATTTACCAATAGTAGTTAACTCCCTAAAGTTATCAATGATTTGTATAAACTGGAAAAATGAGTACAGTGTATATGAGATATGTTTAGTTGATTTTCTTTTGGTTTTGGTTTATGTTTTATGTTATTTATCTTTTGTTTGTTTTGTTGCGTGAGGTTTGTTTTGTAGGTACTTGTTTTGTTTTATTTTGTTTGAACTTGTAAAATTATTTTGGCTGAATGTTGGTGTTGTTTTTTAGGAAGCCTTTAAAGTTTTGTCTTTTATTTCTCCCATTGATTGTCTTGTAACCACGGTATTCCTCCACCAAAAGTGAGGGTTTATCAATAAATAAATGGAGGTGCCGCCCTTCTTAAAAAAACAAAAAAAAATTGATTATCAAGTTTAGTCTTATCTCTGCTACTACTTTTTTTGGTATCAAAATTACCTTTCATATATTCTATCTTGTTCTTACTTATCCCCTTTTATATACACATTTTGGTAACTTTTACTTTTTATATATGTTGTTTCTAAGTTGTCCAATATTTTAAACTATAAAGTATAGTTGGTCTTATAGTCATCTTATAAATTTTTTTTTAAAATTTTAAAGATATTTTACAAGCACACAACACACATGACACACTTCTCCACTTTACTATAATTTAAATTTTGAGAATCAAATGAATAGCTATTCCTCATATATTCTTGATTATTTCATTCAAGATGTAATATGAAAAGAATAAACATCTCCATGGTAAAATTTGGAGTAGTTATTCCTTATTAATTTCCTATTATAGACTCATAAAAAGTTTCACATTATTATTTGTTTTATAGTAGTAACATAATTTTTAGATAACTAGTTGTAACTAACATATTAAAACTAATGTATTCTTGAGAATAAACATTCCGCAAACCAAAGGTAATCTTAGTTTGTTATTCAAATATTCAATATTTGTTATTTTCCACAAACGGTTGAATATTGTTCTATGCCGATACTCGTGGAGAGTTTTTCTTTCTATTTTTATTTTTTGGTATTAAGTTTTTGTAACAGAATGTGATAAAATAATTTTATTACTTTTTGCTTTTGATAAATAAGTGATTTTACTTCATTGAAAAAGAGAATAGAAAGTAAGTAGGTGCAAGAAATGTTACAAATAAGTTTCTCCATCTTACCTTAGATGGTGCTTATTCTATAATTTCAATGAGTTTTTAATTAATTCTAATTCAATAGATGGTTAAAATGTCTATTGCATCTTTCAAAAGTTTTGGGCTCATCATTGAATCTATGATTTACAAGGTGTAAGTATATTTTCTTCAACTTTTTTTTTTTAATTTTTTTTTATTAATACTCATTGTGGATATGTAATAGGTGCACATTATGTTTGTATCGCATAATTTTAAATATATTATTTTTTAAAAAAGATCCAATGTTATGGAGATAGACATTATAAGAATATTCGAAAAAACTAAAGTTATTTTATTAAATTTATTCATGTATGAGAGTAATGAAAAATTTTGAAAATAATGTGAAAAATATTAATTAAAAATTATACTAATTGAAGTATAAAAATAACTTTTATAAATTTTTAAGTCTTGTTTGAAAAAAGAAAAATATGAAAAATTCTTTCACATATTTTAGTTATAAAAACAAGCGAAGGAAAAAAAAGACTAATCAATCAACAAAATAAACATGACTAATATTTATTTTAATTTTTAATTACATTGAAATAAATTTTCATTTTCAGTAACATGAAAAAAATATAAGAAAAAAATTAAATTTCTTTTCCCCCATAAAATCCTTAATTCAGCTGCAGCTCGAAGCCTCGAACCAAACCAGAGCGTCCACTGTTTCTCACTAGAGCAGAAGTGAGAGGAAAATCAAAGAAGCAAAGATTGAATTTCTATATGTTATATTTCAATTCGTACAATCTCTATTTATATAAAGAATTGGGAAACATTCAAACAATCTGTACACCGATATTTTCTAACTTTTCTCCTTACGTGATTTCAGTCGTGATTTGATTTCTTGATTCATGTCAAAGATTGTGACATTTCTCAATGCTCGATTTAAGTCGTGAGGTGCGGCATTCCTCAATAGTCCACCTCAAGTTGGCATGGATGTTTCTCTTCCGCTTGCATAATAGATCAAAGATATTAAAATTTGTTAGTATTAATAATTTCTTGACTATTCTCGCCACTACTATTCCTTGCATTACTAAATTACATTTGATATAGCTTGTCTTATTCCTACTTATCATAAACCCTTTAGACTCTAATGTAACTCTCCAAAGTTATAGCTTAAATTTCACTCCACTCCTACTATCATCAATCAACCAATATCATTTGCAAAGAACATATATCATCTCATTTCAAATATTCATAATAGGTTTATCAATCATTAAAGTAAAAAGATAAGGATTCAAAGTAAAACCTTGAAGTATACCTATTATGATGGAAAAATTTCTACATTATTTCCTATAATCCTAATGCTAGTCACTATTTTATCATACATATCCTTAACGATCCCAATATATCAACTGTATTTCCCCTTCTCTTTTAAGTCCCACCAAAAAAACTTTCTTAGGTACTTTATCATATATTCTCTTTAAGTTAAAAAAAAAAAAAAACTCATATATAAGCCCCTTTTCTTTTTCTTTTTCTTTTTCTTTTTTTTTTTAATTTTTCCATTAAACTTCTTAAAAATAAATAACTTTTTTTGTTGATCTTTTAGGTATAAGATCAAATTGATTTTCTGAAATCCCTATTTCTCCTATAAATCCATCATATGACTATGATCTTAGTTCCACGATAGTTATTACAGCTTTGAATATCACTTTTATTTTTGTATAAATGTACTAACGTATTTTTCCTTATTCTTCTGACATTTTTTGGTTTTATAAAATAATGTTAAATAGATTAGTTTACCAAATATTTCATTTATCTCCTAAACATTTCTAAAGTTCAATTGGTAATTTATCTAATCTTATTAATTTTTCATTTTTTGTCTTTTCTAATATCATCTTAAGTTTAAGGATTTTAATTTTACAAATAAATCTCTTATTTTTAGTCTTTTTCTCATCTGCCACTTCCAAGTTCAATCTTTCATTTTAATTTTCATTAAACAACTTATCAAAATATCTTAACCACCTCTTTTTTATGTCTTATTTTCTAATTAATATTATATATAATATGGGTAAAAATACATATTATATATAATATTATAAAATTTTAATAATTGAAGTAAAAAAAAAAAAAAGTGTATTGACCTAAGATTCATGCTTAAATTTTTATTTTAAGTATTTTAAATTTGCATGTTAATTACTATGAAAAAAAAATTATTTGTAGTGACTTTAAAATTTAAAATTGTATTTAACAATTCGGTTAATCTAGTCCAAAAATCAATTAATCAAATTTCAATTAACTGTTTTAAATTATTCAATTTGCATTTGTATTTTTTAGTGAATTAAAACTTCTACTCGATTGGCAGCTTGTCATTAATGATTCAATTAACCAAACTATATTCATTTCTAAATATTTATAATATGACATATTTAAATTATCTAACCTAATAAAATTTTGGGCAAAAGACATTAACCTCTGTCACGGTCCCACATCGAATGTGTACTACGGAGATCTTAGGTTTATGAGGATGGTTTGGACTCCAACTATATAAGACACCTTTTATAGGATACATTCGTGAGGCTAGTGGGCTAAAGCGAGCAGTGCCTCATCGGAGTTGGGTCTAGGGTCATTCATTACATTTGATATTTGAGCTATCTTGGGATACTATCATGTGGGTGGATCTTACACAAACATGTAAGCCACTTTAATGAGAGTGTCATAGATCAGATAGGAGAACTCACTGTCCTACATTGAATGTGTATTAGGGAGATCTTGGGTTTATAAAGATAATTTGGATTCCAACAATGTAAGGCGCCTTTTACAGAACAAATTCATGAGACCAATGGATCAAAGCAAATAATACCTTACTAGAGTTGGGTCCACGATCATTACAACCTCCCATAAGATTTGATAAAAAGACACTGATCTCTTCTACGATTTTAAAAATTCTAAAGACCACTATGAGATTTCAAGAATTTTAGAGATCTCCTCAGAGATTTTTCAAAAAAAAATACAAATTGTCCATCATGTCAACTTGCAATTATGTGTTTTTGACCAATTTTAGGAAAAAATTATCATTTTTAAAAATTTTAAAAAATATTAATAAAATTTTAAAAAACAAATCTCAATCGACCGTCATGTCAGCTTGCAATTATTGTGGATGATGAGTAGCATGATCTTCCTATGCTCTCTTTTTCTTCCCCCAAAAAGTAGTTGACATTTCCTTTCTTTCCATCCAAATTTGATTTCCAATGTGACAAAAAACATGGACCCAATTAAGCCCTAAGAGTAGGTACCTTTCCTTAAAAATCCTACATCTGTTACCCATACCTCATGCATTACAACACTAATTAAAAATCTTAAATTTACCAATTGTAGTTTAGGTGTTGACATACAAAAGTTTTACCCTTTTAAAATTTTAGGAACAATAGTTTAGGTGTTGACAAAAATTTAAATTTAATTACGAACGGCAATAAAAATACATGATTTTTTTAATCATTCAGGCACGTAAATTGAAATAAATTTTTAAAAATTATTTCAATCATTTCAAGAACTAAAAAATTGGAATTTAATTATAATTGTCCATTAAAATACTAGAATTTTTTTAATCATTAGGGCAAAAAAAAAAAAAATTTGGAAAAAGGCTAGGCTACGTGCCTAGAAGCCAAACCCTCAAGCCCCTATGATTCAACTGCTTGACAATTAAAACAATGGAAACCAATGAACAATCGCCATGTCGCCCACCAAACAAAATCTCAGTATTATTTGGTATATTTGTCAAACAATTATTATAATATTTTCATGTGTTTTAAGGGTAAAATAATTTTTTTAAAAAAATTTATTAGCTGTTTGATAATAAATTAATAGAAAAAATATAAATATTTTAAATATCGAATATCAAAGATGATATTAAGATTTTTTTACAATCTTAAAGAAAATCAACATTTTTTTGTTAATCTTGAGAGAAATTTATGAAAATTTATTAATTGCCTAAGCATGTACGAATCTTAGACAATTTTAAGAAAGTTCGAATTCGATTGATAATTATCAACTAAAAATAAAAAAAATTCAAAAACACAATTAATTGTTTGACAACCTAATCTAATAATTTATCAAATAATTAAGATTAATGCATTATAAAAGATGAAAATTGTTAAGTTTCCTTTGAGAGTATAAATTTCAAGCTTTGAATGTAAATAAATTTAAATAAAAGGACAAATACACTGATATTTCCTAAGATTTAGTAAAAAAATAGACACTCTCTCTTTAAATTTCAAAAATCTCTCTCCTAAAGTTTTAAAAATGTTACAATATTTTCTAATATTTGTTAAAAAGATATAAATTTTAATTGAAAAAGTTTTTTTTTTTACAAAATACACGATACTTGAAAGTTTAGGAAAAATTTTTAAGATTTTAACTTGAGAAAGTCAATTATACTTTTGTCAAATTTCAGTAAAGGTTAATTTTTTTATTGCAAGTAAAATTTAATATGTTTTTATATAACATAATTTATAATTTCATATAAATTCAAATTTAATACAACTTCCAAATATAAGATTAAATTAAACTACTTAAAAATTTTAACATGCAATTATTAATTAAAATCACTCAATAATTGAAATTATAATTAATTAATTAATTAATTATTTCATGCATTGTAAGTTATTCCATGCATGCCACGAGTCACCTCCAAAGGCACCGACCAAAGCTTTGAAAATAAAAAAAAGTCCGAAGCCCATTTTCTCTCTCTCTCTCTCTCTCTTCATAAGCTCTCCAGCCGCCCTACGTGTCCTAACCACACACTCATTCGTGGTCCAGAGTCCACTCTCCCCCCACCCCTCTGTCTCTCTCTCTCTCCTCTCTCCTCTGTCCTCTGTCCTCTGTTTGTCTCTCTCGAGTGTCAGCCACTCTCTGCTTCCAACAAATGGCAACTAAAGACCAGAGGACTAAAGTAAAGCAGAAGCAAAGCGCCAGGGCGGGGAGAAGAAGAAGAGGTTGGGAATTTCAAATATATATATATATATATATATATAAAGGGCGAGCGAGGTGGGGATGATTCATTGATGCTTCTTTAAGCTCGTGTGAGTCACGAGAGACTCGCACCCAAAGCAATTTTCAATTAATAAACCCCCGGGCAACAACCCCAGTTGCAGATAAACCCTAAAAAAAAATTTCAAAAGCAGGGTTTGATCGATGCAAAAGGATAAGAAAGGCAGTAGTGTTATTAATATCATGGGTACGAGCAGCGGGAAGAAGGAGAAGGAGGGTAGAGAAGCAGGGGATGATGATGATGGAGGTGAGGTGGTGGACGGTTCGGGTATAATGGAGTTGGTTGAGAACGAGGAGGTGTTCAGCAGTTTCGTGGATCATAAGTTCCAGGAGTTGGATAGGGATCGCGACGGAGAGCTCTCCCTGAAGGAGCTTCAGCCTGCCGTCGCCGATCTTGGCGCTGCTCTTGGCTTGCCTCCCCACGGCGCTTCCCCTGACTCTGATCACATCTATTCTGAGGTGTGTGCGATGCTCCTTTTCTTAGTTTCTTTGATTTGATTCCGCTGCTTGCCCAATTCTAATTTTGATTGGTTCCATCTTTTTCTCTTCTGGTTTTGTTCTATTTTAGGTTTTCATGACCATTTAATTATTTTACTAGTTGCCGGCATGCTGCCTCATTCTAGTTGCCAATTCTTGTTCTTCTGGTTCTTCTCCCTTTTGGGTTTCAATGATTAAAATTTCCATCTTTCTTTTCTGGGTTTTTCTCTTTTGGGTATTCATGATCGTTCAGTTAGTAGCTGCCTCTTTCTAATTAACAATTCCATCTTTCTCTTTTGAGTTTTCATGATCATTTAATTAGTTGCCACTCTCTCTCTTCTCTCTCTTGGGAGAGAGGGGGGGAGGGGGGGCGGCGCTGTTTCATTGATTCAAAGGAAAAATGGGTGTCTGGTTGTCTGGTGAAGAGCAAGAAATATGCATGAAATGGAGAAGATTAGTTTTCTCGGAAGAATCTACAATTTTGTGCTACGGCTATAAGCTAATTTGCTGTACAGAAAGTGTTGCATAATGAATTTTACTAACTTTGATTAGCAACTGTTTGTTAAATTTTTTTTCTTTTCCTATTTTGGGTTTTCATATAATTGGCTGCTTTTTTTTTTGGGGGGGGGGGGGGGGGGGGGGGGGGGGGGGGGGCAGCAAAGTGATGAATGGAATGGAGAAGATCCATTTGCAGTGAAAAAATTAAAATTTTTGTATTAACAGCATGCGCCCCCCCCCCCCCCCCCCCCCCTGGTTATTTGGTTAGATTAACATGGATGATGTTCTGAAAGCTAGCTAATTTGCAATATTGAATTTTGTAACTTTAATTAGCAACTGTTTATTTTAAGCTAAAAATTATTAATATTTCATAAACTAAAGTTTTTATCTTTCTCGATGTCTCTCGAAGCACTAAATTGTATTTTATTTACTTTTTTGTTTTTGAGTTTTGACGTTTTGAGATCAAGATGCTTTTGGAATTGGGAGTTTCCAATTCTAGCTCAACACGCATTATATCCACACCAACCTTGTGAATAGTGGAACATGATGAGCTTTAATTTGTCGGTCTTGTGGCTCTTTGCTTTTCAGTCCCTTTCTCTTTTTATAATAATCACGCTTTTTTCTTTTCCTTTTCCTTCTCTTTTATCTTCATGTGAGGAGGAATCTAGTCCCTGTGCTGCAGAAATTAAATGTGTTGCATGGATTTGGCAAGAACTGGATGGATGTTAATGATAAAAATCATGATAAAATTCTGAACTAGATCTGTTTTAAGTGCACACAACACAAGATCATATTTTTACTAGAGGAAATATAATAATTGATGACTGAGAAATGTCCTCTCCTAATAACTTGCACGCATTGGTAAGAGCGGGTGCCAGAGTTTGATCTACTCCAAAGTGTAATCCAACTCTGATCTGGGAGAAAACTCAGAGAAGAGGGCCATGCAGGCACTTCCTGGGGTCGTGGGCGGTAGAAAGGAAAAGGTAGTTAAATGGATAATTACGATCCATCAAGATGATGAATGGGACTTGAAGGGATCAGTTTGAGACGTTTCAAAATCGGATTGCTAAAAGAGTTGGGTGGAAAAAAAGTTGAACCTGAAATCGCTTTTTGTGTTTTTCTACGTGAATTACTAGTCATTTTCTTGATGGAAAATGATACCTTTTATACAAATGAACTGTGCCAACTGCCAAGTAATAGCATTTTTCAAACTCATGAGTCACGAGACACCCAATAACCTTTAATATGTATCTTGAACTGTAAGCATGTGCTTTTCTTCATTGAAAACTGAGTGAACCTATAAAGTCAAAGAATTTGATGGTTGATGCTAAGTGCTGCGACGGCAGTTTAACAGATAAATCAATATCTGCCCTCGTGTCTTTAAAGCGATGTGCTCGTGAGATGTATTTAGCTCATTAAATTTAGGTCTCCATGGATTAATACCACCTTTTTCTCGTATTTGTCCCAATTGCATGCTTGATAGAGACCTTTTTTTGATGTCTTGCAGGTTTTGAATGAATTCACACATGGCAAGCAAGAAGTGAGCAAGATTAAGTTTAAAGGGGTGCTGTCAGATATTCTACTAGGCATGGCTGCTGGTTTGAAGCGAGACCCTATTGTGATTCTCCGTATTGATGGCGAAGATCTGGAAGAATTCATCAGCAGCCCCAGTTTTGAATCAGAGATGGTCAGCATATTTTCAGAGATAGAGGTGCCCGATGGGTCCCTCCGTGATTACCTTGTGAAAGCTTTTGAAAAACTTTCAGTTGATCAGGGGATGCCCCCTTGTTCGGATTCTTGGGTAATTCGTTCTATGCAATTAAACTTCATATTTTAAGTGCCCTTACATCTTTATGATTGCTTGTGGGAGTTTGAAACTATGTTATGTTTTGTGGAGCTTTTGCTCCAAGTGCCAAAGCAAATAGCTGTATTAAATTCTTGGCGTATGGGATATATTTCTTGCACAGGTTATGAGCAACATTGTGGAACCAACCTGTGCTAAACATGATCTTGAGCAACCTGTCTCGCAAGAGACCCTACTGGTGGAATTTAAAAAAGTGTCACAAAGTGTTGCTCAACTTCTCAAGGAACAACCTGTGATTGTTGCACACAATGAAAATACCTTTGATGGAAGTGGCATTAAGAGACTATTATCTAATAAGTTTGAATTGGACAAGGTCAGTAATTTGTTTTCTGCTGATATTGATAAAAAGAGGTCGCCAATATTTTCTAATTATAGTTTGAAATATGTTTAATTTTATTTTGAATGCAGTCACTGGAGGCAGCTTTGAAAACTGTATCAAAGGATCGAAATGGGAAAATGTCCAAGGAATTTCTACGTGTGGCACTGGATGAGATTGGGGCTTCAGCTGGTTTACCGCCATATGGTGCAGTTGATCAGGTATCTGTGTCATTAATCACTTTATATATATAGGCTGAATTTGCATCCAAGATTTTGTGGAAGGGAAGGAAGCCAAAAGAAATAAAAATAGAAAACAAATTCTCATTGTATTTTCTATCTCAGAATGAAATTTTAATCAAAGTTAATTGAAAGTTAAGAAATTTTCTAGATTTATGAAATGTAAAACAAGATTTTTGTTGATTGATTTTATCATATATTTTTTTTTCTTTCTCATTTTCTTGATACCCCGAGTATGAAATAGCAGATCCCTTCATGATTTTCTTTCCTCTCCTCCATAATTTCTTCGTTAATGAATTGAGTATGCCTTAAAATTCTACAGATGGACATAGCAGTCATGGATGTGTTTAAGATGTTGAAAGCAGATGACGGGAAGTCTGTTAAAGAAGATGAGTTCAAGAAGTTAATTACTGAAGTACTGGGGAGTCTAATGCTGCAGCTGGAGGGAAACCCTATGTCAGTTTCTTTGAACTCGGTCGTCCATGAGCCCCTCGCCTCTTCTTCCACAATTTTGCCGGCATCATCTGCAGATAATATATATAGTACAGGTGACTCCAAAGAAGCACACAAAGGGATATAAAAAATTAAGCATATGAAATCATGACTATTAAGGAAAATGATCACTAGTAAGGCATGTGATGATCTGCAGTACTCGACTGATTTCGTGCTCTAATTAAAAGCTTTAAAATGCAAACATGGGTCACTTGGGAGTCTCAGAAATTATCGATAGTTGTATGCTTTGCCTAGTCTAATAGATTTCCCCTAAATGTTGTACTGAAAGTGTATGCTGACTAGTTGAATGCAATCTCTGTTTGGCTTGTATTGGAACTTCAAGCTTGTTGATTTCATGGAAGTAGATCATTTTCTGCTTCTCCTTCTTGTATAAGATTTGTGGTTACTCTAGAGTTAACTTAATTTACTTGAAAATGGTGGTAAAAATATGAATATTTATCTTATCTTATAATGCAAATAGGTTATGGAATATTTGTGTAATCTTAATAACATATTTGGCTGGATTTTCGAGACAAATTGAACGCAAACACGAGTATCTCGATTTGAATCTTATTTTCAAGCATCTCGTTTGTGTTTTTTTTTTTTACCACTTATGGGGTATAGCCTACTGATAATTAAAGATTTAGAAAAATTATGGATCTTGTTTTAATTTTTTAGGTCATTTTTAAAATTATTTTTTAATGTTTTGTTTGGTGTATTTGTTTTTTGAATATGGATTTGCGTAGATTTTGATAAGCTTTAGTCTAATTTTGGGTGGAGCGACAATTTTTCTATTGAGAGGGATATTAATGTAATTTTGTGCTTTATAAAGGTTACATTTAGGGGTATATTCAAGTTAAGTTGAATCGATACAATAAAATAAAATACTCGAACTTTTAACTCGACTCGAAAATGTTAAGTTCGAAACTCGACTTGAGCTAGACTTAATTATTGGTTCATAAAATTTGAGTTCGACTAGATTATAAATTAATATTGAATACATATATAAATATATTTAATGTACATATAATATTAAATATAAATATATTTATAAAATATATATTACATGGGATATATAATATAAAAATAATAAAATTAAAATTTTGATTGGGTTCGAAACTAGATTCAAGTATTATTATTGAACTCGAATTCGAATTCGAATCGTTAAAATACTCGAGTAGATTGAACTCACGTAGAATTGAGTCGAACCGAGTTAGGGATTAAATCAAGTCCGAGTAACTCATGAGTAAGTTTGACTCACTTACACTTCTACTAACATCCTTATATCAGATGTATTGTTCTCAGTTTGATGGAAACTTTTGAATGAGGCAAGTAAGAGGGAAGGGGATAGGACATTCTACTTGAACATATTGCTGAATGGTGAAATTGGTGACCTAATTTGACTCTAAAGATGTTGGCAAATTGTCGAACCTCATAAATATTGTGTCATGGGCGTTGTATTTTTTTTATTTTATTTCTTGTTTTTCTTTTGTTTGTTGGTTTGTTACAGTTTTTCGTAACACTTTTATGTTAAAAAATTAATATTCTTTAAAAATACATATAATATATATTTATATAAATTATTTATAAGTTATCGATTTGATTAATCATGGTTATTCGAGACTTTATTGGAAATGTTTCGAATTTTGGCAATTTTCTTTTTTCTTTATTTTTCAGTTAAAATCTGTCATTTTTCTTGAAAAATCAAATATCATTAACCTGTTGCAATAGTCAGGACTTGAAGTTACTCCTCTGTAAAATACAACCAAAAAAAATTTTTTTTTCCTCTTTCTTACACACTCATTCTCTCCATCATTTAGTAGTAATCTATTGTAGATATTTTTTATATTTCTATCATCTTATCTTTGTTTCTTTTCCTTCCTTTACATTGAGTAATCATATATTATAACTCATAAAGTTCTAGAGTTTGTGAGTGCACATAGATTCGCACATCGTTGAATAATCCTTAATACCATGCGATCGTGACTATTTGCACTAAGAGATTCTCTTTATAGGCGCAAAATTGATTTTAAGGACAGTGGCGCCTCAACTTCTCCACGTTAATTATTTCACAAATTTTATTTAGTTATTATTTTATTACATATTAATTTCGCACATGTTTAATTGAAACCAAATCGATAATTAAAAATTAAACTGGAACCAAAATTTAAAAAAAAAATTAAAATTAAAAATAACACCACTTTTTCTTATTCATTGTGTCCATAGAGACACCCTTTTTTTTTTGTTTTTTGGGTCACCCTCAATTATAAGCTATGTCATGCACAGCATAAACAGTGGGGTATAGGGTGCCTCATGTTTTTATTTTAAAAATTATTTTAGGGTTGGTTTGCAGAGTAGGGCAGGCTGGGTTGAGACCAAGACTTGCAAGTTGGCCAATATCAATTATGGAAATTTGCTCATGCCTTCATATTGCTTTGGAATATAGTGCATGAGATGAGTAACCACGGCACTATGCTGTCTCTGCACATGCCCCCAAAACCCCTTTTATAGAAATAAAACCAACCAGCTAAATTATGACAAAAACGGCATGGCCCCAAACCCACTTTGGGACATGGATTTGTGAGGTAAGTAGAACCCACCATAGCCCTGCATTAAAAGAATGATAAGAAAAAAAAAATAAAGAAGGGTGGCAATGGTGTAAATTTGGTCAAAAATGGGTGATGGTTGTTATTACTATCGTACAGTATAGTACTACTTGTAGGGAAATGAATCCGAAAAAAAAAAATAAATAAATAAATAAAGAGAGAAATAAAGGAAAAAGAGGACTCGGTTTGGCACAGGACCAAACTATCGGCAGTTTCAGGGAATCTCAGGAAAACCGTCGATGGTTATAGCTACCAAGAGCAATTATTAGCCAAACCGTCGACGATTTTGTAAGGCACAAGAAAAATCATCGACGGTTTTCCTCTGGGCAAGCTTACTTAAGTAGTAAGTAATGTATTTTTATTTCATAATTTACATTCTTCTCTCTCTCTAAATTAGGTTTTTGGGACTCTCTCTCTCTCTCTACTCTCACTCCCTCGTGACTCTCTCTCTCCCATAGGCTCACCCGGAGTCCATCATCGGTCCCCAATCATCTTCCTCTTTTCTCTCGACTTGCCGACTCACTTTCGGCGGCAGGTTCGGAAGCTAGGGTTTCGGTTCTTCAAGGGTTTTAGGCAGATTTTTCTAGGAAACAGGTAAGGGGATTAAGTTATGATGTAATACTCAAATCGTGTGGCATGAGGATAATCCATTTGGTTTTGTTTCATAATTGAATCTGAGTATTTTATGGTATTGTATTGTGGAAATATGATTTATACTTTTTGACGGAAATACTGGAATTGTTTGCGGGAAATATTGGAGATGTGATATGATGATTGTATGTCGAGTTTTGATATGATGGCAGGTTTTATATGAAATGACAATAGTGAGAATATATTATAGTTTTTATTACTTAAATTGCAAGATATGGTTTAAGAACCCTGAGGACCGGTTGTATTGTGAGCACGGTGTCGTTGCTAGTGAGATGTTTGGCCAAGTGCAACCACATTGTAGTGGAAGTGTAGGTGGTCTCAACTGGTTGGCCTGTGAAGTGTTGTTGTACCTTCCCTAGAGTCCGAACCAGGAAGTGGTAAGGCAATCGAACCTGCAGATGAGCTTGCAAATGCCTGTAGACATGCTTGCAGATGGTTACTTTGACTTTGTTTGGGTTGATCACCCAGGCTAAGTTCAGCCTACGAGCCGCACAATCCGTCATGGGGGTTAAACATGTTGTTTGTCCAACAGGGGGTGTCTTCTACGCATATATGTGAATTTATGTAAACGGTGTTACCTATTCATTGAATTGGTTTGTACTGTAGAAATAAATGTGTATTTTCAAGCGTATAGGTGTGAGTACCATTTACAAATACTATTTTTGGTAAAAAGAAGAAATGGATGTTTTCTACTCCTACTAGAACTCATGTTGCCCACACACTAATAATAACTTAATCTGTCTTATTAAGAGGTGTCTCACCCCAATGATCATTCAAATTTTCAAGAGATACCAAGGATCGTGCTAAGCAGGCTAAGGGGGTGGAGTTTAGATTATCTAGTAGTAGTAAGTGGTTTGTATGGACTAAGTTAGTTTTCTTTCATTTTGCTGGGTTGTAATATGAGCATTTGGAGACCTCTATGTATGATGGTAGTTTAGGATTCTAGTAATGTATTTGAGGATGTTAAAATTATTTCCGCTGATTTCATGTGATGATTGTGGTATTAGGAATACAAGTTTATTTAATACAACTCTCCGGGCCCTTTTCGGGTTCGGGGGCGTTACAGATGGTATCAGAGCCTAGGTTGTTAGGTTCTACAGACTTTGATAGTTGATGATTACGAGTGTATAGGTTGAGATAAGATAAGGATAAGAGTAGGTAGGTTAGGTTGAGTTTTGGTCTGGAAGCATGGATACGGAGATCCCTTGACGGTCTTCTCTGTTTTTCCTGGAACGACAGTTTCAGGAAAACCATGGTAAATCCATCGATGGTTTCATTTATGGGTTGAGAGACTGGAACTTGGAAACTTAAACTGGTATGTTAGGTCGGTTGAGTATGTGTGTAGTGCCGATGTCGTGATTAGAGGCCGACACTTTGAAATGACTAAGTGTATACAAGAAAAAGGGGTTTGGAGGGGCCAAATCGTCGATGGTTTCTTGGGGGAAATATAAAATCGTCGACGGTTTTCTCCAAAATAGGCTCTCGGTATCTCAAGTTTTCAGTTGACGGTTTTGGGACCCTCTATAAAAACCGTCGACTATTTTGTGGCAGGACTATGTGAATGAATCTTAAACTGAGAATGTAATGACCCGAATTTAGAATGGTATTTAAATAATAAAGAGAGAGAAATGGAGATCGGAAACAGAAAGAGGCCATCGACTTTGTCAATGAAGGCTTAAAATAATTCGTCCACGAACACAGGGGCTCGTCAACGAGAAAATACCGAGAGGGATTTTTGAGCCGACTGAATTTCGTCGACGAGGGGTGGATTTTGTCGACGAAATTTGTGAAGGACTTGTCAACGAAGGACGAGCTCGTCGACGAATTCCACTATTTATAAATAGGGAAAATCCAGGAATTTCTTCATTTTTAAGAAATCTCTCTCTCTCTCTCTCTCTCTCTCTCTCTCTCTCTCTCTCTCTCTCTCTCTCTCTCTCTCTCCACGACTCTCTGTCCCTTCTCTCTTCGTTTTCGGCCCTACCAGTCGCCGGATCGATGATCCGAAGCTACCACGACGATCCTGGCGGAGTTCTCTACAAGTCTGCCCGGGCGGATCGTCAAGGAAACGAAGTTGGATTCCATTCCAAATCCAGGGTAAGACCTTCTACTCAATATTTGGAGCTGCGACAGTTGAGAGAAGTGTTATACATGTTGAAATATTAAAGTTTAATATTGGGAGTTTTCATTTTCAAGGGTGTTGATTGAGGATGTTAAGAATCATCCCTAAGTTGAGGTAAGACTTTTTAAGCCGAATTTGACTTAATGGTAGTTATAAGAAATGTTACACACGTAGAAATACTAAAGTTTATTACTGGGGGTTTTTCATTTTCAGGGTGTTAAGTTAGGAACCCTGCGGGTGCGAGGAAGGTTTTCTTAGGGGCTTTTCAGGAATTAGGTAAGTGGATAAACTAAGTTAGTTTTGTTTTGAGAAAATACATGTAAATATATATCTAGCATCTGGTTTCAGGAAAAATAAATATATTTATATATATGATTTATGTTTGGAAAATATTGTTTAAATGATGATATGTTGAATACGTGGAAAATATGTTTAGTGTGGCATGAGTATAAAATATATTGGAATACTGTTTTTTGGGAATGTGATTATGGCACGGGTTTTTATGATGGGAAAACCGGCGTACGGGCCGAGATATTTTTATATGTATATGTGATTTGCCGGCATACGGGTCATGCTATATGGATGAGATTTGCCAGCATATGGGCTGTGCTATGTGATTTGCCGACGCATGGGCCGAGCTATGTGATTTGCCAGCATACGGGCTGTGCTATGTGATTTGTCGGCGTACGGGCCGAGCTATGATAACATGTGTAATTCTGGCGTACGGTCCGATGATTTTCATAAAATATGTATATGTGAAAAATGATATGATTGATTTGATAATTATTGATATGAGATATCCATGTATCACAATTTTTAGTATATGTATATGATATCAGAACCTGGTTGGCTTGGTCTAAGCTAGCACTGGCACGGTACCGTTGCTATGTGTCCATGGTCTTCGTGATCATGATATTTGTGTTAACGTCGCTATACGGAGTGATGTGAGATTGGATGGTCGATGTGGTTATTTTTCAAGAAGTGTGTTGTATCGCCCCTAGTGTACGGACCAGGTCTGGCAGACCCATCGGACCTACAGACTAGACTATTGACTTGGCAGTGGTCGGCCAACCATTGTCAGGTCCCTCATTCGGGCCACACAACCCAATCATGTGGGAGTAATACATGACAACAGCCAGCTAACCTACCAGGATTGTTTTTATGTTATTATTATTATGATATGAGATGAGATATGCTTATAAAATGCAGTATGTTCTGCCATGTTTTGATATTCATATGTTTTCCCAGATTTGATAAACAATACCGGATATGATATGTATGGTATATGTAGAACACAGTGTACTCATGTTGTCACACACTAGTATTAGTTTATTTCCCTTACTGAGAGGTGTCTCACCCCTAAATCTTATTAACTTTTCAGGAGCCCCGGATAGGGGAGCGGGAAAAGCCCCGCAGAATTAGTGTTGTTTATCTGCCCTCTGCGAAGGGTAAGTTTTTGGTAGGGATAGTTAGGTTTTGTGGGATTTGTCCCTAGATTTCATTTCTGGGATGTATATATGGAAGTACAGTGATTGTAGTAACTCTGGTACATTGTGATGTATGATATGATGGTATGTAAATGATTGTACATTTTCTGCTGCGTAGGCTTCTACTGCATGTTTTGATGTATCCCTGGTACCCATGGGTCCAGGTGGATTGTGACCTGTTGAACTGGAATGTGAGATGTGTGGTATTGATTTTATGATGATATTATTATAAAAAAAAAAAATTATGTGCAAAATGAGCAAGTCATGATAGAGAACTCAGATGTTACATTAGTTTCTTTGTTCAATACTTGCACCAAACATGATAAATGTAGAAATTCTAAGTCTGTTTCTATCCTATCTTCAGGATGGATCCCAGGGGAAAGAACATTGATGTCATAGGAGATAATCATGTGGAGACTTCCAGTGAGGAGGAAGTAGATGCCTCGGCAGTGTTGCGGGGTTTAGCACGGCAGGCTAGGAAGGAGATCTAGTGGAACTCTAGAGGAAAAAATAAACCATTGGTAGATTGACGCTGCTCCATCGAGCAGTTCATCCGGATGAGTCTGCCGACATTTGCTGGAGGAGCATACTCGATTGCATATGAGGATTGGGTTCAGGAGATTGAAGAGCTTATGGTCGTTCTACATTACACCGATGAGCAAAAGGTGTAGTACGATACTTTAAATTGGTTGGGGAGGCTAAGCGGTGGTAGAGAGCAGTAAAACTGGTGGAGGAACAAAGGCCAGGTTTGCCAGTTATTACCTGGAGCCTTTTTAGGGAGATCTTCTTCGAATGGTATTTCCCCGCTTCCACCCGGGAAGCTAAGGTGGAGGAATTCCTAAATCTGACTCTTGACTGTATAGCAGTACGCGGCCAAGTTTATAGAGCTCTCTTGCTTCGCCTCATACATGGTCCCGGATGAGACGAAGAAGGCTCGAAGGTTTGAGAGAGGTTTAAGGCAAGGAATACACGCGCAGGTGGTAGGGGTGAGCATAATTCGGGGAAAACCGAATTAACCTAATTAACCGACCGAAATTGGTCGGTTCGGTTCGGTTAAAAAAATTGGTTCGGTCGGTTCGGTTATGTTTTCCAATATTTCGGTTAATCGAGTTTCGGTTCGGTTAATGGAGAATATTAATTCGGTTAACCGATTAACCGATTTACGAATTAATTAAATTTTAAATATAAATTAATAAATTAAAATCTAATTTCACTCATTCCCGAATCCCTCTCATACTCTCAGTCTCACACTCTCACTGCGATCAGTCTCACAAAAGTCAGAACATGTAAGTCCCTCACTGCCTTTCGCCGTCGTCGTCGCCGTCGCCATCGCCGTCGCCGTCGCCATCGCCGTCGCCGTCGCCGGCCATCATCACCAACACAGTCACTGCTCTGTGAAGTCAGAAGCCATCGTCGTCGCCTTTCTCTTGCTCACCCGAGCTCCTCTGCACCACCAGGCACCATCTTCACGCGATGCCTTCATCTGTGTCCATCGCCGTCGCCGTCGCCGGCCATCATCAGTTCATCACTAACAGTGCAACGCAGTAACTGCTCTCTGAAGTGAGAAGTCAGAAGCCCTCACTGAGTCACTGCCTCTCTCTCGCTCACCTGAGCTCACTTCCGCACCACGGCACCACCATCTTCACGTGATGCCATCGCCGTCGCCACTGGCCAGCCATCGTCACCGAGAACCACCCCCGACTCCTCATCGTCATCGGCGTCAAGCTCACCCGAGCTCAATCATCTCCCCCGACTCCTTCCTGACTTCCCCCTTCCCTTGTTCGGATTTACCTTCCCAATTCCCCCTTCCCTCATATTTCTCGGTTAAATTAGGTTAACCGAATTACCCGAAAATAAATTCGGTCGGGTTCGGTTCGGTGAGGCCCAATGGTTCGGTCGGTTCGGTTAATACTATTCTTTAACCGAAATTTTCAGTTAATTCGGTTAATTAACCGAATTTGGCCGAACCGACCGTTTGCTCACCCCTAGCAGGTGGTGGGGTTTCTGGCCTAGAGTTTCTCTGAGCTGGTGGAAAAGGTTATGGTTGTGGAGGCCAGTTTATAGGAGTGTGAGTGGGTAGCGAATCAAAGGAAGATGCCCCTGCCACATAGGTTTTAGATCGGCACTAGTCAGGGTACGTGGAGAAGGCCTAGTAATTTCGCAGGCCAATGACAGGAGATGGGACATCAAGCCCATCAGGGGGATTCATCACGCTCTACTTGTCCCAGGTGTCATCATCAAAGGTAGTGGGGCAAGTGCTGGGGTGGAGCAGTTGAATGTTACTGATGTGGTAAACTTGGCCACATAGCACGAAACTATCGTGCACCATTTAATGATGCGCTCGTACCTCATTAGTTCCGGGGACACGATTAGGCATCCCGAGGTGGTCACTAGAGGGGCACCGCCTAGGCACGGGTGTACTCACTTGCGCTAGGTGATGTGAAGGACGCTGGCGATGTGGTGACATGTGTTATTTTAATTTGGTCACATAAAGCTATTGTGTTGTTTGATTTAGGGGCGACACATTCATTCGTGGCTTGGGAGTTCATTAAATTTTGTGGGATAGAAGCTCAGTCAATGGACGTCGACTTATCGGTAGCTACACTGACAAGAACTGTAGTGGTGTGTGAACTGTAGTGGTGTGTAGGAGAATACTAAAGAATTATCCGATCAGCATTTAGGGGAAGGGAGTTTTGTAATTTATAGCAATGCATCCCAAAAAGGACTTGGGTGCATACTGATGCAACCGAGAAGGGTGATTGCATATGCTTGTCAGAAACTCAAGGAGTACGAGAAGAATTACCCTATGCACGACTTGGAGTTAGCAGCAGTGGTTTAGTATTAAATATCTGGAGGCACCAACTATATGGTGAAAGTTGTGAGATCTTCACGTAGAAAGAGTTAAACATGAGACAGAGGAGATGACTTGAGTTGATAAAGGACTATGACTGTACTATCAGCTATCACCTAAGGAAAGCTAACGTGGTGGCTGTTGCGTTGAGTTGGAAGCTAGTTGGCGCATCAGTATCAGCGTTGGTAACTCAGCATCAGATCAGTATGGATCTGGAGAGGTTTGGTGTGGAAATGGTGGAAGGGAATCACCAGGCGTTTATTGCAAGTCTGGTGATCCAACCAACTTTGTAGGAAAGAATTAAAGTCGCTCAGATAAAAGGTGCAGAGTTGGTGAAAATTGTGGAGAAAGTACAGAGTGGGCAACCAACAGAATTTAATGTCTCATATGAGGGAGTGCCAAGGTTTCACGCTAGACTGTATGTACCTAACAATGTAGAGATTAAAAGGATAGTTTTGGAGGAGGCTCATTGCTCTCTCTATACTGTACATCTAGGAAGCACAAAAATGTATAAAGATGTGCGAGAATCCTTCTGGTGAAGCAATATGAAGAGAGAGATTTTCTGGTTCGTAGAGCAGTATTCAACGTGCCAGCAAGTGAAAGCAAAGCACCAGAGGCCAACGGGACCACTTCAACCACTTTGTATTCCTGAGTGGAAGTGGGAGCATATCTCTATGGACTTCATAATGGGGTTGCCTTCAGAATTGCATGGACAAAATGTTATGTGAGTAATAATAAATCATCTGACTAAGACCACGCACTTTGTTCCTATTAAAGTCAGTTACTCCATAAATAGGCTGGCAGAGCTATATGTACAAAAGATAGTCCGACTTCATGGTGTCCCAATTTCAGTAGTATCTTATCGAGATCCATGGTTTACCTCTTGGTTCTGAAAGAGTTTACAGGAAACCTTGGGGTCTCAACTTACTTTTAGTACCACATTTCACCCACAAACTTGTAACACCCCGACCCCGAGGGGCCTGGGATATTAACTTTTTACTACTAATTTACAGCGGAAGCAAATAAACTCAATTTTTATTAAACCAGAGCACTAATATTCCATATTACAATCATTTATTTCAAAAGAAGGAAAATTACACAAACATAAATATCTGAAACCATACTAATATTTCTAATCAATCTTTATTTTTCTAATCCCCACCCACATGCTTGTTAAGCCTGATTTCTGACATGTCCTTCAGAGTTATCTGAAATAAAATATGATTGGGGTGAGACGACGCTCAGTAAGTAAATAAGATTATTATTAGTGTGTGGCCAAAATGAGTTTTTAAAGAATTTCGTAAAACAATAATGAATACTATAACTTCAAGATTTCTTTTAGAATAAACGTAAATTTAACAATTTCTGCATAAAACTTTTGTCATCAATTTCAACAGTAAATTTTTAAATCATATACTATAACTGCTAAATTAAACTTTTAACTTTAAAACTGTAAAAATATTTAATGATAAACATACATATACTTTTCCTTATACGTTTTCCTTAGATCGTCATATAAGCACCAAAATGATCCTTTTCACGTAAACTTACACTTTTCCTTCAAATTATCAGTAACTTTGTACACGTAATTAAATATGTATAAACATATATTGTAAAAACCACCCTTAGGCCTATTTGCCGTAAGTCATGTTTACCCCCATGACTGGGTTGTGCGGTCCGAAGACTGGACTTAACTGGCTGGCCGACCAAACTAAATCAACGTACGTAAACTTTAAGTGAGATTTTCCTTATTAAGTCCTGGACTTAAACCAGGTGTGCACTCAGGAGAAATCCACTAACATAAATAACCACTCTGTAAACAGTGTGGGTGCACTCTGATCCGTATAAACTTTAAGCTGCGGTACCGAGCATCTGTAACTTTGAACTTTCGTTGCCATAAGGGGTTTTAAAATCATCTTATTATAATTTATGCAATTTAAAAATAATATCGTGAAAATCTCATCTTTACTCATATTTTCATAAAAATGCAACGTAGAAATAAACTTTGTGTTAAAATATATAGAATTTTATTTTTAAATAGAAAGAAATGCTAAAAATTTACCCGAGGAGATTGGAACATTTCTTAACACAAATATAGATGCAAGTATATTAAAGATAGAACTGGTATAATTAAATATGCGTAAAAATAAACTCATAAAAATTTTGTGGAACTAAGTAACATAATTAAAATTTACGTACAAAATAAACTCGGGTATGAATTTAAAATAAAAGGAAACTAACATAATCAAAATTTACTTACCTTCTTCTTTTACCGTGTGCTACGAACACAATAATTATCTTTAAGAAATGAGATCGGAAAAAGTGGGTGATTGAGAACTTACTCAAAATTCTCACTCTACCACAAATTCTTTCACTCACTAATCCTTCTCTTCCTTAGAAAATTGTTGTGAAAAATGAAGGTTGAGAGCTCCCTATTTATAGGAAAATTTTGGGGAAGAAATGGAATTTATAAAAGTGTGGGGAGATAGGTGAAATTATAATTTTTTTAAAATTAAAGAATGGGCAAGGGATGGGCAAGGTATGGGTTGAGTATGGGATGGGGATGGAGGCCATGTGGGAGTGCTTGCCACCATTCCCATTAAATAAATTTTTAATTAATCACTTACCTAATTAATTAATCAATTAGTTAATTAATTATTATTTTTTTTTCTAATCATTATTATCATTATTATTATCATTGTTATTAATTTTAAACTACTTTTAGTATTTATTTATTTTATTATTTATTTTTTGAATAAGAATAAAATTTGAATTTTGAAAACTCATGTGGGCCCCACATGGTCTTGTGGGCCCCACACAACTTCGAGACCCGAATGGATCCTACGTAACTCGAATAACTCTTATACGATTTTATGCATCCTACATAACTTTGAGACTTGTGAAAACCTCCATACGGCTTCGGGACTCATGTGGGCCCCACACAGTCTTGTGGGCCCCGCATAGGATACCTATATTATTATTATTTTATCATATATTTCTACAAATTATATCAGTTAAAACATTATTTTATGTACTTATTTACGTATATAAACAGTGTCTTGTGGCTCCGGGACTCATGTGGACCCCACATAGTCTTGTGGGCCCCATATATGATACCTATATTATTATTATCTTATTATGTATTTCTACAAATTATGTCTGTCAAAACACTATTTTATGTATATATACTTATTTACGTGTACAAATAGTGTCTATCCTGTTTATCCTATGAAATTCCATTTTGACCAGGCTGACCTCCAGGGAGCGACTAAGCCGCAATGGTCTCTGAGTACTCGCTAAGACAAGGTCTTTCTTAGGCATCAAACATGGAATCAAGGATCCTACAGAAAAACACTTCTGTATTGATATTAACTTAATGACTATTTTTATTATTTTATTATTATTGTACTTTAATCATATATATATATATTTTTGGGTCATCACAAAACTGATGGGCAGTCGGAGCGAAATATTCAGATATTAGAGGATATGCTGCAGGCTTATGTGATGTATTTTGGAGGTAGTTGGATCCGGTTGTTGCCACTGGTGGAATTCGCCTACAATAACAGCTATCAGGCTAGTATCGAGATGGCACCATATGAAACTTTGTATGGTCGCAAGTGCCAATCTCCACTGTATTGGGACGAGGTCGGTGAATGGCAGGTTTTGGGGCTAGAACTCATACACTAGACTTCCAAGAAGATCAAACTCATCAGGGATAGGATTAGGACAACTCAGAGTCGGCAAAAAAGTTATGTCGATACTCGCTGACGGGAGCTAAAGTTTAAGGTGGGGGATAGGATATTTTTGAGGATTGCTTCGATGAAGGAAGTTATGAGGTTTGGAAAGAAGGGTAAGTTGAGCCCTAGGTACATTGGATCATTCAAGATTTTGGAGAAGATTGGTCCAGTTGCCTATAGAGTAGCGTTACCCCTAGCTTTGTTTAGGATTCATGATGTTTTTCACGTGTCGGTGTTGAGAAAGTACATCTCAGATCCTTCGCATGTGATAAACTATGAATTCTTGGATGTTGGAGATACTTTATCCTATGAGGAGGTACCCGTTTATATTTTAGATCAGAAATAGAGGAACTGCGTACTAAGAAAATACCGTTAGTGAAAGTACTATGAAAAAATCATGCACTTGAGGAGGCTTCTTGGGAACTAGAGGAGGAAATACATCGGAAGTATCCACAGTTATTTGATGAGGCCAGATGTTAAACAGGTAAGTAAACTATCAGGTAAGAGTTCAGCTATGAATATAATGTGTTTTGTGCAGGTGGTTTATGTAGTGACCCGAAGATTAATGATATTTAAATAATAAAGAGGGATAGAAATGGAAAAAGAAACAGAAGGAGACGGTAGATTTCAATGAACGCTTCGTGTTCGTCAACGACATTACACTTTGGGGGTAATAACTGAAAATTTTTCCTTGGTCCTCGTCGACGAATCCCATGTATTCGTCAACGAGGGTATAGCAAGACCTCGTCGACGAGTGCAAGCTTTGTCGATGAGAAAATGCCGAGAGGATGTTTGGGCGACTATGAATTTCTTCGACGAAGGGCAGATTTCGTTGACGAATTGTCTCTTGACCTCATTGACGAGGTGACGTGGCTCGTCAACGAAACCCACTGTATAAAGAGTCTAAACTTAGTTTATACGCATAATTTTTGGGGTAAATCTCTCTTTTCTCTCTCCTGGACAGTTCTTCCTCCCTTTTTCTTAGATTTCAGTTCCTTCAGTCACCGGATCGACGATTTAAGGCCAGCACGACGCTCCTAGTGGAGTTCTCTTCAAGTATGCTGGGGTGGATCGTCGATGGGTTTGAGTCGAATTTCTCCCCAGAATTAGGGTAAGGTCTTTTATTCAGTTTTTGACCTTCTGGCAGTTGTAGGAAATGATGTAGGCCAAGAAATATTGATATTTTGTTCTAGAAAATGTGGATTTTAGGGTGTGGAATAGGAAGCCCTGCGGGTGTAGGATCAATATATGATAGGGGCTTTTCGATAGTTTGGTAAAGGAAACATGCTATGCTAGGAAAACCTAGTATGATTTCAGTATGAAGTTTATGTTTCTACCAGATTATTATTGAGAGCAAAAATTTATGCAATTTATTATTGGTGTTAAAATATTTTAAATTATTGTGTGGCATGAGAGTATGAATATAGTATAAAAACATGTTTTTATAGTATTTCCAGGTATATGTTTTACAGAATATACAGACAGTAAAATGCGTTTACAGTATCTTTCAGAATACCATGATTTTACAGTTTTACAGCACCATAACAGTAGATTTACAGTTTATCTCAGAAAGATACAGTTGATACAGTGACAGTTATTACAGAATCATGGTAAAACAATTAGTTGTATATATAAACGTATTATATAGTATCAGACCCTAATGGATTAGACAGTAGAGCACGGTATCGTAGCTACAGATACACAGATATTCAGTTTAGAGTGCAACCACTTAACTCAGATAGTAAGTGGTATGAGGTCGATCGTGCCTAGTTGTGGATAGGCTCCCCATCAGATTTGGGTTGAGGAAAGCCGATATGACTGAGGAGTAGAGTGGTTTACCCTGGTAGGCCAATCAGGATAGATCCAGCTTTCGGGTCGCACAACCCTGTCATGAGGGGTTAAATTATGACATACAACCATCCAGGGAAATATTCTCAAATATTATAGTATTATCATATTTTTCGAAATAGTAGTATTATTATGAAAAGTAATCTCATACAGTTTGACATGTTAAATTATGTAGTTAAAGGTTTTATAATAAGTTATGTAGTATCAACATTTTCAGTTTTAGTTATTTGTACTACTCTTAACTCGGATTAATTTTTATAGATCCACTTCTCAGTAGCCACACACTAGTGATAGCATGTTTCGTTTTACTGAACTTTAGCCCATTTCAGTGTTGAATTATTTTTCAGGTGAGCCAGTTGGGCGAGCAGAGCAGACTTGCAGATAAAGGAGCGGTTAGTCCATCCTTTTTGAGGGTGAGATTTTTTGGGGTACAATTTTGTTAGCCCTGGTATTAGTAAAAGTAGTTCTTGAGAGTACAGTGAAATATGTAATATTTGTGGAATATTTAGACACTCTGGTATTGTATATATATAAGGTTGTGTTTCATGTTATTGGCTTTTCGATGTGCAGGAAATTATTTTAATTTAAAATAATAGAGAATTTATTTCTATAAGGAGGTTGTTACAATGTGGTATCAGAGCATTATAAATGTTATAGTATTAAAAAAAAAATCAGTTAAATAGCAGGTCGTTGCAGTTTAGGTAAGTATTAATGGAGGTAAGTCTTTACGTTTCGAGTTTGTGTTCTAAGTGCCTTGGGAAGATTTTGCTTGACTAATTGTACTCTCCTAAGGACTGTTATTGTAACCACGGTATTCCTCTGCCATATGTGAGGGTAGTTAATAAATTTGGGACGGAGCTGCTATGTGAGTGGCTACCGACTCTTCTGTAGAGTTAGATCGTTATTTAAGGAAAATTCCAGAGGGTGTGACTGGTACTAGTTAAAAAATTTTGAGGACGAAATTTTTTATAAGGGGGAAGATTGTAAGGACCTGAACCCGAAAAAAAAATAAATAAATAAAAGAAGAGAGAAATAAAGGAAAATGAAAGGAAAAAGAGGAATCGGCTTGGCACAGGACCAAACCGTCGATGGTTTCAGAGAATCTCAGGAAAACCATTGACAGTTATAGCTATCGAGAGCAATTATTAGCCAAACCGTCGACGGTTTTGTAAGGCACAGGGAAAACCATCGATGGCTTTCCTCTGGGCAGGCTTACTTAAGTAGTAAGTAATGTATTTTTATTTCATAATTTACATTCCTCTCTCTCTCTCTCTCTCTCTCTCTCTCTCTCTCTCTCTCTCTCTCTCTCTCTCTAAATTAGGTTTTTAGGACTCTCTCTCTCTCTACTCTCACTCTCTTATGACTCTCTCCCCCCCATAGGCTCACCTGGAGTCTGTCATCGGTTCCCGATCATCTTCCTCTCCTCTCTCAACTTGTCGACTCACTTTTGGAGGCTGGTTCGGAAGCTAGGGTTTCTGTTCTTCAAGGGTTTTTAGGTGGATTTTTCCAGGAAATAGGTAAAGGGATTAAGTTATATTAGGTTTTTATTGAAAGTGAACCAATTAAATTGTTTGTATGTATATGTTACAGGGTATTAATGGTTATTTCGAAATCCAACCGTTCAAAAATGGACTTTATAAATATGGGAATATTTTACGGTGATTTTTGAATGATTTGAATGGTTGAAATTTTGAGTTGTGTTATCATACCCGTATTTTGTGAAGGAACCAAAGAAAAAGGGGTGATCGTCTTCATTTTTCCCATATGTATAGCCATATATGTATTTTCTAAGCAAATTAATCCATGGATACGATCAAGCTCGGGTTTTACCAAAGCATAATATGAACTATTTTCTCGGTTAGGCTAAGTGACTATGATGTAAAACTCAAATCGTGTGGCATGAGGATAATCCATTTGGTTTTGTTTCATAATTGAATATGAGAATTTTATGGTATCGTATTGTGGAAATATGATTTATACTATTTGACAGAAACATTGGAATTGTTTGTGGGAAGTATTGGAGATGTGATATGACAGTTGTGTAACGACCCCAAATTATTATTATTTTTATAATATTAATAATATTCTGATACCATAAAACGTAGTCAAAGTCAACTTGGACCATAGGTACTGGGGATCCACATGTTTATACTTACATGCCAACTAAGTAGCGGAAACCATAAAATACTTAAACTTATACACAATACCAGAGTTTCACTGTTTTTATATATACACATATACATCCCAAAAGACCATAAATCCTAGAGTCATACCCAAAAATCCATCTTGATCCCAACCCAACTACTTACCCTGCAACTAGAGTAGTACCAACGAACTCCTCTATCTCGGAGCTCGCTCCACTCGTCTGTCAGGGTTTCCTGAAATGTTTGTATTGCTAGGGTGAGAAATAAAAGAATGCGTCGCACCTGAATCAAAAAATATAATGGCTTTATTTGAAAGCACGTAAATGTTACCTGTTACCACATCTCCTGCATTCTCGATGTCGCCAGGAGTCAAGGAATACACCCGCGCCTGGGTTGTACCCCTTTGATAGTGTCCACGCGGTGCCTGGTTACCTCCCCAATACTGCTGCTGTGGAGGTGGGAAATTCAACATCGCGCGGCAATCTCGCGCCACATGTCCAGACTTACCACACTAGAAACAATCATCTGGTCCGCCTCTACATTCTCCTGAATGCCTCTTGCTACACTTAGGGCAAACAGGGTATGATGAGGTACCCTAAAATGTTTTACCACCCGTTTCATATATATTAAAATATCCATACAATCGCATACATGATCCACTAGTAGCCAAAATAACACGCTCATAATCATACCATGGTCAACGTCTGTATCATCCAATCACATGCCCACAATACATAAATATTTTACTGATAATTCCTGATAATAGGGAAGCCTACCCGCCCATACAAGTAGATTCCCTTTGCTCTAGTGCTAACACTAGGGCACTCACCTTTCTCAGTAAGCAATCGAGTTATGTGTCCAAGTAAAGTCTCTAAGAATAGGGAAGGTCACCCGCCTATACAAGTGGCTTCCCTCTACTCTTGTATCCATAAATAATTACCAGAGTTGCCTTCCTCAGCAAGCCCTCGGGTGGAGTAATCTACTTTACCCAAAATACTTAATTAATTAAAGTCACACATAGCCAACAATATTCGTCTTATAGAACCCTACACATATATGCATATCACAATCAATCCACACAGGTTAAACATACAGTATTCAATTATACCCACATAGGGTCTACATCCACACAATATGTAATCATCCACACAGGACTTCTAATACACACATCATATACGTCCACACATGACTAACCACTCACACATATTACACGATCCACATAGGAAAAACCAAACGCACAACATATATGTCCACGCAGGACTAACCAATCACACATATTACACGGTCCACACAGGACAAATCAAACACACATCATATATGTCCACACAGGACTGGTCTACACAGGACTAACCAATCAAACAGGTTAGAAAACAAACACTCCGTTCATGGTAAATAGGTAAACAACCTCCTCATACCACTGCCAATGTTTACCTCCCAATATAAACACCCATTTAACGACCTCCTCATACCACTACCAAAGTTATATGACGGTTATACCAGGTATGGTATAACAACCTCCTTATACCACTGCCAACATTATATCGTAATTTACATGAACCTCAACACAAGTCAACAGCAACCAATCATTCAACACATCCACAATTCTATCACAGTATACACAACGTCAGTAACTGCAATAAACTAGGTAGAAATCACAGCCAAACATTATTTGTAGTCTCAATGATTCATCATTCCACAATGCTCACAATCATTTAATTAACAAGAATGGTTTCAACCACACGAATTTTCCCAATATAATATACATATAAAATCAGTATTTCAATACAAACATGTTTCAAAAAAATTATACCTGAATATGTAGAAATTATACTCGAAATTAGTCGTTTAAAATTATTAAAAATATATTATAAAATATTTCCCCTTACCTGCTCCTTGGGATTTCTCCTCAAAATCCAAACAAAACGAGACCCTATATTCCAAATGTAACGACTAGGAAAATAATGATATTTAAATACTAAGAGAGAGAGAAATGAAAACAAAAACAGAAGAAGGCAGTAGGCTTCGTCGATGAACGTGACATCGCATTTTGGCGATGATAATAATTGGGGATAATAAATAATAATAATAATAATAATTTCAAGGAATTTCCAGAACCTGTCAACGAATACAGGGCTTCGTCGACAAGTACATAAAGAAACTCGTCGACGAATACAGGGCTTCGTCAACGAGTACATAAGGAAATTTGTCAACGAATACAGGGATTCTTCAACGAGAAAATACCAAGAGAGGTTTTGGGGCAGCCTGAATTTCGTCGACGAATACAGGGAGTAGTTGACGAATTTACTGAAGGATTCGTCGACGAATCTGGCAGTATAAATAGTGGAAAATCGGGATATTTTGTCATTTTCAGCCCCTCTCTCTCTCCTCTCTCTCTCTCTCTCTCTCTCTCTCTCTCTCTCTTTCTCTTCGATTCCGGGCCAGTTTTACGCTAGATCGACAAACCAAAGTCACCAGGACGCTCCTAGGGAAGTTCTCTTCAAATCTGCTGGAGCGGATTGTTGGTGAAAGCGAGTTGGAAATCATCCCTAAGTTGAGGTAAGACTTTTTAAGCCGTATTTGGTCTTGTGATAGTTATAGGAAGTGATGTACGCATGGAAATACTAAAGTTTAATAGTGGGAGTTTTCATGTTCAAAGTATTGGTTAGGAAATCCTATAGGAGTTAGACTAGAATATTTTGGGGGCTTTTTTAGTGGCCAGGTAAGGGGATAAACTAAGCTAGTTTTTTTTTTTAGAAAATGTATGTATATATATTTAGCATTTGATTCCTGGAAAATAAATATATTTATATATGATATATGATTTATATTTGGGAAATATTGTTGAATATGATCGTATGTTGAATATGGAAAACTTGTTTAGTGTGGCATGAGTAGAAATGGCTATGAGATACTGTTTTCTGGAAATGTGATTATGATACGAATTTTTATGATGGAAAACCGGCGTATGGGCAGAGATTTTATGGTTTGTTTGCCAGCGTATGGGCCGTGCTATGACGTGATTTGCCAGCGTACGTGCTGTGTTATGATATGTTTGTCGGGGTACAGGCCGTGCTATGACGTGATTTGCCAATGTACGGGTTGTGCTATGATATGTTTACCAGCGTACGAGCCGTGCTATGATGTGATTTGCCAGCATACGGGTTGTGCTATGATTTGTCGGCGTACGGGCCGAGCTATGATAAAATGTGTAATACCGGCGTACGGGCCGATGATTTTCATGATACACATTTATACGTAGAATGATATGATTAATGTGAAAATAAATGATATGAGATATATATGTATCACAGTTTTAGTATATGTTATATGATATCAGAACCTAATTGTTTTGGTCTAGGCTAGCACTTGCACAGTACCGTTGCTATGTGTCCATGGTCTTCGTGATCATGAAATTTGTGTTAATGCCGCTGTATGAAGTGGTGTGAGATTGGATGGTCGATGTGGTTATTAAGAAGTGTGTGTGATCGCCCCTGGTGTACGGACCAGGTCAGGTAGACCCATCGAACTTACAGACTGTATGTTTAACTTGGCAGTGGTCGGCCAACCATTGTTAGGTCCCGCCCTCGGACCATACAACCCAGTCATATGGGGGTAATACATGACAATAACCAACTAACCTACCAGGAATGTTTTTTTATGTTATTATTATTATATGAGATGAAATATGCTTATGAAAATGTTATATGTTCTGCCATGATTTGATATGTATATGTTTTCCCAGATTTGACAAAACAGTTACTGGATATGTTCTGTATGGGATATGTATAACACAGTTTACTCATGTTGCCATATACTAGTATTAGTTTATTTCCCTTACTGAGAGGTGTCTCGCCCCTAAATTTTACAAACTTTTCAGGAGCCCCATATAGGAGAGCGGGAAAAGCCTCGCCAAGTTAGAGCTGTTATCTGCCATTTTGAAGGGTAAGTTTTACTAGGGACAGTTAGATTTTTGTGGGATGTGTCCCTAGATTTTGTTCTTTTGGGATGTATATATTGAAATACAGTGGTATAGTGACTCTGGTATTTGTAGTAATGTGATGGATGTTTTATATTTTTACAATATTGTGATTATGTGTTTCCTGCTGCTTAGGCTTCCGTGTCGTGTTCTGATTTATCCCTGGTACCATGGGTCCAGGTGGAATATGATCTGCTGAATTGGAATTGTTGTATTGAGTTTTTAAAAAAAAATGTGGAAATTGAGCAGGTCATCACAGTTTGGTATCAGAGCCTAGGTTGCTAGGTTCTGTAGACTTTAGAATGCAGCGGGAACAATACCAGAGTTTAGAAAATGATTTGAGGTTTTGTTCTACTGTCTAGAGGTAGGACTTCCATGGTAGTTTCTGTGTTTTTCCTTGGGTGACGATTTTAGGAAAACCATAGTAAGCTATTGTCGGGTTGTGTTCCTAGAATGTAGGACTGGGGATTAGAAATGAGTTAAAGATGTTAGGATAAGTGGTGAGGATATGTGAGTAAATTATGAGGATAGAATTACTGAGTTGCAACTGCTATTTTCCAGGATGGATCCAGAAAGAAATAGTGCCCATGCGAGTGGCAGTGATAGAGTAGGACCATTAGGTACAGCTGGGACCGACTCTGACGCGGTATTACGTAGTGTGGCTCAGCAGGTTATGGCTAAGATCGCTAGGAGTTCGAGGGAGCAGAGTCGTCCATTTGCAGGCTATGGGTGCACTATAGAGAAGTTTACAAAGATGAATCCTCCGGCATTCTCAAGTGGAGTTGATCCTGTAGTCGCCGAGAATTGGATGCAGGAAACCGAGAAAATCTTGACTGTGTTGCAGTGTACTGAGGAACAGAGGGTTCTCTTCTCCACCTATAGATTGACAGGAGAGGCTGAGAGGTGGTGGACTGCAGTGAGACTGTTGGAGCGATAGAGGGTGACTCCGATAGCCATGACATGGGATCAGTTTAAAGATTTGTTCTTTGATAGTTATTTTCCAACTACTATCAGGGAGGCTAAGTTAGAAGAGTTCTTGAGTCTGAAGCAGGGACAGTTATCCGTCTATCAGTATGCAACACGTTTCATCGAGCTCTCTCGTTTCGCCCCATACATTGTTCCTGATGAATCGAGGAAAGCTAGGCAATTGGAGAGAGGCTTGATATGGAGCATATTCAAGCAGGTGGTGGTGCTTTGGATCCAGGACTTTGCTAAGTTAGTTGACAGGGAAGCCTTGGAAGAGATTGGTGAGTGTCTTGATGTAGAGGAGCAGTGACAGAGGAAGAGATGTGCATCTACTGGCTACCAGCAGGGACATAGATCGGGTCAATGTAGGAGAGGAAATTATGGCAGAGGATGGAGGCAGGAGATGGGAGAACACGAGGTGCAGATAAGGCAGGGTTCTCCAGTCTGTCAGACTTGTGGTAGAAGGCACTGGGGGGAGTGTCGAACGAGTGGTATGGTGTGCTATCGCTGCGGTAGATCAGGGCATATGGTGCGAGTTGTCCTACCCCACCAGATGGTGGTGTGGTGTGTTATCACTATGGTAGATCAAGGCACATGGTGCGAGATTGCCCTACCCCACCAGACGCAGTTCCAGCTCCCAGACCATACTGGGGAGGTTATCAGGCCCCACATGGGGGCTAGCAGAGGAATACGGCTCCAGTCAGGTATTTACTCTAACGCCAGGTGAGGCTGAGACGTTAGGTGACGTGGTGACAGGTATGGTTGCTATGTTTTCTTTTAAAGTTATAGCATTGTTTGACTCAGGAGCTACCCACTAGTTTGTGTCTTTGGGGTGTGTTAAATGATCTGGGGCTGAAACACAACTATTAGATGTTGAATTGTTGGTATCTAGACCGACAGGGTTAGCAGTGAGGTGTAATAGGGTGTTCCGAGGTTGTCCAGTTGATATTCAAGGAAAGACTTTGTCTGCTGATTTGATAGTGCTGGATATGCATGGGTTTGATGTTATTCTTGGCATGGATTAGCTAGCGGCCCATTTTGCCAGCATAGAATGCCGAGCGCGAGAAGTGATATTCAGACCTCCAGGGAAAGCAGAGTTCAAGTTTGTAGGGTTGCGAGTGCAATCCCCGTCTTAGTTAGTTTCAACTATTCAGGCTAGAAGATTACTGCTGAGTGGTTGTCAGGGATTTGTGGCGATTGTGAAGGAAATGTCAGAAAATGAATTGAAACTTGCTAATACGCCTGTAGTAAAGGAGTTTACAGATGTTTTCCCAGATGAGTTACCAGACTTGCCACCCGATCGTGAGGTAAATTTCCCTATTGATCTACTTCCAGGTACAACGTCGATTTCTAAAGTACCGTACCGGATGGCGCCAGCAGAGTTGGCGGAATTGAAGAATCAGTTGCAAGATCTGCTTGATAAGGGCTTCATACGACCCAGTGTATCTCCGTGGGGAGCTCCAATTTTATTTGTGAAGAAGAAAGACGGGACTATAAGGATGTATATAGACTATAGGGATATTAATAAAGTGACAATCAAGAATAAGTATCCTCTACCCCGTATCGACGATTTGTTTGGCCAGCTCCAGGGTACACAGGTGTATTCAAAGATTGACCTCAGATCCGGCTACCATCAGGTAAAAGTGAAAGCAGAAGACGTCCCGAAGACGGCCTTCAGGATCAGGTACGGGCATTACGAGTTTCTTGTTATGTCGTTCGGTTTGACGAATGCTCCTGTTGTATTTATGGACTTGATGAACAGAGTCTTCCACCAATACCTAGACCAGTTTGTGGTTGTTTTTATTGATGATGTACTGGTCTATTCGAGGAGCTATGAGGAGCATGAGATGCACTTGAGGCAGGTTTTGCGGACACTTCGGGAAAAGAAGTTATACGCCAAGTTCAGTAAATGTGAATTTTGGCTTGAGAAGGTCGTGTTCTTGGGGCATGTTATATTTGGAGACGATATTTCTGTGGATCCTAGCAAGATTGAGGCAGTAGTGAATTAGGCTAGACCAAGAAATTTCCAGGAGATCAAGAGTTTCTTGGGGCTAGCTGGCTATTATCACCGTTTCATTGAGGGATTCTCAGCCTTGTCAGGACCTTTGACACAGTTGACGAGGAACAATGTCAGATTTGAGTGGGACAGCAGCTATGAGCAGAGTTTTTAGGAATTGAAGTAGAGATTAGTCATAGCTCCAGTACTGGTCATCTCGTCCGGGGGTGAAGGTTATACTATTTACAGTGATGCGTCCTTGAAGGAACTTGGCTGTGTATTGATCCAACATGGTAGGGTAGTGGCGTATGCGTCCAGGCAACTGAAGGAATATGAAAAGAACTACCCTACACATGATCTTGAATTGGCTACAGTGATACACGCACTGAAAATTTGGAGGCATTACCTGTACGGCGAGCAGTGTGAGATTTTCTCCGACCATAAGAGCTTAAAGTATTTTTAGACGCAGAAGGAACTGAATATGAGGCAGAGAAGGTGGTTGGAACTGATTAAGGATTTTGATTGTACCATCAGTTATCACCCAGGGAAAGCAAACGTGGTAGCCGATGCGTTGAGCAGGAAATCCAGGGAACCAGTATTGACGGCTATGGAGATCCAGTATCCGATCATGATAGATTTGGAGAGACTCAACATTGAATTAGTTGAGAGTGATTCTCAAGCTCACATTTCCAGTTTAGTGGTGCAGCCTATTCTGCAAGAAAGAATTAAAGCCGCTCAAAAGGAAGATTCGGAATTGGCAGAGGTGATAGACAGAGTACAGATGGGTCAGGGGGAGGATTTCAGTATAGCAGATGACAGAGCCTTGCGGTTCCATTCTAGATTATGTGTTCCTGCTGATACTGAGATCAGGAGGACTATTTTAGAAGAGGCTCACAGATCTTTGTATACGGTTCATCCTGATAGTACGAAGATGTACAGGGATCTGTGAGAGTCATTCTGGTGGAGTGGCATGAAGAGAGAGATCACCGAGTATGTAGCCCAGTGTTTGATGTGCCAACAGGTAAAGGCTGAGCACCAGAGGCCGGCAGGGCAGTTGCAGCTGTTATTTATCCCAGAGTGGAAGTGAAATCATATATCTATGGACTTCGTGACAGGACTACCGACGACATTACATGACCAAAATGCCATCTAGGTGATTGTTGACCGTTTGACTAAGACCACCCACTTTATACCTATCAAGATCAGCTACTCCCTCAGTCGTTTAGCGGAGATTTACATTCAGGAGATAGTTCGTTCTTATGGGGTGCCTGTATCTATTGTGTCAGATCGAGACCTGCGATTCACGTCACGATTTCAGAGGAGCTTGCAAGAGGCTCTAGGGTCTCAGTTATTGTTTAGCACGACATTCCATCCGCAGTCAGATGGGCAGACTGAGAGGACGATATAGATACTAGAGGATATGCTCTGTGCATGTGTATTAGACTTTGGGGGTAGTTGGACTCAGTTCATGCCACTGGTAGAGTTTGCGTATAATAACAATTATCAGTCCAGTATTGGCATGACACCTTTTGAAGCTTTGTACGGTAGGAGATGTAGGTTTCCTTTGTTTTGGGATGAAGTGGGTGAATGGCAAGTAGTGGGGCTTGAGTTTGTGCAGTAAGCGTGTGATAAGGTTCGGCTTATCAGGGACAGGATTAGTGCAGCATAGAGCTGACAGAAAAGTTACGCTAATAATCGCCACAGGAATCTGGAATTTGATGTGGGTAATCATATGTTCCTGAAGATAGCTCCGATGAAAGGGATTATGCGATTTGGGAAGAAGGGTAAACTTAGTCCTAGGTTTATCAGTCCATTTAAGATTCTAGATAAAGTGGGACCGGTAGCCTATAGGCTAGCTTTGCCACCTGTGTTGTTTAGGATCCACGATGTATTCTATGTAGTTATGTTAAGGAAATACGTTCCAGACCCTTCTCATGTCATCAATTATGAAGAATTAGAGCTTAGTGATTCACTGGTGTATGAGGAGGTACCCATACAGATTCTGAATAGGAAAGTACAGGAGCTACATAACGAGAAGATTCCTCAGGTAAAAGTTTTGTGGAGGAATCATGCGGTTGAAGAGGCTTCTTGGGAGTCCAAGGAGCAGATGAAACAGAGGTATCGGCATTTATTCCAATAGATCTGATTGGGTAAAATGTAAGTGAATAGGTAATATTTCTGTTGTAGGTACATGTAATGGTATAATTAGTGTAATATTTTAGTTTCGGGAGAATGATTTTCTTTTGTATATGTAATCTCTCAAGACTCGAAATGTAACCACGGTATTCCTCCGCCATAAGTGAGGGTGAGTAATAAAATAAGTAGACCCTTTTCTTCTACAGAATGATGGAGAGTATAAATAAAGATATAGCTAGTAAATTTTGAGGACAAAATTTTATAAGGAGGGGAGAATGTAACAACCAGGAAAATAATGATATTTAAATACTAAGAGAGAGAGAAATGAAAACAAAAACAGAAGGAGGTAGTAGGCTTTGTCGACGAACGCGACATCGCATTTTGGAGATAATAATAATTGGGGATAATAATAATAATAATTTCAAGGAATTTCCATCGATGAATACATGGCTTCGTCGACGAGTACATAAGGAAATTCGTCGACGAATACAGGGATTCGTCAACGAGAAAATACCGAGAGAGGTTCTGGGGTAGCCTGAATTTTGTCGATGAATACAGGGATAATAATAATAATAATAATAATAATAATAATAATAATAATAATAATTTCAAGGAATTTTCAGAACTCGTCGACGAATACAGGGCTTTGTTGACGAGTACATAAGGAAACTCGTCAACGAATACAGGGCTTCGTCGATGAGAAAATACCGAGAGAGGTTCTGGGGCAGCCTGGATTTCGTCGACGAATATAGGGAGTCGTCGACGAATTTACTGAAGGATTCATCGACGAAGTGACGTGTTTCGTCGACGAATTTGGCAGTATAAATAGTGGAAAATCGGGATATTTTGTCATTTTCAGCGCCCCTCTCTCTCTCTCCTACGACTCTCTCTCTCTTCGATTCCGGGCCAGTTTTATGCCGGATCGACAAACTGAAGTCACCACGACGCTCTTAGGGAAGTTCTCTTCAAATCTGCCAGAGCGGATTGTTGGTGAAAGTGAGTTGGAAATCATCCCTGAGTTGAGGTATGGCTTTTTAAGCCGTATTTGGTCTTGCGATAGTTATAGGAAGTGATGTACGCATGGAAATACTAAAGTTTAATACTAGGAGTTTTCATGTTCAGGGTATTCGTTAGAAAATCCTACGGGAGTTAGACTAGAATATTTTGGGGGCTTTCTTAGTGGCCAGGTAAGGGGATAAACTAAGTTAGTTTTTTTTTTTTTTAGAAAATGTATGTATATATATTTAGCATTTGATTCCTGGAAAATAAATATATTTATATATGATATATGATTTATATTTGGGAAATATTATTGAATATGATCGTATGTTGAATATGGAAAACTTGTTTAGTGTGGCATGAGTAGAAATGGCTATGAGATACTGTTTTCTGGAAATGTGATTATGATACGGATTTTTATGATGGAAAACCAACGTATGGGCCGAGATTTTATGGTATGTTTGCCGGCGTACGGGCCGTGCTATGACGTGATTTGCTAGCGTACGGGCTGTGCTATGATATATTTGCCAGCATACGGGTCGTGCTATGATGTGATTTGCCAGCGTACAGGCTGTGCTATGATATGTTTGCTGGCGTACGGGTCATGTTATGATGTGATTTACCAACGTATGGGCTATGCTATGATTTGTCGGCGTACGAGCCGAGCTATGATAAAATGTGTAATACCGGCGTACGGGCCGATGATTTTCATAATACACATTTATATGCAAAATGATATGATTAATGTGAAAATAAATGATATGAGATATCTATGTATCACAGTTTTAGTATATGTTATATGATATCAGAACCTAGTTCGCTTGGTCTTGGCTAGCACTTGCACGATACCGTTGCTATGTGTCCATGGTCTTTGTGATCATAATATTTGTGTTAACGCAACTGTACGGAGTGGTGTGAGATTGGATGGTCGATGTGGTTATTAAAAAGTGTGTGTGATCGCCCCTGGTGTACGGACCAGGTCAAGCAGACCCATCGGACTTATAGACTGTATGTTTGACTTGACAGTGGTTGGCCAACCATTGTCAGGTCCCGCCCTCGAACCACACAACCCAGTCATGTGGGGGTAATATATGACAATAGCCAGCTAACTTACCAGGAATGTTTTTTTATGTTATTATTATTATTATATGAGATGAAACATGCTTATGAAAATGTTATGTTCTGCCATGATTTGATATGTATATGTTTTCCCAAATTTGACAAAACAGTTACTGGATATGTTTTGTATGGGATATGTATAACACAGTTTACTCATGTTGCCACACACTAGTATTAGTTTATTTCCCTTACTGAGAGGTGTCTCGCCCCTAAATTTTATAAACTTTTCAGGAGCCCCAGATAGGAGAGCGGGAAAAGCCCTGCCAAGTTAGAGCTGTTATCTGCCGTTTTGAAGGGTAAGTTTTACTAGGGACAGTTAGATTTTTGTGGGATGTGTCCCTAGATTTTGTTCTTTTGGAATGTATATACTGAAATACAGTGGTATAGTGACTCTGGTATTTGCAGTAATGTGATGGATGTTTTATATTTTTTACAACATTGTGATTATGTGTTTCCTGCTGCTTAGGCTTCCGTGTCGTGTTTTGATTTATCCCTGGTACCATGGGGCTAGGTGGAATATGATCTGCTGAACTGGAATTGTGATATTGAGTTTTTTTAAAAAAAAATGTGGAAATTAAGCAGGTCGTCACACCAAAAATCTTAACTTTCTCAGATCTCAGAAAAATACCCTTATGCTACTTCCTAGGCTCCAAATACCTCAAAATAATAATAAAACCTTAAATTATTTCACTTACCCTAGTTTTGGGATGTTTCCCAAACTTTTCAAATTGAAAATTTGTTCTGCCTATATTGCAGAGAATCTTCCCAGGAGTCTCATGGTAGCTTCCGATCATCGAACCGAACTAAATCCGACCCAGAATCAAAGAGAGAAGGCAGACGAGTCATGACTTAGAGAGAGAAAGTGAAGAAAATAAATTTTCCTCCGCTGAAAACTGATTTCTTCCTCTTTATAAGCAATTTGCCACGTGGCCTCGTCGATAAGACGTCTGGACTCGTCAACGAGCCCGAGAACACCACTCGTGGATGAGACCGTGAACACCACTCGTGGACGAGACCGTGATCTCTTTGACGAAATTCAGATATTCAAAATCCTCTCTCGATAAACCCTCTTCGACGAGACAAGCATACTCGATGACAAGGCTTTATAGGTTGCTCATCAACGAGAAAGTCCAACTCGTCGACAAGCGCCTGTTTATTTCCCTTTAATATTTATTTTCCCTTTTCTTCTATTTTCCCTTTTTTCCTTTTATTATCTTTCTTGCTATTTTAAATAGTCAAAATTTTCTGGGTCGTGACAACCTGTACCGTGTCGCTGGCCTTCGCCGTTACCATACCTCCTCCAAGGACCTTGCCTCACACCCCTATGAGAACTAGAAGACATCAACCTCTTCTTCGGTTTCTGAACCTCCACATCTCCTTGTAAGCTTGCCTATGCCATAGTGGCCTTATCCACCAGTGTAGCGAACTCCTACACTTGTAACACAATCACCTACTTTGTAATCTCCTACCTCAAACCCCTCTCGAACTTCCAAGCCTTCGTGGACTCGTCAGGAACCATATAGGGAACAAAACGTGAAAGCTCCACAAATCAGGCGGCGTACTGCTAAACAGTCAACTATTCCTGAGTTAGGTTCAAGAACTCCTCTAAATTTGTTTTCCTGATAGAGGCTGGAAAATACCGATCAAAGAAAACCTCTCTGAAGTGGCTCCATGTCATCGCCACTAGCACCAGTCGCTGCTCCTCTAGCAGCTTTACAGCTTTCCACCATCTCTCAGCTTCTCCAACCAGTTTAAACGTGGCATAGTGCAACTTCTGCTCATATATACATCACAGTATGACCAAGATTTTTTCAATTTCCCGAATCCAATTCTCCGCAAGAATCGGGTCGGTACTTCTCGCGAAGGTAGGAGGCTTCAAGCGAGGGAACTGGTCGATAGAACCTCCTAGCTTAGCAGTGGGACGAGCCTGCCCCCGAGAACTCTACATAACCTCAGCCATAAACTGTTGGGCGAGATCCCAAAGCATCACTATAGAGTCGCTGCCACCCTTATGGGCAACCCCCTTACTACTACTCCCTCCGGTGATAGCATTACTGTCCCTAGGATCCATCCTGAATATAGAACCAAAATGAATTTGGAATTCTAATATCCTAACATGTTTGGTGCAATTATAACACTAAAATGCTCACTTTAAATAAATTCCAAATACTGGCCTAAATCTTCTCCCCTAATTTACGACATACTTTGCCAATTTCATATTCCCATTCTAGTTTTCAATTTCCCGCCCCTCCGCTCGGAAACAAAATCATCAATGGATTGTCGTGGTTTTCTGAACCCGTCAACTGATCTAGAAAAATACAGAAGTTCGTCAAGGAATTTCTGCCTCCAAGCTTACAAAGCCAAAACTCAACATTCATATTCTACCCATTCCTATCCTCGTCCTACTTGAACCTATACTATGATAAGATCATCCGACATAGTCTGCAGAATCTAGCAACCTAGGCTTTGATACCACTTGTAATGACCCGAATATTTAACCTGCTAAATATATCAAATATGCTTTGATACCACCTGTAGCGCCCTTACCCCCCACGTGAGCCCGGAGTGTTAGTAAAGCATATAAGTCTCTCTGATAGTGCACATATATATATATATATATATATATATATATATATATATATATATATATATATATATTGCAACCCGCCCTAACCAAGGAAATCCGGGTGCACCTGTCATTACTGGAATTAAAATCCATACAACAAAAGATACTAAAACATCAAACACTTTACCAAAGTTCTAACTGTTCCCAAATACATACATATAACTACTTGTATATATCATACAACCCATCCAAACAACAAAATGAAACTGCTGGTGACTCACCAGCTTTGTCTATCACCCCCAAAAGGCTAATCCCTACCCCATAGTAAGTTAGGCACGGTTCCCTGAAGGACCTGAAAAGTGATTTGTATAATGGGGTGAGACACTTCTCAGTAAGATGGATTATATTATTATCAGTGGGTGGCTAGCATGAGTTCCTATGTGAATATAAAACTTCCATTATTTCACTGTATATAAAAATGGCATTAAAATTGTACTGCAATATTTATATATGAAAATACATAATGTCAAAATAATAAACTATCGACTCAATATAACCCATTTTATTGTAAATTTGCCCATATATTCATAAAAGACACAACCTGGATTGCTAAATTAGCGTCGTCACGCTATCACATACTCATACAATATGTCTCCCCCCATAATAGGTTGTGCGGCCTGAAGGCTGGACTCAGCCCATAGCTGAGTCCAAAATAAGGTTGTAAGTACAATTGTACCTACCTATGGTCATCTGGAACTGCATCGGATGGGCCCCCCCCGACACTAACCTCGGGGTAGTACTGTAGCCCAGATCTCTAATCGACTATCACGTATCACACTTCCATCTCCGTGTGATTGCACTCACTGCCAACATATAACTACAATACCATGCTCACAATATCACATATTGCATATCCTTAGGATTCTAGAATCATATATGCCAATTTACACAATAAAAACTATATTATAACTCATTTCATATAAAACCAGACATTTAATAAAACTCAGCTCCCAACCGTCAAGTAAAACCTGGCCCCTAATAGTTATATCAAAACCTGGCCCCCGACCGTTATATCAAAACTCGGCCCTCGGCTATTATATCAAAATTGTATAATATCATTAAAAACATTTTGCTCAGATATGTCATTTAAAAACTGTTCTCATGTCACACAATTTTCATCTGATGACCATAAATAAATAAACTAAAGAGGAAACATAAAAGTTGCTGAAAATAGGGTCTGAGCATCTTCAAGGTTTTATTTAACTCAAACTACATATTTTATTGAAAATAAGAGATTTCAAACCAATCACGTTAGTTTTTCCCAAAAAAATATAAAAGTCCAAACGACCATTTCCATATAACCAATTTGTTTAGAAAATCATATATATATTGTTTCTGTAAACATAACTTGCAATTTAACCGGTCCATAATTCAAAAACAATTGACATAATATAATCCCTTTACCCGATCCCGAAGAAAATGCGTAAACCCTTCAAAACCACAAAAATCCAACCGCACGAATCCGCCGAAGATTGACAGCCTATGTGCCTGGAGAAGGGAGAGGGGATCGGAGAGCACTAGTGAAGAGTTTTTGAGCTAGAGAGAGAGAAAGAACCAAAACCCTAATTTTTAGAGAGAGAGAGAGAGAGAGAGAGAGAGAGAGAGAGAGAGAGAGAGAGAGCAAATGTAACTTATGAAAAAAAAAAAAAACAGGAGTAACTTAGCCTTTAAGTAAACATACCCGTAGGAAAACTGTCACCGATTTTTCTAGGCTTGGCAAAACCGGCGACGGTTTGGCCTTAAACTTGCTCTCGGTTGTTTACCTACAGGAAAACCGTCAATGGTTTTTCTGATCCTCACAAAACCGTCGCCGATTTTCTCCTAACCAAACCAATTTTCTCTTTTTCCTTTTCTTTCTCTTTTCTTTTATTTATTTTTTTATTCTCTTGGTTTGGGTTACTACATATCAGGTGAAGCTAAATTTGTATATGTTACTATTTATATTTATACGGATACTCTTCAACCACGCTCCCAATATTCTCTCCTCATGACCAAACCACATTATCCCAATATAATAATATGTATATTTTAATGTGTATATGTGGTTATATTTAATGTAATTTAATACGATTTTGTTTTGTAGTTCATTCAAATAAATTGTTATTATTAGTTTTGAAATGATGGTATTTGAAACCCTTTGAACACTCGATTAATTCATTGGAATAATGGACATTCGAAAAATCAAAGAATGAAAATATTATCATTCGCTTATTAACACATCCCTATTAATTCACTAAATAAATCACAAGTGGAAACTGAATTAGGAACCTTTAGATCATCAAAACCCAATTTCACCTTTATCACTTTAGAAAACCTAATTAAGCCGAATCACATAGATTATTGTACTCTTTTTTCCTTTATGTTATCATGTTGTACATACTTCAAGAAAAAAAAAAATATTAGATGTCTCATGAGTATGTGAAGACACGATAACACCTACCTCGGCATGTAAATCTTTTTTCTAACATAGCAATGCATTTCATAATTGCTTTTTCAACTTCAAAGTAAAAATTTAGCACGAGTATAAAAACAAAAAGTAAAATAATAATTATTTTAATATTTTTAAAAAATAAAAGAAAAAAGGGAGAGTTTGAAAAATCTTGACCACACGATTGAACAAATCCTGACCCCACGATTTGGGGGGGGGGGGGGGGGGGGGGGGGTGTGCGGCCCATATCTCATTATCACTTTGGTTCTCACAGTTTCCTCCACGCGTTCTTTTCCCATATCCCTCCAAAGTCTTATTCCAATGTCATCATTATCTCTAATTAATTAATTAATTATAGAAAATATTAAGGTTATTTTCACTTTAGGTTTGGTTAATTTTAATACCCCTCTTAAAGTTATAAATTAAAGTAATATTCATCTCAATTTTTTAATTAATTATTTGTCCTTTTTTATTTAAATTAGTATTAATTTTTTTTTAAAAAAATATTCACCTCTCTTGAAATTTGACAAAAAAACATGAGAACCTCTCTCTCTCTCTCTCTCTCTCTCTCTCTCTCTCTCTCTCTCTCTCTCTCTCTCTCTCGTGAGGTTCCAAAAATTTCACTAATCTCTTTTAAGATTTTAAAAATATCACAAATCTCTCATAAAAGTATGTCAAAAAGTTTTCGTTAAATTTTAACTTTTGTAAAATATAACAAGATGTCTTTTTACCGAGCCTTAGTGAAAGTCTTTAGAATTCTTGAAATTTCAAAAGAAATCCTTAAAATTTTTGAAATCTCAAGAAATGTCAATATTTTTTTTTGTCAAATTTGAGGTGAGGTTTGTATCTTTTGCCCTAAATTTATTGGTTTTAGGTATTTAATTTTAATATGTTTTTAAAATTTTGAGACCATTTTTAATGTATTTCTTGAGTTTAAATCGAAAAACGTTTTAAATACTACTATTATTAATCTCGTTCCGTTCTAGTGTGTTGACAAATATAGAACTTAGACTTAAAATTAAAGAGTGGGTGAGCAATTTGAGCCGTATTTGACAATTTTTTTAAAATTAAACTTTGGGACGGAGAATAAAATCAAGTCAAAACATTAATAAAAAAATAGAATAACTTTATGTCTAGATCGGTGTTGGATATGAAGTTGTATTGGACTTAAATAAAATGTAATATAAAATTGTATTAAAATTTGTCCAAATTTATATCTAAGGTCTGAAATTCATGTTTTAAAATGTAGCATAAAATTAATAAAATAAATATATATTATATGTATTTTATGCATATTATAAATGAAAATAATATTTATTATCCATGGGCACACAACATGTGCATGTTTCACAACTCTCTAATTTATTTAAATTTTTTTAAAAAATTATAAATAAAATAACAATGAATTAAATAAAAATAATACTTACTAGTCGGACACACGTTATGCGCGCGCTTCACTTATCTCTATTTTTTTTAAGTTTAAAAAAATTATTAAAAAAATAATAAAGAATTAAATAGTATGAGAACATTATGAGATAGTTTTAGATAACTATAAGGGTATTTTGGAATAATTATTGGTAATTATGGAGATAAATTTGACACAATTATAATAATATTTTAGATAATTGTGAATAATTAAAATAGTATTTTGAAATAATCGTCGAGAGTTATAGGAATAAATTTAATATTTTTAAAAGTGACACTTCATCTCTTTTTTTTATAGATATTTTAAAATTGATTTATCTAATATCAAGATTTATTTAGTTCTAATTCAATTGATTCGATCACTAAGCCCAATCCAAATTTAAAATGATTATTTATGAAGTGGTAAGAGTATAAAATAAAATTTGTAAAAATTATAGAAGAAATATTTCTTTCAATAGTAGAAAACATAGCTTAAGGCCGAAAGAGCTGACTATCAAAACCAAAACGAAGTCTGCAAATCCCTGCCGTCAGAAGGCCGTCTGTACGGTGGCGATCGGCCTCGAGAAACACAAGAACATGCCAGCAGGTAGGGTCGCACAGCCACGTCACCATCATTGAACGGTTCAGATGTTCGAGCACTTTGAAGAATCTGGACCGTCGGTAGTAGGCGGGGCCCACACCTAAACAGGGAATCCCACCCGTTCAATAGAAGTCATATAATTGCCGGCGTCGGCCGCGAGAAAGCACCAAATGTAAAGCCAGCAGACTTGAAATCTGCCGGGACCTGTTCAGAGAGAGATAAGTGTACGGCCGTCGCCATGGCTCCTCACGGCAACGGATCGGCAGTTGCAGAGGACGCCATGCTTGCCGGAGCTGAGAAGCGCCCAATCTCCTCCCTTCTCCTTATCATCGGTATTCCCTCTTTGTCTCTCTCTTTCTCTCGCACGCTCTCGCGCTCGCGCTCGATTCTTTATTACATTTTGTTGATGATTTTAGTGATTTCCGCCGTATTTTACATGTTCGATCGTTGGTTTGAATGAGCAGCTATGCAGACGGAAGCGCTTCCTCTCGTGAACAAGTTCCAGCTCACGAAGGACCTCGATTCCGCGTGCGTTTCCATGTTCTCACTAATTAGGGTTTAAGATTCTTTTGCTACTGTTTTTTTATCATGTTGTTTACAGTTCAAGTGTGCTTATATTGTCATGCGTTATTGCCCCCAAGTGACATCACAATTTTTAGAGCATGAGGCTTCCATATTGGGTGTCTTTGGTTGTAACTTGGTAAGGGAAGAGAAGAGATTTTGGATGGGGAATGGGATATCCCCGATGTGGAGTTCCTAATGGATCAGAGCTCATGTATGATTTTTAATATGGTTGTGCTTTTATTCAGATGCTTACTGTAATTTGTTTGTTTTAGATGATAAGATTCGTTAACTTTGTCAACTCTTTATTGCCTAGAATAGGCTATCCTCTTTCTGTAGCTCCCAATGGAACAAAAAAGAGTTCATGTATGATTTTTAATATAGTTGCGCTTTTATTCAAATTCTTGTGTTGTAATTATTTTGTTTATATTCACTAGACGCTAGTGTTCCATTACTGCTCTTTGTCAAATCTATATTGCCTGGGAATCCGGAGCTATAGAGTTAGGCTTTTGGTTTATAGTGATTTAAGACATTCTTGTTTTATTATATACTGAGTACCGTGGTGGCTGGAATCTTTTCTATAGTCCAGCTGTTGATGTGTCCCTCTATTTGTTTTTTTGATAGGTAGCAATCTTATTTTGATCACATGAATGTCTTCAACCATTGGGTTTGACAGTTAGCTGGGCTCGAAATGTGCTTGACCAAACTCTGTTCTGTGCATTATTTTTTGGAATTTAACATTTGGATAGTTTCTTCAGATGGATTTAAGTTGAAAATTTATATTAGAAACCAGAGGGCAAAGTGAACTTTTGAGGTTACTAGCATAATGGCAATTTTTTTATTGTATTTTTTTTTGCAATGCCCAGATCTTATTTTGTTGTGAATTTTTATCTCAATGCACAATTGTGCAGGTTCCCAAAAGGGGTCCCTTGGGTGCGATACCATGGTATGTACAAAGATCTACATATTAATTTAATCTGGCCAGGAAAAGATTCTACTTTAGGTGAGAACTTGGTTTTATTGTTTGTTTAATTGCTTTATTTCTTTATTCCAAGTTACCAATGTGCTTTGGCAATTTGAGACTTTTTTTTAACCCCTTGCAAGCCACCCCACTGGCAAAGGCATGGACAACTTTTATGGTTGATCGGTGTCCGAATCCTATACCTGCTTTATTGGAACAGAGCCGAATTATGGGAGGGTCCCTCGAATACCATTGGCTACCAAAAACAAAAGGACTGTCTTGTTTTGCTGTCCTTGTGCTGTTACATTATAGGTTACTACTCCAATACCAAATGTGCTGGAATGGGTGGTTACAATTTTTTTAGTAAATGGCTCGTTGCAAACGCATTAAGCATCCATATTTCTCTAATTAGTTACAGTCTTTAAGTAGATACGTGATGATTGTTTGTATTTAATTAATTATATTATTGTATTAATTCTTCTTGGTGATTGTATTCCTAACTTTTTCTGACATACCATCAAAAGCTGTTAGCCTTGATAAGGAAAACATATCTTCCCAAAATAAATTTTCATTTTCATTTGATACATAAAGAGAACACATGCACACCAATGTCACCTATAGGCTATAATGCATAACATTCTGATTTGGGATGGAAATTGGATTGTGATATGGCACATGTTTGAAAACATGTTATGCTTAAGGTATGCTTATATAAATGTACAGGTTAAAATGTGTATGAGCACTTGTATACTTAAAATAGGATGTTGAGGTGTTTTTAAATTTAAAATAGATTAGAAGAACACCTTACTAATAAAATAATAGACATGTCATATGGAAAATACTGAATTAAAATTTTAATTTTGAATTGTTAGATTTAGTGTTCCAGATTGAAAATATATGATGTATGGAACAGTCATACCAATTCATACTTGGTGGTGTCATATGAACTATATATGCGATGGATATGGGTGTCTGTGGAGCCAATAAGCAGCCTCAAAAATTGAAAATCAACCATAATTTCTAGAAGTTTCTAAGCACTAAAGCTTAGTCACATTGCTTTAGTGCTAGGTGTGAGCAGCTTGTAATCTCAGAGAGCAAACATACCATTCACCAAAGAATTTTGAAATTTGTATTTCTTTTTGGGTGCATGTCTCCTTGAACCAGCCCCAAAGAATAGTATTTGGACAAAATTATAGGGAAGTTTCACTCACTGGGAAATTTGGTGGATTATATAAACCAATTTTGAGTTTAGTTATATTCATGGATGTTGTGTACTGTATACACATGATCCATAGATGCTTTGCATTGTATGCGCATGGTATATGAGTGCATGTGAATGCCTTGTCAGTTGTTGGTCCAAGCACTAATTTTCTAAAAATTTTGAGGAAGATGTCAATTTACTTAATATTGTGTCATAGACATTGAGCATTGTCTGCAAAGAAAACATAGATAAACCTGAATGCCTTGTTTTTCTGTTTGGTCAGTTTCAGATGCCAGATCATGATTTAACTGCTGTACTTGGTAGTGCCTGGCATACTCTTACTAGTTTTGTATTGCATGGTTCAGTTAGTGGTTTTATTTTATTTTATTTTTTATATTCCCTGCTGCTGATTCATCAAGCTGTGTATTTCCAGGTGTTGATAATGTTGGTACGGTTTCAGTGTCTCTGGTTACCTATGCTTCTATCCAGGCACTGCAACCAGACCTTATCATAAATGCTGGCACTGCTGGTGGCTTTAAGGTATGCTTCTTTCTGCCACCACAATTTTTTCTTATCTTCAAACACTGATATCATTCTGGAATTAATCCTGTTTCATTTGATTGATGATAGTGTTTGTCCTCCCATTACATTGAGGAATGAATCATTTTTATTATTCTTTCTCTTTCCCTGTTGGGCCACTGATCTCAATACTCTTGAAGTAAAATATATATATATACACAAACATAAATACTATATATATATATATATATATAGAGAGAGAGAGAGAGAGAGAGAGAGTTTGTTGAAGATTGGAAAATATGATAATATGATTTATGTTTACATATTGTTTCTTCAATGTTTTCAGGCAAAAGGAGCGGGCATTGGTGATGTGTTTCTTGTTTCTGATGCTGCTTTCCATGATCGAAGAATACCTATTCCTGTAAGTTTTCTTTCTTTTTTCTGCTTGCCCCCATTCAAATGTTGGTATATAGCACATCGATGAATTTGTGTTGATGAATTTTTTGGATATTCAGTACTTCTGTTGTGGAGCTTTTGGAGTTTCTTATTTGTTAAAACATTAAAGCGTATTAGGCCTTCGAGGGAGGAGGCTTGGGAAAGAGGATAACCATTCTGACCAGTGTATTTTGTTACTTCTTGACTGGATTTGGGCTGTCCTATTTATGTTCTGTCTTCATTGCCCTCCAATTACATTGTCAATCTATATGTGAATATCTATTGAAGCTGTGTTATTGCAAATTTACCCATGTAGCATTGGTTTCAGGTGTTTCCAGTGTGAATGTAAAAATATGATACTGGTCAAACGTTTTTTGATTTAGTCAAAATTTGTACTTATTGACCACTGTTTTCAAACTCAAACTGGATTGGTCTGACTGGTTGGACTGGAGTTAGTCACACAGCTGGCTACATGCTTAAATTGGAAATGCGGCAAACTGGGAACAACCCAAACAAACTTGGGCGGCTAGGAACAGATGAGCCAAACTTGGCAAGGCATCCCGGCTCCTACTAGGGGTGTAATTTGTTTAACTCAGTTTGGTTTGAATGGCACTGAAGATCCTACCACACAGCTCAGTTTTTCTAAATGATGAACTGCTACCAGAAAAAAGCCACATATTTTTTTAATCAGTTTGACATTTTGCTTGGTTTTTTTAATTTTGGTTGTAAATACCAGCTGAAGGTTCTCCAATGAAACCATGTTGAACCATATTTTGAACTTTCAAACTATAAATTTCGAAGGTCTTTTACACAAACCCATTAGAAAAAGCCCATTCACAAGCTAAACTGCTGAATAAATTCTTGGTTTGTAGGTTCGGAACCAAGAATGTTGGCTTTCTTGGATGGATGGAGGGTTGGTCCTCTCCTCTATCTTTCAATGTGAGACAGATTGCTCCCTTCATGCGGACTGCAGGTCACCACAGATTCCCTCTCCTCCCTGATTATGCGTAGTCTCTTGACTGTTCCTCTATTGAGACTGGTAGGAGGGGGTTGACCTCCTCTCTTCCTAAATGAACTCCCCCTTTTCTCTACAAATTCTCCTACCTAAAAGAACTAATTATTAATTTAATTCAAAAATAATGAATTCAAAAATTGCAGCATCTAGAACATTTATTAAATCCTAGTTAACAATAAACTAATACAAATTGTAAAATATTTATTTTGATAAAGATGTATATTAAAGTGATTTTTTATAAGATCAAAATGAAACTAAAAATTTGAACTGAAATGTACGATGGTTTGGTTTCAGTCTGGTTTATGGGTTTTTGGTGATTTTTGTAAGATTTGAACAGCCCTAGCAACTACTTAAAAGAATAATTTAGGACATGGGAGTGCAAAAGAGCAGGAGAGTCAAACTGCTGACAGTGTTTATATGAGAGGGGCGCTAGTAAGGAACAATCAGATTTTGTTGTCATTACTTAGAATATATGTATATATGTATTCTCTCCGCACTTCATGAAATTTCAAGCAACATTGCCTTCTAGACAGGAAGCAGTGCAGAAAACTCATGTTGCACCATGTATAGATTCTTGTATAACACTTTTGCTGAAATATATATTTAATTATTTATTAAAATTTAAAACAGAAGCACTTCAGTTTATGTTAATACGAGTGTTGTGTGTGAAAAAATAATACATTTGTGTAAGAATGTTTAATGTTTCCAACAAATAATATTTATCCTTTCTAGAAAATATGCAAAACATGTATATGTGTGATATATAAAAAAAGAATATACAAGATTGTAAAAATTTATTTAAACCAATGATATGCATACTAAAATCTTTCTTGAATGTAAAATTTTAATTTGATCTTTGCATGCATATTTGTATATAATTATCTATATCAAGCCAGGTTGACCCACCTCATGCTGTTACTTCTCTGTGTTGGTCATTGGTCCTATCCTGAAACCATACTATTGACATAGGCGGGCACTTGAATGATGTGGAGTGCAAATACCTCACAAAAGTGGTGTATATTAACAGAGTGCTGCACCATGTGGAAAGTTTATATGCATCTGTCTGTTGTTCTTAATGGGAATTCTGTTTGAAAGTGTATGTGCTAGATACTGTTTCCTTGTTTAATTCACTGTAGTTAAAAGGAACTGCCACTCAAAATGATTTGCATCTGACAAAAAAAATCATTTAGGGAAGACCATAATAAGTGCAGGTTTCAGTCTCCTAAAGCCTTTTTGTGTTTTTATCATGCAGAAACTGTATGATAATGAATGAAGATACTAATGCTGTTATGAGCACTATTCGTTGTTATTTGTTGAAGTACAACTATAAGTTACCAATGTTCCAAAATAACATCTATTTCGACTTTCTTTCATATTTCTGATTGAAATTTCTGGGATTTATGACCCCCAGGTAAAGCTTTAGGGATTTAAATTCTTGTTGATTGCGAGTTTAGGATATGCAAGCAAGTTACTAGAGATCTGTCTGTGCCAGACTTTAGAGGGTTTTGCCATCATTTTTCACCTGCCTCATTTATGTTCTGCAGGTTTTTGATCTATATGGAGTTGGCTTGCGACAGGCATTCCCAACGCCGAATCTTTTGAAGGAGCTTAACTCAAAGGTGATTGCCATGTGGTGGAATGCGTTGATCCATTATTTTCTGGAATAGCAATTCATTAATATTTTCAGCCAGATTTAATCCTTTAAAGCCACTTTCTTGCTTCTTGTTTGTTTTATTTCAAACCACCTCTTTACACTTGCTCACAGTAAAAATAGTTACTTTTTTAAGTAAATCATGAAACTATTCATAGAACTTTGACATATGATCCTGTATTCTGGACATTGGAAGTTGGAGCACAAGTCATTAAGATATGAACCTTTGCAGAAGCTGTAAATCAGTGGAAATTTACTCTTACCCTTTGTTTGAAGAAGCCTTGAATTTGGGATTGTATTGGATTTGGGTAAGATGTAATATAAAATTGTATTGAAATTCGTTCAAATCCAGCCAATTCCAAATCTAAGGTTTGAAATTCATGCTCCCAAGTGTAGCGTTAAAGAATAGCGCTTTGATTACTTCATCTTGTTAAGTTTGTGCCACACAATTATCACAAATTAAAAATTTTAACGATGGCAAATGGGCAATTTCTTGTTTCCAAGAAAGAATTTATTTCAATTCTAATTGAATTGACCTAGTATTTTGAAAAATAATTGCAGAAGTTGTAGTGTATATGTATGTGTCCAATCTAACAACGCTTACTTATGGCTTTGTCTAATGCGGACAAGTTACCATTCATTTCTTTATAGGCAATACACCATGATTTTGGGTCCTTCAAAAGGAATTATTTTGTCAAAAAAACGTGTTTTCCAAATTTCTGAAAGTGCTTCTATATTGTTATGGAGATTATTCTGGTCTCTAAAACAATATTTGCTTCTTGGGTCTGATTGAGGCCTGTCTTAGATGAACATGGTCATCTGGCACAATTGTCTTGAAATAAAATTTGGTCCAACTATGTCTTAAATTTCAAGGACTTGAAATAAGATCGCACTGAGGCTGCACAAAAAATTCTGCATGAACCTGACCTGTGAGCCTATATATTACTAGAAAAACCTTTTGTATGAAAATGCTTTGTATTCAGTTGTACTGCAGCAGCTGCTGCTGCAACTAAGGCCTCACCCCTACTAATTAGTCCTGCTAAACAAATACTTGTTTCTACAGTTTAGCTTGATTTATATCCAGTGATGCATTTATTAGTTAAGGAATGTATAATAATTATAAAGGTGTAAATACATTGGACAGTGTTCAATGAAGGTAAATATTCAATGATTTTTCACCAGCCTCGGTGGTAGGAATTGACAATGCTTTTGAGTTATAAATAAATGATAGAACTTTTGTGATAACCAAGTGTAGCTATTGAATGTATCTATTTAGTAGTAGTCATGTAGCAGAGGTAGGTTTTAAAGTCAGCCTTTTTGTACTTATATTCAAATGCAGCTCAATAGGCATATTGATTAAGTTTTTTCATTTTTTATTTTCTTTTATTTATAAGTAAATATTGACGCCTTATCATCACAACTGCATCAGGCAAAATGGTTATTAAAGTCAGCCTCTTTTTGCGTGTTTCAGGTTGGAAAATTGTCTACTGGCGACTCTCTGGATATGTCCCCACAGGATGAAGCAGCAATAATTGCAAACGATGCTACAATTAAAGATATGGAGGTAGCCTTTTTATTATTCCCTGCTTATGTTCTCATGAAATGAAAATATATCAAAATGGTTTGTTGCTGCCATTCCCTCACATTTTTCTTTGACAGAATATAGTAGGGAATTTTGTCTCGAGCTTAATGTATGGCTTCACTGTGTTATAGAGTTGCATTAGGGAATTTTATTGTGTGGGAATGCCTTCACCCACAGATGTTGCTGTTGGAAATTCTCCCATCACTGTTTTTTCTCCTGCTGTACAAAGACATAAGATGCTCTGTAAATATGAATAAGCCATGAGCTAGTGGCAAGCGAGGGAGGCACGTGAGGCGTTGGATTAGCCCAAGCTGCTCAGTCTATTACACGATAGGATAGGTGTTTGTGTTTCTCTACAGTATAGAAAGTCTCTCTTTCCCCTTGTGGACATAGCCCACTTTGGGTACCGCATTAAATTTCATTCTGTCTTTTGTGATTTATAAATGGATTGTCCTTGTTATCCTCATTCCATGCTCTTACACCCTTAACTGATTTAGAGGTGTGGTTTGGGAAAGCTCTACAGATTTTGTGCCTGCTCACATATAACTATGCGAATGAGTTCCTGTGTCTCCCCAACATTGACGTCAAATTCTCTATCGAGTCATATGTTGTATTCTTTATTTTCTATTTTGTGTGCAGTATCATGGTTTGCATCTGTAATATGCTAAATTTTTGTTAAAACTTAAATGATCAAAATTATTAGCAATGAGATATATAAAAAGTAGTAATCATTTCAACGAATTCTTAAGTACATCATGTGAATCAGGTCATGTATTGTATGATACCATCTAAAATTGTATCTGGGTCACAAAAATAAACTTTGGAGGACACAATGGGGGACTTTTTCCTGGATTGGTTTCCCTGCAAAACCAAACGAGATATAACATGTTTCTCATCTCCTGCACTGCAGTGTAGTGATATTTTGCCACAATATTTTGGTTTTCAGGGAGCTGCCGTTGCATATGTAGCAGATATTTTGAAAGTTCCCGCAATATTTGTGAAAGCTGTGACGGATATAGTGGATGGCGAAAAGCCAACCGCGGAGGAATTCTTGCAGAATTTGCAAGCAGTGACTGCAGCACTTGATCAGACAGTCACCCAGGTGGTTGATTTTATCAACGGGAAGTGCCTATCTGACCTCTGAATTGCCTTGTTCCATTAAATATTACATTGGGTTGGAAAAAAATTGAGTGATTCGAAGGTAAATTAGCAAATTGTGTATGGACTGAGCAGGGTTGTGTTTGGATTAGCCAAAATGTGAGATTTGTTGGAACAAGGGTTTGTAATTATATATGAAATCGTGTATCTTCTACCAAGATATATATATATATATATATATAGCTTTGCTTATGCTCCTGTGTATTTGCTCCCCTGCCCTTTTTGTGATTTTACATCATCCAGAAGTCTAGACTTTCAAAGGAATGTGTTGAAAATAAAAATAAAGATAAATAAATACATAAGTTTATTAATCCAAACAAAAAAAAAAGGAAACCATCTTTATTGCAGGCTGCCTGAACGTGTGTCTGGGTGAAGCGTATTGGCTTTTAGTGGGTTAATGAAGCAATTTGCTGCATTGAGTTAATTTCTTCAATTGAAACTTTTTAATAATAATAGAAAACTTTAATTTAAATATATTTAAATCTGATTTTAAATTGAATTTCTTATTCTCTGATCAACTTGAATTTGGTAATTTGATTTTAGGTGACTTGCCACATTTTCATAAAATGCTTTTTAGAACAACCATAATGTGAGAATTTTACATTTAGAGTACAATGCTTTGGCCAAAAACAAAAGTGCATAGGCCGCCAGTGAAAAAGGTCACATATAACATCTAAGGTACAACTTTTTATCTTTTAGTACTACTGCTGTTATTACTATTAATTGAAAAATTCATAACTTGGGATCTTTACTTTTCCTTTTTAAGCATACTCGAGACCTGCATTGGTGTTTTTTTCCTAAAAAGATTTGTTTAATGAGCTATGGCCTAAGTTAGGGCATATACCTTGCATAGCACATGTATAATACATGTACAATAAAGAGTAAACAGAGCACCAAACTTCCACCAGCCGCTTGTACAATGACCCCATGAGCTCCTTGCTCCTCAACTATAATCCACTAAAACACTATTCATGAGAAACAGACCTCATCTCCCCCCACTATGAACTAAGACTCCCTTAAACCCTACTTAAACATCTAGAACATACAATCCAACCGTGTTTATATATATTAGCATTCCAATCCATTTCCTCTTCAACCTCTTGGGAAATCCCTCAGCATTTGCCTTGCAGGCAGAGAGAGAGAGAGAGAGAGAGATGGTGAGTGGAGAGATCATGCAAGGAGGTTTATCCAAGAAAGCCAATCCTGGCAAAGCTACAGTTCTGGCTCTTGGCAAGGCCTTCCCTCACCAGCTTGTCATGCAGGAGTTCTTAGTTGATGGGTACTTCAGGAACACCAACTGCGATGACCCAGAGCTCAAGCAGAAGCTCTCTAGACTCTGTGTGTAATACAACTTTCTTTCTTTTATTTCTTATGATCCAGGGCAGACTTAAAACTTAATGGGTTTCTCATGAAATTTGGGACAAACTGTGACATGGTGGGAACTCGGCCAAAAAACGGCAAATGGGTAAATTTGAGATCGCCCAATTTTGTAGTTGCTGTTGCAAATCTGTCACTTTGGCACATTGTTTCACTCTTAAGCATTTCACTGAAAAGATGCAGATCCTTTCCAGTAATTCATAACCTCTTCAGAATTTTCAAGTGAAATGCCGAATCAAGCTGAACCCCAAAGCCTAGGAACTTGAATAGCTTTTCCACTCCCATTACACACACACACACACACACACATACGCATATATCAAGGCTATATTGAAAGAAAGTAACTCAGTAAGTTTTTGGGACTCAATTTTTGGACCCATATGAATTTCCATTATGAAGATAAGATGGACACCAATTCACTGAACCTTTCCACAATTAATGAGGATTTGAAGTTCATCAACAGACCGTGATGGTCCATCCTCTGTTCATGCCCAGAACAACTCATAATTAAGATGGTCGGGTGATAGAGAAGGTGGATTTATTGAGTAACGTTCAGTTTCTCTCCCTCCTAGCTGAATTATTTCTAACATGTTTAGTTTCCCCCTCTTTGGTATTTCTTAACAGGCAAGACGACAACAGTAAAAACAAGATATGTGGTCATGTCAGAGGAGATACTAAAGAAGTACCCAGAGCTTGCCATTGAAGGCCTCCCCACTGTCAAGCAAAGATTAGATATCTGCAACAAAGCTGTCACCCAGATGGCCATTGAAGCCTCACAAGCCTGCATCAAGAGCTGGGGAAGGCCTCTATCAGACATAACCCACTTGGTCTATGTCTCTTCCAGCGAAGCCCGACTCCCTGGGGGTGACCTTTACCTTGCAAGAGGACTTGGGCTCAGTCCCGAAACACACCGGGTCATGCTCTACTTCATGGGCTGCTCTGGAGGTGTGGCTGGCCTCCGTGTTGCAAAAGACATCGCTGAGAACAATCCAGGGAGCAGAGTGTTGCTTGCCACTTCAGAAACTACCATCATGGGATTCAAACCTCCGAGTGTTGATAGGCCATATGATCTGGTTGGGGCTGCCCTATTTGGGGATGGAGCTGGAGCCATGGTAATTGGCTCAGAGCCAGTTGGAGGAGCTGAGAGGGCTCTTTTTGAGCTTCATACAGCGATCCAGCACTTTTTGCCAGAGACTGAGAAGGCTATCGATGGGCGGCTTACCGAAGAGGGGATCAGCTTCAAACTATCCAGAGAGCTCCCACAAATAATTGAAGATCACATTGAGGGGTTCTGCCACAAGCTGATGGGAATTGCTGGTCTTTGTGAGGAGTACAACAAGATGTTTTGGGCAGTCCATCCTGGAGGGCCTGCAATCTTGAACCGGTTGGAAAAGAGGCTCGACTTGTTGCCTGAGAAGTTGAATGCAAGTAGGAGAGCTCTAGCAGATTATGGAAATGCTAGCAGTAACACTATTGTGTATGTGTTGGAGTACATGCTAGAAGAGAGCTTGAAGGTGAAAAGGGCAGGCCAGGGAGATGGTGAGTGGGGCTTGATACTGGCTTTTGGTCCTGGAATTACTTTCGAGGGGATTCTTGCTAGGAATCTCACTATCCAAGAGTAATACATGTCTGACATTTAAATACTTCAACTTGGCATATTTCCTGCATATGCCATTATATTTCTTCATCCCACAGTTTTCAGAACATGAAAATGCAAAAAAGTTTTAAAATGGTCACAACACTAAGCTGCTTGCTTAGTCAATGAAGAATTCATACATGTCTACTAAAAGTTGAATTCAAGTAGAGGGCTGTAATTTGCTCTTAGAGAATGAGTACAAGCACGATATTGGAAAGTGTTACGGTAAATCTAGGCGTTCTTTCTGGCTTCTCTCAAGCACAAATTTTAATTCCTAGAAGAAATGAAACTCTAGTTCATCTAGATGTCTTTGCCATCCCCTATAGAAGACTCAAATTTCATTACTATTGTGGTTTCTGACTTGATATCCATCAAATTTTAAAGTGAATCCATAAAAGTTGCAAAGCAGAAGCCAAATGGGACTCATGATCAAAAGTAAAACTTCATTTAAATGATGCATCATTGCTACACAATCTCTTTATAAGATGGACCTAGGAGACAACGACATAGAAACCAAGACAAAGCATGTATGAGAATTCCCAAAAGATGACCCAAGAAAGACACTATACTGGAATATTCAGCTTCTTCTCAAAAGGGCAGATAAACCCAGGAGACAACGACACAGAAACCAAAACAAACAAAGCATGTATAAGAATCTACAAAAGATGACATAAGAAAGGCGCGGTGCGTAAATATTCTTCTCCTCCTCAAAAGGGCAGGGGCTTGGTTCTTGAATGATCTTCTTCTCCTCCTCAAAAGGGTAGGGGCTTGGTTCTTGAATGATCTTCTTCTCCTCAAAAGGGCAAGTGCTTGGTTCTCGAGTGATCTTCTCCTCCTCAAAAGGGAAGGTGCTTGGTTCTTGAATGGTCTTCTCCTCAATAGGGCAGGTGCTTTCATTTTGGTACGAGGAGCATGCCCTTCCAGTATCAGAATAGAAACTCCATTCAAAGGTGAAGTGAAGAAAATAGCAATTGCGGTCACGCTCATGTTGTATTATCTGCTTTCGCATTTTCTTCTGGCGCATTTTGGCAAGCTTCAAAGCTAGTTTTGGGTCATAATGAAGATTTTTGCCCTTAGCTCTAAATTTATGTTTCTGCCGTCCTTTGTTTTCGAAATCATCTTCATCAACATACTCCTCACTGCCAAAGCCACCACCACGACTTCTTCTTCTTCCTCCTTTACTAAATCGACACTTTCGCTGTCTTCTGGTTTCAAAATCATCTTCATCAACATACTCCTCACTGCCAAAGCCACCACTGATTCTTCTTCTTCCTCCTCCTTTTGGCTGGTGATCCCATCCCCTCAATACATCCATGGCGGTTCCCACCTGAAAAAAAAAATTTGATAGACAGACAGAAACAGAAAACGCCCATCTGACCAAGTCATTAAAGAAAAACATGAACCGGGAAAAGAACTAATAGCTTAAAAAAAAAAAACAATTTCAAGTCTAGAAAATGGAAAATTAAATAATCAAATTAACCTGAGGCTTCTTGGAGCTTTCTTGAACCGCAGAGATCATTCTAACATAGTGTGCATTGCTTCTTCCAGAGGAATTCTGAGCCTGAGGAAAGTTTAAGGAGGAAAATGGGGCTTCAAAATTTTGCACCATTAGCTCTAAAGTGAGGAGAATCAGTCGTCAAGTTGATTCGTTGATGCCTGTTTGGTTAGAAGGAAAATGGGTCTTTAGTTTCTTGGGTATTTCCTGAGAAATCTATAGTAGGGAAGATATAAAATCTTTGTCGGTACTTGGTTCCAGCAACTAGTGAAGAGAGAGAGCGGGAGGGAAAGGTTGATATTGAAAGGCAAGGGAATAGAGGATGAAAGAAGCCGTTAACACTAACGAACATTTTAAATTGCCAGAAGCGGAATACCATTATTATCCCTTATACCCACTTAAAATTACTTTTCACAGATATTTAATACCTAAGAATAAGTTTTACAATCTCCCTTGAAAATATTTTATTTGGTTCAGTTATATAGATTCTTAATAATTAAAAGATTATCATGTTTTATATGATTTGAAATATTTTAATGTTCTTTAACTTCTTTCATGAGATCATCAAGATACACTTAATTTTTTAATAATAATATTACGTAACTACTTGTTATGTGTGTATATATTTTTATATTTATATGACACAACCATATATTAGTATGAAAATAAATAAAATCAGATAATTAATAATAAATTTGGTTAACATATTAAATTTTAAAAATTTTAAAATCTTGCATTCTCTTTTAACTATTTTTAAATTTTACTTTTAATGCAAAATTGAATTTTACCTATTTGTACTTACATAATATTTTTAGTATGCTTTCTCTAAACTCCAAACATAAAATAACGACATTAGTAAGCCTTAAAGTCCCACTAAGTGGACTAGGCTACATGAATACTTTTTCCCCAATTCATTCGATCGAGGGCACTTTCCTCCGCTAACTTAAAAGATATTAAGTTCTTCCTCACTATCTTATTCTATGTTATTTTAAACTTTCACCTACTTTTTAAAACTAGAAAAATAATGACTAACTCACTCCTCACTTTGCGGTGCTTGGCCTGCATTTCAAATGCTCAAACAATCTACTCCGCCCTTCTCTTCTCCTGTCTTTGATTTTCTTAATTTGTATTTTAATTTTTTATACTAATCTAACATGCAGATTTTCAAGGCAAACGATTAAAATACAGCTAAATTTCTTATTTCCCTATTTGAAAACTAATTTGAATTTATATCGAACAAACTTTCATTAAATTTTGTATAAATTTAAATTCAAGACTTCAAGTTGAACCATCTTCCATTCTAATACGAAATCTTATCTTTTTGACAATTACATAATTAAAAATGCATGTTCCTCACATTGGAGTAGTTTTATAGCTTTTAAAAAAGTTAGAAGCCCAATTTAGAGTCATCCGTAAGTTTAAAACCACCCATATAAGCGAAAAAAGATAAATGTTATGCCACCCATATAAAAGTCAAGGGCTCTTGGGCAAAATTGAAAATGGGAGAATGCAGGCATCCATCAGTTGATCCTACCAAAGGGGATACAATAAGTGGTTATTTTTATTTTTATTTTCATTTTTCTTTTTTATATTCTTGTTCCTATCCCAACTGAGCATCACCAACACTATATTTGTCACGATTACACAATCCTTGTCCACGATGAAATATCGTGACTACATGTTTGAAACATAAAAATAACAAAAATTATCCCCATTAGGTGAGATCAGCCTTTATGAGTGAAATATGAAAATCAAATTATCACGCTGGTGCTGTTTTCAGCATTTGGTCTTGATGGTGCATTTGAGAATGAAGCTCCTGAACAACCTGAGGTAATTGATGAAAAAGTTCCCTTGATTAGTGCGTTACTTGAATCAGAGGGGCAGTCCACAGAGATAGATGCAATACAGATCCCTGATGTGCGATGGAGACTGCCGGAGTTGACAATGTTAGACATCATCTATCCTATCACCGACATGTCACGTGACCTTCGGGTTAATGATATTGTGAACTACTTTTCCACCAATCAAACACCAATGCAGGATAAGCGACAGTTCTTTTTAGAAGTCAAGATCATATTTGAGAAGAAGGGGTGCCCTAATCGAAAATCCTAGTTCGAGAAATTGGTTGATGCGCACTAGGCTTATTGAATTACAATCAAGAAAATTTCAGGGATGACTCCATACAGGTTGATTTACGGTAAGACATCTTATGTACTTATTAAAATTCAGCATTATGTATTATGGGTTATAAAACAGATTGACTTTTTACTTGATAATACCATAGGGTTGAGAAAGTTGCAGGTGCGTGCGCTTACAGAATCCAAAAGGAAAGTCTATGACAAGGACCGCTTAGTGAAGAAGCAGATGAAGTTGCTGCATAAACTCAAGGATAAACAACCCTTCCCAAATCACCAAGACCCTCTCTGCAACTCTAGATACCGTCTGTTTCCTTGGAGGCTGAGATCCCGATGTAGCTCGTATATCGTTGAACATGCTCATTCCCACGACACAGTAGAACTGGTGGATCCAACGAATGATAACAACGTCAGGGTCAATGAACAGCAACTCAAGCCTCCCACGATCCCCTTCGATCCCAATAAAGAGGTTTTGCCGAAGTCCTCTGACCTTTCTATCTTAATGTTTTTCTTTTTCATTTTTTTTTATTTTCATTTTAATTGTTTTTATTTGCATTTTTCCGCCGCATTAGTTGGTAATGATTTTCTATTAGTTGTTCACCCGTGCACGTGTTTCCTTTCAATTTTCATTTCATTTCATTCTGTTCTTACCATATTCCATTCTATAAATAAACTTAAGGTGCTGCTAAATACAAAGCTAAGCTTAGTGTTGGTGCGCAATTGAAGTTACAATAATTATATGGTAGAAAAACCACATGCCAAACTTAAATATCCACCTAGATTTTCCTGCATTCCCAAACTTTACAAGCATCCATCTTCAATTCCCCCTAAGTAGGAACATGAACACTCTATAAGAGTAGAAGGAAAGAACCTAGAGAAAATGCCAGCCACATTTGCTTGCTTCTAGGCAAACTTCAGCTGTCAGGTATGCCAATGAATTGTGGTATGCAAGAGATCTCCAATCACACCACTCCGGAGGGAAGACGGAGCACAAGCTTTCCTCCAAAAACGCTGCAGAAAAAACAAATGGTGAGAAGAATATAAATATACCCTGGGAACTTGGAATTCAAATCTTGGATTAGGACTAGTGTTGGTTGGACAACACTCAATATTTTGTCCAAACCGGTAAATATGAATCCAAGTTCTAAAATTCATGCTCCTAGATTCCCCTAGAGAATTTAATTTTGATGCTGTCTAATAAACTCCAAATATATCAACTACCATGAGACAAAGGAAGATTAAGGCCCAGCATTGATGAGGGCAGTCACCACCCAAGTCCTTTGCTCGAACAGAGCAATTGGCGCCAACCCAATAATGGCCAGAGTGATCCACGCCATCGCTGTAATGGCCAGAGTGACCCACGCCGACAGTATAATGACCGGAGTGATTCAAGCTAAATGCCATAAAATGGCAAATCTCTCAAGGGTTAAACCTCGTCAATATAAAAGGGGGGTATTGCGAGGAGGCAAAGGTATCTCATTCTAACCCAGCTTTACTGTTGGTTACAACTTCTCTAGAGCAATTCCTTACTTAGGCATTGGAGTGATCCCCCGGAGTACACCCTGGGTCCTCCAAGCCACCTTCATTTTCCTCTTTTTCTAGAAATCGTGATCGGAAAGTTTCCTCGGAGGTCACTCGACATTTCTATTCAGCAACAGTTGGCGTCATCTATGGGAATGCTTCTGAGAGGTTTTCATCTTATTTCTGATCATTGGTCCTTGAATCATGACAACAACCACCAATTTAGGGTCAGAGTCTGTTACGGGTGATCAATCACCCCAGTCCATTCACTTTACACCTAGAGACTGTTCGGGTGTGACAAGGGAGGAATTCCTTATCTTCCAAAGGAGAATGGAGGACATGACAACCTCCCAAAAGAAGATAGAGGACATGTTCCACATGATTTTACAACAAAAGGGCCATGGAGAACTTGTTCCCCACCAACAACCAGTTGATCTCGAATCACACGAGAAAATAGAAAACTCGAATGAGAGCAATGGAAAAACCAACCCCACAAAGAAAGTGGAAGACACAACTAGCGTGGGTGTAACGCCCCTAAAATTAATTCACAAATAATCATAATAATGACATCATCAATGCTAATTCTGATACCACACACACCCTTGGACCCAGTGGGGTCCAAAGGAATATCATCCCATGATTAATTTAAACAAACAAATAGCGAAAACAAAATATAGTTTTAGAGCCATGTATACCTGAGTACTTGTCACGCCCCGAACCCGAAAATGGGCCCCAGGGTGTGATTTAGTAACCTAACATGTCCTTGTATAATACAACCATCCATGATACTACATAAATGAGGGTTCGACCCCGTAGGGCTCACGGATACCCTATACAATCATATACACATAATATACACAGCGAAATAATTCAACCTATTACATTCATAATGTCATACCAGAGTCTAAGTTCCAACAAACCAAAACCAAAACTCGGGTGTCTACATAACCCAAAATGACTCCCCAACTACAATTCAGTACTTACACAAGTACTTATGCAGCGCTAACCAAAAAATCACGCTCCCCAAACGTTAGAACACTAGTTTTGGCTACTCGAAGGACCTGAAACACATTTGTATTGTAACGCCCGATCCTCTACGTGGGCCCGGAGTGCTACTTATCCATTCATTTACCTGATAATCCACATACTAGTATCATGTACGCATCAGAAACATAAATATAATCCCAGAGTTTACTATTCCTATCCATAATCCAAATTAACTATTTACCACCTGTACTCATATATATATATCTCCAAAACATAATTCCCAAATACCAGTATTCCCAACCATCCATATCTCAGAAAACTTAAAACATAGAACATAAAACATAAATTTATACATCTCAAAATTAACATAAAAATATACCTTTTTCTCTTTCTATTTCCCAAAAATAATATAAAAATTCGAGCTCTCTAAGCTCGATCTCAAGAAAATCCTGAAAAGATAAATTCATATTCGGGTGAGACACATCTCAGTAAGGGAAAAAATAATATATTAAAACAGCGTGTGACTAACATGAGGTTCATAAATATCATTTTAATAACATTTGCAAAACATTATCATAAACACTGAAATCATTCTCTGAGCCTAATCAATCACATGCAAAAGATTTAACCTATGAGATTACCCAAGGATAGGGGTGATTACTCACACATACAAGTAGCACCCCTCTGCTCTGATACATTTAGCAACCCAAGGGTCGCTACTGAAGTATACCAGGGCACTCACCTTTCTCAGTAAGCCCTCAAGTATTAGATTAATCTCGTACTTTCATAGTTCAAACAATGTTTTATTGGCGAAGGCCCCAAGAATAGGGAAATCTATCCGCCCATACAAGTAGGTTCCCTCTGCCCTAGTACGTTATGCAGCTACTGCCACATTTAAAGTTACTAGTGCACTTTCCTTTCTTAGCAAGCCCTCAGGCGAAGAGTATGCCCTGAAAAATACTACTTACTAACTAAACTACTGCATGTATTGACTAACCTGCAAAAGAAACAGTTCATAACCATTTCCACTTTTCTGACTATAACTAAACCCCACTGAATAAATGCTGATAGTTCTGCCTTATTTGTTCCTCGAGCTCTCAAGAAGCTTCTTCTATTGCGTGATTTCTCCACAGGACTTTCACTAAAGAAATCTTCTTATTACGTAATTCCTGCTTTTTCCTGTCTAGAATCTGTAGTGGTATCTCCTCATAAACTAGTGAATCATTGAACTCTAATTCACCATAGTTAATTACATGAGAAGGGTCTGTGACGTATTTCCTCAACATGGAGATATGGAATACGTCGTGTATCCTGGACAACACAGGTGGTAAAGCTAGCCTGTAAGTAACTGGCCCCACTTTCTCTAGAATCTTAAACGGGCCAATGAACCTAGGGCTAAGTTTACCTTTCCTTCCAAATATCATAACCCCTTTTAACGGAGCTATTTTCAAAAAACCATGATCGCTGATATCAAACTCCAATTTCCTATGGCAAGTATCAGCGTAACTCATATATGTGTACATATTCTATCTGTATAAAAACTGCAATTATCTATCTATAGCTGTATAACTTGAAATACTAAAAAACTGCATATCAATATCATGCACTCAAGCCACACATACTTTGAAAATTCACATTCTATATAATATCTAGTATTCATGCTTATATATATAATTTCTGATAACATAAATAAATCTCCTAACATAGCATATTTCCCTTACCTTAACTCTGAAAAGCCCCTACTGTACTCTAGCCCGATACCTGCAGGGTTCTCCACTCAATGCCCTGAAAACCACATCCCCCAGAACAAAACATTAGTATTTTTTCGTGTATTGTATTTCTTATAACTGAGGGAAATACAAATACTGAATAAAATATCTTACCCTGAGATTGGGACGAAATCCAAACCAATTTCTCCAACGATCAGTTCCGGCAGACTTGTAGAGAACTTCGTCAGGAGCGTCGTGGTAGCCTCAGATCTTCGATCCAACGAGAAACGGGTCTGGAATCGAAGAGAGAAGGAGAGGAACGTAAAGAGAGAAAGAAGAGGATTTCCTACGCTGAAATTTCATAAAAATCCAAGTTTTCACTATTTATAGAGCCGGATTCGTCGACGAGACACGTCACCTCGTCGACGAGTCCTTCAATAATTTCGTCGACGAACTTCCTCCCTTATCGACGAATTTCAGACTGTCCCAAAAACCCCTCTCGGCATCTTCTCGTCGACGAGGAGCGGCTTCGTCGACGAAGTCTGCTGCCTCCTTTCATTTCTGTTTCCATTTCCCTCTCTCTTTAATATTTAAATATCATTATTTTTCGAGTCGTTACACCTAGATTCTCGTGGTGGTGTTTGATCGTCAATTGGGCTTAAGATTTAAGAAAAATTGAGATAAGAGTGAGAATTTACCTTACCCCAGAGGATATGCCTACACCATTCCTACGACAAATCCGCTCCAGTAGAAATGTCAGTGGTGGAGAATAGAGTCCAACGGTATTTTTTGATTTTCAATCGAGCAAATATTAACCGTGAATTTGAGGAGAGTGGGAGAGAGAAACGGAGGAGACGAGATAGAGACAGCGTGAGAAGCAAAGTGGGGAGCGTTCTGCTTCTTCAAAATTTTGAAATCCTGAAGCTTCTATATATTTAAATAATATAATAATATATTTTAACCTATATATATATATATATATATATTACTTAATTCATAATCCTTATTATTTAATTAATTTATTTATTATTCAATATAATTTTAAATCTTAAATTATTTATATATTTTTTTTATTATTTTTTTATTTATTTATTTTTTTATTTTACATTCCCAAGCATATCATTTTGTGAGACGTTACACCATTGGCTTCCATTCGTTTGAACACAATGCATTACTCTCTTCTGATTAGTAAGATCTCTCGCCTTTTTGGTTCCTGGTCGAGGCACTCCCTATCTTATGCTGGTAAACTAGAGTTGCTGAACTCTGTTGTTCAGGGAGTGGAGTATTTTTGGCTTGCCATATTTCCAATTCCAAAGACTGTGTTGGCTCATGTGGTCAAGTTATGTAGATCCTTCCTATTTTTTGGGGGGGGGGGGGGGGGACGGGGAGGGGTGAGAAGAAAACCTTTTGTGGCTTGGAATGAGGTTTGTCTACAAGGATGAAGGGGGTCTTGGGGTTTTTGATCTAAAATTCTAGAATAGAGCTTTTCTTACTAAGGCACTGTGAAACATCCATATCAAAAAAAGACTCGTTGTGGTCCAAGTGGATTAGCCATGTCTATTTGAAAAGGAGCAGCTTATGGGGTGCTTTTGTAAGCAATGAAGATTCACCCATCTTCAAGAGAATAATTGAGATAAAAAAAATGAGATTATGCAGCAGTGTGGAAATTCAGATGGGGCTGAAAAGCAAGTGAGATAATGGGCTAAAGATGAGCATTTTAACTGCTCTAAAGCCTATCACTTCTTGAGAAACAGGGGTAACAAAGTCCCTTTGCATGCTACATTATGGAAGAATTGCTGCCTTCCGAAACATTCCTTTATATTATGGCTTGGCGCAAAAGGGAAGTTGCTGACTTGTGATAGATTCTGGGTGGATGGTGTGGACCAATCTTGTGTCTTTTGCAACTCAGAAAATGAAACCAATGATCATCTATTTTTCAAATGCAAGTTTTCCTCTTGTGTGTGGAGCTTCACTAGGGGTTGGATGGGCATTTCAAGAGGCATGACTACAATTAAATATGCTCTTAAGTGGATGCGTAAAGAGGCCAGGGGTACAGGAGTTCAGACTGTTGTTAAGAAAGCATGCCTTGCCATTACGGTTTACAGCCTTTGGCACGCTAGGAACAAGAGAAAGTTTGAGGGAGTTGCTACCCTTCCAAAGTCCTTCATCAATTCCGCCCAATCCCAAGTTTACAGAGTTGTTTATCGTAAATTTTCCTATCTAATTGTATGAGTTCTGATGTTTGAATTGAATAGTAGTTATTCTAGCCTTATTTGGCTTGCTGATTGCATTGGGGGAGTGCTCCACTTTAGTTGTCTGAATTTGTTTGATTGTTTTGTCATCCTTTTGTTCCTGGGGATGCCCAAATTTTGATGTTTTGAGTTGTAATTATTCTCAACCATTTTAAGTTTTCTAAGTGTCTGTGTAGCAGATCCTTTCCTGGACATGTCCAGTGATATTGTACATATCCATTTGGTTTATAATTATAATTTTCATATAACAAAAAAAAAAACTCACAACATCCAATGCAAATACATAATGAGCTATAAATGGTTCAATTTTGAGTAAACTAGAAAGTCTTATAAGCACTAGCATAGGATTTGTAATTAGAAAAGTACAATGGGTTAAATATCAGAAAGGAAAGTGATATTTCCTAAATCCCGCCGAACAAATGTACCCAAACTCTCTCTCTCTCTCTCTCTGTGCGCGCGCGCGGGGACTGAGCTGACCAATCAGAAGTTGCCAGAGCTTAAGCCGATAATCTAGTTGGGATTTGATCAAATCTTAGCGAGAGAGGCCACCGAACAAATGTACCCACGCTCACTCTCTCTCTTGCGCTTTAAGCGGACCGAGTTGACCAAACAGAAGTTGCCAGAGCATAAGCCGATATTAGGATAACGGTTCCGATCTTGCTGGGATATCTTAGCGAGAGAGGCCGGGAGATTTCAGACGCCACTTCGTTTCTAGGGCTTACCAGAAATTTTGAATTCGAAGTGTGCAGACAACTTCTCTCATCATCGTTTTCTCACTATATATATTAGTCTCCAGAAGATTGGACGGTGTCTCTCGCACTCTGTTCCAATTTCTTGGAGATATCTTTCCATCAGATTTCTCGGCGATTTAGCTTTTCTTTGCTTATACTCCACGAGTTCTCCAGTTTAAGGTGCGCAGGAATCTAAGAGTTTTTGAATCTTGAAGCTGCCAAGGAAACAAAATTATCCATTTGTTCAACGGAGTCTAAGATGACTCTTTGTCCAAGTTGAGTAGAATTCTGTTTCTTCCCTCTTATATTTATTGAAATTTAGTATGCTTGAAATAAGTAGTTGAAAAATTATTTGTCTCTATTTCTCTACGTAGTTTTCTAAATTTTAGGAGGAATATTGGAGAAAATATTAAACTTGGTTTTGGAGCTCCACGGTTTGGTGTTGCTTTCTTTGTTTTAACTTTTTTGTGATAAAAAAAGTATTAAACTTGTTTAAGAAATGATTAGCACTGGTAAACTTGGATCTGTTATCAAAGCTGAAGGAGAAATTGAAGAAAATGTAACGCATAGAATTGAAGCATGTTGAGTAAAAGGGAGAAGTGCTATGGCTGTAACACTATTTGCGGTATATGGATCAAAATGTCATGCAAGTAAGAGGCAAACTATCCCAAAAGAAAGGGTAAAATTTTGGACCAAAACAAAATCCGAAATTTTTTATCTTTCAAAACCGGAACCAAAACTGCAAACCAAAAGACCGAACGAAGATGTGTTTCGGTTTGGTTTCAGTCCAGTTTTCGGTTTTCTGCTAATTTTTGTACACCCTTATATGCAACTATCCTGCTGATTTGTGTCAAAAGGGCCAGGATGTAGGAGTGTTGTTGAGCTTCAGAATTTATCTTGTATTTATAATTATTCATTTGAGAAAAAAGTAAATAAACAAATGAAAGCAAAATCCCACATATTTCGTCCTCTTCCTCTACTCTTGTTTTGTGCTGCAAATTGTTTTTTCGTGGACTTGATTTCTTTCTGTTTGTGTTATATAAGGTTTCCTTTATGATGTTATGTTGTAGATTCACAGGGCTTAATGGCTGAGAGTTTGTGGTTTATTCTGATTGCTGTATCTTTACGGTTGCTCTTTTGGTATTAATTTCCCCATGTCGGATTTATTGTAGGTCTCTCACTCAAAACCCAGGAGCTAACAGCTATATTTTTAGCTGTTACATTATTCTGCAGTTTCGTTATGGAATTTGATATACACACCTTACTGGATTCGGCTACATTGCTAACAACCCTGTGGGTTATATATATGATTCGTTTTAACTTAAAGTCTAGTTACATGGAGGACAAAGACAACTTTGCAGTTTATTATGTGGTGAGGATTCCATTCATTTGTATGACATTATTTTCCTCTGTTTTTGTGATGCAAAGAGCAGTTTTGTGGGTTCAAATTTGAAAATTTGCAGGTTTCCAGAATTCTGTGTTTCATGCATATTTTTTCTGTACTGATGTTTCAAATTTTTTTTTTTATGAAAATAAGTGAAATATTGAAACAAGTTTTGTAGTTTACTTTGTAACTGTGCAAAGAAAGGTTTTGATTCAAGTGGTGATATAACATTGTGGGAGGTTTATTTATATATATATATATATATATATATATATATATATATTATATATAATTTTATCTGAAGATAGTTCTCTTAAACATTTCTAGCAATATATTCATTGAAGGCAACAAACTGAAGATAGTTTTTATAGATACTTTTTTCTTTGTGCTTGAGCTTTCATACTGCTTACAAGTACAATTTAAATCTGATCCTGGTATATGAACAGGCAGGGCAATATTGTTTTGCGCCTCTTATTTACAGTTTCTTTCTAATTTAGTAATATGGCATAAAAAATTCCCTATGCTGTATTGGCAGAGTTAGTAATTGGTCTTCATTGACAGAAGTGAATAGAAAAAGGATCTGTCAGAGTACATTAACACGTTCATTAGTGCATGTGTCATGGTGCCATTAAGCTTCTTTCCACTTCTTCCATCCTGCTCTAACTCAGTGATCAAGCTCATGGAAACTGTGGGTGTTAGGATTTTTGGCATGCAAATTGAGTTTGACTTTTGTTTCTTCTATCCTGGATTCATCTTTGTTGATTTAAAATTCTATTGGGTCTTAAGTTTTTAGAAATATGTTCTTTCTTAGTTTCACTTTTTTTTGCAACAAGAGTATTTGTTTTTTTTTTTTTTTTTTTTAATCAAATGGGTAAATTTATTGATCAACTGTATATATATACATCTACACTGGGCATACCCAGGCCAACTATACATCCAAAACAATACATCAAAACCCGGGCATACCCGGGGGCCAAAATGACCAATCAAGAGATAATGTGTCCTATTACAAAAGGATCAACATGCTCAACAAACTCAAACTAAGTACATATCAAATTTATCAAAAACTGCCCTATAAATATGTCTTTGGATTACTTTAATTAATTCCATAGGGGCTAATATATCGTTTTCAAATCTTTTTCTATTTCTAAAGTGCCAAATAAAGTATACCGTGGTAGCTAATCCAATCCTTCTTCCAGCTGAAAGAAACCCCTTACCTTTCTCTTCTTTGTGTAGCCATTTCACCGCAGCCTTAATCGTACTCATTGCTCTTCTAATTCCCAACCACTTCCTTATACTTCCCCAAACCTCAGCTGAAAATTTACACCTGAAGAAGAGGTGGTCTAGGGTCTCTACATCCTCCATACAGAATGTGCATCTTTGATCTATCCCATCAACTGACAGTATATCGCAAGTTGGAAGCTTACCTTTCCAACCCAGCCATAGGCAAAATGCATGTTTCGGTGTATTCCCATTGTACCATATTCCTTTCATCCACACCATTTTTTGAGACTTTCCCCTCCAAAATTCATAGTACATGTGGGAGCTGCATTTCATTTCATTCATCACTACTATGGCTGCATCCATACCCCTAGAATTCTGCAGCAGCTGATTTTTAATTTCAATCAAGCTCTTGAACAGAGGGGAATCATCTTTTTTTTCTACAACATCCCAAATTCCAGAATTTTTTAAATAGATCTGATGGATCCATTTCGTCCACAAACCTTTTTTGTTTGTAAATTCCACAAGGCTTTTGTCAATAATGCTTTATTCCACACCTTGAGATCAAGCACTCCAAGCCCACTCATTTGGTTTGCAGATTTCCTGCCAAGCAACCAAAGGTTTTCTCCTACCATTCCACAAATAAACTCTGCATAGCTTGATTATTTGATTTAGGACATTCAGTGGGATTGGAAAAATCGCAAGCCAAAAGCACTCTAGGCCTTGGATAATTGAGTTTATTATCTCTAGTTTCCCTGCATACGTCAAAGTGTTACCTGGCCAACTCTTTAACAGACCAGCAATTCTGTCAATCAACGGCTTGTAGTGAGCAGTGTTCAGCTTAGATGACAGCAGAGGAACACCAAGGTATCTGAAGGGGAATTCACCCTGCTTAATTCCCATTTGATTCATTATATTTTCTGCATCACACTCCTTCATTCCAGCATGATAAAGGCTGGACTTCAAATTGTTGGCAGACATACCAGTACACTGGAAGAATTCATTCAAGCATTCCAATAAGTGACCTACAGATACAGCATCACCCCGAGAGAAAAGCGTAAGATCATCAGCAAAAACCAGATGGGAGATCTTGAGCTCTTTACACTTGGGGTGGAATCTGAATTTGCATTTACCTTCAAGAGATTTAAGGAGTCTAGACAGGTATTCCATACAGATTACAAATAATACAGGAGACAAAGGATCACCTTGTCTCAGTCCCTTCATTCCCTTAAAAAATCCATTCATCCTCCCATTCAGTGATACAAAGAAGGACGTAGTTGATACACATTCCATTATCCATGATATCATTTCAGCAGGGAAGTTAAGATTAACTAGCATATCTTCCAGAAAACCCCATGATACCGAATCATACGCTTTTTTCAAATCAATTTTCAGGAGACATCTTGGAGACATTCTCTTCCTTTTATATCCTATTAATTCCTGCACCAGGTAGATGTTTTCCACCATGCTTCTTCCTTGAACAAATGCTGCTTGGGCAGGGTTTATCAGATCTTCTAAGCATGGTTTGATTTTGTTTGCTAACAATTTTGCAATAACTTTATATATTACATTACAGCATGATATAGGACGATAATCGTTGACTGAACAAGCATGAGAGGTCTTCGGAATTAAGGCTAAACATGTATGATTTATTTGCTTCAGTAACCTGCTATTCTGGAAAAATTCCTTCACAGCAAGACATAAATCATAACCAATAGTGCTCCACGCTTTTTTGTAAAAACCTGCAGAGCACCCATCAGGCCCTGGAGCTTTATCATCCCCTATGCTGAACAAAGCCATTCTAATATCCTCATCTGAAATAGGTTTCATCATTTCATTCCTTCTCAAGTCATTCAAGACAGGACCCCTTTTTACCACCTGAGCATTTATCTTGGAGCAATACACCTCAGTGCCAAGTAATTGAGAGTAGTAATTCACAAATTCAGCAGCTACCTAATCATAAGACTTAGTAAGTTCCCCATTTTGTTTCATTACAGCTGTAATATGATTTTTGCATCTGTTCCTCCTTAGAACAGCATGGAAAAAAGAAGAGTTTTTGTCACTGTGTCTCAAATATTTACACTTTGCCAATTGGGATAAAAACAATCTGTTAGCACTCTCCAGTCTAATGGTTTCACATTTCTTTCTCCTCACTTCCTCTTGTAACTCCACACAAGAGGGGTCATCATGTAGCTTGCTCTGGAACTCCATTAATTCAGCACTTGCCCTCTCAGCCTGAGCTGAAATGTGAGAGTAATGTAAAGTATTCAGGGACCTTAAGGATTTTTTCAATGCTTGCTGCTTCTTAACAAAACAGTATTGCATGCAACCAACAAAACTCCCCTGCCAGACATCTTTAACTCTCTTCTGGAACTCAAGGTGAATTGTCCACATATTGAAGAACTTGAATGGAAGTCTTCCCAATTCCTGATCGGCAAACAAGGAAACCAGAGACACTGAGTGGTCAGATATACTGCCAGGAAATTGGAAGTTGACCTGAGCATTCCAGTCATTCATAAACCATCCCTAGTTCACCATAACTCTGTCAAGTTTGCACCATACTCTCCCATTGGACCAAGTGAGAAAGCATCCTGAAGATTTAAGATCAGTCAGTCCTGCAATATCAAACATTCACTTACATCTTTCATATCATACATCGACACAGGTACACCATTCCTCTTTTCCTCATTATTCAAAACACAATTAAAATCTCCCATAAGCATCCAAGGACCAGTATAAACATTTCCAGTTTGGATAATGTCCATCCATAATGGTCTTCTGGCAACTATTGTATTAAATCCATAGATGAAACTTACAAGGAATTCATTCAATGTTATTTGGCATTTGATCATACAGTGTATGGCCTGTTCACTTTTATGGCATACCTGTAAATTCACCTTCTGAGAGTTCCACAGAATTAGGATTCTTCCACCCTCATGTAGCTCGAAGTTATTGACTTGTTGCCGCAAACTAAATTTTCCACTCATCATTTTTTCCAATTTTTCTAGTGACAGTTTAGTTTCCAAAATCCCTATAACATCCAGTTTGTTCTTCCTAATGAGATCATTGATCCCTTTTTGTTTCAGGGGCCTGTTTAGTCCCCTGATATTCCATACAGCAGTCTTCATTTAGTATGTTGGGGACCATGCCCCCCTTTTTTAGTTTGTTGACTTGAAACACCTCCTTTCTTGCCATTTTTCCTATTTTTAACAGCATTCATACCTTCATTTGTGGTTCTAATTGATTGGCTAGAACAACCAGCAGTAGTATCCCCATTAGCTCCTGGAACACATACTATCTGCTGGCCCTCAACCAAGCTTGAATCAGGCTGACAATCCACACATCCATCATTGCTTCTATCCCCAAAGCTTCTGTCTCCTTGGGAATAACATACTGAGGGAACATTATCAGGTCCATCACCCTTTAATCTAACAATTTCAGTATCTTCAGGAGCTGCTGCCTTAAGCTTCGTGCTAATGTACCCCTCCAGAGCTGCCTCCACAGCCATCTCCTCCGGCCTAGAAGCAGGTTTGCTTCCAAACTCAACCTCAGGGAATAAATCACACACCCTATTCATCCTTTTGTAACCCAACTGAGACGACACAGCTCCACAAATGGGATCAAACAAATGCCCATAAGAAGAACCAGCAAAACATTCAGATTCCCCCACCTTCTCTTTTCCCTTATCTCCTTTTACCTGATTACAATTTAGTTTGTTTGCAATCTGGCATTCTGACCCATGCATGTTGTTTTTCATATCCTTAGGCTTTGCTACATCTTCATTTCTTTTCTTTTTTCCACAGAAGTTAGCCGTGTGCCCAACATGCTTACAGAGAGTACAGTACCAGGGTAAGTTCTCATACACAATCTCTTGCACCATTTCTTCTTCTTCAGGAAGGAATATCTTGACTGAATACTTAATCTCCTTCGCAACATCTATCTCCACAAGTACCCTAGCAAAGGAAATTCTGGCTTGCAACATAGTTAATTTATCAGCACATATCGGATTACCCAGCTCAGAGCAAATCCTTCCTAGGGCTAGTGGATTCCACATCTCTATTGGTAGGTTTCTTAACTGAACCCATACAGGCAAGGTGGTCCTGTGCTCAGATCCAAATTGAAACATCTTAGGCTTTTTTTTCATAAATAAAGTCCTACCCTGAGCCACATAAGGTGCTTGTTGCAGGATCTCTTCCAGTTCTTCCATCTCCTGAATTTTGAATACCACCCACCCATCCGCATGCTTAATATAGTTAACTTTAGCTTTCCACGAGTTGACCACAGTGCTCAAAGTATCCCTCCCAGGAGCCTTCCCAACAAAATAGCCAACTAGACACTTCTGGTAAGAGTCTTCTGGACGAGATAGATCAGATGATTTCATTTTAGCACCATTACCATCTGTATGAAATGCTGGAATTGCAGTACAGCAAACAGGGTTCCTGTTGTTCGCAAATAATTCCGACCATGGCACCCTTTTGTTGTTCCTTATTATTGTTCTTCCTCCATTCATCTTCTTCTCATTGTTATCCTCTTTCAATCCATCATTTTGTTCATCAGGGGCTTTAGATTTCACACTAACAGTGTCATCCCACACCCTATCACCCCATGATTGTAACTTGTTGCTTTCATTTTCATTCATGCATCTCTCTGAAGACTCCTCACTTCCCACAAGTCCAAGGGTTTCCATTCTCCTCTCACTCAACACCATCGGGGTAGAGTGAACTCGATCCCCATTTATCACAGATTTCTTCAGGCATTCTAATGGGCTAGCATGCTCTTCTCGCTCGCCCCGTAAACTGTTGTACAATGTTGTGGCCGGCCGAGGCCTATTTGACTCCAAAAATTTTTTCTCTGCCTCTTCCTCAAGCCTTTCATATTCTGCATTTATTTCAGAATCCTTCTTTGTGACCCACTGCCCCCTTCTGCCTCCTTTAGCTACAATAAATCTAAGAGCATCCTCAATCATTTCCTTCCTTCCTTCTTTGCTTCCCATGGCAACCTTAACCCAGCTCTTTGAACCACCTGCCATCGTCCAGGGGAAGTTAAAATTCAAAACCACATCAGGCGGGAAACTAAGAATTTGAAATACCACACTCCAATATCCTTCCACAAGCTATCTGAAGGGATTTCAAGTTCAATCTCTTCCAGATTCAAGCAAACCGTCATACAATCCAGCCCTAGCCTCCGCGGGAAAGCACCTTCCGAAGGAGAAGGGAGAGGATCACTCTCTAACTTTCCAGCTTGCAATGCGGGGCTGTTGCTATCTATCTTCCATTACAAGAGTATTTGTTTTGTTAATATTTATATTAATTTTATTGGATTAATATGTACTGTTTTTACTCCAAGCGCAGTTAATACCGTGTGCTCTGTTAGCTTTGTTTATTTATCCCTCAACATCGCACTATATTCTGAACTAGATTTTCTGGGCATTCTGCGTGTATCTGGAAGCTGTTTCAGTGTTACCCAAATTGCCGGTCATGCTGAACACAAAGGGGCAATCCTATGATAGTTTGTATAACTTATGACTCACAGGTTTACTCAAAGCTGACCAAGTTTAACTGTTCTCTCAATTTGATTGGTTTTCATCACTTTTTTCTGATTGTTGAACCATTTACAGCTCATTATGTATTTGCATTGGGTGTTGCGAGGTTCTTGAGCTGTGCCCATTGGGTTCTATAGGTTTGATCTTTCAGAGTTGAATCAAATGATTTATAGGAATTTGTTCTGTTTCTTTCAATTTGGAATTTAAGTTCTGTAATCAAAATTGTCATTTTTGGAGTGCTAACATAGCATCTCTATCTCCTGAAAATGGTTTGGACTTTGTTTTCTCTAGTGATATTCATGCTAATTTGTTTTTCAATGTTATGAACCTGCATAATGAATGGTTTTTGAGGGAATGGTTTTGGAGTTGGATGGCTGGGTACACTGTTTCAGTTGCTCCTAATGCATTCAATCGTTTAGGTACTTTCACTTGCACTGCAAAACTATCCCAGCAGCTTTCCCCCACAACACAATTTTTTTTCTTTTCCGTTGATCAAATTTGTTTATGAAACTTTTAACTGCAATCAAGGGGCATTGATATTGTTTGTTCATTTTGGACTTAGCAAGAATACAATGATACATTTCTATCAAGAAAAATTGATAGCTCACATATCCACACTTCATTTGAACGTATATTGGGTGGTACAGCAATATTTTTTCACTCCTTGACTCTTTGTTACTATTGTTTTTGCTTTTGTTGTTTTGTTTCTTCATTAGTGGTGGTGTTTTTTTTTTTAATTAAAGAACTTGATGTGCACAGAAAATTCTGTCTTGAAAACTTTCTTGCTCTTCATTGGATGCAAGTCTGCCAGTAATACTGTTTTCTGTCACTGCCAACAGGTTTTAGATTCTCGTGGGCACTTACTGGTAGCTCTGGGCTATGGATTATGGCCTTCCATGGTTCTTATTTCTGAAATTGTCCAGACTTTCATCCTGGCAGACTTTTGTTACTATTATGTCAAGAGGTTGGTTTCCAAGTTTTATATATGTGATATGCCATTGTTACAACTTTGACAGCATCAAAATTAAATTCTGTTGGCGAATCTGGGAGCATGAATTTCAGAACTTGGATTCAGACAAAATATTGAGTGTTGTCCAAACCTACACTAGTCTTAACCTGAGATTTGAATTCCAAGTTCCCAGGGTATATTTATATTCTTCTCACTGTTTGTTTTTCTGCAGCGTTTTTGGAGGACAGCTTGTGCTCCGTCTTCCCTCCGGAGTGGTGTGATTGGAGATCTCTTGCATGCCACAGTTCATCGGCATATTGGCTGCTGAAATTTGCCTAGAAGCAGGCAAATGTGGCTGGCATTTTCTCTATGTTCTTTCCTTCTGCTCTTGTAGAGTGTTCCTACTTGGGGGAAATTGAAGATGGATGCTTGTAAAGTTTGGGAATGCTGGAAAATCTGGGTTGATTTTTAAGTTTGGCATGTGGTTTTTCTACCATATCATTATAATAACTTCAATTGTGCACCAACACTAAGCTTAGCTTTGTATTGAGCAGCGCCCTTAAGTTTATTTTTTAAATTTAATATTTAACCAAATTAATTAGTAATTATCTGATTTTATTTATTTTCATATGGCTGTGTCATAGAAATATAAAAATACATACACACACATAACAAGTTGTTACGTAATATTATTATTAAAAAATTAAGCGCATCTTGATGATCTCATGAAAGAACTTAAAGAACATTAGAATATTTCAAATCATGTAAAACATGATAATCTTTTAATTATTAAGAATCTTTATGACTGAACCAAATAAAATATTTTCAATTGAGATTGTAAAACTTATTCTTAGGTATTAAATATCTGTGAAAAGTAATTTTAAGTAGGTTTGAGGGATAATAATGGTATTCCACTTTTGGCAATTTAAAATGTTCGTTAGTGTTAACGGCTTCTATCATCCCCTTCCTTTCAACATCACCTTTTCCTTCCCTTTCTCTCCCTCTCTCGTCACTAGTTGCTGGAACCAACATAGATTTTATATCTTCCCTACTATAGATTTCTCAGGAAATACCCATGAAACTAAAGTCCCATTTTCCTTCTAACCAAACAGGCATCAACCAATCAACCTGACAACTGATTCTCCGCACTTTAGAGCAAATGGTGCAAGATTTTGAAACCCCACTTTCCTCCTTAAACTTTCCTCAGGCTCAGACTTCCTCTGGAAGAAGCAATACAGACTATGTTAGAATGATCTCTACGGTTCAAGAAAGCTCCAAGAAGCCTCAGGTTAATTTGATTGTTTAATTTTCCATTTTCTAGACTTGAAATTGTTTTTTTTTTTTTTTTAAAGCTATTAGTTCATTTCCTGGTTCATGTTTTTCTTTAATGACTTGGTCAGATGGGCGTTTTCTGTTTCTGTCTGTCTATCAAATTTTTTTTCAGGTTGGAATCACCATGGATATATTGAGAGGATGGAATCACCAGCCAAACGAGAAATTAAGAAATAGAACTTTGCCTTTAGTGAACATCTGGGATTTCTTTGCAAGCTCCTTTGTTCTGAACAATCAATATGGGAGTGATTGTGGAAAGAAACTGAAGAAGGATGATCGTACTCTTGCCAATCATAATCGTAGAAGTCATACTAATAGAGGAGGCAGTCGGGGCAAAGGAACGTTTTGTGAACTAAGCAGAAAGGGCAGCAAGATTAGGGAGACAGCCAAGAAGGATCGCAACAATTTTAGAGGAGGAGGAAGAAGTGGTGGTGAGGGTGGGGATGGTGGTGAAGGAAGAGAAGAAGGACAATTTCGTGATTGTGGCGGAGGAAGAGGAGGAGGACAATGTGGCAGTGGTGGTGGAGGAAGAGGAGGAGAGGGACGTGGTGGTGGTGTTGGAGTAGGGTGTGGTGATGGTGGTGAAGGAAGAGGACATGGTGGTGATGATTGTGGTCGTGGTCGTGGGGGTGGCAGTAATGGAGGAAGAGGTGGTGGTGGTGGTGGCAGTGGCTTTGGCAGTGAGGAATATGTTGATGAAGATGATTTTGAAAACAATAGACAGCGAAAGAGTCAATTTAGTAAAGATCGGTTGGTGGGGTGGCAGAAAAGGAGGTGGAAGAAGAAGAATCAGTGGTGGCTTTGGCAGTGAGGAGTATGTTGATGAAGATGATTTTGAAACCACAAGACAGCGAAAGTGTCAATTTCGTAAAGGAGGAATAATAAGAAGTCGTGATGGTGGCTTTGGCAGTGAGGAGTATGTTGATAAAGATGATTTTGAAAACAAAAGACAGCAGAAACGTCAATTTAAGGCTAAGGGAAAAAATCTTCATTATGACCCAAAACTAGCTTTGAAGCTTGCCAGAAAGCGCCATAAGAAAATGCGAAAGCAGACAATACAGTGCGAGCGTGACCGCAAGCACTATTTCCTTCGCTTCACCTTTGAATGGAGTTTCTATTCCGATAATGATTCTTGTACTAGAAGGGCATGCTCCTTATACCAAAATGAAAGCACCTACCCTATTGAGGAGAAGACCATTCAAGAACCAAGAACCTGCTCTTTTGAGGAGGAGGAGATCATTCATGAACCAAGCATCTGCCCTTTTGAGGAGAAGAAGATTGTTCAAGAACCAAGCCCCTGCCCTTTTGAGGAGGAGAAGAATATTCACGCACCACGCCTTTCTTATGTCATCTTTTGTAGATTCTTACACACGCTTTGTTTGTTTTGGTTTCTATGGTGTTGTCACCTGGGTTTATCTGCCCTTTTGAGAAGAAGATGAATATTCCAGTATAGTGTCTTTCTTGGGTCATTCTTTGGGAATTCTCATACATGCTTCGTTTTGGTTTCTATGTTGTTGTCTCCTAGGTCTATCTGATAAAGAGATGTGTAGCAATGATGCATCATTTAAATGGAGTTTTACTTTTGATCATGAGTACCATTTGGCTTCTGCTTTGCAACTTTTATGGATTCACTTAAAAATTTGATGGATGCCAAGTCAGAAACCACAATAGTAATGAAATTTGAGTCTTCTATTGGGGATGGAAAAGACATGTAGATGATGAACTAGAGCTTCATTTCTTTTGGTAATTAAAATTTGTGCTTGAGAGAAGCCAGAAAGAATGCCTAGATTTACCATAACACTTTACATTATCGTGCTTGTACTCATTCTCTAAGAGCAAATTGCAGTCCTCTACTTGAATTCAACTCTTTGTAGACACCTATGAATTATTCATTGACAAAGCAAGCAACTTAGTGTTGTGACCATTTTAAAACTTTTTGCTGTTTCATGTTCTGAAAACTGTGGGATGAAGAAATATTATGACATGCAGGAAATATGCCAAGTTGAAGTATTGAAATGTCAGACATGTATTACTCTTGGATAGTGAGATTCGAAGCAAGAATCCCCTCAAAAGTGATTCCAGGACCAAAAGCCAGTATTAACCCCCACTTACCATCTCCCTGGTGTGCCTTTTTCACCTTCAAGCTCTCTTCTAGCATGTACTCCAGCACATACACAATAGTGTTACTGCTAGCATTTCCGTAATCTGCTAGAGCTCTCCTACTTGCACAAAAAATTCTGCAAAAATTTGGATTTGTGTGAAAATTATATTGAATTTTATCCAAATTCAAATTCATGGTCTGAGATTTATACTCTCAAACACAGCAAGACCTTACATTTGAAAGCGTATATTTTGAGTTTTGAATTTGAATTTTAGTGAATTCAGACAAAATTCAATACAATTTGTATTACATTTTAAATTCTTACAAATCCAAATTCAATGTCTCTTTTAAGTATATGGAAATTCATATGGGTTTAAAAATTGAGTCCCAAAAACTTTCTTTCTTTCAATATAGCCTTGATATATGCATGTGTGTGTGTTTGTGTGTGTGCAATGGTAGTGGAAAAGCTATTCAAGTTCCCAGGAGTTCCTAGGCTTTTGGGGTCAGCTTGATTCGGTATTTCACTTGAAAATTCTGAAGAGGTTATGAATTATTGGAAAGGATTTGCATCTTTTCAGTGAAGTGCTTAAGAGTGGAACAGTGTGCCAAAGTGACAGATTTGCAACTGCAACTACAAAATTGGGTGATCTCAAATCTACCCATTTGCCCTTTTTTGGCTGAGTTCCCACATGTCACAGTTTGTCCCAAATTTCATGAGAAACCCATGAAGTTTTAAGTCTGCAATGGACCATAAGAAATAAAAGAAAGAAAGTTGTATTACACTGATGCAACTCAATGACAGCACAGATTTCTGGAGTAGATATCTCAGAGTAGTCTTCGTGAAGGGATTCAGATTATGGTCAGAACCAGATTGGATGGCTTCAGATTCAGTGCAGTAGTCAGTTTGTGGGCTGAAATGCTGGTTATTGAGACAGATTGAATGTTGGAAGTAGCTGATTGATGTGATCTAAACACTGAAGCTCTAGCTGGGTTATTTGATGGAGTGACAGCAGCTAAACTTATGTTTGATTGTTTGAAGATTGTGTTATCTTCAGATCTGGTTTGCTGCAATTATGAAATAAGGATGCTGCAGTTTTCTTATTAGACACAGCTGGAAACATCACAGCTGTAATTTAATGACAGCACTGAATTTTGGAGATGACTCAACAGTGAAACAACTGGAACAGTTCGAAGTAACAATCCAGCTGCAACTTAAAGGCAGCCCTGACTTTTGGAGTGGACTCATCATGGATCTCTAAAGCATTGTCACGGAATCGCAGGTTACACAATACTTGTAAATGTACTTTTGTTATTTACATTTATTTTGATGCTCTTATTGATAGATGATATGGTAGATGGGCTCAGATTTAGCTTTTTGATTGTATTGATTATGCAATTATGATTGGGACTTAGTATGTGTCCCCTCTGGGTATGCCCAGAGTATGCCTGTACATACACATACATACATATTAGATTAATATACTTTTACATTTACTGATAAAAAAAAAAAAGTAAGTTGTATTACACAGAGTCTAGAGAGCTTCTGCTTGAGCTCTGGGTCATCACAGTCGGTGTTGGAGTACATGCTAGAAGAGAGCTTGAAGGTGAAAAAGGCACGCCAGGGAGATGGTGAGTGGGGGTTAATACTGGCTTTTTTTCCTGGAATTACTTTCGAGGCAATTCTTGCGAGGAATCTCACTATCCAAGAGTAATGCATGTCTGACATTTCAATACTTCAACTTGGCATATTTCCTGCTTGTCATAATATTTCTTCATCCCCCAGTTTTCAGAACATGAAACTGCAAATAGTTTTAAAATGGTCATAATACTAAGCTGCTTGCTTTGTCAATGAAGAATTCATAAATGTCTACCAAAAGTTGAATTCAAGTAGAGGGCTGTAATTTGCTCTTAGAGAATGAGTACAAGCACGATAATGGAAAGTGTTATGGTAAATCTAGGCATTCTTTCTGGCTTCTCTCAAGCACAAATTTTAATTCCCAGAAGAAATGAAGCTCTAGTTCATCTACATGTCTTTTCCATCCCCAATAGAAGACTCAAATTTCATTACTATTGTGGTTTCTGACTTGGCATCTGTCAAATTTTTTAGTGAATCCATAAAAGTTGCAAAGCAGAAGCCAAATGGGACTCATGATCAAAAATAAAACTCCATTTAAATGATGCAGCATTGCTACACAATCTCTTTATCAGATAGACCTAGGAGACAACAACATAGAAACCGAAGCATGTATGAGAATTCCCAAAAGATGACCCAAGAAAGACACTATACTGGAATATTCATCTTCTTCTCAAAAGGGCAGATAAACCCAGAAGACAATATCATAGAAACCAAAACAAACAAAGCATGTGTAAGAATCTACAAAAGATGACATAAGAAAGGCGTGGTGCGTGAATATTCTTCTCCTCCTCAAAAGGGCAGGGACTTGGTTCTTGAATGATCTTCTTCTCCTCAAAAGGGCAGGTGCTTGGTTCATGAATGATCTTCTCCTCCTCAAAAGGGCAGGTGCTTGGTTCTTGAATGGTCTTCTACTCAATAGGATAGGTGCTTTCATTTTCGTACGAGGAGCATGCCCTTCCAGTACAAGAATCATTATCGGAATAGAAACCCCATTCAAAGGTGAAGCGAAGGAAATAGTGCTTGCGGTCACGCTCGCACTGTATCGTCTGCTTTCGCATTTTCTTCTGGTGCTTTCTGGCGAGCTTCAAAGCTAGTTTTGGGTCATAATGAAGATTTTTGCCCTTAGCCTTAAATTGATGCTTCCTCTGTCTTTTGTTTTCAAAATCATCTTTATCAACATACTCCTCACTGCCAAAGCCACCAACACGACTTCTTCTTCTTCCTCCTTTACGAAATTTACACTTTCGCTATCTTTTGGTTTCAAAATCATCTTCATCAACGTACTCCTCACAGCCAAAGCCACCACTGATTCTTCTTCTTCCTCCTTTTCTGCCACCCCACCAACCGATCTTTACTAAATTGACTCTTTCGCTGTCTATTGTTTTCAAAATCATCTTCATCAACATATTCCTCGCTGCCAAAGCCACCACCACCACAACCTCTTCCTACATCACTGCCACCCCCATGACCACAGCCACAATCATCACCTCTATGTCCTCTTCCTTACCACCATCACCACTCCCTACTTCAACACCACCACCATGTACCTCTCCTCCTCTTCCTCCACCACCACCGCCACGTTGTCCTCCTCTTCCTCCGCCACAATAACGAAACTGTCCTTCTTCTCTTCCTTCACCACCACCCTCACCCTCACCACCCCTCCCTCCTCCTCCTCTTAAATTGTTGCAACCCTTCCTGGCTTTCTCCCTAATCTTGCTGCCCTTTCTGCTTAGTTCACAAAACGATCCTTTGCCCTAACTACCTCCTCTATTAGTATGACTTCTACAATTACAATTGGCAAAAGTACGATCATCCTTCTTCAGTTTTTTTCCACAATCACTCCCATGTTGATTGTTCAGAACAAAGGAGCTTGAAAAGAAATCCCAGATGTTCACTAAAGGCAAAGTTCGATTTCTTAATTTCTCTTTTGGCTAGTGATTCCATCCCCTCAATACATCCATAGCAGTTCCAACCTGAAAAAAAAAAATTGATAGAGAGGCAGAAACAGAAAACGCCCATCTGACCAAGTCATTAAAGAAAAACATGAACCAGGAAATGAACTAATATTAAGCTTTAAAAAAAAAAATCAAGTCTAAAAAATGGAAAATTAAAGAATCAAATTAACCTGAGGCTTCTTGGAGCTTTCTTGAACCGTAGAGATCATTCTAACATACTCGGCATTGCTTCTTCCAGAGGAATTCTGAGCCCGAGGAAAGTTTAAGGAGGAAAGTGGGGTTTCAAAATCTTGCACCATTTGCTCTAAATGTGGGGAGAATCAGTCGTCAGGTTGATTGGTTGATGCCTATTTGGTTAGAAGGAAAATGGGTCTTTTGTTTCTTGGGTATTTCCTGAGAAATCTGTAGTAGGGAAGATATAAAATCTTTGTTGGTTCCAGCAACTAGTGACGAGAGAGAATGGGAGGGAAAGGTTGATGTTGAAAGGTAAGGGATTAAAGAAGCCGTTTAACGAACATTTTAAATTGCCAGAAGTGGAATACCATTATTATCCCTCAAACCCACTTAAAATTACTTTTCACAGATATTTAATACCTAAGAATAAGTTTTAGAATTTCACTTGGAAATAGTTTATTTGGTTCAGTCATAAAGATTCTTAATAATTAAAAGATTATCAGGTTTTATATGATTTGAAAAATTCTAATGTTCTTTTAAGTTCTTTCATGGGATCATCAAGCTTAATTTTTTAATAATAATATTACGTAACAACTTGTTATGTGTGTGTATGTATTTTTATATTTACATGATACAACCATATATTAGTATGAAAAAAAATAAAATCAGATAATTAATAATTAATTTGGTCAACATATTAAATTTTAAATCTTGCATTCTCTTTTTACTATTTTTAATTTTTTACTTTTAATGCAAAATTGAATTTTACCTGTTTATATTTACATAATATTTTCAGTATGCTCTCTCTAAACTCCAAACATAAAATAACAACATGAGTAAGCCTCAAAGTCCCACTAAGTGGACTAGGCTACATGGATACTCTTTCCCCAATTCATTGATCGAGGGTACTTTCCTCCACTAGCTTAAAAGTTATTAAGTTCTTCCTTACTATCTTATTCTATATTATTTTAGACTTTCACCTACTTTTTAATACTAGAAAAATAATGACTCGCTCACTCACTTTGCGGTGCTTGGCCTGCATTTCAAATGCTCAAGCAATCTACTCCGCCCATCTCTTCTCTTGTCTTTGATTTTCTTAATTTATATTTTATTTTTTTATACATATCTACTTTAAAAACTCTCCACTTAAAAATAATAAGTTATTTTTCCCTTATCCACCCCATAATACTGTCGCTTGAGAAGAAGCGAACCCTAGTTTATAGTCGGCAACAGCGACGACACCTGCAACGGAGACGATGGCGAACCTGCGACAATGACAACGAAGCTGCGACGGTGACGACAACGACGATGTATCCAACAGCGCCTTCGGTGAATTGCTGGGAAGCTTCTGCGACGGCGACGATGACGTAGCGTGTCTGCATATTCCAACGGAGGTTTCGGTTCTGTGAACCTACAGGAAGCTCTCAGGTTTCATTAAGGAGAAGAGCGCGAGAGGAGTCTAAACCGAACCCTAGTTTACAGTCGGCGACAGTGACGAAACCTGCAATGGAGACGACGGTGAACCTGCGATGGCGACAACGACGACGAAGCTGCAACGGCGACGACAACGTATCCAACGACATCTTTGTTACGGTGAACCATTGGGAAGCTTCTGTGACGGCAACGATGACTGTAGTGATCCAAAGAATAATGACATTTTAATAATAAGAGGGAGAGAAAATAGATACAGAAATAGAAGGAGGCCGTAGACTTCGTCGACGATATTACAGTTTGGAGATAATATTAAATGATCATAAATTCATAAAATTGCCAAGCTTTGTTGACGAACACAGGGTCTCGTCAACGAAGGTCTTCAGAATTTCGTCAATGAACACAGGGTCTCGTCGATGAAGGTCTTCAGAATTTCGTCAACGAACACAGGGCTTCGTCGACGAGAAAATACCGAGAGGGGTTCTGAGGCAACCTGAATTTCGTCGACGAATACAAGGTCTCGTCGAAGAAATTTGTGAAGGACTCGTCAACGAAAAACGGGCTCTTTGACGAAATCCCCTGTTTTATAAATAGTAGAAATCCGGGATTTTTATCATTTTCCACCGAGCTCTCTCTCTCCCTTCTCTCTTCGTTTTCGGCCCCACTAGTCGCCGGATCGACGATCCAAAGCTACCACGACGCTCCTGGCTGAATTATCTACAAGTTTGCCGGAGCGGATCGTTAAGAAAACGAAGTTGGATTTCATCCCAAATTCAGGGTAAAGTATTCTATTGAGTTTTTGACTTCCTGACAATTATAGAAAATGGTATAAATTAAGAAATACTGAAGTTTTGTTCTAAGACATTGTGTTTTCAAGATGTTGAGTTAGGAATCCTGCGGGTATAGAGCCAGATTGTTATAGGGGCTTTTCAAAGTTGAGGTAAGGGAAATATGTTATGTTAGGAATTTTTATAAAGTTATTAGAGAATTTATAAACATATATTCATACCAGTTTATTATATAATTTATACAGAATATGAGTTAAATGCTTGTGTGGCCTGAGTAAATTTTCATGAGATAAAGAATTTATATAGTTTTGTGATGTATCATACTATACTGAATACACAGTTATTGACAGTACATATAATTTACATAGTTTTTTTCTAGTATATGGGTTTACATAGAACATATAGATATAGATTTATATTCACAGAGAAATGTACATGCTCATACAACTTTTATATGAATGGTTTCATGAAACAGATATATATATACATATGTCCATATACATGTATACAGATACTCAAAACAGTATATATATATACAGTGTTATAGCATGCCATGTTTTCCTATTACCATAACATACAGAACATACAGACAGAGTATATATATAGAATACACAGATAGATATACAGAGGTAGCATCAAGATGCTACAGATACAGTACACAGAGATACAGTACAGAAAGATAGAGTTATGCTAATTTTGGAAACATGATGAAAACAGTAAAAGAGTATATATGTATATATGTATATAGTAACAGATCCCTGAGGAAAGGTACATAGACAGATACAAATTACAGAGCATGGTACCGTTGCTAGATACAGATAGAGTGCAACCACATAACTCAAATAGTATGTGGGTACCGTCAGCCGTGCTCGGAGAGTATGCAGCTCCCCAGTACACTGGGTTGAGGGGGCCGATTTGACGAGGTAGTAGCCAATCCCGAGCTTAGGAGAGGATGCAGTTTGGTCGGGCTGAGGGAGTGTAGAATATGATGACCTATCTGGAGGGCCGACCAGATAGAGTCCCGCCTACGAGCCGCACAACCCTATCATGAGGGGTCAAATCATGACGTACAGAGTCTTAGGGATAAAAACACAGTTACATATATATATATATATATATATATATATATATATAGTTTTACAGTATATGATGAGTGTAGTATGATATTACCGGTATGAAAAGTAGAAAAATAGACGATACAGTATGTTTTAAATTGTGAAAGAAAGATATGTTTTTCAGATAAATCATTACATTACAGTTCAGTTATCATTTTTTAAAGTATCTTTAACTTAGTTGCCACACACTAATAATAACATATTTCCACTTACTGAGCATCGACTCGCCCCATTATTTTACATTTTTCAGGTGAGCCAGTGAGGCGAGCAGATCAGGCTCGCGAATAGAGTGTAGCTCAAGTCACCCTAGTTATAGGGTGAGTTTTTGTCAGAATTGTATATCTTTTTTAGTAGATGTCACTGGAAGGATATTTTGTATGGTCTGTATATTCTGGATTCTGGTATTGTACAGTTTATATATAAATGGTTTTATGATTTGTGTTTCTGCTGCATAGGAATGTTTATTGTATATATATAACAAAAAAAAAATGATAAGAATTTTGAGGTCGTTACAATGACGTAGCGCGTCGGCGTATTCCAACAAAAGTTTCGGTTCTGCGAATCGATGGGAAGCTTTTGGGTTTTCTTCAAGAGTTAGGGCTGCAAAAGAGAACCTGAGACAGCAACAATGACGGCGAACCTGCGATGACATACAGTGACAGCAACGACGTAGCACTCCGTCCAACGGCGTTATCGTTACTGTGAATCACCGGGAAGGGACACCACACGCCAAGGAGTTTGCAGGCGCAATCGAAACTCAGGTTCCATTTTCTCTCTCCACAAAAGGTTGGTTTTTTATTTGTTGGTGTTCAATATGGAAAACAGCTAGCCGCTAGTCATGGCCGCCCCGTCTCCGGTAGCTGTTATCGGAGGGTCGAGGGGAGGTGCTGACGATGGTTTACAGGTTGCGGGGAGTGGTTCGAGGGATGATACGGTCATAAAAAGGGGAAGGTTTTGCTAGGGGGAAATCGTTTACGGAAGCATTGGAGAGGCCAATTCCATCTTCGAAATTCAAAATCCCTTTGAGAAAGCCGAAACTGATTAATAGTGAATTAGGTTTTGTTTTCTCTGATGTGGAGATGGAAAAGGCTGCTGAGGATCTGAAATTTGCGTTGGTGCTTAAATTTCTTTCTAAAAGGCCGTCTATCAATGTCTTTCAGAGGCATATTATCCAATCTTGGGATCTTTCTGAAGTTCCAATGATAAGTTGTATAAACAACTATCATGTTTTGTTACATTTGGTAAATGAAAAGGACTACATTCATGCATGGGCACGAGAAGGAAGATGGGTGACAGGGTGCCAATTTCGGCTATTTAACTGGTCCGTGAATTTCGATGTCAACAAGGAGTCATCTATCACACCACAGTGGATTTTCTTACTAAGTTGGCCTTTACATTTATATAAACAAGACTGTTTACAGAGTTTGGCCACTAAATTTGGTAGATTTTTGGGTACGGATAATGCCACATTATATAAAACACTAGCCACTGGTGCAAGATTGTGTGTTGAAGTGGATTTTTATGAGGATTCTGTGAAGGATTTTTCGTTGGTGGTAGGACAAAAGCAGAGTTGGCAAAGGGTAATATATGAGAAGAGGGGTTTCTATTGTAATAAATGTAGTAGGCAAGGTCACACTAATGTGGGGTGCCAGTTTGGAGTAAAGCCTAAAGATAAAAGGAAGGTAGGTATGAGGAAGGAGGGAGATGGGATGGTTTGGAAAGAAGTGGGTAGAAAAGAAAATGTGATAGTTGAAGAGGAATGTCCTGTTTTGCAGATTCAGGATCAGAGGGTGAAGGAGAAGAAGAATGGAGATGTAAGTGGTCCTTCGAATGTAAATGAGAAAAATAAAGAAGTTGTGAATAAGGTTAGTAATGCAAGTACACATAAAGTGATGAAGTAAACTTGGTAGAGAAGAATAGTGGAGAGAAAGTCGAATGTTCTCAAGATCATAAGTCAGGGATGTTAGGGGTGCAGGTAGAATTAGGTGGTTGTTCTAGGACTACACCAAAAATCGGAGTTTTTGATGAAGGGGTGGAGAAGTTGAAAAGGATAAGGATGGGAAGGAGTCTCTGGTGGAGGAGGTGGATGAGAGAGAGGGGGGCGAGAAGGGTGGGGTGTGTAGGAATAATTATGATGTATTATATAAGGGAGATATGGAGGTTTGCATTGATACTCAAAGAGAATATTGCTCTGATTCAGGTAATGTGATAATGGGTGGATCGGAAGGAAGAAATAAAGAAGATGGGCAAGTAAGAAAATCTAAGAGGGCTAAGGCAGTGCCTCAAAAATTGAACTTATGATTGGCAAAGTTATGTTTTGGAATATAAGAGGGTTGAGCACGTTGAAAAGAAGATTGAAACAAATTGTGAAAGATCAAAAAGTTTCAATTTTGGCTATTTCTGAACCTTTTCAAGATGTGGAGAAGATACAAAGGTGGGTTGTGTATTTGCAATTTACTAATTTTTGTTCTAATGTAGAGGAAGGTGAGAAAATTTGGTTGTTCTGGAATGATGATGTTCAGGTTGATTGGGTGGATGCTTCAAATCAATGTTTGACAATTTTGTTAGCAGAAGATAGAGGTTCTCTGCTTTTTACCTTTGTTTATGTTAAATGCTATCATATTGAGAGAAGAAAATTATGGGAATAACTTCAGGGGATGTCAAGTTTTGAAGTGGCTTGAGTTGTTATGGGAGATTTTAATGTAATTCGGTCAGATGAGGCTAGCTTGGGTTCATTTATGGCTGAATTCAATGGTTGTATTAATAGATGTGGATTATTGGACCTCAGATTTGAAGGAAGTCAATTTTCCTGGTATAATGGTCATCAAGGATTGACGAGAAGTTGGACAAAACTTGACAGGGTGCTGATTAATAATGTTTTTTCTGTAAAATACGGTGAAGCTAAGACATCATTGTTGAAAAGAAATACTTTAGATCATTCTCTTGTCATATTATAGCTGGGTGCAAGTATGGAAAGGAACGCCTTTTGGATTTCTGAACATGTGGACGTCGCATAGGGATTTTTTGAAAATGGTTGAATCATCTTGGAGAGAACATACTATGGCGGATTCAAGGTTTTGTAAATTAGCGGGTAAATTGAAAAGGTTAAAAGAAAGGCTTAGGGTGTGGAATAAACAGACTTTTGGTCGTGTTGGTGGTGTCATTCAAGAGTTGGAGGAAAGGGTGGAGAAATATGAGAATTTACTACAAACAAAGTACTCAGAATTAGTTGAAGAAGAGTTCCTTATTTCTAAGGCTGAATTGGAGGTATGGTATAGAAGGGAAGAGACAAGGCTAGCGCAGCAAGCAAAGATGAAATGGTTGACTGATGGTGACCAGAATTCAAAGTTTTTCCATGCGGTGATTGCGCAAAGAAGGCATAATTCTTATGTGAACTCAATGGTGCTTCCTGATGGTTCGGTGTTGGAAAATATGCAGATGGTTCATAATGAGGCTGTGAATTATTTTGAGTAATTTTTGGGGCAAAATAGTTTAGTGCAAAGGTCAAATCTGGACAGTATTATCCAATAGGTTGTTTCTAAGGATTCTATAAGACAGTTGAAGGAAGAATCGACTGAGGAGGAGGTATTTGCAGCTATTTCTTCTATTTCTGTGAACTGTAGCCCGTGTCTGGATGGTTTTGAGTCTTCTTTTTATATAACCTACTGGAAGATTATTAAAAATGATGTGATGGATACGGTAAGGGAGAACCTCAAAGATGATATTGCTTTTGTGAAAGGGGGGGTATTTTTAAAAATATAACGCTTGCTCAAGAGATGACAAAATTATTCCATAGGCAGGTGAGAAGAGGTAATATGATGCTAAAGTTTGACATAAGCAAAGCTTATGATTAAGTGGGGTGACAGATGGTAGATCAGATTTTCCATACTCTTGGTTTTCCAGATTAGTTTTATAAGTTGATTCAGAATTGTATTTCTACTCCATATTTTTCTATTATGATGCATGACACTTACAAGGATTTTTTAAAGTCAAAAAGGTGCTTTAGGCAAGGGGATCTGTTGTCCCCGTATATTTTCATCATCATGGAAAAAGTTCTTTTTAAATTAATCCAAAAAAAGATGACTGAGAAGCGGATTTTACCATTTGCGCATCTGAATGATGCACCTATTATATCGCATTTAATGTACGCGAATGATGTTGTTATATTTGTTAATGCTAGTAAAAAATCTGTTAGACAATTAATGGAGGTGATCAAGGAGTATGAAAGTTGGACTGGTCAAATGGTGAATAAAGATAAATCAGTTATTTTTTTCTCAAAGAAGTTGGGTGCTCAGAGGAAGGGAGAAATTCTACAAGAGACTGATTTTATTGAAGGTAAATTTCTTTTTATGTATTTGGGAGTGCCGATCGTGGATGGTAAATTGAAGAGCTGTCATTTTGACTCTTTAATTCAAAAAATCAGTAAGAAAATTGAGGGCTGGAAAAGTAGACAATTGTCTCAAAGAGGTCGTCTAGTTTTGTTGAGACATGTGCTTTCGAGCATGTCATTGCATCTGTTAGTTGTTCTAAATGCCCTCGAAACTGGTGATAAAAAAGATACAAGATATGTTTGCCTCTTTTTTCTAGAGATTTAAGGATGGAAAAAAAAATGAAATGGAGGGTTTGGAAGAAATTGTGTGTTCCTGTGGAGGATGGGGGTATAGGAATAAGAGATATTTCAGAAGTGCAACGATCGTTGTTTATGAAGTTTGGTTGACAGTTATTAACACAAAATTCTTTATGAACTAGATTTTTTAAAGTTAAATATGTTAAAGGATGACATATTACTCTTTGCAGGCCACATAGATCGGATTCTTCTTTTTGGAGGAAAATTATATAGTGTATGTCTGAGCTATTAAGTAAATCTAAGTGGAAAGTTAGAAAAGGAGATGTAAAGTTATGGTATGATAAGTTTATGGATTCGGGACCTTTGTTTTTAAAGTGTTCAAATGGTGCACATTCACATATCAGATTAAAAGATTTTTTTATTAATAATGTGTGGGATATAGAAAATTTGCAAAAGATTCTAAGATTTAATAAAGCGGAAGAAGTGATGGAAAGAGTTGGAAAACTTAAAAACTCTTCGGACATACTGCTATGGCTCCCAGAAAAGAATGGTAGCTTTAATACAAAGTCGACATGAGATGCTATCAGAATTAGAGCTCCAAAGTTTGATTGGGCAAAGTGGGTTTGGAACAAATGGTTACAGAAGAAATTTGCTATCTGTATATGGAAGGCTGCTTTTGAGTGCTTAAGCGTTGATGAAAAGGTGAGAAGGTGGGGGTATCACTTGCTTCGACATGTGATTGTTGTGAGATGAGACAATCAGAAGATGTGGAACATGTTTTAAATAAGGGAGATCTTGCTGCTGATGTATGGAGGAAGGTTTTTGTGGAAGTAGGTGTACCTTTCTTTAGGCACCAAAGTTGGAAAGAAATAGCCAAAATGTAGTTTAATAGGACTTCCTTATACTCTCAATTGGGAACATTGATGGATTTGATTCCTTATTTAGTAGTTTGGAAAATTGTGGAGAATGAGATGTGTGACTAGAATGTAGGGAAAATTGAAGAGTAGTACAGATGTGTGGCTATCCATTAAGAATTGGGCGAGGATTTTGAGTACAAACATGACTGTTATGGCTCAGTTCAAGGATGCTGATGTTTGGATATTACAGAATCTGAAAGTGCAAATTGTGAATAAAAGGAATAAAACTATGTAAGGTGTGAGATGGTTAAAACCAAGACAAAAGAGGTTGAAACTAAATTTGGATGGGAGCAGCTTAGGGAACCCAAGGTCGGCGAGTGGTAGTGGCATCTTTAGAGACTATACAGGTTCTTTTATTTTTGGTTTTTCAAAATATTTTAGTTCTTATTCTAATAATGAAGTTGAATTGAGAGCAGTGATGGAAGGAATAAAGTTTTATAAACAATTGGGTCATACCAATATTGACATTGAATGTGATTCGAAGATTTTAGTAAATTGGATAAAATCCAAAAAATGCTTCTTGTGGTATTTGTAGGATTTTTGGGAGCAGTTTATTGATTTATTGGAGGGAGTAGACTTTTCTATAAATCACTTGTATAGAGAAGGAAATAAAGTGACAGATACCTCGACTCGACAAGGTGCTACAGGGAGGAATAGTTTGTTTATAAATAATAGTCAACTTCCTAGAGTTATCACTGGATAAGATGGGTACGGCTTATATGAGATATGTTTAGTTGGTTTCCTTTTAATATTGGTATAGGTTTGTTTTTTCCTTTTGTTTGGTTTGATACATGGGGTGTTATTGGTTGTTATGTTCTTGTTTAACTTTGTTTGAATTTGTAATCCTGTTTTAATTTGATATAGGTGGTTTTTTTTGGAGGCCTTTAATTTTTTCTATCTGTAATCTCTCAATGCTTGTCTTGTAATCACGGTATTCTTCCACCAAAAGTAAGGATATATCAATAAATAAATAAAGGTGCCGTCCTTCTTTAAAAAAAAAAAGTACAAGACATGCAGATTTTCAAGGCAAACGATTTAAATACAACTAAATTCCCTATTTAAAAACTAATTTGAATTTATATGGAACAAACTTTCATTAAATTTTATATAAATTATCAAGGCTTCAAGTTGAATCGTCTTCCATTCTAATCTGAAACCTTGTCGTTTTAACAATTACATAATTTAAAATGCATGTTCCTCACATTGGAGTAGTTTTATAGCTTTCTAAAAAGTTATGAGTCCAATTTAGAGCCATCCGTAAGTTTAAAACCACCCATTATAAGCGAAAGAAGATAAAATGTGATGCCACCCATATAAAAGTCGAGAGCTCTTGGGCAAAATTGAAAATGGGAGAATGCAGGAGGCATCAATTAGCTGATCCTACTAAAGTTGATACAATAAGTGGTTATTTTTATTTCCATTTTCTTTTTTCTTTTTTATATTCTTGTTCCCATCCCAACTGAGCATCACCAACACTATATTTGTCGCGATTACACAGTCCTTGTCCGCATTGAAATATCCTATCTACACGTTTGAAACAAAAAAATAATAAAAAACATCCCCATTAGGTGAGATCGGCCTTTAAGAATGAAATAAAAAAATCAAATTATGACTTCAATTCTGTGTTTCCTATCAATTTTCATTTCATTTCATTCTATTCTTGCCCTATTCCATTCTGCAAAAAAACTTAAGGGTGCTGCTCAATACAAAGCTAAGCTTAGTGTTGGTGCGCGCAATTGAAGTTAATATAATTATATGGTAGAAAAACCACATGCCAAACTTAAATATCCACCCAGATTTTCCAGCATTCCCAAACTTTACAAGCATCCATCTTCAATTCCCTCTAAGTAGGAACATGAACACTCTATAAGAGCAGAAGGAAAGAACCTAGAGAAAATGCCAGCCACATTTGCCTGCTTCTAGGCAAATTTCAGCTGCCAGTATGCCGATGAACTGTGGCATGCAAGAGATCTCCAATCACACCACTCCGGAGGGAAGACGGAGCACAAGCTGTCCTCCAAAAACGCTGCAGAAAAACAAACAGTGAGAAGAATATAAATATACCCTGGGAACTTGGAATTCAAATCTCAGGTTAGGACTAGTGTAGGTTTGGACAACACTCAATATTTTGTCTGAATCCAAGTTCTGAAATTCATGCTCCCAGATTCGCCAACAGAATTTAATTTTGATGCTGTCAAAGTTGTAACAATGGCATATCACATATATAAAACTTGGAAACCAACCTCTTGACATAATAGTAACAAAAGTCTGCCAGGATGAAAGTCTGGACAATTTCAGAAATAAGAACCATGGAAGGCCATAATCCATAGCCCAGAGCTACCAGTAAGTGCCCACGAGAATCTAAAACCTGTTGGCAGTGACAGAAAACAGTATTACTGGCAAACTTGCATCCAATGAAGAGCAAGAAAGTTTTCAAGACAGAATTTTCTGTGCACATCAAGTTCTTTAATTAAAAAAAAACACCACCACAAACGAAGAAACAAAACAACAAAAGCAAAAACAATAGTAACAAAGAGTAAAGGAGTGAAAAAATATTGCTGTACCACCCAATATATGTTCAAATGAAGTGTGGATATGTGAGCTATCAATTTTTCTTGATAGAAATGTATCATTGTATTCTTGCTAAGTCCAAAATGAACAAACAATATCAATGCCCCTTGAATGCAGTTAAAAGTTTCATAAACAAATTTGATCAATGGAAAAGAAAAAAAATTGTGTTGTGGGGGAAAGCTGCTGGGACAGTTTTGCAGTGCAAGTGAAAGTACCTAAACGATTGAATACATAAGGAGCAACTGAAACAGTGTAACCAGCCATCCAACTCCAAAACCATTCCCTCAAAAACCATTCATTATGCAGGTTCATAACATTGAAAAACAAATTAGCATGAATATCACTAGAGAAAACAAAGTCCAAACAATTTTCAGGAGAAGAAGATGCTATGTTAGCACTCCAAAAAGGGCAATTTTTACAGAACTTAAATTCCAAATTGAAAGAAACAGAACAAATTCCTATAAATCATTTGATTCAACTCTGAAAGATCAAACCTGTAGAACCCAATGGGCACAGCTCAAGAACCTCGCAACACCCAATGCAAATACATAATGAGCTGTAAATGGTTCAACAATCTGAAAAAAATGATGAAAACCAATCAAATTGAGAGAACAGTTAAACTTGGTCAGCTTTGAGTAAACTCATAAGTCATAAGTTATATGCACTATCATAGGATTGCACCTTTGTGTTCTGCATGACCCGCAATTGGGGTAACACTGAAACAGCTTCCAGATATACGCAGAATGCCCAGAAAATCTTGTTCAGAATATGGTGCGATGTTGAGGGATGAATAAAAAGAGCTAACAGAGCACATGGTATTAACTGCACTTGGAGTAAAAACAGTACATATTAATCCAATAAAATTAATATAAATATTAACAAAACAAATACTCTTGTTACACAAAAAAGTGAAACTAAGAAACAACTTATTCCTAAAAACAGTGAAACCAGGATAGAAGAAACAAAAGTTTTGCATGCCAAGAATCCTAACACACAGTTTCCGTGAGCTTGATCACTGAGTTAGAGCAGGATGAAAGAAGCGGAAAGAAGCTTAATGGCACCATGTCAATATGCACTAATGAACGTGTTAATGTACTCTGACAGATCCTTTTTCTATTCACTTCTGTCAATGAAGACCAATTACTAACTCTGCCAATGCAACATAGGGAATTTTTTATGCCATATTATTAAATTAGAAAGAAACTGTAAATAAGAGGCGCAAAACAATATTGCCCTGCCTGTTACCAGGATCAGATTTAAATTGTACTTGTAAGCAGTATGAAAGCTCAAGCACAAAGAAAAAAGTATTGATAAAAACTATCTTCAGTTTGTTGCCTTCAATGATTATATTGCTAGAAGTGTTTAAGAGAACTATCTTCAGATAAAATTATATATAATATAATATTATATATATAAACCTCCCACAATGTTATATTGCCACTTGAATCAAAGCCTTTCTTTGCACAGTAACAAAGTAAACTACTAAACTTGTTTCAATATTTCACTTATTTTCATAAAAAAAAAATCGAAACATTAGTACAGAAAACATATGCATGAAACACAGAATTCTGGAAACCTGCAAATTTTCAAATTTGAACCCACAAAACTGCTCTTTGCATCACAAAAACAGAGGAAAATAATGTCATACAAATGAGTGGAATCCTCACCACATAATAAACTGCAAAGTTGTCTTTGTCCTCCATGTAACTAGACTTTAAGTTAAAACGAATCATATATATAACCCACAGGGTTGTTAGCAATGTAGCCGAATCCAGTAAGGTGTGTATATCAAATTCCATAACAAAACTGCAATACAATCTAACAGCTAAAAATATAGCTGTTAGCTCCTGGGTTTTGAGCGAGAGACCTACAATAAATCCGACATGAGGAAATTAATACCAAAAGAGCAACCATAAAGATACAGCAATCAGAATAAACCACAAACTCTCAGCCATTAAGCCCTGTTAAATCTACAACATGCGTCATAAAGGAAACCTTATATAACACAAACAGAATGAAATCAAGTCCACAAAAAACAATTTGCAGCACAAAACAAGAGAAGAGGAAGAGGACGAAATATGTGAGATTTTGCTTTCATTTGTTTATTCACTTTTTTCTCAAATGAATAATTATAAATCCAAGATAAATTCTGAAGCTCAACAACACTCCTACATCCTGGCCCTTGTGACACAAATCAGCAGGATAGTTGCATATAGGGGTTTACAAAAATTAGTGGAAAACCGAAAACTGGACTGAAACCAAACTGAAACGCATCTTCATTCGGTCTTTGGGTTTGCAGTTTTGGTTCCGGTTCTGAAAGATAAAAAATTTTGGTTTTGGTTTTGGTCCAAAATCGAACCGACAAAACCGAAAACTGAATTTATAAATTATAATTGTATAATTTTATATAATACTAATATTTAGAGTGGTCGTACACTCATTGCTCAATTTATTATTATTTAATGTTTTAATTAAAAATCAAAATGGCTAATACCCTTACTAATAAAATACTTCATCACCATCAGTTTACAATAATTAGTATGAGAATCTTGGGGTGGCAGTGGGATTATATATGAGGCTGCCCCAGCCCCCAGTTGTAAGATTGTCAATGTGGGACAATCAAGTTTCTCAAGCAAAATGGAAAGGTTGCCCGCTGCCCTGCCTTCCAGTTCCAGAATGCTACACGGCTAGTCCTGCCCATAATTCTATTTCCCACTTCCCAGTCCCTTTCCCAGTCCCACATCGGTTGGAAATGGGAAAGAAACAAATTCAACCCCCACCCCCCCCCCCCCCTTATATATTCAAGTTGAATCCTCCCTTCACTTTCGTCTCATGTGCTGGCCTTTGTATTCAAAGCCTTAGCCCAGTTCAAAACCTGTTCTAAATTATAAGACGGGCTGTGGTTGCAGCCTAGCCCAGAGTCCTGGGCTTTGAAGGATTTTTTAAAATTGTTTAATAGTTCAAAATTTGATAAAACCGAAAATAACCAAACCGAACTAGAAAACCAGTGGTTTGGCTTTTTTATAAACCAATGGTTTACGGTTCCATTTCAGTTCCGTAGTTTTAAAAACTGAGGAGTTCGGTTCCGTTTTCAGTTTTGGCAATAACCGAACCGAAAAAAAAACCAAGTACACCCCTAGTTGCATAGCCATATCATTAACACCAATCAACACCAAGATTTGCACATTGGTATAACTGAGGGGTTACAATCATCAAATTAGATACGAGTTAAGGTCACGCAACCATCATTTTTTCATCGAGTTAAGGTCACGCAACCATCATTTTTTCATTCCTTTCTTTCATTCTTTCATTTTACTTTGGAAGAAGAAACCTCTGAGAAACCATAGAACTGGTATGAAACACTATGAGAAATTTACATAACCTGAAAAATCCAATAGAACTAGCAAATAGAATACAATGCTAAAAGCTCTTGTAACTCTTCTTTTCCTTTTTCTTTTTCTTTCTTTTTTGGGAAACGTTCAAAGCTCATATAACTCTTAATAATACTGATTTCAAAAGTTGTCAAAACAAAAATATATCTACAGATTCAAACACAGATTACAAAGATGACATATGAGAGACCCAAGGCTTGGTTTTGGTTGTCGTATTACAATATCACAAACATAAAATCAAATTCTACACCAAGAAAACAACCAAACTTTTGTAATCCTCAACAACAACAACAACAAACCAAACCTTAAGTATTAGTAAGTGGGGTCAGTTACATGAATTTTTTTTCACCAACTTACACGATTATGGGCAATTTCCTCCGACAAATTCAAGGCTATTAAATCATTATTCACTATCTCATTCCAAATTACTTTAGGTCTAACCCTACCCTTTCTACTGCTCCTTACAGAAACTAACTCAACTCACTCCTAACCGGCGCACAATTTGGCCCCCACTACTAATGTCCCAACCATCTAAGTCATCTCTCCCTTATCTTCTATAGGGGTTATGCTAACTTACCACAAATATGTTCATTCCTTAATTATCCTTTAACATTATACCACTCATCCACCTTAGTACTCTCATCTCAACAACTTTTACTTTTTTGATATGTTATTTCTCATCTGACCAACATGCTAATATATATAGCATAGTCGAGTCTGTCTTACAGCCGTCATATAGAACTTTCCTTCTAATTTTGAAGGTATTCTATGATCACACAATATGCTTGAAGTCCTTCGTTTTACCCAACCTGCTATAGCCCTATGCATTGCATCTTCAATTTCTCCTTTAGCTTAGATAATTGATCCAAGGTATCAAAATCTACTAGTGTTATTGAATTATTGATCATCAGGCATCAAGTTTAACCTTTTCTCCAATATTCCTCCTAATATAAGAAAAATTACATCATATATTTTATCTTATTTGAGGGCGGGCCTTAGATTAACAGTGAGGTTGCTATTTTAAGACCGGTTGGTCGTGAGTTCAAGCCCAAGGAAGTAGTCTCTTTGCATAAAAGCAAGGGTAAGGCTATGTACACTGTGACGACCCTCCCCCTACCATAGCAAAGCAAGAAGCCTTGTGGCCTGAGATGCCCTTTTATATTTTGTCTTATTTCTCCAAGTTTTAGCTTTTGTAATGTTCAATAATAAACAAATGCGAATACTCACTGAAGTATTGACATATAATTAAGTTGCCTAGAGAAACAACCAAGCCTCTTAAATTCCATTATTGAAAGTCAACTACATGATTACTCTTCTTTTGCTACTCCACACAATCTAGGGGCAAGGCTGTCAAATTCTTACTCACTATCTCTATACATGTTATTCTAAGTCCTACCCTCCCCTAGCTCACTACTCATGTATGTTATTGGCACTGTGACCCATCTCCAACCATCTTAACAATTCTTCCCTTATCTTCTACAAGTGCCATGCTAACTGCCCACAATGTGTTCATTTGTAAATTTATATTTTAAAGGTATACCACTCATCAACCTTAGCATTCCCATTTTGGAAAATTTTACCCTTTATTTTGGGATATTTTGCCTCTTACTTGCATGACATTTTGATCCATATACCGCAAATAGTGTTACAGCCATAGCACTTCTCCCTTTTACTCAACATGCTTCAATTTTATGCGTTACATTTTCTCCAATTTCTCCTTCAGCTTCGATAACAGATCCAAGGTATCAAATTTACTAGTGCTAATCATTTCTTAAACAAGTTTATTACTTTTTTTATCACAAAAAAGTTAAAACAAAGAAAGCAACACCAAACCGTGGAGCTCCAAAACCAAGTTTAATATTTTCTCCAATAATCCTCCTAAAATTTTATAAAACTACATAGAGAAATAGAGACAAATAATTTTTCAACTACTTTTTCAAGCATACTAAATTTCAATAAATATAAGAGGGAAGAAATAGAATTCAACTCAACTTGGACAAAGAGTCATCTTAGACTCCATTGAACAAATGGATAATTTTGTTTCCTTGGCTCTTTAATGTGAAGCTTCAAGATTCAAAATTTGATATCTCTTAGTTATGAAAGCTGAAGGAGAAATTGAAGAAGATTTAATGCATAAAGTTAGAGCAAGTTGGGTAAAACAGAGAAGTGTTTCGGCAATAAGACTAATTACATTATATGGATCAGAATGTTGGGCAACTAAGAGGCAACATATCTAGGGGAGGAAAAAGGTAAATTTTGCTTAAATGAGAATGCTAAGGTTGATGAGTCATATAACTTTAAAAGATAAATTTGAAATAGGAGTTATGTTGAGCATCAAAATTATCTTGTTGAATCTTGAAGCTTCACATTAAAGACCTAATGAAACAAGAGCATCCATTTGTTCAATGGAGTCTAAAATGACTCTTTGGTTAAATTAAGTTGAATGTTGTTTCTTCCCTCATATATAAATCATGGAAGCCTTCATATGGTTGGCCCATCATAACAAACCCCTATTCAAGGAGAGGAGTTATTTGTAATAAATAGATAGCTTTTTTCCTCATCCAAACAGGAGCTATTTGTAATAAATAGGGGGTTATTTAAGGAGAGGAGAAAAAAACAATTTTTAAAAAAAAAAAAAGGATAAAGTTGAGTTCAAGGAGGGTTAATTTGCCTCCCTAATTTAAGAGAGAGTTATTTTGCCTCCTCTAATTTGAGAAGGGAGTTAGTTTGAGGAGATGTATTTATGGGTCCTTTTTGAGTCTTTCTAGATGATGACAGAGTCTGCATTTTGGATGCTCTTGTATTTTAACTCTTCCACAATAATGAAATTCTCCTACTATCTTCCCCCATGGATGTAAACTATAAGCCAAACCACGTAAACCTTGAGTCTATTCTTGCGTTTCTCTTATATTATTTACTTATTTCCCACTTATTGTACTTCTAGCCCTACATATATATAAGACAGAAGAAACAACATTCAACTCAATTTGGCCAAAGAGACATTTTAGACTCCATTGAACAAATGGGTACTTTTGTTTCCTTGGGTCTTCAAAGTGAAAAAAAAAAAAAGAGTATTACATGCAAATCAATTTCAATTCAAGAAATAAATGAAATAAAAATCGCCAAAGCAATAAAAGCACTGGAAATATAAAAAGTAGGCTACTTGCAGCAATCCGGAATCATAATGCAATGTAAATTCGACGATAGAAATGAATAATGAAAGTAATTTATAGGTCAGCAATCAGCATGATATCGACAGCTAATACAGCGTATCTGCAGCATTACCCAGTTCATCTCCACGATAATTGGGTGCAACACACTCTTCAGTGAAGCTAAAAATTACCCTTTTAAAATAAAACAAAAAATAAAAACACAAATTTTCAAAAAGAGACTGAAATCTACAGTAGACAAAGAAACCCTAAGTAAGACTGTAAGAGAAAGAAAACCGGAGATGCAATCAAGAAAAAGAAAAAACCGAAATATCACACAGCAACAGTAATTCTGCTATCGTTTTGTGCTTTGGTCAATTAGATATTTTACCAGCACAAGTTTTCTCCTTCATGAGCTTGTAGATGAGCACGCAGATTCCGATGGAGTGAACAGCTTCAGCGGCAACGAAGAGGTTGTCGTGGTCGTGGACGATGAGGCGCAGCAACACCAGCGCCGCCATACCGGAAACCACCGCCAGGAAAGCCTTCACCTTCGGAGGCTGCCTCCTTACCCACGCTGACACCGCGTGAATCGGCCTTCTCGGTGCCTTCATGATTTCTTTCTCCGATGGCGTAGAGGTGAGAAACCGAGGGAAACCGAGAGAGAGTGCGTGCGAGAGATCGATTAGTTTAACACAGGCGATGAATAGATGGATGGAGTGGAAAATTGGGGAATGAGGAGAGTGTTTGGGGGGCGAGAAAATTTTGGGGCTTTGGGAGTATCTGGGACCAAATGGAGTTGGACTGATGCACGTTTTGTTGCTTCTGGTGTTGGTGATGGTAGTTGACCAATCGCGACCGTCCATCTTGTCATGGTCCCACTTTTATGTGGGGGCTCGCTTGTGAATCATGCACAGCCATTTTTTTTAAAAGCCTATAACTCCTTTTTTATTGGTTAACAAAAGACAAGGCATAATTTTATTTTATCATATTTAAATAATAATTATATTCTTTTCAAAGGATAAATTTGTGATTTTATCACAAAAATAAGAGATAAATTTTTTTATTTAATACATAAAGAATGAATATTGAGTGCCAATCGTATTTTTTTAATTATCAATAATATTTTTTTAGTAAAATGGTATTGAATTGGGTTTTAATGATAATCATAATAAAAATACATCATTAATTTTTTTTTATTACATAGGAATTCCAGCAACCAACAAGCCCTTCAGACTCCCTCGTGCGGCACCAGACCTACGGATCAGCATCCTTCGCCCCCAGGTCTCGCTGATCAGGATAAAGTTCGAAATGCGGGCACGATTTCCGTACATCAATTGGACGTTCGGCCAACCTGACCCCCAGGATACATCTCCATTACCATCTACGATCCCCACTGACTCACAGACAACTCTCACCATCCACGATTCCCGTTGACTCACAGAAAACTCTTTATATAAATGCATCGTATTAATAATCTTAAAAAAGAAAATATTCGATCCTAATTAATCACTCTTTAATGCCTCTCATTGATGCTTATGTCATTTTTTTTCATCTTTTTACAACTTGGTGGGCAATACATTTGCATTTTCACTGGTAAATTAATTTCATTGAAATTTCAACCAAGTTCTCCTCGTATATTCGGACACCTCTGGTCTCGTCTTTCAAGCACTAAGGAAATCACTTTTTGAAATATGCATGATACATAATAAAATAGAATATGAATTCGCTATAACAAGATATGTATAGAATAAAACAAATATAATAAAATATGAATAAGGAACACAAGCCCACCCCACAATGGAGTTATCATCATAAATTCAAGTTGATCCTTTGTGCTAACTAAACTTCTATAGAATATAGTTAATTATTCTCAAACATGGTTGCATCCTAGGAAGAGAAAGTATACAACCCCATCATCATTGCAATACACTAAAATAAGAACTTTCCTCAAAAGATAAGAATACCTTTTATTGCTTTGGCGATTATTCTTTATTGCTTATGTAGTTTTTATTTCCTTTATTTTACTTTTTCGATTTGGATTGTATCCACTACTTCTTTGAGAAAAATAATAACAATAATAATAAAAGTACACTCTCCCAAACAAAGCAAAGCCAAGCCAAACAAAACCACAAGAGAGGAAAGGTTTCCATTTGTTGAGTTGTTCCCAAAATAATTGTTTGGCTAAAGCTGAAAGAAAGATAGGAAGCTTATTAATGCCTTTCTAAAAAAGCATGAGTACCCATTTGTTTGCTGCCTATGCTTCATGCACCTTATTAGTGGCAAAATGGTCCCAACCTGAATCTCCATTTCAGCTCCCTTTCTCCAAATCATCTTAGCAGAACATGTTTAAAGCTGTAATGGGCAAGTGGATACAGGAAAAGGAGAAGAAGAAGATGACTGTCTCAGGCAGTCCATGAAGCTGATCTTTTCATGAGGGGTTTCATCTGTCTGTCCTCTTCAATGGACACCATACCCACATGAGATGGGTCTTCAAGCATCATCTTTGCCACCAAGTAGCCAGCGATCGACCAGGTCTGGGATTTTCGAGCTTGTTTCCCAATGTATCGACCGAGCTTCCCGTCGTAGTATTCGGGCCAGTTGTCTTTTAACAACTTGGCTTCTGCAAGTTCGATGGCCCGTCTTGCAATTTGTGGGCGTCCAGTCTTGATACATGCAGCAGTGAGGAGCCATAGTAACACTGGATCCATGACAACAACCAAAGATCATGTCAAAAGGGGATTGGAAATTTTTATGGCCAGAATATAAAAAAAAAAGAGTTTCTACTTTCTAGCACTTGAAATTATTATATAATTATCGATTGTGGATATTGACAATTTGGAAGAATTGTCATGTCAGGTATTCAATAGGACTGGGACACATGAAAGTTTTAGGAGCATAGTCAAGAAATTAAAAGTTCATGAGCATTGAAGATTTGTTCTATGGCCATTGCACCAATTAGTTAGCATGAATCAGAATCTATTAGAAACACATTCTATCAAGCTGAGTGCCATGTCATAAATATAAAATTTTCAAGTAAAATTGTGATTATGCAAAAAGTTGATACAAAAATTTGTTCTTGGATTGACAGCTCAATTAAACAGTGTATTAGCAGTTTCGAATCAATCTTGGATTATGCCATAAGAGCTATCAATGCAGAAGTATACCTGGCCAAGACCCCCCATTGTGGTAACTCCATCTGGTATTTTTTGGGTCACATCCCGTAATAATCCGCCATTCATGGCCTTCTATGGCTGGATAACAAACCTTTAGCGGCATTTCCCCCACCAATTCTTCCCACCGTGATTCTATAAGATCCATAATTGCAGTGGCTTGTTCTGGGGTTGCCAGAGACGATAGAATTGCTATACAATTGCCCAGGCAAAACCAACGAAAATCCATTCTTGCAGGGCTGACATTCCCAATAAAATAGCCACCACGAGATGGCATAAAATCAAAAATCCATTCTGGAAGAGAATCAGGTATTACATTGAACTTGTTAACTGCAGTGTGAGAGTACTCCTCTGTTTTATATCGATATATGTCGTTCAGCTGCTTCAAGTCAAGCCAAAAATAACTTCTCATATGAAAGGTTAAGGCATGAAGGCGTTTAGCTATTCGCTCCACAAACTCCTTCCCTTCAACATCTTGCTTAAGCAAAAGCGAAGCACATCTTAAAGCCATAAAGAAAAGGGTTTGTATCTCAATGGGATACCCATAAACACCCTGACAGCACCCAAAGAAAAAAGTGAGACCAAAATATTCTAGAATAGCTTGCAGATGAACACGGTTATAAACACAAAGCATCATACTTAGAAGTTAGAAACCAGTAAATCAACAAGAAGCCATTGAGCAGATACAGTATATGCGGGGGATTGGAACACCCACCCACACACACACACAGAAAACCCTTTTTTTATCTTTCTTTATCCACTAGGTGTCATAGTGTTCCTTCTCCCCCTTCTTGGATTGGAAGGATGGAAAGCCATGATACTGTTAAAACAACATCATCTCATAATATAAAGTGCTGGAAAACAGTATATAGCAAACTTCATCCAAGAGTGTCTGCATCAAAATGGCTAACACAACTATGTAAAAGAATTGCAAGAAACTCACCATTCTACGATCAATCATACAGCATCCATCGGCACAGAGAAGTGTTGGGAATGTGTCAAACCCCTCAGAAAGGCATAAACTTAGAATAAGCCGCATACCCTTTTGGCATTCAGGTAAATCAGCCAAGGAAGAGTCTCCTGTCGATTTTGTGTATGCGCGAAGCAATATAATCCACCAAAATCCAGAATCGACAGGTGCTACTCTTCCTATTGCACTCTCTCCAAAATCAGCCATCAAAGTTTCATAGTTCCTGACTGGGTCATGTAATACCTTGAAACTAGCTGGCATCACTCCTTCTCCTAGCTGGAAGCGATCAATCTTTTTCTCCCAAGACTGAAGTCGAAGAGTCTTTAAAATAAAATTCTTGACGATTTCTGGCTCCCCATTCATCAGAAAAGCAAATGCACTGGGGACAAAATCTCTCACAAACACCTATCCAGACAAAAAGAGTCAGTGACCGTAGTGGACCAATTTCACTACCCCTAATTTTAAAATAAAATAAAAGAAAAAAAAAACACGATTGATAATTAATAACAAAGGAAATCTACATAATTTTTTTCAAAAAAAAAAAAATGTTGTGCACAGAAACACTTTTAAGTATCTGAAAAGGTTTGACATTGCCAGAGGGGAGTCTTAACACAAACTAAATGGAACGATGAACTGGATAACATAACTCACAGATTTTTTTCAGCTATCACAAATGAATTTGTTCTTTCTACCAAAAATAAGAACTAGCTGTTAAGTCATTTGTGTGAGCATAGCTAGGTTCTAAGTGTGGTACATCACCTCTCCATTAAAAAAACATGTGTATGCATGTGAACAGTCCCCGATAATAAAGATACTCAAAAATATTAGCTAATGAACCTTCAGTTTGTTGATTCGTCCCAAAATCCAACATAATGTTCTTTCAAATTGTTGTAAATAGGAAAGCCAACACAAAGATTCTAGCTATTTCACATAAGGAAACAGAATCAAGATGTACACCTGATCATAGTTAAGATTCTCATCAGAACTGTCTAGTGCAGCAATAGTCCCCACTGGTCGACCACGGAAAAACACCAAAGAACGCCTCAAAGCATCCCAAGCTTCAGCAACCATCGGATGCGGATCAAAACCCATTAGTGACCTTGGTGTATTAAACCCAGACCTTCTACCCGGAGAAAATACATTATCGAGATGGTCCATTGCTCGAGAAGAATTCTCCGCATTCCGCAAGGAGTGACGAGGGGACAGCCCAATGGATAATTCACTGAGCGACCTCTCATCGTATGACCTCTGTCGTTCCATATTTAGAGGTCGTGGCTTCCCCAAAAGCCTCGATAAGTCACACTCTTCGATTTCATCAAGAGTACAAAGAGTATCAATATTCCTAAGGTTTCCATTCTGGGACAGGTCTCCGGATTGGGTAGACATCCCAATTTTTACAAACGTATATAAGAGCAATCTGATGAAGGGGGTTTAGAATTCAAAAATCTGCATTTTTAGTAACAAGAATTAAACCATCTAACAAAAGATACTTACGAAAAAGAATACAATAAGCCTACTCATCAAGAATTTCAGCATCAACAAAACCATGGTAAGATTTCCAAAAACTGCATTTACTAAGGAGAATCAAATCACAAATTAAGAGATATAAGTAAAAAGAATAAAATATGTTCACACATGAATCAGACCATATCAACAAAACCCTAACCAGATAACAACTAAGACCTAGCAGAAGCACTCTTCTTTGTAGCAATAAACAACAATTTACTTCGCATGACACAAACCGATCAGAATCAAAAACCCAAAGCCCTAAAAAATTCTGTTGAATCAAGCATTTACCATTTTGAAAATGTAGATTACAAACATTACATAAGCTCGCTATGCTATTTTGCAGGACTAAGAGAAATGAATCAAATTTTACCATCTTCAAGAAAAGCACTACAAATTTTTTTCATCATTGTTTAAAACTATTCACCACCACCAAATAAAAACCTCCACTCATCAGCTTCTCTTTTCTTTTCTTTTTTTAGTTCAACATGTTTTCTTGACAACCAAACACCTGAATTTCTTCACCCTGTTTTCTTGACAACCAACGAAACACGGAGTTTCCAACAAAACAAGGAGGAAAATTCAAATTTCTTCAACCGGAGAGCTAGAGAGAGTGAATTAAACATCAAAACAAGCAAAAATAAATAAACCAAATCTCACAAACTGGCCTTTGCACGATCAATCGGAGACTACAGGCAACTCAATCGTCAGAGCAAAAATCCCAACCCATCTAAGTTTCAACTGAATCCAAACATCTCCCATTTCGAAAATGCAGACCACAAGAGCACACGAACTAAAAGAATGCGCGGAACAGAAATGAACTAAAACTTCCCATCACGAAGAAAGGAAGCAAACATTTTCTATGTTGGGTCTCTAACCATTTCCTCCTCCCCCACCCCCCCCCCCCCCCTCCCCTCCCCTCCCCCAAAAACAAAAAACTCCACTAGCTAATCCCAGCCCGAAACAAGCAAACAACTCTGCAAATGGCAGAGGATTCCTTTTCTTTTCTCTTTCTCTCACCATGCTTTCTTGACAACCAACCGCAGAGTCCTCAACAAAACTAAGAAGAAAAACTCAAATTTCTTCAACCAGACAGCAAGTAAAGATTGAATTAAACATCGAAACATGCACAACCAAGGAGACCCATTACTCACAAAAACTGGGTGTTGCATGATCCGCGAGAGGCAAGATGCAATTCAATCGTCAGAACACAGAAACCCACGTCAACTTCAGAGTCTTCAACATCAGCAGGAAGATACAGAGCAGCCTCCGGGACCAACAATAATAAAAATATGGAGAAAAGAGAAAGAACCCAAATTCTACAGCAAGAATCCAAATTTATCCAGACCCCAAACGGGGCCGTGACTCACCGGCTGAGGCGGTAACCCTCCGCCGTAGATCGGTAGAGGGTGACCGACAGCTGGGTCACCCATGTTCATCCCAAAGCAGCTCTCCCCACCACATACATAACACATGGGCATGCGAACCTTTTGCGGCTTTGCATTGCCAAATGCCAAAATTTAGGTTTTTTAAAAATATATATAATAATATTATATTTTTGTATATTTAATTCTTTAATTTAATATAATTATTAAATTCTTTAAATGATTTAGCAAATTGTTGCCACTTTTTTATTGGGATCATTGTGAATCAATTTCTTAAACATAATTGTTAAATTCCTTTAACGGTTTAATAATTATTCCATATTAATTGTGATTAATCATATCAAAACATACAATGTTTAGCAAATGTATATATATAATATTTTAAAATTTTAAAATTCCAGCCATCAAAATCACAAAATATATGCTTTTTATAATTTTTAAAATTAAATAAAAGAGTCTTTCGATACCATAAAATTATAATTATAATTTTTTTCTATGAATTTATATAAATTATAAATTTATAATACAGATTTATAATAAATTTTACCAAAATTAATGTAAATTCAAAATCATTTTCTAAATTAAATTATTCAAAGAAGAACTTGAAAAAAAAGTTTGTTCAAATCTCCCAAACTCATTTTGGAATAGGAAAAGACATACAGTTAAACTTCCTTATACAAAAGACTTTATAGAAGATAAATTACCTACAAAAACAATACCTATATAAATGAATTAATAATTACTTGAATTTTGTAAAAAAGAAATACAAGATTTACTTGATAAAAATCTTATTCGAAAAAGCAAATCCCCATAGAGTTGTGCTGCATTTTATGTACAAAATCAAGCAGAAATTGAAAGAGGTGCCCCCAGACTAGTCATTAATTATAAAACGCTTAACAAAACTTTACAATGGATTAGGCATCCAATATCTAATAAAAGAGACTTACTTAATAGACTTAATACTACTTTGGTTTATTCAAAATTTGATATGAAATCAGGATTCTGGCAGATACAAATTACTGAAAAAGATAAATACAAAACTACTTTTACAGTTCCCTTTGGACATTACGAATGGAATGTAATGCCTTTCGGATTAAAAAATGCCCCTTCAGAATTTCAGAACATTATGAATGAAATCTTTAATGCATATACAAAATTTACGATCGTTTATATTGATGATGTTCCTGTTTATTCAGAATCGATTAGTCAACATTCCAAACATCTTAATATTTATCTCAGAATTGTTAAGAAAAATGGATTGATTATTTCCCAAGTAAAAATTAAATTATTCCAAACTAATATCAGATTATTAGGCCATCAAATTTATCGAAACAAAATTACTCTAATTCAAAGATCTTTATAATTTGTTGATAAATTTTCAAATGAAATTATGAATAAAAATTAATTACAAAGATATTTAGAATGCTTAAATTATATCACAAATTTTATTCCAAACATCATAATCCTTATTAAACCATTATTCAAAAGACTTAAGAAAGTTGTTTAAGGATGATGGCCTACAAAACTTTTGTTCATTTACAGAAAGAGAGGTTAATAAATTTTACCAAAATTAATGTAAATTCAAAATCATTTTCTCATTTAAAAATGTAAGATATTTTTTAAAACTATAATATAATCAATTTCTCATTTATGGCTTCCTCCCAATTTTCTTTCTCGCTCCTCCCCCACTTGCGCGTTTGGCAAATTGATCTTTGCGTCTTGGGAAAGGGGGATTTGTTGTTTGGGTCACTGGGTGTTCGTACGGACGAATGGCGACGGATGCGATGTGATGAGTCAGTGCTCAGGGCAATAGAAAAGGAGAGATTTTTGGCGAGGACGTGAACCTCGGGAGCAGCGGCGGCCCCCTTGCGAACTGGCAGACTTCAATAATGCCCGAAAAGCGCCGCAGATCCGACGTGGATGTGGGCTCTCTCAGCCGTCATGCGGCAGTAGGCGGTGGCCCCCGGCAGCATCTCCGCCACCCGTGTCCGCCTGAATGGGCCTCGGATTCTTGAGGGATGTGGTGGGGCGTGGGCTTACCCAAATATAATGATAATAAAATATATATATATATATATATATATATATATTTACACTGCTTTAGAAGCATAAATTTTATATCTTAAATTTAGATTTAAGTAAATTTTAATATAATTTTATATCACATATTATTTAATTCTAATATAACTCTAAAAAGCCAATGTCTCTCTAAATATACATTTTCAAAAATTAAAATCTTTTTCAAATTTTATTTTGAGTTATGTAAAAAAAAAATTGAGATTCTTGGAATTTATTAATTTTACAATTAAGTCCTTCGAAGGATTATCATGGTATTATAATAAAATTTCATCAAGTAATATGGTGTACTCACTGACTTAATATATGTGGGCCCTACCTAAATGTTTTGTGTAGACCTAGTTCATCAAGTCTCATAGACCATAATAATAATAATAATAATAATAATAATAATAATAAATGACACACATTTTTTTGAGATTTTAAAAATTTTACAAGCAAATATAAGATTTGACAAAATACACAAATTAAAATAACAACCACAAAACAACAAAATCAAGCCTGATGTGAGAATAAAAGTTATGGATCAATATTACGAATACCCAAAAATAAATGTACTTTTTTAAAAAAATATTTTCAAAATAGTAAATAGAAGATAATGGAGAGTATAAAATATAATCCCAAAAAGATTTTGCGATAAAAATATGAGTGGGGGAACTTTGATGAGGAAAATAATTTAAGAAGTTTTTGAAACTAATCAAAGTCACTATCTTGACTTATGATGGGGTATTTATAGATTTTCTGAAAATTATGACTGTTAGAGACACGGGGGGTATTTTTTAAATTGTTTAATTAAAAGTTAATTACATTTAAGCCCTTAAAAAATTCAGAACCCAAGAGTTTCGGTCGACCATGTTCAAGGTTCAATCGACCACATTACTAAGTTTAGTCTAAGTTCAGTCGACCAAGACAAATTTGAACTATGGATTTGGTCAACCGTATCAAGGTGATTTTGAACCCTTCGTAGATTCGGTCAACCAAGAGGCTTAGGTTCTGTAAGAACCCGAACTGTGGTAATGGGTTTATATATATAAAGAGAAGGACATTTTGGTAAAAGAGTAGATTCATCGACGAAGCCGGATTTCGTCGACAAAACCTGTGTTCTTCTCGTCGACGAAATTTAGAGATTCGTCGACGAGGAGAAGCCAAGGGGTCTCAGAAAAACTGGCGATCTCGAATTCGTCGATGAGGCCACCGATTGGTTGACGAAGCCAGTGAAAGATTCGTCGACGAAGGCACCATTTCGTCGACGAATTCCCCCGGGTCAAGGGGCTATAAAAGGAAATTCTTTTTTCTTCTTCATTAAGTTTCTCAAATATCTCTCTCTCTCTCTCTAAACCTCTCCCTACTCTCTCTCTCTCTCTAAATTTCTTCACCGATCGTTGATGGAATTAAGAAACGGAAGTTACCACGAGGATCGTAAAAGGATTCTCTACAACTTCTACGGATCGGAATCTCGCTTCGGAGGTTTTCGAGTTTTGGTGAAAAATCGAGGTAAGGCTCAGTTTTCATTTCTGATCTAGTAGTTTTGAAGAGTATGGTCTTGTGAGTATATTCTGTACTGTGATTTGTAGGTTTTAGAACTCGTTTCACTGTTTAGGAGCCTTGGAGTTCAGGATTTGTTATACAGGGTTAAGGTAAGGGGAACTTTGTTTATATTGGTTCTTTTCGAAATCGGACTCCGTGGAACTGTGGTCCACGGTCTTGTATGTGTTTTGGCTACTCATTTGGGGGGATTTAATGGGGAAAACTATGAGTTTTTCATTATTGAAGTTTTGGGAAAAAGGGGGCGACGAGCTGAATCCCAAGTTTTGTTGAAAACCGAGTATTTGTGTGATTTATACTGTAATATTGAGATGGTCGTGCCTTAACTTTGTTTAAACTATATTTTTTTGGAAAACCATGTTTTAGATTACCAAATGAGTGTAGTTTGTTTGGTTATATGAGCATGCATGTGTGTGTGATATGCGGAATTGCTGATGGGACCGCGATTCCAATGATTCCAAGGACTGAGAGTGTCCGGCACTATATTCGAGGGCATGTGTTTATCCCCTACCACGTATAAACACCTGCCACGTAGGCAAGAGTGTCCGGTTCTATATCTAAGGGCGTGAGCCTATTCTAGCAGATCAGGCCGAAAGGTGTGGATCTACTAGTTAGCATCGGTACAATGTCATGGGAGTCGAGGACTAGCCATGTGCCGGTGGTGTCACGCCCCGAACCATGAAATGGAACCCAGGGGTGAATTTAAGTAACCTAACCTGTCTCTGTATCAATTAAAATATTAAATGATACCATATACAAAGAGGGTCCGACCCCGTGGGGTGAATGGATGCCCTATATACATACATACACATGTCTATACTCGTCAAAATACGTAACGGAATACGGTCTTTCTATACATCAAACTGTACCATACCAGAGTCTATACCATACAAGGTTATACCTTCCCACAATACTATACATACTACGGGTGTCTACAAAATCCATCACAACAACCCGGTTACAAAACACATACCTATCAGGTACTAGCAGTAACTAAACACACCCCTCGCTTCTGAATGCTAGGATGCTAGTTTCGGCTACCCGAAAGACCTGAAAAACATTTGTATATATTCGGGGCGAAACACCTCTCAATAAGGGAGAAAACGGGTTATATCAGTGTGTGGCATACCAGTGTCATTTTCATACTTCATAACACATACATACGATACAGTTTGAAACACATATGTACAGTTTCAAAACAAGTTCCATAAATTCCCATACAATTCCATACAGTTCCAGTATTTCCACAAAATCCATTCCAGTTCATACGATACTCAAATACATACAAACATACATATGGTCAGTGTCGTCACACTACTCACAACTGCACAAGTCACCTAGTCTCACAGCGATTACGTTCCAACACATTAAACTACAAAGGTTTCCGACTCAGACCCAATAATGAATTCATTGCTACATATGCAACTACTTAAGGTCACCTGGTCTAACCCCGATTACATTATAATGTGCAAACTACGCTGCGTCAACCTAGGCCCACTATGGTCCGTTGCTACATTCGGTGACCAACCGAATCATACTGATGATATTTCGCACCCCGGATATAGAGTCGGCCACTCTTGCCCACAGTAGTTAACCGTTACAGGGCACAGCGTACGGTAGTTAGCTGCCCCTAGCTGTTACAGCGTACGGTAGTTAGCTGCCCCTAGCTGTTACGGCGTACGGTAGTTAGTCACCCCTAGCCGTTATGACGTACGGTAGTTAGCCGCCCCTAGCTATTACAGCGTACAATAGTTAGCTGCCCCTAACCATTTTTCACAAAACTTGGAATCACTTTGGAACTCACGTTCCTATACATTTCAGCATACGGTAATAAGCTGCCACATAATTGTTTTTCACAAATATCTGGAACAACACACATACATACACACGTACCACACTTATTTGGTTTACGAAAAATCATATCGTTTACAATTTCAAGTATACAGTTTATGCAAATATGGATTACGGTCACCTCAATAATACAGTTTAAACAACATAAACGGTTTTCCACTCAAATAATAAATGATACCTGAAATCCCCAATTTTCCCGAAAACTGTAACCCAAAAATTTCGTGTTTTTATCCGATAGATTTCCCCAAATAAGTAGCCAAAACATACATACAATCGTAGCCTACAAGCTTATCGATCCCGATTTCAAAAATGAACTGATATAAACAGAATCCCCTTACCTAAACCCGAAACCAAACCACGAACTCTACGGCCCTCAAAACTATAAACCGAGACTCCGAAATCTACAAACCACAATACTAAACATGCTTATGATCCATACTACTACACATATACCGAATCACAAATGAAAACCGAGCCTTACCTCGATTTTGGCCCGAAATCCAAAATTGCTCGAACCGAGATTCCGATCCACAGAAGTTGTAGAGAATCCCTCCATGATCTTCGTGGTACCCTTAGATTTCTGATTCTATCAACGACTGACGAGGAAATCTAGAGAGAGAGAGTAGAGAGTAGAGAGAGTTTAGAGAGAGAGAGAAGTTTAGTGAAGAAGAAATCCAAATATCCCTTTTTTAAGCCTTTGACCCACCCGATTTTCGTCGACGAAAAGTACCTTCGTCGATGAAAAATCAAAAATTTCGTCACGGATGTCGGCAGCCTCGTTAACGAAGTCTAATATTTAGAATTTTCCAAACCTCTCGGCTTCTCTTCATTGACGAACCTTTGAATTTCGTCGACGAAAAGTCTACTGCCTTCTTCGATGAAATCTGGCTTCGCCAACAAAATCTGTAGAAGTCCTTTTATATTTTTCGGGTTCTTACAGGTGGTGTCGTGCTTCGCGGGTTGGCTACGGGCCAACGCTGGAATGCCGGACCTGCTTCGAGCTGATGGGGGCGACGACACTATGTATTACTGATCATATGTGTGTATTGTGACGGGGTTGCGTATAAATGGTCGTCGTATGTGTGCGTGTATGCACTGTGTGAATTAGTACTAGAATGCATTTAACTGTGTGTATGTTGCGTCATGATAACACTCAAATGCCACACACCGATATAACCTGTGTTTTTCCTTACTGAGAGGTGTCTCACCCCTACTGTACGTACATTTTTACAGGTCCCTTGAGTAACTGGAACTAACATCCTAGTGTAGGGAGCGTAGTGGCCGGTGTACTGCATTTAGCGTTGGGTAAGTGCTAGAACTGTAATTTGATGGGTTGCCATTTTGGGATGTGTTGGGCACCCAGTTGTACGTTTTTTTAGAGCCATGTTTTGCTCTTGTATAGACTTTGGTATGGTACAGCATATGTTGATATAGAATGACTTTTTTCGCTACGTATATAATTGTGGTTGGATGTGTTTAGGATGCCTGGGAACCCCACGGGGTCGGATCCTCATCCATTGTACTGTATCTGTGATGATTTGTGTGATACAGGGACAGGTTAGGTTACTTTTTCACCCTCGTGTCCCATTTCGGGGTTCGGGGCGTGACAGCTTAGTATTAGAGCTAACCAGGTTACTAGATCTTATAGACTTGGTTAGGCTTAGTTATGAGTACATACTAGAGCATAGGATGTGGATGTGGGTAAATTTGGTTGAGGGTTGTTCGATTGCTAGACCAGGATTTATTGACAGTATTCCATGTTTTTCCTAGGATGATGATTCCAGTAAAAGCAAGGCAGATCATTGATGACTTTTGTGTCGGTGTGATAGGACAGACCTAGACCTGGCAGGGAGTAGTTAACATAATTAGTGTAGATCATTGTGTTGACTATATGTGTTGTAGGGATACTGATAGATTCATATTGCGTTGCAGAATGGAGCCCAAGGATAATAACCTGGGAAGTGGCTCCGAGGAGATTGCGAGTGATGAGTCTCTTTCTGTGCCTTGAGGTTTAACGAGGCAGGTGTTACAGGAGATCGGCGGAGTGTGAGGAAACGCGAGCACTCTCCTACTGCTACGAGGTGCACCATTGAGAGGTTCACATGCATGCATTCTCTGACATTCTCTAGAGGACCCGACCCAATGATAGCAGAGGACTGGATGTAGAAGACTAAGAGGATTTTGGGAGTCCTGCACTGCACAGACAGGCAGCGAGTCCTCTGTGCTACTTTCCAGCTGTTTGGGCAGGCGGGTCGATGGTGGACTGCGATGAGTCTGCTGAAGAAGCAGAGAGTCAGTTCTGAGGAGATGGTGTTGAGCCATTTCAAGGAGGTGTTCTTTGACAGATACTTCCCGGCGTTAGTACGCGATGCGAAGGCAGATAAGTTTTCTGCGCTAACTCAGGGGAGTATGATGGTGCAGGGATATGCGGCACGGTACATAGAGTTATCCTGCTTTGCACCATGTATGATCTCGAGCGAGTATGAGAAGACTCAGAGGTTCGAGAATGGTTTGAGGAAGGATATCCGCAGACTGGTGGGTATGCTTCAGATTCGCGAGTTCTCGGTGTTGGTGGATAAAGCTACAGTGATTGAGACTAGTATCCGAGAGGATGAGGCTAATCAAGAATCAAAGAAGAGGATAATACCTTCTGGTTCTCAGACAAGATCTCTTTAGGGATCGTGGAAGAAGAGGAGTAAAGGCTCGGGTTACCGCCAAAGTACCGAGCGCCAGGACTTTCAGGGGAGCTAGACTGGTGGTCGTTGTACCAGATGTCACATGTGGCATGAGGGTGAGTGCCGGTTATTTAGGGGTAACTGCTACAATTGTGGCCAGCCAGGCCACATGTCTCGTGATTTTCATGCATCGAGGCGAGACGTGCCTGTAGTTAGTGGGAACAGAGGGAGCAACCAAATACCTCGGGGAACCGTTCATACGAATACAACTCCGACCAGAGTATACTCTCTTACTCCAGCGGACGCTGAGCATGCAGGTAACATGGTGACAGGTACCTTATTATTGCTTTTGAATAAAGCTTCTGTTTTGTTTGATTCGGGTGCAACCCACTCCTTTGTGTCTGTGAATTTTATGGGATGATATGGGGTTGAGACCTGAGACATGAATGAGGTGTTATCTGTTACTACACCATCTGGGAGTGTATCTTTCTGTAGGAAGATGTTGATAGATTGCCTAGTGGAAATTCAGGGAAAACTGTTACCGGTGAATCTTGTGGTATATGACATGTCAGGGTTCGATGTCATTCTGAGGATGGATTGGTTATTCTCCAGTTATGCTGTGATTGACTGTTGTAAGAAGATGGTAGTTTTCAGACCTCCTGGGGAGCAGGAGTACGAATTCGTGGGATCGTGTGTGCGTTATGCGCCACAGATTCTGTCGGCACTACAGGCGAGGAAGCTACTCTTAGACGGGTGTCAGGGGTACTTAGCTTGTATGAAGGAACTGCCGCGGGATAAGTTGAGACTCGAGGACATTCGGGTAGTCAACGAATTCCCAGATGTGTTTCCAGATGATTTACCCAGTTTACCTCCGGATCGTGAGGTGGAGTTTGCGGTAGAATTGCTGTCTGGTAAGGCACCAATTTCTAAAGCTCTGTACCGGATGGCTCCAGCAGAACTTCAGGAGTTGAAGGAGCAATTGCAGGAATTACTGGACAAGGGATTCATTCGACCTAGTGTTTCGCCCTGGGGAGCTCCAGTACTATTTGTGAAAAAGAAGGACGGTTCGATGCGTATGTGCATTGATTACCGTAAGATCAACAAAGTGACGGTGAAGAACCGTTACACTTTGCCTCATATAGATGATCTTTTTGACCAGTTGCAGGGGACACGGGTCCTTTCGAAGATCAACTTGCGGTCAGGATATCATTAGGTGAGGGTTAGAACGAAGGATGTAGTACAGACTTCTTTCTGAACCAGATATGGCTACTACGAATTCTTAGTCATGTCTTTTTGGTTAACGAATGCTCTAGCAGTGTTCATGAATCTGATGAACAAGGTTTTCCATGAGTACCTGGATCAGTTCGTGGTGGTATTCATTGACGACATTCTGGTATACTCGAGGAGTACGGAAGAGCACGTGGAACATTTGAGGTTAGTGTACAAATTCTAAGGGAGAAGAAGTTGTATGCTAAGTTGAAGAAGTGTGAATTCTAGTTGAGTCAGATTGCGTTCTTAGGCCATGTGGTTACTGGGGATGATATATCAGTTGATCCTAGTAAGATTGAAACTGTGGTCAACTGGGTAAGGCCGAAGAATGTACAGGAGGTTCAGAGTTTTCTAGGACTGACAGGTTATTATCGTCAGTTCGTAGAAGGTTTCTCTAAACTATCAGGACCTCTAACACAATTAACCAGGAAGGGAGTTCAATTTGAGTGGACCAGTGATTGCGAGCAGTGCTTTCAGGAGTTGAAGCACCGACTGGTTACTACTCCAGTGTTGACCATTCCTTCGGGGAATGGTGGGTTTGTGATTTATAGCGACGCGTCTCTGAAAGGTCTGAGATGTGTGCTTATGCAGAAGGCTAAGGTAGTAGTGTATGCTTCTCGGCAACTGAAAGAATATGAGAAAAACTACCCTACACACGATTTGGAGTTGGCTGCTGTTGTGTATGCACTGAAGATCGAGTGACACTATCTGTACGGGGTGCAGTGTGAGATCTTCACTGACCATAAAAGCCTCAGGTATTTCTTCATACAAAAGGAGTTGAACATAAGGCAAAGGTGGTGGCTAGAGTTGATTAAGGACTACGATTGTACGATCAGTTATCACCCAGGGAAGGCTAATGTGGTAGCTGATGCGTTGAGTTGAAAGTCAGGGCCTACGACTGTATTTGTGGTTGTAACTCAATGTCACATTAGATGGGATTTGGAAAGCTCAGGTATAGAGTTGGTGGTTGGTGATCATCAAGCTTATCTTGCTAGGTTGGTGGTCCAATCGACTTTATTTAAGCGTATAAAAGTCGCGCAAGCTAGTGATACAGAGTTGGCAGAGGTTAGGAAAAAGGTACAGCAGGAATTGGCTACAGAGTTTAACATCTCCGAGGGAGGTGTGTTAAGGTTTGGGACCAGACTATATGTTCCGAATGATGATGAGATCAGAAGGACGATTCTGGTGGAAGCGTATCATTCTATGTATACGGTACATCCTAGTAGTACGAAGATGTATCGGGACCTGTGCGAGACCTTTTGGTGGTTTGGTATGAAGAGGCAGATTGCTCGATTCGTGGAGCAATGTCTGACATGTTAACAAGTGAAAGCTGAACATCAGAGGCCGGCAAGGCCGTTGCAGCCTTTGCCTATTCTGGTGTGGAAATTGGAGCATATTTCCATGGATTTTGTGACAGGTTTGCCACCAACGTTTTACGGGCAGAATGCTATCTGGGTGATCGTGGATAGATTGACAAAGTCTGCTCATTTCATAACGATGAGAGTTAGCTATCCTTTGAGTAGGCTAGCAGAGTTGTATGTGCATGAGATTGTGAGAATGCACGGAATACCGGTGTCCATTGTGTCAAATTGAGATATGAGGTTTACTTCTCGATTCTGGATGAGTTTGCAGGAGGCATTAGGGACGAAGCTTACTTTCAGTATAGCGTTCCACCCCCAGACTGATGGACAGTCAGAGAGGATGATACAGATATTGGAAGATATGTTGCGAGCGTGTGTGTTGGACTTTGGTGGTAGCTGGATACGGTTTATGTCACTTGTAGAGTTCGCTTATAACAACAGCTTTTAGTCTAGTATCAGGATGGCACCGTTCGAGGCTTTGTATGGTCGGAGGTGTCGATCTACCTTATGTTGGGATGAAGTTGGTGAACATCAGGTGTTAGGACCTGAACTTGTGCAGCAGGCATCTGAGAAAGTGGGTTTGATCTGGGAGAGGATTAGATCAGCTCAGAGTCGGCAGAAGAGTTATGTAGATGTTCACCGCCGTGATTTAGAATTCGAGGTGGGGGGTAAGGTATTTCTTCGAATTGCTCCGATGAAAGGGGTGATGAGATTCGACAGAAAGGCCAAGCTGAGCCCGAGGTATATTGGACCATTCGAGGTACTTGAGCGAGTGGGTCCAGTAGCCTATAGAGTTGCATTACCTCCAGCACTTTCGAGGGTCCATGATGTGTTTCACGTCTCCATGTTGAGGAGGTACGTGTTGGATCCTTCACATGTTATTAGTTATGATGAGTTGGAAATTGGGGATACTTTAGCGTATGAGGAGATACCTGTTCAGGTTCTGGACCGTAAAGTTCAGAAGCTTCGTACCAAAGAGATATCGTTAGTGAAGGTATTGTGGCGAAACCACAAGGTTAAGGAAGCTTCTTGGAAACTGGAAACGAAAATACGCCGGAAGTATCCATAGTTATTTTGAGCACTTGTACATGATCGTACTATGGGTTGGGATAGGTGGTTAGTCGTCGAGAGTGTGTGTGTATTGTGAACTCCTGAGACCATTGTATATGTAACCACGGTATTCCTCCGCCATAAGTGAGGGTATGTATGTGTATGTGTATGATGGGACTGCATTGTGGTGATCACCAGTTCGCTCTTGAGTTGTGTCTATATATTCGATTGTATATATGAATTTGTGAATGAGAGATGGCAAATTTTGAGGACGAAATTTTTATAAAAAGGGGAGATTGTAAGAATCCGAACCATGATAATGGGTTTATATATATAAAGAGAGGAACATTTTGGTAAAAGAGCAAATTCGTCGACGAAGTCGGATTTCATCGACGAAGCCTGTGTTCTTCTCATCGACGAAATTCAGAGATTCGTCGATGAAGAGAAGCCGAAGGGTCTTGGAAAAATCGGCAATCTCTGATAAGTCGACACGGCCACCGATTCGGTGACAAAGCCAATGAAAGATTCGTCGACGAAGGCACCATTTCGTTGACGAAGGCACCATTTCATCGACGAATTCCCCCGGGTCAAGGGGCTATAAAAGGAAATTCTCTTTTCTTCTTCATTAGGTTTCTCAAATATCTATCTCTCTCTCTCTCTCTCTCTCTCTCTCTCTCTCTCTCTCTCTCTCTCTCTCTCTCTCTATCTCTAAATCTCTCCCTACTCTCTCTCTCTCTCTCTAGATTTCTTCGCCGATCGTTAATAGAATCGGGAAACGGAAGTTACCACGAGGAACGTGGAAGGATTCTCTACAACTTCTACGGATTGGAATCTCATTCCGGAGGTTTTCAGGTTTTGGCGAAAAATGGAGGTAAGGCTCGGTTTTCATTTCTGATCTAGTAGTTTTGAAGAGTATGGTCTTGTGAGTATATTCTGTACTGTGATTTGTAGGTTTTGGAACTCGTTTCACTGTTTAGGAGCCTTGGAGTTCAGGATTTGTTGTACAGGGTTAAGGTAAGGGGAACTTTGATTATATTGGTTCTTTTCGAAATCGGACTCGGTGGAACTGTGGTCCACGGTCCTGTGTGTGTTTTGGCTACTCATTTGGGGGGATCTAACAGGAAAAACTATGGGTTTTTCATTATTGCAGTTTTGGAAAAAAGGGGACGACGGGCTGAATCCTGGGTTTTGTTGAAAACCGAGTATATGTGTGATTTATACTATGATATTGGGATGACCATGTCTTGACTTTGTTTAAACTATATTTTTTTGGAAAACCATGTTTTAGATTACCAAATGAGTGTGGTTTGTTTGGTTATATGAGCATGCATATGTGTGTGATATGCGGAATTGTTGATGGGACTGCGATTCCAATGATTCCAGGGACTAAGAGTGTCCGGCTCTATATCCGAGGGCGTGTGTTTATCACCTGCCACGTAGGCAAGAGTGTCCAACTCTATATCCAAGGGCGTGAGTCTATTCCGGCAGATTAGGCCGAAGGGTGTGGATCCACCAGTTAGCACTGGTGCGATGTCATGGGAGTCGAGGACTAGCCATGTGCAGGTGGCGCCGTGCTTCATGGGTTGGCTACGGGCCAACACCAGAATGCCAGACTGGCTTCGGGCCGATGAGTGTGACGACACTGTGTATTACTGATCATGTGTGTGCATTGTGATGGGGCTACGTATAAATGGCCGTCGTATGTGTGCGTGTATGCACTGTGTGAATTAGTACTGGAATGCATTTAACTGCGTGTATGTTGCATCATGATAACACTCAAATGCCACACACCGATATAACTTGTGTTCTTCCTTATTGAGAGGTGTCTCACCCTTGCTGTACGTACATTTTTACAGGTCCTTCGAGTAACCGGAACTAGCGTCCTGGTGTAGGGAGCGTAGTGGCCGGTGTACTGCGTTTAGCGCTGGGTAAGTGCTAGGACTGTAATTTGATGGGCTGCCATTTTGGGATGTGTTGGGCACCCAGTTGTACGTTTTGTTAGAGCCATGTTCTGCTCTTGTATAGACTCTCGTATGATACTGCATATGTTGATATAGGATGACTTTTTCCGCTGCGTATATAATTGTGGTTGGATGTGTTTAGGGTGCCTGGGAACCCCACGGGGTCAGACCCTCATCCATTGTACTGTATCTGTGATGATTTGTGTGATACAGGGACAGATTAGGTTACTTTTTCACCCTCGAGTCCCATTTCGGGGTTCGGGGCGTGACAGGTTCGGTTGACTATCTTTGAAGCTCGGTTGACCAAGGCTATTTTGAACTATGAGTTCGATCAACCAAGTTTGTAGAAAAGTGAATTTTTATAGTTCGGTCGACCAAGGCAAGTCAAACTGTTGACTTTTCAAGGTTCAATCGACCCAGACATTTAACACACCAAGAGGTCGATCGACCGAGTTATGGTCAACATTTTGACTCTGGGGCAAACAGTGATTCGGTTGACCATCAGATATGGTTGGTCTACCGAGGGCTTTTAAAATTCCAATTTTGCCCCTAAATTTGACCTTAATTATTTCTAAACCTTTTGTATGATTTTAATGTTCATAAGAAAGGTTTTTCTTTGATTCCCTATGGTCTAACTATGGTAATGTCTGAGCATTCAAATCATATCATGCAAGGTGTATACATTATTATAGACCAGATATGAAAACTAAATGCATTTACAAATTGAAACATGTCTTTTTCTTCTTCTTTTTTGCTCTCCTGTCTTTATGGAATATGTTAGACAATATCGCCCTCTGACATCCATTTTCCCTTGATCTTATGTGTGATATGAAATATGTACCTATTCACGAACTTAAATGCACACATAAGATACACGTTCTTTGTCGGCATCAAAATAGGGATCGGATTCAAAAAGTCAACAATTTCAATTTATATCCATTTAAATAAAAGTTAATATAATTTCATATTACATTTTATTCAAATTCATAAAAATTTAAATTTAGAAATCAAGTTTTAAGAATTTTATATAAAAATAATAAAATTATATATTTTTATATTTTAAAATTTTAAAATTTAATCCCTCTTGCATTTTTTTAAACTAAATTAATTATGAGAGGACCATAATGTTGTCATGAGAGGGATAGGGATCCAACTTTAAAGTATATAAGACAAGATAAAGTTTTCAACTCATTTAGTAATATGATTTATGTCTCAACTTCATTGTAATGGTTAAAGGTGACCTATTATTAATGGAATATATTAAGAGATTTAGGGAGTCTTATTGTAATATAAATACTAAATATTAAAATTTTAAAAAAATAATTTAAAAAATTTAAAATCATATTATAATAATTCATCACAAGCTTTGAGAGGCATTGAATTGAGATAAACTGATACTTGGAGAGATAATGAATGTTATCATATGGCCGAAGCTTTTCTATTGGGCACAACTGTATAGCACTCGTGATTGCATTCTTAAATAATTGTCATGTAATAATGGCACATAATGTATATTGATTTGTGATCTTTTGAGGAACCAATGTATGGTTGTATAATTTCTTAAAAATATACAAAAGTTCAAAATTAAATAACTTATTAAAAAATAATACAGGATAATAAAAAATAAATGGGGATAAACAGAAAGTAACGAAGACAAGTAGAAAAATAAATAAGAAGTGAGACCGAATTTACGTGGTTCAGTTTATACCTACTCCATGGGTGTATGGGATCAGAAATCCACTATGTTATGAAGAATTACAACATATACTTGACTTTTGTACAAATATCTCACCTTCTTACCTTACAAAACATCTCACTTTCTCTTTTCTCTTTTGCTTCTTTCTTCTCTATTTTTTGTGTGTTCTTTTCTTTCTACGTTCTACACTCAGTATTCTACACTTTGTATTTTGCACTTTGTACTCTTAGTTTCTCCTCCTCCTATCTCAATCGGCTAATTCCCTTTATATAGCCGTGGGAGGAGCAAGTAATATATTTAATTATTCTTTTATAATTGAAAGGGAAGGTGGGTTTGTCTGATAATAATAATGGATTCACATGGGAAACATGAGGGAGATTGGAGATGGGGCAGGTGTGTTAAAGACATTTATGGTGATGGTGAGATCCACCATTCATTTCACAACACTCCCTATTGGATGTCACCTATATATTAATTTATCTAGTTAAGATCTTTAAGATGTCTCATTCTGATAAGATGAACAAGTCTCTTGAATGTTGTAGTTGGCAAAGCCTTGGTGAATAAATCATTTATATTATCACTTGATCGGATCTGTTGTACAACTATATCGCCATTCTTCTAGAGTTGATGTGTATAGAAAAATTTTGGAGAGATACGCTTTGTCTTGTCACCCTTTATGTATCCTCATCTCAGTTGAGTTATACATGTAGTGTTGTCTTCATACAAAACTGTTGGAATATCCTTGATTGATTGAAGGCTACAATTTTCTTGGATATGAGAAATCATTGATCTGAACCACACGCATTCTCTACTAGCTCCATGAATAGCTAGTATCTTAGAATGATTGGAGGATGTTGTTGTAATCGTCTGCTTCACTAATTTCCAAGATATAACAATTTTTCCATAAAGAAATACATATATAGTTTGAGATTTAGCATTGTGAGGATTAGATAAATATCCATCATCTGCATATCCTACTAGTTGAGATTTGGAATCAAACGAGTAAAATAGACCCAAATCATATGTACCTCTCAAATAACATAGACTGTATTTAATTCTATTCCAGTGTTGCCGAGTAGGAGCAGAGTTATATCTTGCTAGTAGATTTATAGCAAATGCAATGTCAGGTCTTGTACAATTTGCCAGATACATCAAAGAACTAATAGCATTTAAATATAGTACCTTAGGACCAAATAATTCCTCCCCCTCATCACAAAGTCGAAATGGATCTTTCTTAACATCAAGTGATCACACCATCATTAGAGATCCCAGAGGATGAACTTTATCCATATAGAAGTGCCTTAATACTTTTTTGGTATATTTAGATTGACGAACAAGATTCCACCATTTAAATGTTCAATCTGTAGGCCAAGACAATATTTTGTCTTTCCTAAATCATTCATCTCAAATTCTGTCATTAAATAATTAGCAGCTTCAGTGAGCTCTTCAGGAGTCCCAACTAAATTCAAATCATCAACATAAACAGCAATTATAGCAAATTCAAATTTTGATCCTTTAATAAAAATGCATGGAAAAATTGGATTGTTTATGAATCATTCTTTCACTAGGTACTCACTTAATCGACTGTACCACATGCGTCCAGATTGCTTTAATCCATATAAGGAACGTTGGAGTTTGACTGAATATAAATTACTAGGTTTTGCTTCTAGAAATTCAAATCCTTCAAGGATTTTTGTGACAACCCGAATAAAAATGATATTTAAAATAATAAAGAGAAAGGAGAACTATCAGAGGCCTCATCGACGAAGCCAAATTTCATCGATGAGGAAATACCGAGAGAGGTTTTTGAGCAGACTGAATTTTGTCGACGAGGAGTGGGTTTCATCAACCAAATTATTGAAGGACTCGTCGACGAGATGACGTGGCTCATCAACGAATCCAGTCCTATAAATATCAAAAATCCGAATTTTAACTTCCAAACTAAGCAATCTCTCACCCTCTCTCTCTCTCTCTCTCTCTCCCTTCGGCTCTCTCTCCTTATTTCTTCGATTTCGGGTTGAATTTATGCCAAATCAACAATTTGAAGCCATCATGACTCTCCTGGGGAAGTTCTCTCCAAATCTGCCGGAGTGGATCGTTGGTGAAAGCAAGTTGGAAATCATCCCTAAGTTGAGGTAAGACTTTTTAAGCCAAATTTGGTCTTGTGGTAGTTATAGGAAATGATATACTCATGAAAATACTGAAGTTTAATACTGGGAGTTTTCAATTTTAGGGTATTGATAAGGAAATCCTACGGGTGTTAGATCAGGATATTTTAGTGGGCTTTCTCAGTAGTCAGGTAAAAGAATAAACTAAAATAGTTATTTTTTACGCAAATTACTATTATTTATGAGCAAATTGATTTCTTGAAAAATATGTACGATATTGAATATTATGGAATAAATGCACATTTGGGAAAAATATTGTTATTATGTTGAAACGTGTATATATGTATGAGATGCTAGAAATCATGATTTTTAGAATACAATATATGGTTTTATACAGCAAATATGTGGTATGAATATTATTTTACATGGAGAAATATTATGAAATAATGTTGATATGAATGCTGTATGGTTTGAGAAATTATGAAAGTATACAGTACATTATGCTTCTGACAAATACATGATAAAATGATTATTTTCATAATGACGTATTTATGTATGATTTCGTTATGTTTGATTTCGGCGCGAGGCTGTACTTATGTATGATTTCGGCGCGAGGCCGTATTTATGTATGATTTCGGCGCGAGGCCGTATTTATGAAATTATGAAAGATGTTATATTATCATGTACTATATGTTATCAGAACCCGGATATTAGTTTAGTTCAGTTCAGGAGCATGATACCGTAGCTATATATAGATTAGATATTTATGTTCAGATTAGTGCTAACCACCCCACGAGGGGGTGAGAGATGGATAGTCAATGTGGCTTTCAGTAGAGTGTGGACGTTCACCTAATAGTCCGGACCAGGGTGTGGTGGGCCCATTGTATTTACAGACATTTTTTACTCGGCAGTGGTCGGCCAACCATTATCGGGTCCCGCCTTCGGGCTGCACAACTCTTCATGGGGGTAATACATGACATCAGCTAGCTATTCATCCTGAGTATGTTTTCAGTATTATCAGTTATAACAGATGTTTTATGAACAATATGATTTATTAGCAATTATGAAAGCATATGATAATTCAGTATATTATGATGAATGTTTACAGATATATGAAATGTACTGTATATCTATACTATCAATAAATATTCATGTTGCCACACAGCTGTATTTAGTTTATTTTCCCTTACTGAGTAGTGTCTCACCCCCTGAATATTAAATGATTTTTCAGGAGACCCTGAGAGACCGGCGGGTTGTGGCCGTCGTTAAACTTAGTGAGATACCCCACTCGAAGGGTAAGCCTTGTACTAGGATTAGTAGATTTTTGTGGTATGATCATAGGGTAATTTTGATATTTTGGAGGTTGTATATAACTACAGTATTTTGATGACGTAGTAAACTCTGGTATTATGTAATTAATGATTTGATGAATGTAATTTATTTTTACTGCTGCTTAGGTTTCCGTTGTTATAGGTCAAGCTATCCCCGCTACCCACGGGTTCGGGTTGATATTATTATTATTTATGTTTATTATGTGAATAGTTAAGGGGGTCGTTACAATTTTCATATAAATTTCACTATCCAATGATCCATATAGGTATGTTGTTACTGCATCTATAAGACGCATGCTCAGTCGTTTAGCGACTGCTAACCCAATTAGGAATCTAAAAGTGATTTCATCCATTACAAGAGAATAAGTCTCCTCATAATCAATTATGGGTTCCTGCGAGAAATCTTGTGCCACAAGTCTTGCTTTATATTAAGTAATTTCATTATTTTCATTTCGCTTGCACACAAATACCCATTTATATCCAACAGGTTGGACATCTTCTGGTGTCTAGACTATAGGTCCAAAAACCTCTCTTTTTAAAAGAGAGTTTATTTCTGATGTGATAGGCTCTTTCCATTTTTGCCAATCACTTATATATTGACATTTATCCACAGATTTAGGTTCAAGATCCTCATTACTTCTGGTAGTGTCAGTAGCTACTGCATATGCAAATGTGTTATTGACAACAACTTTATTTCTATCCCACATTTCTTTTGTGTAATGTATTGAGATCTCATTATTAGTTTCAGGTACCTGTCCCTTTTCAAGGAATGTCTTTTCAGGAGTTTCTCTTTAGGGGATTCCTCTTTAGGAGGTCCCTCTTAAGGAGATTCTATAATAGGGATTTCATTTTCAGAAGAAATGGGTTTGTGAATGTCGATTGGATTACTTACCTCTATAACCTCTTTTAGAGGATTTACAGATTTCAATTTTCTCCTTATGGGAGTCTTATCTTTTGCACCAACAAGCCTTCCACGTTTAAATTGCGGCTTAGATTTATTAGCTGGCTGTTGTCCTTCAGGGACATCAATACGTCCTGGAATATTTGCAGCAGGTATATGAGATTTTAGTATTGCCTTGGTATCTGCAAAAGAATCAAGTAACTGTTTTGCAATCCATTGCAAATGTATAATATTTTGAACTTCAAGTTCACATTGATTTGTATGAGAATCTAAATGAGATAAACTCATGGCATTCCATGTGATTTCACGCTGTGCTTTAGGCACTAATTTTTCTCCCCATAATGTAGGGAATACCGTTTCATAAAAATGACAATCTTGAAACCGTGCTTTAAACAAATCACCTATTAAAGGTTCAAGATATCTAATAAGAGAAGGAGAATCAAAACTAACATAGATACCAAACTTACGTTGAGGACCCATTTTAGTTCTTTGAGGATGGGCAATAGGAACATATACTGTACAAAGAAAAATTCTTAAATAAGAAATATCAGGTTTGTGCCTAGAGACTAATTGCATGGGTGAAAGATTATTGTAAGCAGTTGGTCTTATACGAACTAAACATGTAGCATGAAGAATAGCATGTCCCTGAGTAGATATAGGCAATTTGGTTCTTATAATCATAGGTCTAGCAATAAGTTGAAGTATTTTAATAAAAGATTCGGCTAAACCATTTTTTGTATGGGCATGAGCAATAGGATGTTCAACATCTATTTCAAGTGACATGTAATAGTTATCAAAAGTTTGAGATGTAAACTCACCAACATTATCCATACGAATCGATTTAATTGGATAATCAGGAAAATGAGCTTGTATTCGTCGACGAATTTCCTTATGCACTCGTCGACCAATCCCCTGTTTTCGTTGACGAAATCCTGCACAAAATTTCAGGTTGTTACATTCTCCCCTCTTTATAAAATTTCGTCCTTGAAATTTACTATCTGTATCTCCGTCTATACGCTCCATCATTCCATAAAGGAAAAAGGTCTACTTATTTTATTACCTGCCCTCACTTGGCGGAGGAATACCGTGGTTACATTTACGTTTTGGGAAAATTACACATATAAAACCAAAACCATCTACTAACTAAAATCAATACATGTACCTGCAAAAGAAATCTATCTAACTATTATACTTTACCTGAGTACCTCTATACCTCTTGGAACAACTGCGGTTATCTCTGTCTAATCTGCTTCTCGAGCTCCTAAGAAGCTTCCTCTATAGCGTGATTCCTCTACAAAACTTTAACTAACCGTATTTCTTTAGTACGTAAAGTCTGAACCTTCCTGTCCCAAATCTGTACTGTTACTTCATCACATGCCAATGAATCCTTAAGGTCTATCTCTGCATAACTGATGATGTGGGATGGGTCTGGGACGTATTTCCTTAACATGGCAACATGAAACACGTCATGAATACGAGCTAAAGCTGGCGGTAAAGTTAGCCTATAGGCAACTGAGCCTATTCTCTCAAGTATCTCAAATGGGCCAATATACCTAGGGCTCAACTTGCCTTTCTTTTCGAACCTCATAACTCCTTTTAGAGGAGCTATCCTAAAAAATACACGATCTCCCACATCAAATTCCAACTCTCGGCGGCGAGTGTCTGCATAGCTTTTCTGCCAACTCTGTGTTGTACTGATTCTTTCTCTAATCAGTCGGATTTTATCGCAAGCCTGTTGTACTATCTCTAGACCCAAAATTCGTCTTTCACCTACTTCATCCCAAAAAAAAGGAGAACGACATTTCCTGCCATATAATGCCTCGTATGGAGCCATGTCGATACTCGCCTAATAGCTATTATTATAATCAAATTCAACTAACGACATGAACTGAATCCAACTACCTCCAAAATCAAGTACACAAGCACGAAGCATATCTTCCAATGTCTGAATTGTCCTCTCAATCTGACCATCTGTCTGGGGATGAAAAGCAGTGTTAAAAGCTAACTGCGTACCCATAGCCTCCCGAAAACTTTTCCAAAATCATGAAGTAAACCAAGGATCTCGGTCCGAGACTACGGATATTGGTACTCAATGAACACGAACTATCTCCTGAACATATATTTTTGCCAATCTACCATAGAATAGCTGATTTTAATAGGGATGAAATGAGTAATTTTTGTCAGACGATCTACAACCACCCAAATCGCATTCAATCCCTGTCGTACTGGTGGTAACCCTGTAACGAAGTCCATCGAAACGTGGTCCCACTTCCACTCTGGAATAAACAATGGCTGCAACTATCCTGCTGATCTCTGGTGCTCAGCTTTAACCTGCTGACATGTCAAGCATTGCTGAAAAAAGTTGGCTATCTCCCTCTTCATTCCACTCCACCAGAAATACTCTCGAAGGTCCCTATACATTTTAGTAATGTTAGGATAGACCGTGTATAGGGATTTGTGAGCCCCCTCCAATATGGTTCTCCGGATCTCGGTATCTACAGGAACACATAGCCTAATACAAAATCGCAGAGCTCCATCATCTGATAGGTTGAACTCCTCACCTTGACCATCACGTACTCTAGCCATTACTGCTGCCAACTCTGCGTCATCACCTTGAGCTACTTTAATTCTCTCGTATAGTGTAGGTTAAACCACTAGACTGGCAATAATGCCTGAGGACTCCCCTCTACCAATTCTATACTGAGCCTTTCCAAATCCACCAGAATTGAGTGCTGAATCTCCATAGCTACTAGTACGGATCTCCCTGATTTCCTGCTCAAAGCATCTGCCACTACATTCGCTTTTCCTGGGTGGTAACTAATCTTGCAATCATAGTTTTTAATAAGTTCTAACCACCTTCTTTGCCTCATATTCAACTCTTTTTTAGTAAATAAATATTTCAAACTCTTATGATCTATGAAAATCTCGCACTTTCCACCATATAAATAATGCCTCCAAATCTTGAGAGCATACACCACTGTAACAAGCTCTAAATCATGGACAGGATAATTCTTCTTATATTCTTTAAGCTGTCTGGACGCATATGCAATGACCCTGCCGTGCTGCATCAACACGCACCCAAGACCCTTCAAAGAGGCATCACTGTATATTACAAAACTATCCTCCCCTAATGGAATAGCCAATACTGGAGCTAAAACTAACCGCTACTTTAACTCTTGAAAACTCTCCTCACAGTCATCAGTCCATTCAAACTTTACATTTTTCCTCGTAAGTCGTGTTAATGGACCTGATAGCCTGGAGAAACCATCCACAAAACGCCGGTAATATCCTGCTAACCCCAGAAAACTCCTGACTTCCTGAATATTTCCTGGCCTCTCCCAATTCACCACTGCCTCTATTTTACTCAAATCAATTGATACTCCTACTTCTGAGATCACATGGCCAAGAAAAGTAACTTGCCTTAACCAAAACTCACATTTCTTGAATTTTGCATATAATTTCTTTTCCCTCAATATCTACAACACCAGCCTCAAATAATGCTCGTGGTCCTCAAAACTCCTCGAGTAGACCAGTATATCATCAATAAACACAACCATGAACTGGTCCAAATACTGGTAGAACACTTGATTCATCAAATCCATAAAAACCGCTGATGCATTAGTCAATCCAAATGGCATCACTAAAAACTCGTAATGCCCATACCTGGTACGAAATGTGGTTTTCGAAATGTCCTCTGCTTTAACTTTCACCTAGTGGTAGCCTGACCGCAGATCAATCTTAGAGTAAACCTGGGTCCCCTGGAACTGATCAAATAAATCATCGATCCTAGGGAGAGGATATTTATTCTTAATTGTCAATTTATTTATCTCCTTATAGTCAATGCATAATCTCATGGTTTCATCTTTCTTTTTCACGAACAAAACTGGCGCTCCCCAGGGCGACACACTAGGCCTGATAAAACCTTTGTCCAGTAATTCCTGTAGCTAATCTTTTAGTTCTTTCAACTCAACTGGAGCCATACGGTACAATGCTTTAGATATTGGTACAAATCCCAGTAACAAGTTTATAGTGAACTCAATCTCATGATCCGGCGGTAAACCAGGTAATTCTTCTGGAAATACATCCGAGAATTCCCGCACTACTGGTATGTTAGCTTGTCCCAATTCTTCTTTTGACAATTCTTTTATGTATGTGACATACCCTTGGCAAGCCTCCTGTAACAGTCTTCTCACCTAAATAGCCGACACCAGCTGTGGCGAGGCACGCACACGTGAACTCGTAAATCTAAATTTTGGCTCACTCGAGGGTCTGAAAATTACTTCTTTTTTATGGCAATCTATACTAGCGTGATAAATAGCTAACCAATCCATACCCAGTACCACATCTGTTGACCTTATTGGTCACGCCCGGTTTTGATTATGACAAATACTCATTGTATCTAATGAGCGTTTGAGTTTTTGTGCAGGAATCAAGAATGATAAGATCAAGAAGTGCACAAAAGCAAGAAAGGCTTGAAGACAATTTCATAACTCTTAATTGTAATAATGTTCAGTAAAATTGTCTATAATAGTAATTAGGGTTCTTCGGTTTGTAATAAGCACACACATCACAAACATGATTTAATTTGCAAGCTCAAACCGAACCATAGAAAGACCTTAGGGTGAACCTTCGGTCGACCGACGACCAACACCAGACTTTTTCGGTGATCTCAAATTGGACCCCAAAGTGACCTTAGGACACACACATATTCACATATATTTGTTAGGCACTTGAATAGGAATTGTTTGGGTAGATACGGGACCGAAATGCACACTTGGTGCACTTTCGATCGACCGGCCAATTCAGTTTAATTTGGCCCGATCGACCGAAACCGGTCCAGGTCAACTATTTGATCCAGGCCCGGTCGACCGAGCCCTTATAGGTCATTTGACCTCGGTTGATTGAACCACCTGGGAGTCAACAGTTTGACCTCCCGGTCGACCGACCAGATTTGTACTCCAACGACCTGGTCGACCGAAGGGTCTTGGGAGAATTCCCAGCTGTATGGTCGACCGAGCCATACAGTTCAAAAAGGCCCCGGTCGACCGAACCTCGGTGTTTTTGAAAATCGCTCTTGCCCGATCGACTGACCACTCAGTTCAAAATGTCCCCGGTCGACCGAGCTACTTGAGTCCCGGTCGACCGAGACACTTTTGGTCGACTGGACCTCTCGGGTTGTTCCCATTTTTACCGTGGTTAATATTTTTCTAAACAGGGTTAAAATGCCTTAAACATCATTAAACTTTTCTAAAAATACCCTATAGGTCCCCAACGGTCATATTTTCTCCCTTGCCTATATATACAAGTTCATTTGAGAAAATTAAGAAGGAGATTAACCACTTTGATTAGGGAAAATTCTTTGAAAATCCAAAACCCTATAATACTCATTCTTAAGCCTCCTACACTCATACTTACCTTCTCATACAAATTAAACCCTTTGTAAGTTGATTGAGTGCTAGTCTAAGTAGGTTTGCTCTCCCATTCATATTTGATTGTTTTATTATCCTTGAGAGCTAAACCTTGAGTATTCTTAGGGGACTTTATTAATAAGTCTATCCTAAGAAAACCTTGATAGATCTTCTAAGATTTCCACCTCCATTGCAACATCTTAAGAAGATTGTATTTGTATTTTGGTTGCAAAACGTTTTCAAATATCTACCGTGTTATTAATCTTGAAAATATTTGATGAGATATTTGCTAGTGTGATAAAATCTTTGTTGCAATACTCGTTAACTCATATATCTTTTGCTGAATACAAAGATTGAATATCCTTTTGCAAACCCAACTTATACGTTGCTAGAGCTTCATATACATATGTGTATTGAGAAAACTTGTTGATTGAAATATATGAAGTCTGGATGATATCTTTGTTTGAGCACTTAGATTGAATATCCTGTGATACAAAGATCATTTAGGTTTGTACTCTCACGTACGCATTACACTGATAGTAAATCTATTTGAGAGTTGACATCTTAGACCACATTGAGCTTACAAATTATTTCATATTTGTGGTGTATATTATTGCGCGAATTTGGGTACATATCTGCTTTACTTGAAAGCACAATCACTGTACCATTTCAGTATAATACACATTGGTTGTATTTCCAGGCACTGGCCTGAAGAGGGAGACTAGCCCTGGAATAGTCCCGGATTGGCTTAGACCCGATTAGGAAAGCTAGGTGCGTCGTCCTGTTAAGGCGTGTAGGTTGAGGTCAGCCCCGCTAATTGACCTGGTTAAGGTTGAGGTCAGCCCTGTGATAATTTGACCTGGTTGTAAAAGGTGCCGCTCCACCCTTAAGTGAGCTATTAGTGGAATCCTCTTGCTTGCGAGCTTGAGGAGGGGACGTAGGCACGGTTGGCCGAACCCCGATAACATATCGTGTGTTCATTTATATTTCCGCACTTTATATTTACCGCACATGTATGTTATGGGTGAATGATGCGTATGACTTAAATTTCACATTATACTTATATACGCATTTGAAAATTAAATAGGCAGACCCTAGGTTGTGTATATACTGCTGTTTATCCGGTTCAACCTTGGTGATAAATTTTAAAATTCCAATTCACCCCCCCTCTTGGCAATACACCAATTCTAACAATTGGTATCAGAGCCTCGTTGCACTTGACTTAAACGTTTTTGTACAAAGATCACAATGGCTCACATTGGTGTATCCCCATTCGTTGAGGGACAGTCACTTTCCAGTCCTCCAGTATTTTGTGGTGTCGACTACACCATGTGGAAGGTTAGAATGACAATATTTTTGAAATCTATGGACTGGAGGGTCTGGCTTGTGACTGCCAAAGGAAGATGTGCACAAATAAATGAAAATAATTTTAACATGATTAATTATGATGCCATGAACATGTTATATCTTGCGTTAGATTCTGATATCGTTGTCGAGTTTGTGGTATATCAGACTGCACAGGAAATCTGGGATGAATTAGAAAAGCAATATGAAAAATCCCAGGAAACAGAGATGGTAACTCCTCCAGATGATCAAGAGGAGGTAATTCATAAGTTAGACATCAACGGCGAGGTATATGATTCTCACTCTAGCCCATTTGATGGTCTCTATGATAAATGTTGTATTGGGTCATATACTAAATCATCTGCTGATGATGCAGCATATGGTTCATGCAATGTTTACCATGAAAAATCTTGTGATGAATCATATGTTTGTTTGTGTGACATATCAAATGCTGGACCATCTGTTGAATATCATAATAATTTTGATAATGATGATTCATATATTGAATGTTGTAGTTTATTATGGAATGAATCATCTCTTGTGCTTCATCATAGTCTTATTGAGCATGCATGCAATGATTCGTATGAAAATTGTTATGATCATTCTTTTGGTGAATCATGTGCTGATTTGAATATTAAAAGCAGGCTATCACATGAAGAACTGGAAAATACCTTATTGAAAATGCACAAGTTTCTAGTTAGAATCTCTAAGCATAAAATACGTCTAAAGAATAAGAACAAAAGAATAGCAAAACAAAAAAATTTTCATGCTATTCTTAAAAAGAAAAAGGTTGAGAAGATACTGAATATTGCATGCTTGGATGAAGAAACAGATGATTATTCGAAAATTACTCTTGAGATTAAAAATGATACGAATAATCATAATAAACCCTTTGGATCTAAAGAGAGAACTCATTTCAAAAAGGGTTCGGGTTGCTTATATAGAACCAATAGTCTAGTCTCACTAAAGAAAGATGGAATGAACAAGCACAATCCTTCACGTACATTCTATACCTGCTTATTTTGCAAATCTGTGTGGCATACATGGTTTAATTGCTCACTAAGAAGTGTGAAAGGACTAGAAAAGGAAATGAGATGGATAATCAGCGAAGCAAACCTCGTAAGGCCTAAGGAAAGACAAATTGAAATTGAAAATACATTCTTGATACATTTCCTTAGTTCCTAGGCCTAAATTCAGGAGGTTGTGATGACTGTAGGTTTGGAAAGTGGTGTTACTTAAAATGAAAATCTTAGTATACGCACTATCTTATTATACTAAGAACCTCTATCCACTTCCAAATGGACACGGCATGTACGCCCGGTATCTAGGTCAAATTGCTTAACCCCTGCCGTCATGAAAAACATAAAGTTAAGCAGCAGTTGTCCATTGTGCAAAGTTAAATTTTAGGTCTTCGTCTTATATCTCATCCATAGGGAATTATCACCAAACTATGATCATACTCGGTGAATTTTTCATGCATCTTTTGGTTCGTATCCGTGCTCCTCTATATCATCATATCTATAGGATACTCTCCAAATCACCACAGAGCTTAAGTTAAGAAAGGCCTCACATTCCTTAGTGCCTGGTGCTTGAAATAGATTGATAAGTCAATTCTCGGTACGCACCTCACTTGAGCGATATTTCTTCACCAAGAACCCCTAAGGATCATGGTTATGCTATTTCACATCAAATCTGGATCTTAGGGAGAACTCTGGATCAAAAATCAGGAAAAACTAGGAAAATTTACTATGCTCGGTCGACCGAGCACTGCAGTTATAAAATGCCCCGGTCGACCAGCCCATGTTGACTTTGACCCTTCACGGTCGACCGAACCCTCATGAACAAAATGTCTCAGTCGACCCGAAGTCTCGATTTTCCCCTGGTCGACCGAAACATGGCACAATACACCCTTACGGTCGACCGGCCATCCCAGTTCATTTTCGCCTCGGTCGACCGAAAGGTGTCGGTACCTGGGGAACTTCAAGCGTCGGTCGACTGTATCTACCCCTGGTCGACCGAGCTGCGATATATTTGTTGGATCTCTTCATTTTCAGCTCATTTGCGCGAGATTCTTGAGAGACTTTCCATTCCCTTCTTGCATTTCCTAATATCCTAGCCTCACATCATCATTCCCATGGCACACATTGAAGCTCACGATCTTGCACATGCCGAGGATGAGTATTTTCTCTCAGACAGATGCAAGATGCGGTACATACGGGACTTCCGTCCCAAGGAGGTTATACTTGGTAAGATACTCGATTTAGTCTTTATGGGTCAATATTTTCAGAATATATTAGACATGTTCGAGTATCAGGGGTGGAGATCTTTTATCTCCTACCAGCCTGGGGGACATTACCCGACGTTCGTTAGGATGTTCTATGCCAACCTTGGCAATGATGAGAACGGGTACTTCTCCCGTGTGTTGAGGACAGATGTGCGGTTTAACGCACAATATATCTCTGAAGTCCTAGACATTGGCCGTGGTGATTTTCAGTGCCCCGAGGTGGGTAACACCTGGATCCTTGATCAGGGATTTACCGTAGCCACATTCGCCAATCTGACCATGTCTGACCCTGGCATTGCTAGCCAGATCCATCCTCCCCAGTACAGACAGTTCAGCCTAGAGGCTAAGATCGTGCACCATCTGATCACATACAATATCCTGCCCAAGGCGGGATCTAGAGTGCACGTCTCCTTTTTGGATTGCTTCGTCTTGTGGTGCCTCTTTGCTCGGAAGAAATTGGACCTGTTGAGTTTGATTATCCGATGGATGATGGCCAAGACGATTGGCCACCGAGTGATCATGCCATATAGATGTATCCTGAACAAATTGTTCAGAAGCATTGGAGTCACGAGGACGAATGTGGCTTCACTGAAGAGGAGACGACCGGCGGACACCTTCTCTGGAGTGACCCTTAGACTGATGGGGTATGAGCTCGTAGGGAATGTTTGGGCGTCCTCTAGAGTAGCACATGTTGGGGCCCCACAGGAGCCACCACAGCCTCCACAGCCATCGATGGTAGATCTCATGGCTGCTATCTCCGGCTTGTCAGACATGTTCATACAGTTTCGAGGATCAGTACAGTCTGACTTGCAGGATCTTGCATTGTCATCCACTGCACTTCGGCAGGAGTTCCAGTAGCACTCCATCTTCACTGATAGCCACCTTACAGACTTGGAGCGGACCATGACAGCTGGCTTCAGTGAGCTGAGTGATCGCATTCAGGAGATGCAGGATGAGAGAGATCGGATGACGATGGATTTTGATTTTGATGCCGCCGATGGTGGTGATAGAGGAGAGGATGGAGGAGAATCTGACATGATAGAGCCATATGATCAGGTCTACCGCAGCGGTAGCAATCATTCTCCCCAAATCGACATTCACCCGAGTGTCTCCGTCCACATCTGCTACAAATGGCGGGAGGCTAACTGCCCTGAAATCCCCTGTGTTCTACCATTTGTCTCTGGCCTTCTCCAGATCTACCTCCTCTCCAAAGGCCTCAGCTAGGACCCGCCTGAAAACTCGAGGGCGCAGCCCTCTTCCTCTAACTCTGTGTCTCCGTATCTCTAGATAGACTCTCCTCCGCTATTGTGGCCCTGTCAACCAATTCTATAAAATCCTGAATCCTCAGTACCGTCACCTGCTGGTAAATATCACGCCTCAAGTTTCTCTCAAACATTCTAGCCTTCTTTGCTTCATCGGGGACAACATAGGGACAGAAATAAGAGAGCTCAATAAATCTCGCCGCATACTGTGGGACAGTCAACGACCCCTGGGACAGACGCAAAAACTCCTGTACTCGAGCATCTCTAACTGAAGGAGGAAAATATCTATCAAAGAACATGTCCCTGAATCGGGCCCAGGTCATCTGTACTGGTATAACCCTCTACTCCTCCAATAACTTGGTGGCTGCCCACCATCTCTTAGCCTCCCTCGCCAGCCTATATGTAGCATATAAAACTCTCTGCTTATCGGTGCAGTGGAGTACTGTTAGAATCTTCTCTACCTCCTGCACCCAGTTCTCCGTAACTGCAGGATCAGTCGCTCTAGAAAAAGCTAGCGGATTCATCTTTATAAATTTTTCTATGGTACATCCTTGAGCTGAGGATGGACCGTGCTCTTTAGAATTTTGCGCTATCTCAGTCATGACTTGCTGAGCCATACTACGTAGCACAACATCTGAATCCCCACCTGCTGCGCCAAAAGGACTCGCTCCATCATCCCCACTAGCGTGAGCGCTATTGCCTCCTAGGTCCATCTTGCAAACACATAGAACACCGTGTCAAAATTCTATCCTCCTACAGACCCAACTTATTTAACTAAAACTCCAAATCCTCTATTAACTATCCCTCCTGTTCCTAACTCCCAAAATCCACTCCTGCAACCCAAACACATGACTTGTCGACAATTTACTATGATTTTCCTGAAATCATCACCCTAGGAAAAACATAAAAACTATCACGAAATCCTATATCCAGATCACAGAATAAAACCTTAAATCTTTTTCCTATATTTTGGTATTATTTTTCGCTACACTCTAGAGTCTACAGAACCTAGTAACCTAGGCTCTGATGCCAAATTGTAACGTCCTCAAAATTCTTACCATTTATATATATATGTGTGTGTGTGTGTGTGTGTGTGCATCTACATCCATACCAAAGTAGCGGGAACACATTTAATATAACCATTCACATATATACTATACAATACTAAAATCCAATATATACAGACTATAACGATACAAAAATACCCCTCCAGCATCATCTACCCGAAAATATACACAACTCTGTCAAAAACTCACCCTATAACCAGGGTAATCCAAAATACTTTTTATCCGCAAGCCTGATCTGCTCGCCTAACTTACTCACCTGAAAAATGTTAAAGTAAATGGGTGAGTCGATGCTCAGTAAGTAGAAATATGCTATTACTAGTATGTGGTAACTCAGTTAAGGAATACTTTTAAATAGTAACTGAACTGTAATGCAATAAATAATCTGTAAAGCATATCTTTCTTTCACAATTTAAAATATATTGCATCGCCTGTATTTCCTTTTCATATTGATAATATCATACTATTCTCATTATATACTGTAAAACTGTATACATATACATAACTGTGCTTTATCCCTAGGACTTTGTACGTCATGATTTGACCCCTCATGACAGGGTTGTGCGGCCTGTAGGCAGGACTTCATCTGGTTGGCTCTCCAGATAAGTCAATATACTCTATACTACCTCAACTCGACCAAATTGCATCCTCTCCTAAGCTCGGGACTGGTTACTACCTCGTCAAACCGGCCCCCTCCACCCAGCGAACTGGGGAGCTGCATACTCTCCAAGCACGGTTGACGGTACCACACACTATCTGAGATATGTGGTTGCACTCTATCTGTATCCAGCAACGGTACCATGCTCTGTAATCTATATCTATACTGTATCTGTCTGTAATCTTTCCACAGGGATCTGATATTATATACATATATACATATATACTCTTTTACTGTTTTTCATCATGTTTCCAAAATTACCATAACACTATCTTTTTATACTGTAAATACTGTAATCTTTGTATACTGTATTTATAGCATCTTGATGCTACCTCTGTATATCTGTCTGTATACTCTGTCTGTATACTCTGTATGCTATGGTAATAGGAAACATGGCATACTATAACTCTGTATACACTGTTCTGTATAAAGCTGTGATATATATACTGATCTGAATAAAACTGTATACATGTATATGTGTGTGTGTATATATATATATATATATATATATATATATATCTGTTTCATGAAACTATTCGTATAAAAGTTGTATATGCATGTAAATTTCTCTGTATAATCACTATGAATATATATCTATATCTATATATTCTGTATAACTCCATATACTGGGAAGAACTATATAAAGTGTATATACGGTCTATATATGTGTAATCAGTATAGTATGATACATTATAAAAGCTGTATAAATTCTTCATCACATGAAAATCTACTTAGGCCAGACAAGCATTTAAAATTATATTCTATAAAAACTGTATAATAAACTGGTATGAACATATGTCTATAAAATCTCTGTTAACTTTATTTAAAACTCATAACATAGCATATTTCCCTTACCTTAACTCTGAAAAGCCCCTATAAAACTCTGGCTCTATACCCGCTGGGTTCCTAACTCAACATCCTGAAAACATAATTTTTCAGAACAAAACATCAGTATTTTCTTACCTACAACATTTTTTATAACTAAGGGAAAGACAAATACTAAATAAAATGTCTTACCTTGAGATTGGGACGAAATTCAACCCAACTTTTCCAAAGATCAGCTCCGGCATACTTGCAAAGAACTTCACCAGGAGCGTCGTGGTAGCCTTAGATCTTCCATCCGGCGAGTAACGAGCCCGGAAACGAAGTGAGAAAGGCGTAGAGAAAGAGAAAGGAGTGCTGAAAATGATAAAAATCCCGGTTTTTCACTATTTATAGGGCCAGATTCGTCGATGAGACATGTCACCTCGTCGACAAATCCTTCAGTAAATTCATCGACGAAATTCAAAGTAGCCCAAATCCGTCACCTGGTATTTTCTCGTCGACAAACCCTTTATTCGTCGACGAATTTCCTTATGCACTCGTCGATGAAATCCTGCACAAAATTCTGGGTTGTTACATGTATTACCCCCCATGATGGGTTATGTAGCCCGAAGGTGGGACCCGACAATGGCTGGCTGACCACTACCGAATCAAATATGTCTGTAAGTATGATGGGCCTGCCACGCCCTGGTCTGAACTACTAGGTGGACGTCCACACTCTACTGAAAGCCACATCAACTATCCATCTCCCACCCCCTCGTGGAGTGGTTAGCACTAATCTGAACATAAATATCTTATCTATTTAACTATGGTACCGAACTCCTGAAACTGAACTAACTAACATCCAGGTTCTGATAACATATAATACGTGATATTATAGTATCTTTCATAATTACGGCCTTGTGCCGAACATTTCGTAATTACGGTCTTGCGTTGAACATTTCATAAATATGGCCTTGTGCCGAACATTTCATAAATACGGCTTTGCGCCGAAATCATACATACATACGACCTTGCACCGAAATCATACATAAATATGGCCTTACGCCGAACATTTCATATATGTATATCATTTAGAAAATAATCAATTTATCATGCATTTTCAATATCATATGGTACTGTATTCTTTCATAGTTTCTTAAAACATATTCTATTCGTGTCATTGTCATATCATGATATTCTTCCGTTTAAAATAGTATTCATGCCTCACATTTGTTGTATAAAACCATACATTGCATTCTAAAATTATAGTTTCTGGCATCTCATACATATACATACATTTCAACATAGTAACAGTATTTGTCTCAACCGTACATTTCCTTCGTAATCTATAGATATAATACATGCTTTCTAGAAAATAACTTTTTTTATAAATAATAATAATTTGTATGAAAATGACTGCTTTAATTTATTCTCTTACCTGGATATTAAGAAAGCCCCCAAAATATCCTGGTCTAACCCCCTTAGGATTTCCTTATCAATACCCTGAAACTAAAAATTTCCAGTATTACACCTCAGTATTTTCGCGTGTATATCATTTCCTATAACTACCACAAGACCAAATTTGACTTAAAAAGCCTTACCTCAACTCATGGATGATTTCCAACTTGCTTTCACCAACGATCCGCTCCGGTAGATTTGGAGAGAACTTCCCCAAGAGTGTCATGGTGACTTCAGATTGTTCATCCGGTGTAAATCTGGCCCAAAATCGATGAGAGAGAGAGATAGAGGGCCAAATGGAAGAGAGAGAGAGTGAATGGTTACTTAATCTTGAAGTAAAAATCTGGATTTTGATATTTATAGAACAGGGGATTCGTCGACGAGCCACATCATTCGTCGAAGAATCCTTTAATCATTTCGTCGACGAAATTCAGTCCTCGTCGACCAAATTCAGTCGGCTCAAAACCTCTCTCGGTATTTCCTCGTCGACGAATCCTGTCTTCGTCAATGAATTTTCTTATACCCTCGTCGGCGAATCTTGTCTTTGTCGACGAGTCGTCTAATAATTTCCTTTCCCCTTTATTTAATTTACATTATTTTATTCGGGTCGTCACATTCTCCCCTCATTATAAAATTTCGTCCTCGAAATTCACTATTCACGTAGTTTATCATCCTTTAGGCAAAATGGTCTACTTACTTTATTACTCACCCTTACTTACGGCGGAGGAAAACCGTGGTTACAACTCAAGTTTTGGGAGATTACATATACTAAAAGAAAATTCTTCCAAAACTAAATATCTCATACTACCTATACAATTACATGTACTTGTACAAGAAACATTACATATTTGCTCACATTTCAAATTACATTTAAACTTCTGGGAATAGTTGCGGATATTTCTGTTTAATTTGTTCCTCGAGCTCTTAAGAAGCCTCTTTTATCACATGATTCTTCCATAGAACTTTTACCAGAGGAATCTTCTTACTGCGTAATTCTTGTTCCTTTCTGTCCAGAATCTATACTGGTACCTCCTCATAAACTAGCGAGACACTGAGCTCTAACTCAACATAGCTGATAATATGAGAAAGATCTAGGACGTATTTCCTCAACATAGATACGTGGAATACATAGTGTATTCTGGATAGTGTAGGTGACAAAGCTAACCTATAAGCCACCAGCCCCACTTTCTCTAAAATCTCAAATGGACCGATAAAACTAGGGCTAAGTTTACCATTCTTACCAAATCTTATAACTCCTTTTAATGGAGCTATCTTCAAAAATACGTGGTCACCCACATCAAACTCCAAATTCCTGCGACGATTGTCGGCATAATTCTTTTGTCGGCTTTGAGCAGCACTGATTCTTTCCCTGATAAGCCGAACCTTATTGTATGCCTATTGCACCATCTCTAGACCCACAACTCGCCGCTCACCCATCTCATCCCAATACAAAGGAGATCGACATCTCCTACCGTACAAGACCTCAAACAGTGCCATGCCAATACTGGACTGGTAATTGTTATTATATGCGAATTCTACCAGTGGCATGAACTAAGTCCAGCTACCCCCAAAATCTAATACACATGCACGGAGCATATCTTCTAATATGACTGAGGATGGAATGTCATGCTAAACGATAACTGAGACCCTAGAGCCTCTTACAAGCTCCTCCAAAATCGTGACATGAATTGTGGGTCTCGATCTGACACAATAGATACAGACACCCCATGAGAACGAACTATCTTTTGAATGTAAATCTCCGCTAAATGGTTGAGGGAATAGTTGATCTTAATAAGTAGGAAATGGGTAGACTTAGTCAACCGATCTACTATCACCCAAATCGCATTCTGGCCATGTGATGTCAATGGCAGCCCTTAAACGAAGTCCATGGATATGTGATCCCACTTCCACTCTAGGATAAACAACAGCTACAACTGGCCTGCCGGCCTCTGGTGCTCAAATTTTACCTGCTGGTACGTCAAACATTGGGCTACATACTCGGCAATCTCTCTCTTCATACTATTCCACCAATAAAACTCTTGCAGATCCTTGTACATTTTCGTATTGTCGGGATGAACCGTCTACAAAGATCTGTAAGCCTCCTCTAAAATAGTCCTTATAATGTCAGCATTAGCAGGAACACATAATCTAGAACGGAACCGTAAAACTCCGTCATCTGAAATGCAGAATTTCTCTCCCTGACCATCCTGCACTCTGTCTATTACCTTTACCAATTCTGGATCTTCTTTCTGATCAGCTTTAATTCTTTCCTGCAGAGTAGGCTGTACCACTAGGCTGGCGATATATACTGGAAGATTACTCTCTACCAACTCTATACCGAGTCTCTCCAGATCCATAATAATCAGATGTTGGATCTCCATAGCTGCTAACACTGAGCTCGCTGTCTTCCTGCTCAACGCATCAGCTACCACATTTGCTTTCCCTGGGTGGTAACTGATAGTACAATCAAAATCCTTAATCAACTCTAACCACCTTCTCTGTCTCATAGTCAATTCCTTCTGAGTGAAGAAATACTTTAAGCTTTTGTGGTCAGAGAAAATTTCGCACTGCTCGCCGTACAAATAATGCCTCCAAATTTTCAATGCATGTACCACTGCAGCCAATTCAAGATCATGGGTAGGGTAGTTCTTTTCGTATTCTTTCAACTGTCTGGATGCATATGCCACCACCCTGCCATGCTGCATCAATACACAGTCAAGTCCTTTCAAGAACGCATCATTGTAGATAGTATAACCCTCACCCCAAACGGGATGATCAATACAGGTGCTGTGACTAACCTCTACTTCAATTCCTGAAAACTCTGTTCACAGCTGTTGTCCCATTCAAATATGGCATTCTTCCTAGTCAGTCGTGTCAGAGGCTCTGATAAAGCTGAGAATCCCTCGAAAAAATGACGGTAATATCCGGCTAACCCCAAGAAACTCCTAATCTCCTGGACGTTCCTCTGTTTAGCCCAGTTCACCACCGCTTCAATCTTACTAGGATCTACAGAAATTTCGTCTCCTGAGATAACATGCCCTAAAAACACAACTTTGTCGAGCCAGAAGTCACATTTGCTGAACTTGGCATAGAACTTCTTCTCCCTGAGCATCTGCAAAACCTGCCTCAAATGTATCTCGTGCTCCTCATAGCTCCTCGAATAAACCAGTACGTCATCAATAAAGATAACCACAAACTAATCTTAATATGGATGGAAGATCCGATTCATCAAATCCATAAATATCGTAAGAGCATTCGTCAGACCAAATGGCATAACAAGAAACTCATAATGCACATATCTGGTCTTGAAAGCTGTTTTCGATACATCCTCTGCTCTCACCTTTACCTGATGGTAACCTGATCTGAGATCGATCTTAGAATATACCCGTGTACCCTGGAACTGGTCAAATAAGTCATCGATACGTGGTAGAGGATACTTGTTCTTGATGGTCACTTTATAATTTCTCTGTAATCTATACACATCCTCACAGACCCGTCCTTTTTCTTTACAAACAGCACTAGAGCTCCCCATGGAGATACACTAGGTCGTATGAAACCCTTATCAAGTAAATCCCGCAACTGATCTTTCTGTTATGCCAACTCTGCTGGCGCCATTCGGTACGGTGTTTTAGAGATCGATGTCGTACGTGGAAGTAGATCAATAGGGAAATCTACCTCATGATCAGGCGGCAAACCTGGTAATTCATCTGGGAACACGTCTGTAAATTCTTTCACCACAAGTGTATTGATGAGCTTTAATTCATTTTCTGACATTTCCTTTACAAAAGCCACGAATCCCAAACGACCATTCTGGAGCAGTCTCCTTGCCTGGACAACTGAGACCATCTGAGGTAAGGATTGCACTCGTGACCCTGTAAATCTAAATTCTAATTTCCCTGGAGGTCTGAATATCACTTCCTTTGCACGACAGTCTATAATAGCAGAATTAGCTATTAATCAATCCATACCGAAAATGATATCAAACCCGTGCATATCTAGCACTACCAAATTTGCAGATAAAATTCTCCTCTGAACATCAGCTGGACAACCACAGAGCGTCCTACTATATCTCATTGCTGACCCAGTCGGTGTCGCCACTAACAATTCAACATCTAATGATTGCGTTTTCGCCCCACATAATTTAACACACCCCAAGGACACAAACGAGTGTGTGGCACCAGAATCGAAAAGTGTAATAACTTTAAATGAAAACACATTAACCACACCTGTCACCACATCGTCGGCGGCCTCAGCGTCGCCCGACGTCAAAGCAAAAACTTTGGCTGGGGCGATATTCCTCTGCTGGCCTCCATGTGGCGCCTGGTAGCCTCCTCGTGCAGGTTTAGGAGTAGGAGCAGCATCAATTTGTGTTAGACACTCCCTCATCATATGTCCTAACTCACCGCACCTGTAGCAGACACCTCGCCCGACACGACATTCTCTTAGGTGCCTCTTCCCGCATGATGGGCAAGCTGGAGATGGCTGCACACCCTAGAAACCACAATTCCCGGTCTCTTGTCTCTAATTTCTATAATAGCCACCTTTCTTCCACATAGCACAATCAACTCCCTGCTAGGAACCGAAAGGTGCGAATCTCTTCTTCAATCGCTGTTCCTCAACTTCCAACTGCTCACCAATCTCTGCTATAGTGGCTCTATCCACTAATTCAGTAAAATCATGCAACTTTAGAATCGATACCTGCTTGTATATTTCTCTCCTCAGGCCTCTCTCAAACTGTCGTACCTTTTTCACCTCATCTAGAATAATTACGGGGCAAAACGGGATAGCTCGATGAACCTCGCCACGTACTACTGTACTGACAGCTGTCCCTGCTTCAGATTCAGGAACTCCTCAATCTTAGCCTCCATGGACGAGGCTGGAAAATACCTGTCAAAGAATATTTCTTTGAACCGCTCCTACGTCATCTCCACAGGTATAGTCCTCTGCTGCTCTAAAAGTCTTACTGCTGACCACCATCTCTCGACCTCCCCAGTTAGTTTGTAGGTGGCAAACAACACCTTCTTCTCCCCTGAACACTGTAGCACTATAAATATTTTCTCTATCTTTTGCACCCAGTTTTCAGCAACTGCAGGGTCTGTCCCTTTTGAGAAAGTCGGAGGACTCATCTTAATAAACTTCTCAATCGAGCTACCATGGCCTACAAATGGACCACCTTGTTCTTTCGAACTCCTGGCAATTTCTGCCATAACCTGCTGTGCCACGCCGCGTAAAACGGCATCTGAATCACTACCCGCAGCGCCTAGGGTCCAACACCCTCACTCCCACTGGCTTGGGCACTATTGCCACCAAGGTCCATCCTGAAAAACATATAACTTAACTTAAACTTCCTTCTCTATAGGTATCACTCAACTCATATGCTATTTTCTCCTAATTAACTTGTCGTTCCTGATCTCAATTCAAGGTTCAATCCTACAATCTAGATACCCAACCCGATGATAGTTTACAATGACTTTCCTGAAATTGTCACCCCAGGAAAATCACATAAACCACCACGGAAGTCCTGCATCTAGACTACAAAACCAGACTTCTAATCCTCTTATCCTATACCTTGGTATTATTACTGCTGCACTCTAGAGTCTACAGAACCTAAAATCCTAGGCTCTGATACTAAAATGTAACGACCTCAAATTCCTTAACATAAAATGTAACGTAATAAATGGGAAAGTCAACCCAAACCCATGGGAAACGGGGACACTTGTCAATCACAGCGGAAACCTAAGCAGCAATAAACATAAAATCTCAATCATCCAACTATAAAACATAATACCAGAGTTATCTACATTCCCAAAATACTGTATTTATTTACATTCTTCCCAAATATTTCAAAATACACCTAGGATCCCATAACCAAAATAATTCTGATCTTAGTACATTACTTACCCTCCTAACGGCGTAATATATCAATGACTCAACAGCGGTCATGACCTGCCAGTCCCTAAGGGTCTCCTGAAAAATTAATTTAGATCGAGGGTGAGACACTTTTCAGTAAGGGAAAATAAACTAAATACAATTGTGTGGCAACATGAACATTTAAGGCAATTATACATATACATTACATTTCATATTTTCGTAAACGTTAATTATATCATATTGAATAATCACATGCTTTCATATTTTCTAATAATTCATAATGTACATAAAACATATGTTATAACTGATAATACTGAAAACATACCCAGGATGAATAGTTAGATAATGTCATATATTACCCCCCATGACGGGTTGTGCAGCTCGAAGGCGGGACCCGACAATGGCTGGCCGACCACTGCCGAATCAAATATGTCTGTAAGTATAATGGGCCCGCCACACCCTGGTCCAGACTGCCAGGTGGACGTCCACGCTCTACTGAAAGCCACATCGACTATCCATCTCCCATCCCCTCGTTAAGTGGTTAGCACTATTCTGAACATAGATATCTGATCTATATACCTATGATATTGAGCTCTTGAAACTGAACTAAACTAACATCCGGGTTCTGATAACATATAATACGTGATATTATAGCATCTTTCATAATTACGACCTTGTGCCGAACATTTCGTAATTACGGCCTTGCGTCAAACATTTCATAAATATGGCATTGTGCCGAATATTTCATAAATACGGCCTTGCGTTGAAATAGTACATACATACGACCTTGCACCAAAATCATACATAAATATGGCCTCACGCCGAACATTTCATATATGTATATCATTTAGAAAATAATCAATTTATCATGCATTTTCAATATCATATGGTACTGTATTCTTTCATAGTTTCTTAAAACATATTCTATTCGTGTCATTGTCATATCATGATATTCTTCCGTGTAAAATAGTATTCATGCCACACATTTGTTGTATAAAACCATACATTGCATTCTAAAATTATAGTTTCTGGCATCTCATACATATACATACATTTCAACATAGTAACAGTATTTGTCTCAACCGTACATTTCCTTCGTAATCTATAGATATAATACATGCTTTCTAGAAAATAACTTTTTTTATAAATAATAATAATTGGTATGAAAATGACTGCTTTAATTTATTCTCTTACCTGGTTATTAAGAAAGCCCCTAAAAATCCTGGCCTAACCCCCATAGGATTTCCTTATCAATACCCTGAAACTGAAAATTTTCAGTATTACACCTCAATATTTTCGCGTGTATATCATTTCCTATAACTACCACAAGACCAAATTTGACTTAAAAAGCATTACCTCAACTCATGGATGATTTCCAACTTGCTTTCACCAACGATCCGCTCCAGTAGATTTGGAAAGAACTTCCCCAAGAGTGTCATGGTGACTTCAGATTGTTCATCCGGTGTAAATCTGGCCCAAAATCGATGAGAGAGAGAGAGATAGAGGGCCAAATGGAAGAGAGAGAGAGTGAATGGTTACTTAATCTTGAAGTAAAAATCCGGATTTTGATATTTATAGAACAGGGGATTCGTCGACGAGCCACATCATTCGTCGAAGAATCCTTTAATCATTTTGTCGACGAAATTCAGTCCTCGTCGACCAAATTCAGTCGGCTCAAAACCTCTCTCAGTATTTCCTCGTCGACGAATCCTGTCTTCGTCAATGAATTTTCTTATACCCTCATCGACGAATCTTGTCTTGGTCGACGAGTCGTCTAATAATTTCCTTTCCCCTTTATTTAATTTACATTATTTTATTTTGGTCGTCACATGGTTTGACAATTAATTTCCCTTGAGAGCAGGCAGTACACATGAAATCTCTAAACAAAAGAATCTTCTGGTTCTTTAGTGGATGACCATATGTGTGACGACCTGACATTTCCATCAATTTTTTTTTTATTTTACATATTAATATATGATTTATAGTACCTTTCATGAACATAGCTGATATCATCATGGCTCGAAGTGGGACCGTGGCATCTTGTATTCATATAACACCAAGCAGCAGAAGTACATACATATCCAACATATTCCAAAATACAATACTAGAGTACTATAAACCTAGTTGTACACATACTCACATATACATAACATTTTCCAAAAATCCCAAAATATTGTGGGCTCCACAGACCAGCCCAAAACTCACCCCAAAAACTACGCCGACTCAGCACCAACTCTACCTTTGAGCCGGCCCTGCTCGACTCTCTGGATTACCTAAAATGTTTAATAATTTTGGGGTGAGACACCTCTCAGTAAGGAGAAACATGTTATTACCAGTGTGTGGCATATGAGTTAATTTGCAACATATCATTTACATAATACTATATACGATATACATCAAGGAAAACATCTGTATAATAGCACATGCTTATGTCATTTAGAATATGAAAATTTCTGAGTTTTCTATTCAAAAGTACTTCTATCTATAATAAGTAATCTTTGCTTTTTGTGTGTACTATACATAAACATAAATTTGTAAACTTCCCCCTGGAGGGCTATATGTCATGACTTAACCTCTCATGACAGGGTTGTGCGGCCTATAGGTGGGGCTAAACACTGGTTGGCCCTCCAGTGCTAGGCTAACTGTATGCATATCTAGATGCCTATAGTACGAAAGGCCCGCTTCACCTGGTCCGGATGCCAGGGAGCTCACAACTCTACCTGAGGGCACAATCGGCCGTACCATACTCTATTTGAGACATATGGTTGCACTGTCTATACTGCATCACAACAGTACCGTGCTCTGTAAATTGCTATATTCCATCGGGGTCTGATACTGTATAGGAGTATTTCTATATAAATCTAGTTGTTTTACGATGATTCTCTCTTTCTATAATAACCATGATTCTGTATCAATTGTAGACACTATAATGACTATATATCTGTATATTCTGTAACTATAATTCTATATTTTGTATGTCATGTGTAACGACCCGCTATTTAACTGGGGTTTTTTTTTTTACTACAACATTTAAAATGCTCTGATACCACACTGGATTAAACCCAATCATCAACCTTAGCAACGAGAAGCATAAATGAAATAAACATAACCATATGTAATTATATACAATACCAGAGTGGTAAATTGTTTCCCAAAATATACATATATAATTGTTCCCTAGAAATATCCTCAACTGACTAAGGATGTACAAAAATACTCTAAAAAATACTCACTCTAATACCAAGGCAATACTGAGGCCCCTCTATCTGCGAGCCTAATATGCTCGCCTACCTGGATCACTTGAAAAATGTTAAAATAATTGGAATGAGCCAATGCTTAGTAAGACAAAATATGCTATTGCTAGTGTGTGATAGATGAGTTACAATATTATGAAAATTTGTTTCTATAAAATCATGTATAACTGGATCTGTAAATACAATACAAGTAATAGAAACCACTACCATTTTCATGTTGTTTAACATATCAGTATTTTAGGGGTACTATTTAAAATACTTCTAATGTACGTAAGTATATTCTCTATCTCTGTAAATCTGTATATACGTAATAATATCTAAAAACTTCCCTGTGGATAACTGTGTGTCATGATTTAACCCTTCATGACAGGGTTGTGCGGCCCGTAGGCGGAATCTACCCTAACTGGCCGACTAGGGTAAACCACTATACTCCCTCAGTTAGATCGGCCACTCCTGTCACGACCTGCTCATTTTTTCACATTTTTTTTATAATTATAATAATAATACCAACATAATCAACATCATACATTCCAGCTCAGCAGGTCACAATCCACCTGGACCCGTGGGTACCAGGGATATATCAGAACATACAGTAGAAGCCCTAGCAATAGAAAACATACAATAATGTACATCTCAATACCATATATTACAATATACCATAGTTGCTATCATCCACAGTTTTCCCATATACACATTCCAAAATAATATCTAGGGACATTTCCCACAAAATCTAACTATCCTTACAAAAACTTACCTTACGCAGAGGGCAGATAAACAATACTAGCTCAGCGGGGCTTTTCCCACTCTCTTATCTGGGGCTTCTGAAAAGTTTATAAGATTTAGGGACGAGACATCTCTCAATAAGGGAAATAAACTAATACCAGTGTGTGGCAACATGAGTATTATGTGTTCTACATATATCATATATAACATATTCAGTACTGTTTTTCAAATCTGGGAAAACATATGTATATCAAAACATGGTAGAACAGACTGCATTTCATAAGCATATCTGATCTCTTATCATAATAATAATAACGTAAAAACAATTCTGGTAGGTTAGTTGGCTGTTGTCATGTATTAACCCGACATGACTGGGTTGTGTGGCCCGAAGGCGAGACCTGACAATGGTTGGCCGACCACTGCCAAGTCAAACAGTAGTTTGTAGGTCCGATGGGTCTGCCAGACCTAGTCCGTACACCAGGGGCGATCAGCACACTTCTTATAAACCACATTGACCATCTAATCTCACACCACTCCGTACAGCGGCGTTACAACAGATATCATGATCACGAAGACCATGGACACATAGCAACGGTACGGTGCAAGTGCTAGCCTAGACCAAGCCAACAAGGTTTTGATATCATATACATATACTAAAATCGTGATACATGAATATCTCATATCATTAATTATTAAATCAATCATCTCATTTGCACATATACATATATCATGAAAATCATCGGCTCGTACGCCAGTATTACATATTTTATCATAGCTCGGCCCCTACGCCGGCAAATCATAGCACAGCCCGTACGCTGGCAAATCACATCTACAAAGCACGGCACGTAGGCCGGCAAACATAGCATAGCCGGTACACTGGCAAATCACAGTCACATAACACGGCCTGTACACTGGCAAACATAGCACAGCCCGTACACTGGCAAATCACATCACATAGCACGGCCCGTACGCCGACAAACATAGCTCAGCTCGTACGCTAGCAAATCACATCACATAAAAATCTCGGCCTATACAACGTTTTTCCATCATAAAAATCAGTATCATAATCACATTCCAATAAACAGTATTTCATATCATTTTATACTCATGTCACACAACAGATTTTCCACATATTCAACATATGATCATTTTCACAGTATTTTCCAAATATAAATCATATATATATAAATATATTTATTTTTTCCTGAAACCAGATGCTATATATATATACATGCATTTTCTCAAAACAAAACTAGCTTAGTTTATCCCCTTACCTGATTCCTGGAAAGCTTCTAATAAAACTACCCCGCACCCGCAAGGTTCCTAACTCAACACCCTGAAAATGGAAACTCCTAGTATTAAAGTTCAGTATTTTTGTGCATACATCATTTCCTATAACTACCACTAAGTCAAATTCGGCTTAAAAGCCTTACCTCAACTTAGGGATGATTCCCTACGTTCCCAATTCAACACCCCTAGAAACAACATTGTCCATAATTAAAGTTCAGTATTTTTAAGCGTATAACAATTTTCTCAACTGTCACAAATCCAAATATTAAGTAAAAATCCTTACCCTGAATTTGAGATAAATTCTAACTTCGTTTCCCTAACGATCCGCTCCGGCAGACTTGTAGAGAATTTCGCTAGGAGCGTCGTGGTAACTTCGAATTGTCGAACCGACGTAAATCTGGCTCGAAATCGACGAAAGAAAGAGGGAGAATCGAAGGGGAAAAAGAGAGGAGAGAGTTAGCTTCTTAAAGAAGCTTAAAATCTGGATTTTCATATTTATAGAATAGGGGATTTCGTTGACGAGACACGTCACCTCGTTGACGAGTCCTTCATTAAATTCGTCGACGAGACCCTATCTTCGTCAACGAAATTCAGGCTGCCCCAGAACCTCTCTCGGTATTTTCTCATCAACGAAGCCCTGTGTTCGTTGACGAATTTTCTGATGCACTCATCGATGAGGCCCTGTATTCGTCGACGAGTCCTGGCCATTTTCTTGAAATTATGGTTATCTCCCAAAATGCGATGTCGTTGACGAAGTCTACGGCCTCCTTCTGTTTCTGGTTTCCATTTCTCTTCCTTTATTATTTAAATACCATTTTTATTCAGGTCGTTACAACTCCTCAACCCATATCTGATAGGGAGCCTATCCACATCTGGGCACGATCGACCTACTACCATGTATTATCTAAATAGGTGGTTGCACTCTGAACTGAAATATCTGTAGCTACGGTACCATGCTATGTAATTGTATGGTCCAACAGGGTCTGATACTATATAATATATCTCTACTGTAACACCCCGACCCCGAGGGGCCTGGAATATTAACTTTTTACTACTAATTTACAGCGGAAGTAAAATAAACTCAATTATTATTAAACCAGAGCGCTAATTATTCATATTACAATCATTTATTTAAAAAAAAAAGAAAAATTTCACAACATAAATATCTGACATCATACTAATATTTCTAAATAAATCTTATTTTTCTATCTCCACCTGTATGCTTGCTAAGCCTGATTTCCAACATGTTCTTCAGAGTTATCTGAAATAAAAATATGATTGGAGTGAGACGACGCTCAGCAAGTAAATAAGATTATTATTAGTATGTGGCCAAAATGTGTTTTTTTAAAAATTTTGTAAAACAATATTTAATATTATAACTTCAAAACTGTCTCTACAATAAATATAAATTTAAAAATTTTTACATAAAACTTTTACTATCAACTATAATAGTAAAATTTTATAATCATATATTATAATTGTTAAATTAAACTTTTAACTTTAAAACTGTATAAATATTTAATGATAAATATACATATACTTTTCCTTATACGTTTTCTTTAGATTGTCATTTAAGCACTAAAATGATCATTTTCATGTAAACTTACACTTTTCCTTCAAATCATCAGTAACTTTATACACATAATTAACTATGTATAAACATATATTATAAAAATCACCCTTAGGTCTGTTTGCCGTAAGTCATGTTTACCCCCATGACTGGGTTGTGCAGTCCGAAGACTGGATTTAGCTGACTGGCCGACCAAACTAAATCAACGTACGTAAACTTTAAGTGAGATTTTCCTTATTAAGTCTTGGTCCGGAACCAGGTGTGCACTCAGGAGAAATCCACTAACATAAATAACCACTCTGTAAACAGTGTGGGTGCACTATGATCCGTATAAACTTTAAGCTGCGGTACCGAGCATCTGTAACTTTGAACTTTCGTTGCCATAAGGGGTTTTAAAATCATCTTATTATAATTTATGTAATTTAAAATAATATCGTAAAAATCTCATCTTTACTCATATTTTCATAAAAAATGCAACGTAGAAATAAACTCATGCCACACAATTTTTGTGTTAAAAAAATATATATAATTTTTTTTTTTGAATAGAAAGAAATGCTGAAAATTTATCCGAGGGGATTAGAACATTTCTTAACCCAAAAATAGATGCAAGTATATTAAAGATAAAACTTGTATAATTAAATAAGCGTAAAAATAAACTCATGGAAATTTTGTGGAACTAATTAACATAATTGAAATTTACTTATAAAATAAACTCAGGTATAAATTTTTAAAAAAAAAACTAACATAATCAAAATTTACTTACCTTCTTCCTTACGAACACTGTAACTATCTCTAAAAAATGAGATTGAAAAGAGTGGGTGAAAATTCTCTCTCCACCACAAATTCTTTCACTCACTAATCCTTCTCTTTCTTAGAAAATTATTGTGAAAAATGAAGGTTGAGAGCTTCCTATTTATAGAAAAATTTTGGTGAAGAAATAGAATTTATAAAAGTGTGGGGAGATGGGTGAAATTATAATTTTTTAAAAATTAAAGAATGGGCAAGGGATGGACAAGGTATGGGTTGAGTATAGGATGGGGATGGAGGCCATGTGGGAGTGCTTGCCACCATTCCCATTAAATAAATTTTTAATTAACCACTTACCTAATTAATTAATCAATTAGTTAATTAATTATTTTATTATTTTTCTTAATCATTATTATCATTGTTATTACTTTTAAACTATTTTTAGTATTTATTTATTTTATTATTTATTTTTAAACAATAATTAAATTTAAATTTTGAAAACTCATGTGGGCATCACATGGTTTTGTGGGCCCCACACAACTTTGAGACCCGAATGGATCCTACATAACTCGAATAACTCTTATACGATTTTATGCATCCTGCATAACTTTGAGACTCGTGTAAACTTCCATACGGTTTCGGGACTTATGTGGGCCCCACACAGTCTTGTGGGCCCCTCATAGGATACCTATATTATTATTATTTTATCATATATTTCTACAAATTATATCAGTCAAAACATTATTTTATGTACTTATTTACGTATATAAATAGTGTCTTGTGGCTCCGGGACTCATGTGGACCCCACATAGTCTTGTGGGCCCCATATATGATACCTATATTATTATCATTTTATTATGTATTTCTACAAATTATGTCTGTCAAAACACTATTTTATGTATATATACTTATTTAAGTGTACAAACAGTGTTTATCCTATGAAATTCCATTTTGACCAAGCCGACCTCCAGGGAGCGACTGAGCCGCAATGGTTTCTGAGCACTCGCTTAGACAAGGTCTTTCTCAAGCATCAAACATGGAATCAAGGATCCTACAGAAAAACACTTCTGCATTGATATTAACTCAATGACCATTTTTATTATTTTATTATTATTGTGCTTTAATCATATATATATTTTTGGGTCATCACATCTACATATACAACTATCTGATTTACCATGATTCTGAAATAACTGTATTAACCATGACAATGAAATAAACTGTAACTGTGTCAACTGTATTTCTAAACTAAACTGTAATATGTAGGTCATGGTACTCGAAACTGTATAATCATGGTACTGAAAATTGTATAATCATGGTACTGAAAACTGACATTAATTTAGTCTTTCCCTTACTGAGCTGTGTCTCACCCCTACTTTACAAACTATCTTTTCAGGAAATCCTAGAGATCGGGTCTAGCGGGCTAGATGAGCCGATCTAAAGGTGTAAATTTATGTAGGTAGTGTGTAGATAGAGATTTCATTTTTGTTTAGTTTTATGGGATGTAATTATGTATTAATGAATATATTTGTGTATAAAGATAGTTAGAACTCTAGTAATGTAATTTGAGGATTTTGTATTTTATTTTTGCTGCATATATGTGTTTTATATATGATGAACAAGGTATTAGGTACATAAACGTCACTAAAGTAGAACTCTGAGCCCACGTGGCGGGTCGGGGTCATTATAGAAGATCTCACATCTCTCACCATAATGATAATGCCTCCAGATCTTTAGAACATATACCATTGCAGCTCACTCTAAATCATGTACCGGGTAGTTCTTTTCATATTTCTTGAGCTGTTGAGAAGCGTAAACATAACCTTTCCATGCTGCATCAACACACTCCCGAGTCCCTTATGGGACGCGTCACTGTATATAACAAAACAATTATCTCCTGATAGAATAGATAATACCGATGCAGTGACTAGCCGCTGCTTCAACTCCTGGAAGCTTTGCTCACACTCGTCGGTCCATTCAAATCTCACATTTTTCCTCATGAGTCGTATCAGTGGACCCCATAATCTAGAAAAGCCATCCACAAAACGCCGATAGTACCCTACCAAACCTAGGAAACTCTTGATCTCCTGTACGTTCCTTGGTCTCTCCCAATTCACCACTGCTTCTATTTTACTCCGATCTACTGATATGTTGTCCCCATTAATCACATGCCCAAGAAAAGTGACCTACCTCAACTAGAATTCACATTTCTTGAATTTAGCGTATAACTTCTTTTCCTTTAATACCTGCAATACTAGCCTTAGATGATCCTCATGCTCCTTAAAGCTCTTTGAGTAGACTAGTATATCATCAATAAATACCACAACAAACTGGTCAAAGTATTGATGGAACACCCGATTTATTAGAGCCATAAATGCTACCAGTGCATTAGTCAATCCAAATGGCATTACTAAAAACTCCTAGTGCCCATACTTGGTTCGGAAAGTTGTCTTCAAAATGTCCTCTGCTTTAACTTTCACCCAGTGATATCCCTATCGAAGGTTAATCTTAGGGGAGACCTGGTTCCCTAGAGCTGATCAAATAAATCATTAATTTTGGGAAGATGATATTTATTCTTGACAGTCACTTTATTTATCTCTCTATAATCAATGTACATCCTTATAGTCCCGTATTTTTTCATCATGAACAGGACTGGTGCTCCCCAAGGTGACTCGCTAGGCCTAATAAATCCTTTATCCATCAACTCCTGCATCTGGTCTCTCAATTCTTCCAGTTCACCTGGAACCATTCTACAGGATGCTTTAGATATCGGTGCTGACCTTAGTAGTAATTTCATGGCAAATTCAATCTCTTGATCTGGTGGTAAACTAGGTAATTTCTCAGGAAAAACATTTGAAAATTCTACGACTATTGGAATATCAACTTGTTTCAATTCTTCCTTTGGCATATCCTTTATATAAGCAACATACCCTTGGCAACCATCCTGAAGCAGCCTCTTTACCTGAATAGTCGACACTAGCTGTGGCGAGGCGCGCACACGTAATCCCATGAATTTGAATTCTTGCTCACTTGGGGGTCTGAAGATGACTTATTTTTTTATGGCAATCAATGCTGGCATAATTAGCTTCCAGCCAGTCCATACTCAATATCACATCGAACCCCTGCTTGTCTAATACGACGAGATCGACTGGTAATATTTTCTTTTGAATGCTCGTTGGGTAATTTTTAAGTACCCTCCTACACCTTACTACTGATCCAGTTGACGTGGCTATTGACAACTCAACATCTAACAGTTGTACTTCAACCCTAGATAATTTAACATATTCCGACGACACAAAAGAATGGGTGGCACCTGAGTCAAACAAAACAACAACTTTATATGGTAAAGTAATAAAAATACTTGTCACAATGTCTTTGCCAGCTTTAATGTCTCTCGACGTCAATGCATAAACCCTTATCGGAACTGTGTTCCTTTGCTGGCCTCCTCAAGGCGTCTGATAACCTCCTTGGAATGGTCTGGGAGTTAGTACGTGAGTCGGTGGTCCCTGACAAAATAAAAATTATACAAATTCAAATTCAAATCCTAAAAACCATATTCCCAAATATTACCTTATATAGTTTTTTAAAATTTTTTAAAAAAATCTATCTTTTTTATAGTTATTATAAAAAATATTTAACATATTTAACAAATTTTGAAACTTTTTTTAATATGAACTTTGAAATTTTTTTGAAAATAAGTTATTTAAAAAAAAAAAAAATTTATAGAAATATTTTTCACAATGACACGCGAGAGCAAGTTTTTTTTTTTTTTTGACATTAGATAAATGACAAGTACTGCCGAGCAAAAAAAAAAAAAAAAAAATCCCGGGTATTTTATCTTCTCTTATGGCTCTCAAAACGACGCCGTCTTGGGCAGCCAGCAACGCAGCGCCTGGGCCTTTTGATACCTAGCAACGCCGTTGGAGCCCTGCTCCGCTGCAGGAAAACCTGAAGACGGCAGCAAACCCCGACAAAACGCCGACGACGCTCCACGAGAACGCCGCTCCCATTTTGATTCGCTAGAGCAGGTTAAGGTTTTAAACCCTCTCTTCTTTTGATTGTAACTTAGTGGAGTTTTTGTTTTTGTTTTTGTTTTTTTTTGTTTTCTTTCTTTGTAGGAAAGAACAAGATGATTCAACGAAGCTTCCATCAAATACGAAGATCATAAAAATTTATTACAGAAGGAATTTACCAGGGAAACAGAGTAACACAAACTATGCTCAAACGTAGTAATACAGATGCTCAATAAAACCTAGGTTAAGAAGCAGTTGCTTCTGCAGGATAAATGGAGTATCCATCAAATATGAAAATCATTGAACTAGTTAAAGAAAAAATTCTGCAGTGTTTATCTTAAGTTTGATGAATTTTTTAGAAAATAATAATGACAGTCGGCAATGGACTCCACTTTTGTTAGTGGTATTATATGATATTTATGCTTAATGATGTGCTATAAGCTTATTTATTTATGACCTTTTGCAAGTCCTTATATGCATTATTTTTTCAGTAGTTACTTTGCGTAGTTTATAAAATCTTACAATTTTCTGGTTCAGTATCCAAATTGGATTTTATGATCCCCAACTGATCCTTGTTAAATCATCAAATATTAACATAGTGAATTTTATACTCTTTCTGTCCTTAGGTCCAATTTTCTTCGTTTAAAGTCCAAAAAAAAAAGAAAAGGAAATTGATGTGATGGATCATTAATGGCTCCATTTTAAAATTTAAGTGCTGAATTATATTTTTGTTTACTACAATGCTGCAACGTCAGACAATATGTTTAAATTGGTATTCATTGTTATGAAATTGTTTGTCTTTTGAAAACAATTGGTGTTCTGTTTACTCTTTTGATTTTTTTTTTTTAATTCAAAAACATGACAATGCTACTAATAAAAATGTTTGTTTTAAAAATTCTTTATTCTGGCATTTGGACGAGAAAATGGATAAAGCATCCTGCATTTATGAATTTTTTGAGTTCCCAGTGGAATGATATTCTAGAAAAAAATCTGGCTCATATACATTTCTATTCTTAGTAAATTTCTGTGGGACTGTATCTTCTGCCAACAGTTTGTCGGAGGGTATATCATGGCATATTGCAGAAGGCGAGATTTCCTCTTTTGCAAGTTTTGTGGGACAATGCTTTCTTTCCCTTCGACCAAGCATGCTATATGTCCTCTGTGCAAGTCAAAGCAAAGCTTAAAGGGTATGGCCATCTGTCATTGTAGTTCTTAATTTGTAATTTGTTCTCAATTTGTTGTCCTAATGCTTTAAATAAATCATGAGTCCTATATCTTTGTATTTTTTTTAATTGTTTATTTAATTTGAAATTTATCATTGTCTGATGGATGCAAGGGCATTTGTGATTTTAATTAATCAGTATTCAGTATAAACCAGCTAGCAGCTGATTTTTCTTAAGAGAAAAATGATTTATGTATCATACCAAAAAAACAAAAAAATCTTATATTGAATTTATTATGAATGTTGTGATCAGAATTGTGCAAACGTTGACGACATGCCACGCTTAGGGCAGAGGGATTTTGCAGTGCTGCTGGAACATTTTTATGTTATCCCTTACTAATGTTACTGGTGGAAGGTTTTCAGTTTGACTAGGTAAATAGTTGTTGTGTGCTGGGTTGAATCTTATAGTTACTAAATCATTTTGAAGCATGTGAAGTGTTTTAAATTGATCTCAGTTCTAGAAATTAAAACTAATAGATTTAAGTGCTTCTTTTTAGATGTTATACTGTGCTTTATTAGTTATATCCAACTACGTATCATTGGTGAAGGTTGGAAAAGTTATTTGATATCTAATTGAGAAAGCATGATCCATGGATTTCAGATTAACCAAAAACTTACCTCTATTTAGTGCCTGATCAGTCATCTTGATGCAAGATGCATTTGATAAATGTGTTTGGACTAGTCGTGATTCAGCTGCGGAAAGTTATATGACAAGTCATAGTTCTTTACTCTAGTCCAATGACATGAGTATCACATTCATTAAGTCATGATTTTTGTTTCTGTCTTTTGTATTTATTCTTTATGATTCTTTTATGTGTCCATTATCAGATTAATATAGTTGTCATGTTGGTCATGTAAAATTGTCTAAAGCGCCAAATTGTTATATTATTGCCCTCTTAATGAGAGGTTATCCTGAGTTCCTGACTTAAGGTTATTATGAGAGCAGCAACAAAGACATAAGTATTTCTAAGTGGGATTGGCTATATGAGTCATTTTTTTTTTTGGGGCTAGTTTGCATCTTCTAAAAGTTACATGCTTTCAAATTGTTTATTATAATCTTGATTGATGTTATTTTTGCTGTACGCATGCTCCTTTTTTTTCTCCACTTTAATGGTCGGCATAAACTTATTATTGAAATTGCGTTTTTATTTTACCAGGCATATGCATGTTTTTATATTATTTTATGTTTTTTAGTCTTTTTTCCTTTTTTTTTTTGTTTGGGGAGGGGGGGGGGGGGCGGGGAAGGGTGCGAAAATGGAGCAATGCTTGTCTTTTATTTTTTATTTTAAATGTATTTCTTAGCCAATATATCTATCTGGTTGCAATTTCTTGTACTCAAAATTGCTTGCTGGATTTTCGACATGCTTTTGAAAATTTGTTCTCTTTCTTCGTTTCAAACTAAAAATTGAAACGTTATAGAGGTTTATAATGATTCTGTTTGATAGTTTTGTTATCATTGACAAGCTGGCAGTTCCCTATAGGCACAGAGATTTCTCTATATTGAATTGTTGGTTTTTTCTCATTCCTCTGTTATACTTTTCCTTGTATTGTATTTTGACGCATTTTTCTTTGTTATAATTTCTGTGTTTCCAGAGATTGCTGGAAAGGAAACATGTTACACTGCTACAGCCGAGGTATGACTTCAGAATTGGTTGATTTTGCTTTGATGAGAAGTCAATGTGCCTTGATAACGGCTATAGCTTGAACTGCATGATGGGAACAAACAATGTGATGCACTCTATGCACAGAGACATATATGATCTATATGTCTATACATTGCTAGAATATTAATAACAAAAGGGGTAAATTTTGATTTGTGTTAAAAAAAAAAGTTGCATAAAAAAAATTTTCAGTGTGAATAAGACAATCCCCTTTGGATGTGGTAGATAATGGAATAGTAATGCCATGTGTATCTGTTAAAAGAATTTTGTAGAGCTTTTTTTGTATAGCATTATTTAAGAAAAGAAAAATATATTTGTTCTTCATTGATTTGCACAAGATTTTGAGTGTACTTTCAGTTACTATGTTGAAGTAGGCAGTATGTATCTAATTTATACAAGCATACAAATATATATGCAATGCATATGTGCATTGGACACATATTTACACATGCACATGATTCTAAAATTCATTCATCTCCTATCTAAAGTCATTTTGCATTAATAAAGCTTATTTACAGTCTTTATTTTACATTTTATACACACACACACACACACACACACATATGATATCTTGTAAACTTAATCCTTTCTGTTCTACTAAATGAACACGAATTACATTTTTGGAGTAAAACTGTGAGAACTTCTAAAAACTAAGGGAAAAATGGCCATATGTATCAATCTTCTATTTGATTTATATTTTTGAAAAAACATTTACCTCCAATCCTTGTTGAATAAACTTTTAGGATTTGTGGGCTCTGTCGCGACGTTCCCGGATGCGAACTTGGGACAAAATGGTGTTGGTTTTAAAAATAATTTTCATGGAAAATAAGGTGTGATGGAGTCGCCACTAACATTTTAGTGTTAGAACACTTGATTACTAACCAATTAAGGGTAGAATTGGTCTGCATTATGAGAGCAGGGGTCGGGAGCACGGTTACGTGAAGGGAAGGTACGAGTACCCCCTGCACGCCCGTTCTTTCGAACGGTACCTAATTAATTAAAAATTACCCCAAATTTATTTCAAAAAGTCTTTAATTTTACTTCCCTTGTGAATTTACAAAATGCAAATAAATAAACAATATGTGAATAAATGAATCACACAAATATGTACATAATATACATATTCCCTCAGAACCGGGGTATACGAAGTTTAGAAAGCCCATACCCTTTTGTTGCAATCATTGGGAAGAAAATCAAGAAAATATTTTTACAAAAATAGCTCCCAGAATTGCTTCACAAACTCCATAGAATTTTTCGAAGTATCAAATAGTATTTTCCAAATCTTCTGGGAGGTTTTAAAACTCATCCGGGATGAACAGATTTGCAAAAACAATTTCTTGACCTCAAAACATTTTTTTTGGGTTTTCTCTAATTTTTTTAGATGTTTATGATTTTTTCATATTTTTATCAAATTTCTAAACAATTAAATAACATAAGGACAATTAAGGAAAATGGTGAGAATCAAGTCAGAAATATTTTTATGATTTTTCCGGGTTTTTGAATTTTTGCGATTTTTCATATTTTTTGGACTTTTTAAACAATGAAATACAAAAAAAATGAATGAATAAAGAAAATAAGAAAACCGGTTTGAACCTGGTCCAGTGGGTCTGCCGTGAAAGTGTTCGAGGTTGTGTGTTGTGATTTTTGCAGGGAAGATTGCCACTGTCAATATAGCTTACGATCATGTTAGGTACCGCTGAGTATTTAACCGGCACCGGAACATTCATAAGCAAAAATATAAACAAAGAAGAAAAATGATAAATAAAAGTGTGAGAGGCTTTGGGGCGGACTCGCCAATGGAAACCATAAGATCTCACGACGAACACCCAATTGACCTCTTGGTGTCAATTTTAGCTACGACCGTTTTGGTGAGCCAAGATCAAGGGCATTGATCGCCCTAATCTCGGCACATGTAGCCGTGTGGTGGTGTGTGTTAATGTGTAAGTGTGTGCAAGCGTGCGTATAGAAGTGTGTGCATGAATGTGTGTACAAGCCGGTGTGTGCATAAGTGTGTGTAAGTAAATAAATGAGTCAGTACACAAATTAGTAAATGGATTAGTATACGAGTTAGTAAGAGTTAGTATATACAAGTAAGTAAATGGGTTAGTATACAAGTTAGCAAGAGTTAGTATACAAGTAAGTAAATGGGTTAGTATGCAAGTTAGTATGCAGGTTAGTATGAGTTAGTATACAAGTAAATAAATGGGTTAGTATGCAAGTTAGTATACAAGTAAATAAATGGGTTAGTAAGAGTTAGTAAGCAAGTAAATAAATGGGTTAGTAAGAGTTAGTATATGAGTTAGTATATAAGTTAGTAAGTGTGTGAAAGGGTGCGTAATGGTTTGTGTAGGGGTGTTAGTGAGTTGCAATAACCACAGGGAACTCATGTCAAACACTTGATATATGCATCCAGGCCATCATCAGGGAAACCCTGCGCCCAGGTATTCAGGCTGCACACGGCCACACAACAGGCGAAAAACCCAATGAATCAAACAATCACCCAAAGAACTTCAGAGAAAATGCAAGGCCAGCAATACTCAAATGCACGGGAGAACAAAACCCCAGAAACCAAATGCCGACCTAGGTGCCCTGTGATTCCATAGCTGAGAAGAGGGGAGAAGAATGAGAGAGCAGAGAGCCGTGCTTGTGAGAGATGGAGGTTGAGAGAGACCGTGAGGGGGATGCCAGAGTTGGTGAAGGTTGGTGGTGCCGGCGTGGCCTTGCTGTGGTGATGTAGAGGAGGTAGCAGCTGCTGTTTGATTTGCTTGCAGCAGCAAGTGGGATGGGAGTTGCCGAGGGTGAGCGTGATGACCAGAGATGAGATGGAGCAGGTTCAGAGCATGGAAAATGGTGGCCTGTGTGCTGGGATCGGAGAATGGTGAATCGTGACGATGGGAGATGCCGTGGAGGTTTGGGGAGATGAAGACTGATGCGGATGAGAGCTGTTGAGCCGTGTGGGGTGATGATGAACAGTCCCCCTGTGCGTGAGCTATCAATGAAAGACTCCCTGCTGTGTGTGCCCCCTCTCGTGGAAGAAAAAAAAAATGAAGAAAAACTCTCTGCCGAGTGAGAAGCTGAGTGATGGATGGATTGAGAGCTCTGTGAGAGCACTGCGGTGGTGGCGTACAAGATTGCTGATGGCGCTTGCAGGCGGTGGTGGAGTTGGAGGAATGGCAAGGGTGAGAGAGGGGAGCTGGGTTGCGAGGGAGAGCCTGCAAGAGAGACCCGGAGAGGGGGTTAGGGAGAGAGAGGAAGGTAACGGAGGAATAGTAAAAATGCAGAATCCCCCCTGCGTGTCTGTGAACGGTGAAATGAATTCCCCCTGCGCGAGTGTGTGCGCTGAGAGATGGAGAGGTGAGGATGGAGGCTGGTGTGGTGGCTCACGGCCGAGGGTGGTGGTGACGATGGTGATGGTGTGAAGATGGTGATGAGGGAGAGAGAGTGCCTGAGAGAGGGACATCGATGGTGAGGGGAGTCTCTGCTAGGATGACGAGTGAATAGTGAAAATCAGGACCCCTGCTTCACTTGCTGCGTGAACAGTGAAAATGAATTTCTCCCCCACGCAGTTCTATTATTGGGGTTTGGGAGTGAATCGGTTATGCACATGCTTTTCCCTTTATTATTATTTTTTTTATTTTTGAATTTCTTATATATTTATTTTTTGTTGTCCAACTTTTGTCTTCCCAAAAGGAAAGTCCCAGGTTTTTTAAAGACTTGATTCCCGGCAATAAAAGGATCTGAACTCAAATAAAATAAAAGGGATTCAAATTAATTTTTTAAAATTAAAGGGACTCCCTCACAAATAACCAAAACTTGATTTGGGAATAATCAGGACTTGTTTTTGACAATAAACCGGGACTCAATTTTGAACTAACCGGAACTCTCGTTTGAAGTAAAAGGACTCAATTTTGAAGACTTGGGACTCAAGGACTTGATTTTGAAAGGGACTCATTCGGATCCTCCCATTTATGGGAATAAAGTCAACTTTAATTACGCTGAGTCTTCCTAAAACGGCCCGGTTAAAATTGGGGTGTCTATAGGCTCAGTCAAAAGATCACTATTTTTCTTGCAATGTTGCTACTTGCTACTTTATCTATCCCTGTCGTGTGGTTGGGCTCGGGCTAAAAACTTCTGCTTCCTGATGGAATTTTTTCCTCCATCTGCCTCCCTCCCTCTCTCTCTCTCTCTCCTCTCCCTCCCTCCCTCTTATGAACATTCAAATTTTTTTTTTATAATCCTATCATTGATGTTGTAGTTTCTTTTGAAAGGGTCACTGTCTAAAAAATATCTTCATATTGAACTAGTTTGGACTAGAAAATGAAGACTGGGATAGATGGACGATGTTTGCCTAGAAAATAGGAAATGAACAATTCTTCATTAGATGGTTGAAATATTGAAAGCTAGTTTCTTCCTCTATATCTTAGGACAAAAATTATTTTAACCATAATTTATGAGGATGAAATTGAAATATTTTAATTTTAGGGAATTAAAGTTGTGACAGCTCTATGCATGGGGCCCAAATTTGTGTTTTAACCTATTTATGAAAATAAATTTGAAAATTTTTGAGGGAGCAAAATCATGATTCACGACAGGCCCTTCCCCCCTCCTCTCTTTCTCCCCAACACAAACACACAGAGTATAACCTCCAGTAACACTTGATTGTCAACAAATTTGATGCCACCTTTTCTTGTGAGGCCCATGTGGCAATACAAATAATCCCAACCTTTATATAGAACACTTTCTTGTTCCTAACTTGATACTAATAAAATTTGGGCCCAATCTGATGAGTTGGTCAATGTAATAAGAAAAATTACTTCTGTTTTTAGATTTTTAAAAAATATTTTAAATTTTTTTTCTCTCTCTTAATATAATTCCCTTTTTTCAATGAAAAAAACTATTTTCTTAAAAATACTCTTTTAAGTTAAACAACATAGATCAAGCCCCATCATGAGACGGAAATTTGACCATCATTAACATTCAATTCAATGTTCAAGATCATTTTCTGTGGCTTCAGGTGGCTGTAACTAAAAATTTATACCTTCATCTTGGTGGAGTGCATGCGTGCCTGCATTTGCCCACAAACAAGCAACAAACACAACCATAATTATTATGCAAACTATGCACTTAACTGTTAATAAGTTCTATCATCAAGTCAATGTTTTTAGATTTGAGTGACGTGTGGGGAAGCTATCATGATTTTACCCAATTTAAACTTGGAAAATTAACTAATCAATCCTTGAAGACAAATCATATGTAGTTTTACATAACCAGTTGAATGAAAGGCAGAAACACAGCTTTTTATTGATAACAATATTCTCAAATTTATGGTCAAGTTCATACCCACTTTGCAAATAAATGAATTATTGGCAAATGTACATGCCAAGTTAAGTTAATGAGGTTGAATCTCTCTTGTAAAATATTTTATCAGTTATGGTCAACTGTACTATTTAAATGGTCTATCATTGTTAAAACTAATTAATACCGACGCATATTCTTTTCACTAGTCTTACCCCCCGCGGGGGTGGGGGAGGGGGGATTCAGAGCATCAAATTGGTGTTGCACTTTTTAGCAAAGCAGCAGATAATGCAATGCAGCGATTAATTTATCAAATCAGCTTTCAGATGTCTTCCCTATGGTTATTTAGGATGATTATCCCCTAGGTGCATGGGGTTACAGGCACAATGGGAAACTCAAATCATGAGGGTCCAGGTAACAAATGTGAGCAATTCCAAGCAATCTTTCTATCCAGGAACTTGGGTAAGGAGAAGAAAGAAGAGAGACAGAAGTTGAACCCTGGGCATTTTTATGCAGGTCTTATTCGGCCATTGCAGGAGGGCTTTAGTAGAATAGTGTAACAATGGGATCTCAGGACTGCTATTGTTCTCATCCTCTAGGAACCTTTAAGTCATGATTGGGGCCTTTGAATACTTTATCAAAGTTCTGTTCTGATCCTTTATTTTTGCTTTTTACCAGCTGAGATTTAACTTACCAGAGTTCAACATGTTTATAGAGTGGGTAATGTATGGGCTGATTGTAAATTATACTCAGGACTTGCCTTTGCTAAGAAAGAAAGATGTAATTTGGAACTCAGGTCCAATTGTCTCTTTTTAGTTTGTTAGGGCTTTTGCCCCCACTCCAACTACGAGGAGTATAGAGTAACAGATGCACACACCAAGTTTAATTACATAATTACACTTACAAAATTTACTAGTAAAGAGAAAAATGTTTAGAATAAGACTAGCAAATGTGATATTGATGCGTGACAAATTTCTCCATAATAGGAAAATTTTGGAGAACCTTGGCCTGTTGCGAATGCCGAGAAACCACTGTTTACTGGACTCAACATAGAAAATCTAGTATTTGAGCATCTAAACCCTGTTTATATGTTTTGTCAACTCTTGGTGAACGAGTTTCTTTTTTGCAGTATGCATGAGATTCAAATTTGAGGCCTGTTTCTTTTGTTCACTTCTATCTTGTACTAAAATTCATCATGGTGTTTGACTGTCAACTTTTCCCCCCCATGTGTCCATGTTCTGCTGCAGGATATAAGAAGAGAGCTGAACATAGAGCCTCTTATAAAACTGGACGGAATTAAGTTTGACGAAGTGAAGGTTAAAAAATCGACGGTAAGTACAATTCATTCTATCAATTTTCATTTCTGGGAGATGCTACTGTTCTGGTATTCAATGTTATTTATTTTTATCGTATTGAACTTGTCCAACAGACAAATCAGGCATGTCCAAATTGTAACTACACCAAAGCAGAGTATGAAGCCAGACAAGTAAATCTCCTGGCACTTATTTGTACATTATTTGAATTTAACTTGCAACTGTGATCGGCTTGGTCTTTGTCTGATCATTCATGCTTGAAATCTTTCTCCCTATGTTCTACAGATGAGATCTGCTGATGAAGGGCAAACAATCACCTATACATGCCTCAAATGCAATCACAGATGGAGAGAGAATACTTGAACTCTCCGTTGTGCATTCCCTGGTGATTGGGTTGTTGGCTTTTGAAGATTCACCAGTTTTGAGAGAGTCATTTTATCCCTTAATTTAATTTTGTCCGTAAACCTAAAGAGCACTTCTCATTATTGCAAAAAAATTTCTTTCTGGAAGATATTTTCATTTGTTTGCTTATATATAATATATTATACACTTAGGGTGGAAAAAAACATTAGGTACCCTTGGTCTATATTTAGAAATGATAGATCGCATCTTTCTTTTCAATAGTAAAGGGAAGAAGTGTAATTTTCCCTCATTATATAACACAGCAATTTTGCTTTATTTTATTTACCAATTTGCTGCTCGAGCTAGACGCGTATTATTTATTCAATATATATATATATATATATATATATATTTATGCAAATGGATGCGATTGGAAGTACGATCATTGTTTCCACCAAACACAGTTGCAAGATAGATTTTGAGTTTTTGAATTTTGATTTGTATACTTAGAATGAAGTTTATATATTTATGCTAGATTTTGTTTCAATTTACACAAATCTAAATTTAATCGTGTCTAAATTTTTTGAAGGTTATTTTGCAATTTTCGCTAAAAAAAGAAGTGCACTTAAAATCACATATCTGCATTCCAAACTTCAAAATTTCATAATATGGTTCCTCAACAAAGTTTCAAATGTAATTCATATACTATATTATCTTCTTAAATTTTAATGTTCAAGGGTATTATAGAAGGTATGGCTTGACAATTAAAAATGAAAAAGATAATTACAACGTTGTGTTTGATTTGTGTAACATCTCTAGCATTGAACAGGAAGCAAGTATTGTATGAAACTTATTTATAATTTTTGTTCGTCAAAATCAAATTTGAAATTATACTTATTGATTTATTATAGCTATGCTAACTTCTAGCTTCAACAGCTTGCATTTTTTAGAGTTTTTATTTTCCTTACCTCTCTCTAATTGTCCATTTGATTCCGCAGAATAGCTATTTATTGGAATACGACAGTATTTATTATATATTCTCAATTATTTCATTTAACATGTAATAAGAAATGAATAAATATCCTATGATAAAGTTTGGGATTAGTTATTTTTTATTTATTCTTTCTAATGGATTTATAAAATGTTTCACATTATTATTTACTTTAGAGCGACGACATAATTTTTTATATAACTAATTATAACTAACTTACGAAACTAATCTATTATTGAAAGTAGACATTCCACAAAACAAATGTAATCTAATTCTTTATTTGACAAATTTCCTCATCCAACAACCACTTTCATTTTATAAAGTAAGATAAAATTCAAAAATATTTAATTATCGAATGTACTTTTTGGATATAAATTGCTTCCGATTAAGATTTACAAATCAAAGAAAGGACAAACTTGATATAAGGAATTTTATTTTGTAAAATATTTAAAAATTGCCTTTAAGAGTATGAATTTCGAATTTTAAATTTATATTCAAATAGTTTTAGACAAATTAAATTTATTATTATATTATATTTTGTTCAGATACACGTAAATTCAAATCAAGATAAGAAATTTGTGTCAGTTGCTTAACTTTTAGATTGGGTATTAAAAAAATTAACCTACAAAGTGGACATGGGTGTATTAAAATAAAACCTACCCTCTTTTGCAAATTAGGCATAGTTTTATCTTAAAATGCTGACGTGGCGTAATAGGACTGGTTGGGTGTAAAGCTTGCGATGCGTGCTCGTTCCAAATGAACTTTTCTCCGATAAACCCTCGGGAGCCTGTCACGGTTGAGACAAAAACCCACCCCTCTCCTCGCCCAACTCCAACAGCTCCCCTTGCGAGTTGTTACAGACTGAGCAACTCCACAATGGCCGACTCAGAAGTAAAACACTCGAAGAAGAAAAAGAGAAAGCTAAGAAATCCTCAGGAAGATAAAAAAAGGGCTTCGAAAACCCCCCGCGCCGATGCCTTGGAGAAAGAGAGAGAGCCAATGAAAGAGGCCGTACAGAGAGAAGAACCAAACCACGAGCTCGAAGAAGGTCGTCCATGGAGGAATCTTCAGTTAATATTGTCAATCCAGGACAGAGACCTAGATGTTCAAAGGTAATCTGATAATCTTAATCTCTCCCACCCCGTCTTGGCTTTGTAGAATTACTATTTGACTAAAATGTGGATTTGGCGCTGCCGGGTTTCAAAATATAGTTGCTTATTTAGTGGGTTGGGGTTTTTAAGTCTGAGCAATGTGGAATTTTGATGCAGGAAAGTAGAACTTGCTTATGATTTCGTGAATTTGAGAGCTAATGAACAAAGTGAAGACAGTAATCAAGGTTTTGAGACACTGAGCATTTCACGCCTAGTTGTTTTTCTTAATAAATGGGTACAGTCATTGTTGATTTCTTCAGCAAAGAAAATTAGGGTTGGCGGGGATGAACCTCGGTCCAAGGTTATTGGGTCCTGTTTGGATTTTCGCTGCTGGCATATTTTCAAATTTTGCTTGGGGGAGTCTTTGAAATGGAAGGTTTCCTTGAGCTTCTCGCGGGATCTTTTACGGGCTATTTGCTGCATTGCAAGCAACGCATTGTCCTTGATAAATGATGCATCCGTGCATTCAAAAAAATCATTGTTTATTGGTGAAGGATTTGAATTGTACAGCATTGCTCTTGACTGTGTTTCGTTGGTATTCTCATCCTGTGCTGGGGTGTTGAATCCTAATTTAGATTTATGGATTTTGACTGTTGATGCTGTGGTTGAGGCTGTCTGCAAAATTTATGATGATAATCTTGGTGGTGGAAGTTCTGAGGCTTTTGTTACGCGGTTGTCATGTTTGGTGCTAGAGGCATTTGCCAAGTTCTTGAGGGTCCACCCATGTCGCAAAAATGGATTTCGTGATTTTATAGATACACTTATTCCGCCACTGCTACATTTGTTGGATGTGTTGCATTTTCAGGTAGATGGCAATAATTCTGGGCAGAGAAGAAGCCTACAGAATTTAGTTCGGGAAGTTTTGTCTCATGGGTTATTTCATCCTGCTCACATGGATGGATTCCTCAGCATACGTAGTATGGAAAAGTGTGTTGCACCCAATGATGGAAAACAGAAAGACACAAAAACAGTTATTGTAAGTTATCATAGACATCTATTTGGTAGGTTGGAAAAAATTGTGGCTGGCAAGAATGTAGTGGCATTAGGAGGCATAAGAGAGCTGTTTCATGTGTTTGTTGATGTAGTAAAAAGGCAAAAAGGAGTTTCAGGACTACCTGAAGGTTCTAAGATGATAGGGAAAGATGGAGGTTCAAGGTGCTTGGATGACAATACTTTGCCTAAAATGTTTAATGGGAATAGTGATTTTGTAATACAGAAGCGTTCTCATGCAAGTTATTTGAAAGCAGAGACACGGAAAACAATTTTTGATTTCTTTGTAAAGATTATGGAGCCTTTGTTGCAAGAGATTAATAGTTATGTTCAAGCTAAACTGGATGTTGGACCCTTGTTGTGGGATGTTCACTGCATAGTCAGATCTACCACTAAGTTACTTGCCAGCTTTATGCATGAGAAGATATATGTGCGAACGGAGGATACCTCTGAAGGAACTTATCTTAATTTCTTGAAGGCGGGTTATGATTTAATTATGTCATTTTCCACTAAAATAAATGAAATTTGGCTGTTGACATTTGATGCTGATAATGGAACCCATATGGAAACATTAAATTTAATAGCCAAAGAACTTATTGTCGCTGTCAGGTATTTCTTAGAAATTGAATATGAGGTTGTTGGGAATGATTTGGATAGGCTATGGCTTATGATGCTGTCATATTTGGTCATTGACCATTCTTTGGTGAATGCACGAGATCGATGCATGTTAACTTCAGAAATAGTGGACCTTGGATGCCAGTTGATTAATCTATATGGCGAACTTCGACAGGTTAGTATGGTACCTTCTTGTGAGATTTTTGGCAGACTTTTAACCTATCTGCGACATGAGAAGGTTGAATCCATGGGCTAAAATGTTGCTTTTATAAAATTATTGATTATTAGTTATCTAAAAAGTTTCAAGTTGTAGTTTCAAACCATACTTATCTGCTGTTTTCTGTCTATCAAGTCAGTAAATTTGTGCATGTGTATGTATGTGTGTGTCTATATATATATATACTCTTCTCTCCAAATGGTGGGGAGTATCCTTCTTTTGTGCAATTAATTACTCTCTTTAATTTGCTGAGTTGGTTAATACCCTTATTCCATTCAAATGTTTTTTTGTTCTTGAATGTGTTTATTTTTTTAAAAGAGTCCAATAAATACACATCTTAAATTCGCATCCTTATAATAAAAAATGTTATTCATTTATTTGATTGTGTAAAAAAGTTTAGATGAGTTATTATTTGTTTTATTTTTCAATTCAAAATTTCTGGGATTTAGTGTTTGGGTTTTGGAGGCCAAAGAGATCCTCTTGTTCTGCTTTTAGATATATAATTGCTTTTCCTCTTAAGAAACTGTTTGTTTTGAATCATGGATAGTTTTCATGTTTGGTGCTTATAATTTTGAGCTCTTGTAGGTGAATATTACTATTTTTTCACTCTGTAAAGCGGTGAGGCTTTTAGTATTACGTGAAAGCAATGGTGAAAAGAATTGTTCCAGATACTTGTCCTGCACGAATTCTTTATCCTATGAAGCTTATGCAAAATCAATGGGAATGCTATTGTGCTCACAACAGTTTAGGCTTGCCATTTACAATGCTATGAAATCTGTGCCCGAAGGACAAGCAGGTGGATGTATTCACCACCTAACAATGGATATTTCTGAATCCCTAGAATGGCTGAAAATTAGTTGTTCTGTAAATACTCCAGCAGAATTTGGTGAATTGAATGTGAAAAATTGTAACATGCCGGACTTTGATCTCCAAGCAGAAATTTTGGGAAGAGTGTTGTCTGAAATGTATACACTAGTTCTTGATTCACTGACGGCCACCCCAGGGAACAGCCATGTTATCGGCATTTCTATAGAAGGCCTGATGACAGTATTACGCCCCAGCTTGAGTCATCTGGTTGCACAGTGGCCGGATGGTGTTGATGTGAATAAGTTCCTTTTTTCCATCACTGGAAGAACTCCAAATAGTAGAGTGTTTGGATGCAAAAATGACTTGCAGACTTTTGGACAGTCAATGCACTGGGTTTTTCTGTTCTTCTTTCGATTGTACATGTCCAGCAGAAGTTTATATCGACAAGCAATCAGCCTAGTGACTCCAGATGCTTCAAGAAAGATGTCGGCAATAATGGGGGATTCATATACTGCCTACTCTGGAAGGGATTTGATGGAGAGGACTGATTGCAAAGATGAAGGCTATTTCTTTTGGATAGCTCAACCTTCAGTTTCACTCCTCACTGTCATACGATCCATTTTGGACATTTATTCTCAGGATGGTGATCCAAGTTGCGTGCCCTTGATTTATGTGCTGCATGCTTTGGCCTTACAGAGGCTTGTTGATTTGAATAGGCAGATAAGGTCTCTTGAATATTTAATGCAGAGGAATGATCAACTGGTACAAATAAAGTTGATGGATGATACTGATGTGTCTCTATATAGTAGAAAAAGGAAAAAGTGGAAAAGAAGTATTTCAGCTTTCAGGGAAGAAGCTGCAAGTTTGACAAGTTTCATGATGGATTACCTCCCACTTGTAGGTAAAAAGAAATCATCTAGCTTGGTTTGTAATGGTGTAGTATCTAATAATGTAAATACTCAGAATCCATGCGAAAGTGATGCATGGGATTTGAATATTTGTACTGTAAATGAGAAGTCATTGCCTGCTGCAATTTGGTGGATTATTTGTCATAATATTGATGTTTGGTGTGCTCATGCTGCAAAGAAGAAGTTGAAGATGTTCCTTTCACTTTTAATCTCCAATTCCCTTCCCTATCTAAGAAGCAATTTTGGGGTTGTTGGACTGCAGAAATTCAGTGCACCTGTCCATTTAAGTAATATCACCATCTGTCAAGTTTCATATGAACTTCTCAAGGACATGGTTCTGTATGAACAACGAGTAAGGCCTTCATTTAAAAAAATACAAATAAAAATTTCTGCCACTTCTCTATCTCTCTCTCTCTCTTGCACGCACGCACACACACATCGTTTTGTTTGTGAGTTTTTGTTCGTTTATTGTGTTTTCACATATGTTTGTTTCTCATATACTTTTCTTAGTAACCTACTTTTGTATTTGTGGGTGGAAATTATTACTTGCATGTATTCATTATTTCCTTTTTTACTAGCTTGTGCGCAGATATTTTGCATCAAGATTTTGCCGCATTCTGGAGAAGATAATATTAGAAATATTTTGCGATTCTTCATATGGAGATGTTGATTTCAATTCACCACCTAGTTGGCAAAAAGTTTTAAGCACTCTTGACAACTCATCAGCGGTTTTCTCCGGCAACAAGCCTTTTTCTCATGGATGTTCTTTGCTGGAAAAACCGAGTTCCAGTTCATGTAACAAGCTGCCTGAAGAATGTTGTCAGGAGCACAAGGCTCCTGCTGTAATCAGCATGGAAATCAAAACATGTCAGAGTTTGCTTAGTCTTTTGTGTTGGATGCCGAAAGGGTATTCAAGTTCTAGATCATTCTCACTTTATGCTACTTATATTCTTAACCTTGAAAGGTACACTATTCTCATCTCTACTCATCAAGCTAGAGGCCAATGCACAAATTTATTTGCAGGCGAAGCTTATGTTGTTTGTAAATTTTCATAATATATGTACATGTCATAGAATTGGAAAACAATAAATAAAATAAGAAGTGAGAATTCTTAAATTGCTTTTTTTTTTTTTTAACTGTTTCAATTTTAGGCATTGTTGTGAAACACAACTTAGGGTTATGTGTACAAACACAGAAAATTGAAAGAAAAATAGAACAAAACAAGAACGCAATAGTTTGTGTGGTTCGGCAGTGCACCTACGTCCGTGGAGTACCAATCCTGTTGAGTCAAGTCAAGCCAACATAGATTGATACTTGTTTTAGAACTCAAGCTTGACTCAGCTTGGTTTGCCTACAAGTGAGTACTGAGCTGGAGTTGGAGCACAACTTTGATGCCTATTACTATATTGTGCACATGTTTACATTGATACTATATATATAATGAAATAAGAAAAGTACATTTTGGCGTGCAAGCGTGCTGAGTCAAGTTCTTTTGAAAATTAATCTCAGCATGTTAAGCTGCTCAAGCAGCTCAACATTGAATAGGTTGGGGTTATGCTGAGGTGGGGGACAAATCGAGTTTGAGTAGCTTGTTAGCTGGATGGACTCGCTTACACAGTTACACTGCTGTGCATGCATCCATGTGTGTACACACACTCTTTGACCCTAAGGAACACAGTATAGGTTATGGAAGTTATTATTTTATCATGGTTAATGCTGCTTTTGGTTTATAATGATGGACTTGTCAAGCACATCAGCAGATCTCATTAATATGACTGATTCTGTGCTTTTCAGGCTTGTAGTTGGCAGCTTATTAGGCAGTCCTAGTGCATTATACTTGCATCATTATGAGCTTGTCAGACTGTTTGTATCCTGTCGGAGGGCCCTGAAATATCTAATAGTGGCATCTTGTGAGGATAAAATGGAAGGTAGTCAATCCCCAGTGACTCAAATGCTATCTGAAGGCCCCTTGCCTGGTTTGTGGCTTTCAAAGTCAGTACTTGCGGTGGTTGGAATTCAAAATGCGTTTTCAGAAGATAGTGCTAGTCAAGTAAAACATTTGATCTTCTCATTGATGGATAACACCTCCTATGTATTTTTGACATTAAACAGAGCTCATTCTAGTCTTGCGGTTCACCATCTTATGAATGCCAAAAAGCCTTGTGATGAGCAACTTGGTTTTGGTACTCTCCATGAAAAGAGTTGTTTAATTGAATTGGATTCATGTTTGGACGACTCTGAAGGTATTGATGCATGGAAAACTGTGGTCTTTCTTGCCAAAACTTTGAAGGAACAGATAAGTATCTTACTTGTTCCCCTGAAGAATTCGATCTGTGATGCTGAAAGAAAGGGACTTGTCAGTGTTCTGGATTTGAATAAACTATCTTCTATAATTTCTTGCATTCAAGGGTTTCTTTGGGGTCTGGCATCTACCATCAATCGCGTAGAAGCTAAAAATTTTAATCTTAAAATTAAATTGTTTGGAGGAAAGTGTGAATCGATCTCTGAACTCAACAGTTGTATAGATGTGTTTGTAGATTCTTTTTATTTTTTGTCATGCATGTTGTTTCTTGATAATGGTCAATTGCCTGAAAACTTAGACAATGTTCAAAGTTTTCCCAAATCAAACCATAAAAGTGCTTCATCAGCTGCAGAAGAATCTTCACTTACAGCCCCTGCTGGTGAGAGCAACATATTATGCAGAAGACAACAATTCAATTCAGAAATTTCAAGCAGATGCTCAGCGTCATTTGACATTGACAATGACACTGAATCTTCTAGTGTCTGGAGGAAAATGTTTCAGTCAGACAAGGGAGAATGTGCTGCCACTCTTTTGGCTGAGTCTGATATATTTGAGTTGCGACGTGTAAACATTCATTTTCTGCTAAGCTTGTTAAAAGGTGAAAATCCTGAAGCAGCAATTTTACTCAGACAACTATTTATTGCCTCTTCAGCAGTGCTGAGGCTTCATTTGCTGATCTACTCTACTCCCTTGTTATCAAGGTTGGTGCCTACTTTTCTTGGCTTTTCACAGTTCTTGTTATTGGAGTTGTCTGATATGGTTGATGAGCCCCAACCATTTTCTTTTGTTTGGTTAGATGGTGTTTTAAAGTTTCTGGAAGAACTAGGGGGTCATTTTCCTTTAACCAATCCTGCTCTTTCTAGAACTATCTATGCCAAGCTGATAGATTTGCACTTAAAGGCCATTGGAAGATGCATTTCTTTACAGGGTAAAAGAGCTACTTTGGCATCTCATGACATGGAGTCGAGTGCTAAGACGCTTGATGGCCATATAGAATCGCATAAGTCATTTCTTTCTCAGGGGCTTCATTTTATAGATGAATTCAAAACCAGGTTGAGGATGTCATTCAAAGAGTTTATCAAAAAACCATCAGAGTTGCATCTGTTGTCTGCAGTACAGGCTTTAGAGAGAGCATTAGTTGGAGTGCAGGAAGGCTCCTTGATGATCTACCAGATAAATACTGGAAGTGCTGGTGGGGGAAAGGTTTCCTCATTTGTTGCAGCTGGCATTGACTGCTTGGACTTGGTTCTTGAGTTTGTTTCAGGTAAAATTATATAGCATATCTCTTCGCTGCTTGATTGAAGATAACACAAATATGAAATTATCATTTCACTACATGCACTAAGGTCAATGAAGTAAGTGTTGCACAAATTGTTATTTGACTGGTGGAAGCTTCATATCAAAGAGGAGAGTCAATTTTATTATCTGTGGACCGTAGCATTTTAAATGTGTCTTGGTTGCATTCAAAGGATCACTTTAGGTTTTCCATGAATTTGCATCATCTTTATGCTTATCCAACTCTTGGTTAAATATTCAAACAATATATTAGCGTGTGCCAGTTCTTTTATTTTACTAATATTCTATATAAAATTACATGAACTTGTTTATTCTTGTAATGAAAGAAATGGTACTTTGAGAATTCTATGGAAGACTAAGGGCAAATGGCATATATGTATACAGTTGCTTATTTTCTAAATAAATTGATCAAAACCTAATGCTTGCCATATATAATGTAATTATGTACATTTTTATTTTTGTTTAGGCCTGCCATGATTTTGTAGGAATTTTGGTATTTTTGTGAAGCTGTTGTGTTATACCTGTGTTTGATGACGTATCTAAGTTTTACAATTTGCTAAGATATACTTACATGACATGGTAGGAGACTGATAAGATGGCCATGGATGGATTACTGGTAATTGTTTAGACTCTTTAATGAAAGAACCATAATATTTTCTGTCGATAAGGCCTTGTTGTGTTGGGTGGAGTTGATTACCAACATGGTAAATTCATGCCAGAAACAGAAGTATTTTGAAACCCAAATTGGATAGTTCACATTTTTTATTGTGATTTTGTAGATTACACTTTTTTTTATCAAATTAATAGACAGAAGATAAAGATCTATTTTTATTGTAATTTATATGGATTGAAAATAATTTTTAATAAAATAACTGTTAGCCGAAGATATGAGATGCTTTCAGGACATTTTTATGAAGTTTATACTGTATTATCTCTTTATTTTTACACTTAATTATCCAAAAATTGACTTCCAATCATTGCTGCACTAGTTCATGAATCAAATTGGAAGGTTGGTTCTGACTGTTGGCTTGCTTTGTAGGACGCAAACGCCTGAATGTGGTTAAAAGACACATTCAAAGCTTTATCAGTTGCCTCTTCAACATAGTTCTGCACTTGCACAGTCCGTTCATATTCTATGGCAAATTAGAGCATAAAGGGGGTGTAACTGATCCAGATTCAGGATCTGTCATTCTAATGTGTGTTGAGGTACTGACAAGAATCTCTGGAAGACATTCTTTGTTCGAAATGGATTCCTACCATGTGGCCCATTCCTTACGTGTACCTGCAATGCTTTTTCGTGATTTCCATCAACTTAGACTTTCCAAAGCTCCAGCTACATCTAATTCTTTATCTTCCTCGGATAGCCAAGACTGCAATATTCTAGCAAGTGAGAATTCCTGTACTGTGGATCGACGATTCTTGATATACCTATATGCTGCATGTTGCCGACTACTGTACACTGTCCTTAAGCGTCACAAAAGGTATTTGCAGCGTTTACTTATTTTCTATGTGAAAAATGATGTCCTGCATTCTCGGAAGCTAGAGAAAGTTTATGAAAAGCATTTGATTTCATTTTTGAGTTTTTCAATCTTCCTATGATCCTAGAACTGATTATCTGACATATCTAGCTGTCTGGTTGCTGATATGTTGAGAAGAAAAATAAGTTTAGATTTTAGAGTACAGGTTCTTAGAGGGGAGGACTTTAGCCTTCCAAATAGTATGGTGAAGTTGAAAGAACATGTCAACATGAATCACATGCTCAAGAGAAAAACGATTTAACAGAATACAACCCTGAAGAATCTAAAACCAGGACCAACAATCCCTCCTACTTTTATGGCAAGCCTCCAACAACAACAAAAAAAATAGAATTCCTCCACCTCCCTAGTATTGAGAAACCTACTAAAATGGAAATCCCAAGAGAAACTTGCTCACTTGGGATAAAAAAAGAAGAAAGGACACCATTATGCAACCAGGAAAGAAGATACAAATGAGGAAAAAGAAATGAAAAGTGTAGAATCACCCACCCAATTATCTTCTCAAAACCAAATGCTAGAATTATCACCCACAACAAATTTGGTACAAGGAACACAGAGATAATAGATCTCTATTCACTTCTTATCTTTTTTTAGTGTGTGTAATGTATACAAGTATCAGTAATCCTCTGGAGAGATTGATGTGTGACTTCCCTAGGTTGGGTTTCGAGGAGAATAAGAGATATTATGTCGTTAACTGGGAGGTATTTAGAAGACCTAAATATGAAGGGGGATTGGGGCTCCTTAATATGCTTTCTAGAAAGTAAAAACGTCTCTGTAATTGGAAAATGGATTTGGAGGTTCCCCTGAGCTTAATTTCTTATAGCACAAGGTTATAAAATGTATGGTGTTCATCAGGATGGGTGAGATACTAGAGGAAGTGACATTGTTATTCGCCCCTGGAATAGGTTTCTTGTCTATTCATTCCTCTCACTTGTTTCAGGGTGAGTAATGGCAGAAACGTTCAGTTTTTGGAGGATTTTAGGTGAGTGCTGGTTGGAGATGATGGTTCCTTTGCCTGTATAAGCTTTCCGCCTTGACAATGCACATGTCAGATCTTTACTTTCTTTTGAGGGGGCTTCTTTTTCTTTGGTGTCTTCACTTTTTCAGGAATCTGAAAGAGTGGTCGACGAGCTAATTTCCCTGCTTAATGCTCTGAATCATTTTGTTTTTGGGGATGAGAGGGTATGGAAGGGTCAAGCTCAGGTCTCTTTTCTATGATATCTTTTTTGCTTCACCTAAAACTCCTTTCCACAAATTTTTCCCCCCTTAGAGCCACACCATTTGGAAGGCAAAGGTACCTTTTAAGATTCGGACCTTCAGCTGGACTGTGACTCTCAATATGATTAACTCTGATTTTTTACATATTAGAAATCCCTTTAAATCTCAATCCTGATATCTGCATGATGTGTTGTGAGTCCAATGAAACTAGCAATCACCTATTCCTTCATTTTTGGGTGGGAAACTGTGTTCTTTTTCTCTTGTTTCAGTGAAGCTTGGGTGGTGCCTTGAGTTGCAGGCGATTTCTTTCTAGTGAATTATTGGGGTTTTGGCATGAGCACAAAGGAGTTTTATGGTGTTTTGCAGTTTTTGTTATCCGGTGGACCCTTTGGATTGAGAGGAGTGAGAGAACCTTTAAAGATCGCACAACACCTCCTAAGCTTGTTATGGGGAATAGAGTTGTGTTCTCGGCTTCTGTCTGGGAGCATTTGTTCAAGTATCTTTTAATAACCTTGTGCCAAAGGGAGCACTTGTAACGCCCCGACCTTTTATACGGCCCCAAAGTGCTACTACACCTGTCTTTGAATGAACATACATATACCACCCGCCCTTAATAGGGACATACGGGTGTTTCATACTGATATCTAATCTCATGCACAACAGAAAACATAAACATTCATATGGAATATAATAAACAAAACCTAGAGGTTCTTACTGTATCCTCAAATACATACGATCGTTCTTAAACATAACATGTTCTTACAATCTCCAAAAGATATTCTGAACTGAGTCTATAACATATACAAAACGCTTACGTAAGCTAAAATCAAAATGACACTCCAAGTTCCTTTTGCAACTAGGACCGACGTCCTATAGGACCTGAAACAAAGGTTGTAAGTTGGGGTGAGATGCTTCTCAGTAAGGTGGAAAATATTACGTCAGTGTGTAACCATACATATTCAAACCAGTAGAAAGCAATCACATATGTAGCATATTCTCAATATTGTAATATAGGAGATACATATATATATATATATATATATATATATAAATATTTCCAGCGATAGATAATTTGGCATCGTTGCAAGCGAGAGTTCTCGAGGTGAGGGTAGGGTACAAGCCCATACATTGTACGATCCCTCTGCCCGGTACTCAAACCTGTGACTTTGCCTATTTTAGTTTTTGAATCATTTATATGCATATTTTGAACACTGTCCAACTTAGAAAAATAATAACAAATGCCAAAACTACCCCTTGGCTCGGGTTGTGCAATTTATTATAGTCCGACTGGAACCACTTGATCCATTAATCTACCAGTGGCACACTCCAAATTCAGCCAACTATCTCGATACCCACACTGAAAATCAGATGTGTGGTTGCATTGTATCCAGTATAAAGCAATAGAACCGCGCTTAAGTTTTTTAAGGCTTAATATAACGTTGAGCTTTTTAAGGCTCTCTTATAACGGTGAGCTTTTTAGGGCTCTCATATAACGGTGAGCTTTTTTAGGCTCTGATAGTAACAAGCTGCGGTTTCAAATATTATATATACAATTTATGATAAAACGAATTAACTTGTTTGAAATTCACAAATCACCTATACAGCTCTAGTATTTTTACAACCTCATTCATTCATACTATGGTATAAACCGACACACAAACTCCTGGTTTAACCCTTTTTACATAATAAGCTCGGTATATAATCGGTACTTGTTTTCCACATTTTTAGATAGTAAAATGGAACTCCAGTTCCCATAGTTCATATACGTATTTAAATAGATTCACATATTCCATTTCATATCATATGTCACTTGTTTGGTCAAAATCCGCTATATAGCATATAACTCGATAAATATCATTTAATGGAAAATAAGGGGTTCAAGCATCTCTTACTTTAAGATTAATACAAATAAAGAAAATTTGAAAAGTTTGGAGATTATATGCCAAAACCCTCATTTTTACCAAAATCGTAAAATCGGCATTTTTATCCGGTGAAACTTCTCAAATAATCAGTCAATACGTGCATATAAACATAAGCTAACTTTTTAGAGGTTTAGTTTTTCTAAAAAGATTGATGTAAACAAATCCCCTTACCTTTTTTCGAATTCCGAAATACGAACTATACGGCTCCCAAAACAGCGAACCAAGTTCTCAAAACCTATAAACTGAAGAACAGTTTTCAACACAATCCTATTTACTACAGATCTATCGAACCAAAAACGAATTTAGACCCTTACCTCGATTTCGGGGTGAAACCCGGAAGTCCTCAAGACGAAGATCCAATCCGCTATAATCGTAAGGGTTTTCCCCCTGATCCACGTGGTAACGTCGGATTATGGATTCGGGTGACGAATAGCAAATGATCGAGGAGAGAGAGAGAGAGAGAGAGTTAGTTTTGAGTTTCTTAAGCCTTAAGCAACCAAAAATGATATTTATAGATCCCTTGACCTAATCAAACTTGTCGACGAATGGTGTCTTCGTCGATGAGCCACAGAAGGCTCTTCGTCGACGAACCTCTTTCCTTTGTCGACGAACCCTTGTCCGATATTTTTCCTGTCGATCAGGATCTCTTCGTTGTCGAGGCTCTGAATTTTGGCGATGAACCGCAGAAGGACCTTCGTCGACGAAGCCTGCTAAAATTACCTTTTTACCCTTTTTCTTATTTTACGGGTTTGGGTCTCTACAACCCTCTTTTAAGGGAAACCCCCAAAGCCATTTACCCATTAAAGTGGTGTTTTTAGGCACTACATTTCCAAGACACAAACCCCCTTTTTTCTTAGACCTACAGACAACCTCCCAATTAACCAAATGACCCTTCTTTTCCCCAATCCCGAATGAAAGGAAATCTCTCCAGATTCTCTTGGTCTTACTAGCTATTTGAATTCGAAAGGAGATAAATAGTAGAGATACTAGAAAGAGAAACCTGAATAAGTGCAGCAACCTAGAGAAATAGCACCCTTTTGACCCACCTAAATGTTTAGACACCTCCTCCACTGGGTCCCAAAACTTCGCAAACCTCGGTGATGCAGGGGCAGCGTCAAAGTTTTGTAGCTATGGAGAAATTAGAAAAGAGGAAGGGGATGGGTGAGAGGAGTGATGTAATTGGTGTAATCCCAAGAGGCGGGGATGAATTGGATTTTTAAAATTTTCCCTAAGTAAATTTAAAATCGCAGCCAGTATTGCACAACGTAGGGTCTTTCTAAGTGACAACAAACCCCAATAAAATTTAACTGAGTAGAAGTATGAAGCAACTAAAGCAATCTCAGTGTTTCTCAAACATTCACAGTAGTTAAAATATAAACATTCAAGTGCGGAAATTTAATAGCATAAGGAAGAGAAAGCACAACACGATATAAGATCGTCCTTGCCTCAAGCTCACAAGCAAGAGGATTCCACTAATGCTCGCTTAATGAGTGGAGCAACACCGATTATAATCTCCTCTCCTTATTGGGCGAGGAATACCCCAGCTCACATTCACATGGTTGAGCCCAACCTATACAACTACACCTTACAGGATGATGCCCCTAGTTCTCCTAATTGGGTCTGAACCAATCTGGTGCATACCTTACAGGATGGTGCAAATCTTAGCTTTTCTAACCGGATTTGAGCCAATCCGGTGCTCTTCTAACCGGGTCTAAGCCAATCTGGTGCACATTACAGGCCAGTGCAATCCTCTTCAGATGATCACACGCCGGGAAAACAATAATAATAAAAATTTTGTGTACAAATAGAAGTGCTGCTTTACTAAGCAGATATGTACAACAATAAGCGCAAATGCACTCTCGTATGATGTGAGTTAAAGCTCAGCAGAGTCTGTGTATTTTTCAAACTAAGTTTGCAATCTTTGAGAATGATGTATCTGATAAAATACCTGAAAGCTTAATCCCTAGAAAAATATTTCTCCAAAGATATTTTTGAATGAAAGTGCAGGAGAACCTAGGGTTTTGCTTTTAAAACAAATTTTGCCCAAATAAAAATAAGAGACCTTTTCAAGCAAATATATGTGAATGAAAATATGCTCAAGCTGCTCTTAACCTACCTAAGGATTTTCTCAAGAAAAATATACTTCAAAATAAATATAGGAGAAGCCTAGAGTAATTTGCTCAAAAGAAATTTTCAATAAAGATAAATGAGCTTTTGAAATCTTGCAATGGATGTGCAAGATTCTCAGGCTATATAAAGTTTATTCCCAAAGATATTTATCAAATAAAATATGTGGGAGAAACTGCAATCTTACTCTCAAAAGATTTTGAAAAGAAAGGATTGAATGAAAGTGAATGATATATGTTCTGAAAAATAAATGCTCTCCAAAAGAATATTTTCAAATAATGAGTGTAGGAGAGTATAAAATGAATGAATCTTAAAAAATATTTTCAGAGGATTTTTCTCTCTAATCTCTGCTTAAAAAATTTGTTATGAGGGGGAATATATAGAGTCTAGAAAAAAATGACCGCTTGAGGACACGCTCGGTATTTTTCAATTTATTTAATTAAAAATTAAACGTGATTAGCGCTGGAAAATAACTGAAACTTGAGAGGTTCGGTCGGTTGACCCTAGCGTCTGTCGGCTAACCTCTCACAACAGATTTGAATTTCAAATAGGGTTCAGTCGGTTGTGGAAGGTGCTGGTTGGCTGAGCCAAGGGCGATTCCGAACCTTCATAGGTTTGGTTGGCTAGCCTTAAGGCTGATCTGCTGGTTCTTGAGGACCGGCTGGCCGAGGTGTTTTTGAACTAAAATGGTCGGTCGGCCGAGGCTTCCTAAAAGGTCAAAAGTGGAGGGACGGTCAGTTGGTCATTTTAGTTCATTTTGGGGATGGTCGCCCGAGCTTGACCAAAACTACCATCTTGCCCTCAAGGCATGGTCAGTCGGCTGAGGTGTTTAAAACGTGACTAGGTCGGCCGACCGAGGTCTTTGTAAAACCCAAGTTTGGCCTTGTCTTTGTCCCTAAGTTCATTTTAAAACCTTGTATGATTTTGGTATTTTTAGAAAAGGTTTTTCATGAACGTGTTGGATGCCTAAGGTCAGTCTACGGTCATTACTGAGCTTCCATTCGCATCATGCATGACATGCATTATGCATTATTACTGGCCCAAATTTAAAACAAAATGCATTACAAATGAATAAAAATTTGTCTTCTTCTTTGCTTTTCTGTCTTCCGTGGAATATGCTAGATGATGTAGACTTTAAGATCTTTAGGCTTCCATTTACCCTTTGTCTTATGTGCATGTCAAAATATAAACCTGTTCAAGCACTTAAAAACACATAAGATCCTTGTGCTTTGTCAGCATCAATGATTACGCGTCAAAATTGCGTAGTTGGGCACTTTAATCCGGTCTTTACGGCTTATATTTTTAATTAAATGTCCAATTATGTCTAATATTTTAACAAAGTGTCGAATTTAGTATTCTTGAGTTTCATTGCACAATTTATGAATTTTTGGTAATTTTTTGTCGTAGGAAAAGTCCCGGGAACCAAAACTGACACTTGTTCGTAATTCATGCATAACTTTTCCGTCCGAACTCCGATTGAGGCGATTCAAATTTCTGGAGAAATAGGAAAGGATTATCTACAACTTTCGTGTTTTGAGTTTTGTGAGAAACTGGCTTCACAAGGGTCAAATATTGCAGTGAACAGAGAGCAAAAATGTGACCCGGCCAAGCAAGTTTCTCACAAAACTCAAAACACAAAAGTTGTAGATAATCCTTTCCTATTTCTCCAGAAATTTGAATCGCCTCAATCAGAGTTCGGACGGAAAAGTTATGCATGAAATACGAACAGGTGTCAGTTTTGGTTCTCGGGACTCTTCCTGCGACAAAAAATTACCAAAAATTCATAAATTGTGCAATGAAACTTAAGAATACTAAATTCGACACTTTGTTAAAATATTAGACATAATTGGACATTTAATTAAAAATATAAGCCGTAAAGACTAGATTAAAGTGCCCAACTACGTAGTTTTGACGCGTAATCACACTTGCTAATCTCTAGCAAATGACGTGAATGAATCTCAGGGCGGTGCCTACAACTTCAAACTCCAGTGATCATGAAATCAATGCACATTCTCCAAGGCACATCACTCATGCAAGTTTCATCATTTATATGTCATTTAAGTGCAGTATACTCACCTGAAGTTAATTAGTGGCACATTCAGAGTTAATGCAGTCATATAAGTCTGAGTATAAACAGGTAGACTCTCGAGGTGTGTGTATGTGTGACTCAATACACCTAGGATACCAGTGGACACCTACAGAACGGTCGCTTTGACTCGGCCTAACCGGTATACCCTCAAAAACACTCAAAAAGAAAGAAGTGGGTTCGCTCATTATATGTGAGGAGGAGTGTTGCGATCAAACATCCCACATAATAAAAGGAACAACGGTAAATGTACGGGGTGGACTAGTCTGGAAAGGATCTAGCCTATCTATGAGGTGTCGGGTCCTTCACCTTAGCATCTTCTCACCTACTCGCCACATCCAACCGAGACCACCCTAGATCAACTTATTCACAAACTTGTCGTGAACACATCTGAGGCATTAACTGGTTGAAGAATCTTCGTACGTAGAGAACATGTGTTGTGTCTTTGACTTTTTGTGATATTTCTGTGGAGCAGACATTAGCATTTCATTTCACACGCATTTTTATTTCTTATCGTTTCTTCTGCTCATTCTTTATTTTTCTGCCTTTTCTTGAACAATTAAGACAATCATTACACTTCGTTTGTTATCTTCATACCATCAACGGGAATTGAGTTCGAATAGTGGTCCATGAACTAAGTCTGTCTCTAGGGGTGGCTCAGCCTTCATATCTTGAGTAGGCTACAAGACCTAGGTTTCTATCTCCCCACTAGAAGTCACCTCTAGGCTAGCAAATCAAAAACAAAGACTAGTGTACAAGGAATCATCCAGAAAAAAGAGATTTGAGTTCCATGAACTCTGATTTGATATTAATGCTCAAAAGGATGATATATAGCTCAAGGATATCTCACAAGGTGTCATAGTCGCCATGAGTGTTCTCTCAATGCTCACAGGAAATCCTAAGTGCAATGAATCACGTGAGTGTGTATTCAACCTCGTGAGATGTCATGTAAATACAGAAAATTATATAACCAAATTAACACGAATGTATTACCAATCAATTATTCATGGAGTCATAAGATCATATAAAGAGAAACTACGCATAAATGACTCAAGTGTGTAGTTCTTAGGTTATATGCAGGTATGTGAAGGGTACGAGTCAATGTTAAGCATAGCATAATTCAATGTAATTCCTCACTACTCTTCCTTTCTTTCTTTCCTTCTTTTTGATTTTTGATGATTTTTTGTTTTTTTTTTTTTAAATATAAAACCCAGTACATATACGTGCATAGTGTCACATGCAAATGCTCACCCCCCAACTAAAATGGAACATTGTCCTCAATGTGAAAACATAGGGGAAATAGAAAAACTGTGCACGGGAAAAGTGGGGCGTACCTGGATGAAGAAATAATGGAAAAGGAAAACTGAACTAAAGGAAATTGTACCTATCAATAAACTAAAAATAAGATAGAATGAAACAAAATGAAAACAAAGGAAAGCAAAACGTCACAGTGTGTCTGGAGGAGGCTCAGGAGGAATTTCGTCCGGTGGGTGCAGATTTATAAATTGAATTGGCGGGTCTCCAAATTTGAGTCGCCATAATGCATCAGCTTTGTTATCTGCACAGAAGTTATCTATGACTAAATCAATACTTCCCACAATATCAGACAACACATTTTCAAATTGTCTTTCTTGTTTTAACAAGAAAGGATCCTTATCCAGTATAGTTTCCAGGAAATATACTTCTTTAAGAACCAGCCTTTGAGGAAAAGTTTTCGGAACAATTACCTTTGGTTCTTCAGAAGCATCAACATTAAAATTTGTACCTGGTTCCTTGAAGGTTAAAGTCTCACCATTCTGCTCAACTTCTTCATCTGGTGCACCAGTCACCCTACCATAGCTGAGATTTGCTTCGACATTGCAATCATTGACATTTGCTTCAATATAGGATGACGGTTCCATGATTGCAATTTGCACTTGAGTATCTGGCTGGGGTTGAAATTGGGATTCATCTATCTCCAAAGCATTCAATAATGTGTTCAGCCTAGTCAATTCGGTGCTTATCTCGTTGATGGCTTGAGAAGTTTTAGAATTGATCACATTTTGGCTTGCTATGAATTGTTGCACGCTAACGGCTAGCTGCTGTATGGAATCTTCCATTTCCCTTCTTTGCATTGGAGGAGGCTGATTTGCAAAGTAAGAGGGTCCCGAGTCTTGGCCAGATGCTGCATGAGGAATGTATTGACTTTGTCCCTGGGGAGATGGCTCCACTTGGTCATTCGTCCAACTGAAATTTGAATGACTTCTACAACCTACATTGTAAGTATCAGAATAAGGTTCATAAGAAATCTCAGAAACCATATACACCGGGTTAGACTGATCAAGCAAAACTTCCTTAAGAGCATGAATAGTTGGACATGCATCAGTCGCATGCCCTGGATCCTCACATATGCTGCATTTTTTAGAAGATGATGGTAAAACATGCATTTCATTTACCTTCTTAAGCTCAATGGAATCTAACCTTTTGGACATCAATGCAAGTCTAGCAATCAAATCATCTACTTCTTCCAATTGATACTTACCACCCCCACTAATACATTTTTGTTTTTCAGATCTATCATACACATCAGAGACATCCCAAGATTGGGCGTTTTCAGCCAAATTATCAAAATAGTCAAAAGCTTCTTCGGGCCCTTTATTGAAAAACTCACCATTGCACATTGTTTCTATAAATTGTCTCATCTTTGGTTGCAACCCCTCATAGAAAAAACTGATAACCCTCCAATTCTCATACCCATGGTGAGGACATGCATTTAAGAGGTCTTTGAAAGGTTCCCAACATTGATAAAATGTTTCCACATCCTTTTGGAAAAAATTCATGATTTGTCTTTTCAAAGCATTAGTTTTTTGCATGGGAAAAAATTTCTTTAAAAACTTAGTTTGCATTTCTTGCCAAGTCCCAATGGATCTTGGCCTTAAGGAATAAAACCAGGTTTTTGCCTTGTCTTTTAAAGAAAAGGGAAACAATTTCAGTCTTATTACCTCTTCAGTGCATGTTCTATCCATGAATGTGGAACAAACTTCTTCAAACTCTTTAATATGCAAATATGGGTTTTTAGATTCAATGCCATGAAAATGAGGTAACAATGGAATCATCCCAGGTTTAAAATTAAAAGCATTTGGATTCAAAGGTAGAATAATGCAAGATGGGGTGCTGGTCCTAACAGGTTGCAAATATTCTCTGAGTGTCCTATTAGGGTTCTCCATATCATGAGGTTCATTTTCAGCCATGATGCTACGCGTGTCAGATGGTGATTCAAGTGAAACAGGTTCACTCGATGATGAGATGGATGAGTCTGTCCTGACTAGTCTAAATGTGTTATCTCTAGCCCAACTAGTCATACAAATTCAGTATAAATGCAATAAAAGCAAACAGGTCAAAGGAGAGGAAGTAGATATCACCCAAGCTGTGAAGACGTTCACAGCTCTATAACACCTCTCTGAAATCTGAGAAACACTTCAATGACACCAATTGGTCCCCGGCAACGGCGCCAAAAACTTGACTCGTTCTGAGTTGTGCTTCCAAGTGCAGAAGTGTCAAGTTGTATCAAGGATGAGTCCAGGATCGTATTCCACAGGGACTACTAAGTATCAAAGTGTTTATAAAAGTTTAGTGAAATCCTGTTGCTGAAAAATGGGTTTTGAAAATCTTTTTTGTCTTTTACGATTTTGAAAAAAAATAGTAAACAAAGTGAGAGAAGCTTAAGTAAACTATCAAAATGAAACTGAAATTTTATCAATTTTCCAAAAATGTAAATCTAATAACGCAACCAAAACTAAATAGATTAACTGAAACAATTTTACCAAACACTCGGGTTACGGTTCAACGTCTGTTTGCTTCCACCGTTTACTAATTTCCTAAGCCTTGCTCATTTTCTTGTTAATCCAATCAAGGCATTAATAAGATGAAATTTTATTACTAACGATCGAGTAAATTGGCCACATCCAAACGGAAGAAAATAAAAACTCTTATTACGCATCAACCGAATTTTATGTAAAAATAAGTTGATTAAAATCCTAGATTAAATCAAGGTTTTGATGTGCCTAACGTCAACAACAAAACAAGAAGTAAGAGCTAGTGATTTATCAACGATTCCTTCAATTTTCGGTTTTAACCAAATAAAAGTTTAACAATGATATCATAGGATAACTAATAAACCATGGAACGCAAACGACATCGACCCACAACCCGAGTTACCGAACTTAGCCACTCATGCTTGCAATAGAAAAAAAATGAAAATCCTACGTCTAATCAAGCAAGTATCAAAATACTCGTTAACTAAAGACAATAACTTTGAACACGAAATTAAAACACGCACCAATAAAAACTCAATCAAACACATACGTAGACAATAAAAACCGAACCTTTAACAAAATTATGAATAAGAAAAAATAATTAAATTAATACGAATAAAATTTATTGCTAAAATTACTTGAGAATTCAAATACTTAATTAAAATAAAATGCAACTAAAACAGTTTTTTTAAAAAATCCAATCTTTCAATTAATAACTAAAACAATGAAAATAAACAATCTTAATAAAAAAAAAAAGAAAAAGAAAAAGAAAAGAAAAGAAAAGAGAGAGAGAGAGAGAGAGCAAAATATCCAGCCATGGAGGTCTTCGGGTGGCTGCAGAGACTCGGGGCTGCTGTGATAAAGCTGCTCGGGTTGCTGTGATGAAGGCTGGAACAGGGGAGCTCCGGTTGCTGCTGTGTTTGCTGGAGTTGCAGCAGGAACAGCTGCTGTGTTTGCTGGAGTTTCAGTTGGTGTCGCAGAGGAGAAGGTGAAGCTGCTGCGGCTGCTCTGTGTGGCTGGTGCGGGAGAAGATGCTGGCTGCTGCTGTGAAGGAGATGCTGCTGGTGGTCTTCACGGGGGCTGGCGGCTGTGATGGCTTCCAGTAGCAAGAGGGGGGAGCTGGTTCGTGGGCTGGAGAAGAGACACGGCTGCTGTGGCTTAGAGAGGTTGCAGAGGGTAGAGCAGAGGGGCAAGAATAAAAGAAAACTGAAGTAGGAGAAGAAGAAGAGAATGAAGAAGAAGAAGAAGAAGAAGAGGGAGAAGAAGAGGAAGATGGAGAGCAGCCCACAGGGCTGTCTGCAAAAGAAGGGAGAAAAGAAGAATAATTTAAAAGATATTGGGGGAAGCCCTAGACCCGGTTTGCATAATTTAAAATAAGCAGTATAGCTCAGGCATATTAAGAAAAGAAGACACACTAATTTTATCATGCATTTAGTCTAGGCATTAAAACACAGATGCTCGCAGCTCAGATATTTTTCAATTTAAGCTCGCAACTCAGATATTTTTCAATTTAAAATTATTCTCCCCCTTAAAAAAACATTTCAAATAATTTTTCATTTTGCTCAAAGAAATTCTCCCCCTTTTGGCATAAGCAAAAGGGCTATGCTAAGTAAAAAGAATTTATTATTTAAAAAAAAATTTCTTAGCAAAATAGAGAAACTCTCCCTTTTTGACATTTTAGGCTCAGAAAAATTCTCCCCTTTTTGATGAAAACATTTGGGCATAAAAACATATATATAATTGGGCATATATAAAAAACTTTTACTTTTGATTTGAAAAATTTTCAAGAATACATACACAACAGTATAACTGGTTCATAAGAAAATGAAAGACATGATACACAAAGTTAGACCAGAAATAGCCACAAACCTTTTGCAGTTCAAGTCACATCATATGACCCGTAAAAGATTGGAGTTATAAATGTACGGCACATGATGTTACATGTAGGTTTGAGCATAAATTTAGGCTAACTAGTTCGCATGTATTTTCATATATAATCAACAGACCAGTTATGCAATATAAACAAACAAAAAATAAGGCAAGAGATAAAGGGTTTTAGGTTTAAAAAAAAATTTCTTGCCAAAAAGGAATATCCCCTTCGAGATATTCAAAAAGTACTGGGGACGATGCTTGCTAAAAAAGAAACTTTAATATAAAGCTAAAGCAAGCATAGTTTTTCTAGTTAAGCAATACAATCATACTTCATAATATAACTAGAAAAGGACAACCATATAGATCCTAAAAATTTAACAATCAAATGCAAGATCATATGGCTACACAAGATGACTATGGCTAAACAACATATTTCAACTTAAGATTTTCAATAAGATTATCACAATTAAACGTATGCCATAGTGAATTCAAAACATATCTAAGCTAAACTATTGGTGAGCGTAATAAGATGGAAATTTATTTTAGATGCTCTCCCTTTTGATTTGAATCCTAGCTTAGATGAATTGGCATGCTTATACTAATCAAGGATTAATTTTATTTAGTGTGCGAGCTAGTATAAGCAATCGTTTTGAAACTTTCTACACAACTAAATGAATATTTATCAACTATATTTATCCCTGATCAGTATAGTCGTCCCTATAGGCAGCAAATGCATCAGAAATAGATGTTAAGGCATACAATAATGATCATAATCAAGAACAATTCATATTTGTTTATAGACCTTTAAGAGCGGGATATGATGTTCAGGGTTTTTAGAAGAGCTTCAGTATTCAAAAAGTTAAGCACGATGCATATGAGTCCTTGAAGTTCTTTCTCTAAGAATGGAGCTTATGCTCCCTTGAACATTCTTAGGCATGCATTTTCAACTGAAGATGAAGATTAGATTTTCATTTTACATTCACTCATTGTTTCAAAAATATTTTAGCATGCTTTTTATCATAATCGTTCAAGCACATGGTTTATGAATTTTGATTATTTTGGGAAATTTCGTTATTTTGGGAAATTTCTAACGAAATTTCAGCAACATGCCATTTGTAAATTAAACATTTTCCCATTTTACCATGTACCTGAAACCTGGTTGTTATCATCACATAAAACAATTTAAGCATATAACAACCTAGAATATCTACCAGCATGCAATTTACATCATTACATCAGCCATGCAGGTGGCTTTCAATACAAGCATGCATTTCAGTAGACAATCAACAGTTCTCATAAAATATATACTATCCATCAAAAGATAATATGAACAATAAATAATAGTGGATAGATATGAGTTCAGTGCATTGTTGTTTTTCATTAAGGCATATGAGCATAAAATATGATTATGAGAGCATTTGATAGAGTCATGAAATTTTAGAGAAAAATGCTCCCCCTGAGTTATGTACTTTACCAACTTATGCCTTTTTCCTTTTTATTCTTCAAAGTTCTTAGCCAAGTGTCTAAAGATTTTCAATGATTTAGACCTAACTTTGAAGGCTTAGGCTTAGAGGACCAAAAAGTCACAATGAATATTTCTTCAGGATCATAAGCTTACTCTGCCTCTTTTATCATGAATTTAAATGCGTGAGAGGCACAAGTTCGAATGGCTTCTAATTTTAACTGTTTGTGCATAAGTCTCTTATATATATGTACCTCCATCAAGATTGAAACCTACAACAATCTTCTTAGCCATTCAGCTCATTCACAAGCTCTAATTGATTTGATTTGATTTAAAGTTTGAGAGCTTATGAAGCGAGATGTGAGAAATACTCTTAAAGATTAAATTTCTATTGAATTTAGAAGAGTATTTAGAGAAAGCAGGACAATTTTTTCAAAATATTTTTGTGATGGTAATCATGTCCAGACGACTTTGGCAAAGAGCATTTGAGAGTATGAATTTCTTAAACACTGCTCTTTGGACATTTCTAGTTGGCCATTACTGAAGGGTATCCTCTAAATATGATCCCGATTTAGAACAAGGATACAATCTAATGAATATGTAAAATCTTTACCGACTGTGATTGTGGTATGGTAAAGATTTCTTATGGAGGATATGAACCAAAATAGAGACTTTTTATATTTGAAGTTCAAAGGGAATATTTTGATTTAACAATAAAACTTGAATTTCTTAGTGAATGCCTCTAATTTTGATTGCGAGAAGGATGCTTTTTAATAAGCACCAGAAGAATAAGGAATTTATGATTAATAGTGCTTAAGCCTAGAGTGATGACTATCATTTTGATCAAGGCTTTTATGTTCAGAAATGAGTTTAGGGATAAATGAAATATAACAAGATGGATCCCCTAAAACTCGAATTTGTGCAATGGACAAAATATGCTTAAGTTGATATTTTTATATTTAAGCATGGGTTAAGCAATAAGAATTATATACCAGACACAATTGCCTTGTCCATTTGGAAGTGGATATCATAGAGCATGCTTCTGAGATTTTTTTCAAGATAATAATTTATGGTTTAAATCTCATAAATGAAACGTTTCAGATATTTTAGCTGATTATGCCTTGAACCTTTGCTTTGAACAATACGGAGGAATGATATTAGATATGTATAGACAAACGTCCCATCTAAGCAGGTGAGATACTCATCCCTTTCCCATTCAAAATTAGTATGCTATAACCAATAATTTTACATTTTCACCAATCAATATGATATGAAGCGTTTGGATTGGATATATTACTTGAAGTTTTGTATTGGCTAGTTTTTCAGGATTCTTAGTATACAAAATTGTGTATAGTGGATGCATATACTAAGTTTTTACATTTTAGGCACAAACCACTTCCTAAGCCTTTTAGTCATTACTACCCCGTATAGCTAATCTTATGCTCTAAGGAAGAATCTAATAATTATTTAATTCTATTTGAATCCTTCCTTCCTCAAGTCCTAAGGGGTTTGCTTTCATGATTACCCATATCATCTCTTTGTCCAAGCCTCTGGCACTTCTAGATAGGCAATTATGTTTAATGTGCCCCTTCCTTTTGCAGTGTAAGCAAGTATTGTATATACGAGAATGATTATGCTTACTAATTCTATATTTAAACGAAGAGGCATGACTGTGGGATTCACGCGATGAACCCTTTTTGAAGGAATTATTTCTTTTAGCTCCAAAGGATTCATTTGTTTTATTCTTTTCACTTGCAACCTTTGATATTATATCGGGATAATATATCATTGTTCTTTCCAAGCAAGTGATTTTCAATATCTTATCAACCTTTTTCTTTTCTAAGGCGGCATGATAATCTTTTAAATTTTTAATTGTTCTGCCAGCCTTTTATTTTCATTCATCAAAAATGTTTTCTGCTTAGATATTCTAACTAGAAATTTATGCATTTTAAATAAAGCCCTTTCTAGTTTTTCGGAGGAAAGCATGCTCTCTACAGCAAAATCAATACATGATTCATTACAAGATATATCACAATAATCACATGAATCATTGCATGCAACATCAGCAGTATTATCATTAGATTCGGCAGATGATTCAACATATGATGTATAGTAGCATTTAGCACAAGAATCATCTATAGAGGTAGAGATAGAATCATATATCTCCTCGTCTGTTAATGCTATAAGACCGCACCTTACTCCATTTTGATCTTTCAAGCTTGGGGCCTTAGGAGTGGTGGTCTCTTCTTTCTTAGGTACTCCATACCTCCTATCCAACTCTTCCCATATTCCCTCGCACATTTACATGCCATAATTTCACGAAAAATATTAGGATCTAAAGCACGATAAAGCATATCCATGGCATTTGAATTTGCATACGCTAAAGTAGTATCATTTTCATTTGTTTGCATACAAATTCCTTTAACAGTTATTTGCCAGGCCCTCCAATCCATTGATTTTATAAAATATGCTCGTCCTTATTTTCCAGGCGGTGTAATTGACACCGCAAAATATTGGAGGCCTAGTAAATGATTGTCCCTCATGGAATGGGGATACACCAATATGAGCCATTACGATCTTTTGCAAAAACCTTTAAGTCTAGTGCAACGAGACTCTGATACTAATTGATGTAATTGGTGTAATTCCAAGAGGGGGGGGGGTGAATTGAATTTTTAAAATTTTCCCTAAGTCAATTTAAAATTGCAGTCAGTATTGCACAACCTAGGGTTTTTCTAAGTGACAACAAACTCCAATAAAATTTAACTGAGTAGAAGTATGAAGCAACTAAAGCAATCTTCGTGTTTCTCAAACACTCACAATAGTTAAAATATAAACATTCAAGTACGTAAATTTAAGTGCAGAAATTTAATAGCATAAGGAAGAGAAAGCACAACACGATATTATTTCGGGGTTTGGCCAACACTGCCTACGTCCCCGCCTCAAGCTTCAAGCAAGAGGATTTCACTGATGTTCATTTAACAAGTGGAGCGACACCGATTACAATCTCTTCTCCTTACTGGGTGAGGAATACCCCAGCTCACATTCACAGGACTGAGCCCAACCTATACAACTACACCTTACAGGGCAATGCCCCTAGTTCTCCTAACTGGGTCTGAATCAATCTGGTGCACACCTTATAGGATTGTGCAAATCCTAGCTCTCCTAACTGGGTCTAAGCCAATCCGGTGCACGTTACAGGCCAGTGCAATCCTCTTCCGACGATCACACGCTAGGAAAACAACAATAATAAAAATTTTGTGTACAAATAGGAGTGCTTCTTTACTAAACAAATATGTACAACAATAAGCGCAAATGCACTCTCGTATGATGTGAGTTAAAGCTCAGTAGAGTCTGTGTATTTTTCAAACTAAGTTTGCAATCTTTGAGAATGATGTATCTAATAAAATACCTCATAGAAAAATATTTCTCCAAAGATATTTTTCAATGAAAGTGCAGGAGAACCTATTGTTTTGCTTTTAAAACAAATTTTGCCCAAATAAAAATAAGAGACATTTTCAAGCTAATATATGTGAATGAAAATATGCTCAAGGTGCTCTTAATCTACCCAAGGATTTTCTCAAGAAAAATATATTTCAAAATAAATATCAGAGAAGCCTAGGGTAATTTGCTCAAAAGAAATTTTCAATAAAGATAAATAAGCTTTTGAAATTCTGCAATGGATGTGCAAGATTCTCAACTATATAAAGTTTACTCCCAAAGATATTTATCAAATAAAATATGTGGGAGAAACTAAATCTTACTCTCAAATGATTTTGAAAAGAAAGGATTGAATGAGAGTGAATGATATATGTTGTGAAAAATAAATGCCCAAAAGTGAATGCTCTCCAAAAGGGCGATTCTAAACCTTTGTAGGTTCGGTCGGTTGGCCATAAGGCTGGTTTGCCGGTTCTTGAGGACCGGTCAGCGAGGCATTTTTGAACTAAAATGGTTGGTTGGCTGAGGCTTCCTAAAAAACCAAAAGTGGAGGATCGATCAGTTGGTCATTTTAGTTCATTTTTGCCCGAGCTTGACCAAAACTACCATCTTTCCTTTAGGGCATGGTCGGTCAACTAAGGTGTTTAAAACGTGACTAGGTCGGCCAACCGGGGTCTTTGTAAAACCCAAGTTTGGTCTTTTTTTTGTTCCTAAGTTCATTTTAAAACCTTGTATGATTTTGGTATTTCTAGAAAAGGTTTTTCATGAACATGTTGGGTGCCTAAGGTCAGTCTACGATCATTACTGAGCTTCCATTCGCATCATGCATGACGTGCATTATTACAGACCAAATTTAAAACAAAATGCATTACAATGAATAAAAATTTGCCTTCTTCTTTTCTCTTCCGTCTTCCTTGAGAGCATGGTCAGTCGACTGAGGTGTTTAAAACGTGACTAGGTCGGCCGACCGGGGTCTTTGTAAAACCCAAGTTTGGTCTTGTTTTTGTTCCTAAGTTCATTTTAAAACCTTGTATGATTTTGGTATTTCTAGAAAAGGTTTTTCATGAACATGTTGGGTGCCTAAGGTCAGTCTACGGTCATTACTGAGCTTTCATTCGCATCATGCATGACGTGCATTATTACAGACCAAATTTAAAACAAAATGCATTACAAATGAATAAAAATTTGTCTTCCTCCTTTCTCTTCCGTCTTCCTTGGAATACGCCAGATGATGTAGGCTTTAAGATCTTCAGGCTTCCGTTTTTTCTTTGTCTTATGTGCGTGCCAAAATATAAACCTGTTCAAGTACTTGAAAACACATAAGATCCTTGTGCTTTGTCAGCATTAAAAACAGGGATCGGACTAAAAAAGTCAACAAGGAGATGCAAGGGGAAAAATTCACATTCAAATCGAATTCAAATTCATCAACAACTGCCTACATCATGACTTTCACACTATTTACAAGAAAGCCTAAACCCATAAAATTACATGCATACCCGTAAAACTACATGAATTACAAACTGAAGGATTTTTAAGAAGAAGAATAACCATTCTTGTTGAATTTCAAGAGACATGATTACAATATAAATAGTAGAGGAAGGCCACCAAATTAGGAAGGCCACAAAATCAGCAAATCAAATCACCACAAAATTAGCAAATCCAATATGTAGATCTCTAGGCTAGAAAACAGGAAACTAAAAACTACTAGAAACTAAGATAGTAATTTCAGATTTAAAAAAAATAGAATTTCCTAATTTATTCCCTATAAATCTGACACCCCCCCTCAAGTTGGAGCGTAGATATCTATCATGCCCAACTTGCTTACAAAGAGCTCAAAACTAGGTCTGAAAAGTCCTTTGGTGAAGATATATGCTAGTTGTTGAGTAGTAGGAACAGAAGGCATGCAAACAACTCCACTATCAATCTTCTCTTTTATGAAGTGTCTTTCAATCTCTACATGCTTCGTGCGGTCATGTTGTATTGGATTTTGAGCAATACTTATGGCAGCTTTGTTGTCACAATACAACTTCATTGGCATGTTCACTGGAATTCACAGCTCTTCAAGAATTCTCTTCAGCCATAGCATCTCACAAACTTCGTTAGCCATAGCCCTAGATTCTGCCTCGCATTGTTCCTTGCAACCACATTCAGTTTCTTGCTTTGCCATGTGACCATATTTCCCTAGACAAAGTACAGTATCCTGATGTGGATCTCTTATTAATAAATGAGCCTGCCCAATCTGCATTAGCGTATGCCTCTATGTTCTGCTGTGTGGTCTTCTGGAAGAGTAAACCCTTGCCCGAGGTACTTTTCAAGTATCTGAGAATCCGATAAACTGCTTCAAGATGTTTATCGTAGGGTGAATGCATAAACTATCTTACCAAACTCACAACAAAAGCAATATGGGGCCGTGTATGTGATAAGTAAATTAACTTTCCCACCAACTTTTGATACCGAGTTGTATTCACTGGATCACTTCCTTGTCATCTCCAAGGAGTGTTTGCTGGCCTACAACCGCTCATCCCAGTCACCTTAAGGAGGTTAAGGACATACTTCTGTTGGGAGACAACAATCCCTTTCTTTGATCGAGCAACCTCCATTCCAAGGAAATACCTCAGAGATCATAAGTCCTTGATCTCAAATGTTGATGGGAGGGAAGTCTTCAATCAGTTCATCTCAAGTACGTCATCTCCAGTGAGAATTATATCGTCTACATACACAATCAGTATCGCTATCTTCCCATCATGTAAATGTCTTATAAACATCGTATGATTACCTTGCCCTTGAGTATACCCCTTACTTTTAACAAACTGAGTGAATTTCTCAAACCAGGCTCTTGGTGACAGTTTTAACCCATATAAGGACTTCTTCAGTTTGCACACCTTTGTGCCAAACCTTTCACCAAATCCTGGAGGGGCATCCATGTACACTTCTTCCTCCAGGACTCCGTTAAGAAATGCATTTTTTACGTCCAAATGTTATAAAGGCCAGTCATGATTAGTTGCAGGTGACAAAAGAACTCTTACAGAGTTTAGCTTTGCAACTAAGGCGAATGCCTCCAAGTAATCAATGCCATAGGGCTGAGTGAATCCCTTGGCAACCAATCGAGCTTTATACCGTTCTAGAGAACCATCGGATTTATACTTGACTATAAACACCCATTTGCACCCTACAATTGTCTTTCCTCTTAGTAGATCAACTAACTCCCATGTGCTATTTTTTTCAAGAGCTTTCATCTCCTCGAAGACAGCCTCCTTCCACTCAAGAACTTTTAGAGCATCCTGCACAGTATTAGGAATCTCCATACAAGACAACTATGAGGTAAAAGCATGAAAAACAAGTGAGAGATTTTCATATGACACATAATTGGACAATTGATGTTGGGTGCAAGACCTCACACCTTTCCAGACAGCAATGGGAAGTTTAGAATCATCGAACTCAGGATTGGAACCAGACTCGGGTTTAGAACTAGAGGGCTCAGAACTCGAAGACGAAATGGATTGAACATGAGGTAAAGGCTTGGTGAGGACATTGCCTGGAGGGTTTACGGATTCTGTACAGTGCAAAGGATTGGAAGACCCTTTCTTTGGAGTTTTCCTTTGTCGTGAGTAGACAATGTCAAATGGTACCAATGCTTTGGTGTTTTTTTTTGTTTCTCCTTTGTTAGTCATTATAGGATCATGAATATCATGAGATGGCACTGCAAGAAGACCTGCCTTTTGGTATCAAAAAAACTTGACTCACTTTCTCCTGGTATAATAAAGCTTGGGTTTTCATGTTGAATAATCAAAGTTGGAGAAGGATCATTTTGCAAATCTTCAATCAGGAAAAAATCATGAAACAGAGCCGAATCTTTGTTTTGGTTCCTCCCTGATGATGAGGTGTAAAATAGGGACGTAATTCAAAGAATGTAACATCCATGATAACAAACATTTTTTTGGAAATGGGTTCAAAATATTTATACCCCTTTGAGTGGGAGCATAACCAACAAACACACATTTTGTGGCTCAGGGTTCAAGTTTTCCTTGATTATGACTATGAATATGAATAGAAGCGGTACGACCAAATATATTTAGTGGTAAAGAAGAAGACGGCCAATTTGTTGGATAAAACTTATGAAAAACATCAAAAGGTGTTTCAAAGCTTAAAACCTTATTAGGCGTTCAATTTATGAGATATGTAGCAGTAAGAACGGCTTCACCCCAAAGATATTTAGGTACCTGATTGGTAAAAAGCAATGCCCAAGCTACTTCCAATAAGTGTTTGTTTTTTCTTTCAGCCAAACCATTTTGTTGCGGAGTGTGAGCACAAGAACTTTGATGAACAATTCCTTTTTTAAGAAAATATTGGCCCAAAATGTTTTTGAAATATTCTCGGCCATTATCACTCCGCAATATTTGAATATTCTTTTGAAATTGTGTTTGCACCATGTTGCAAAAATTTTTTAAAATTGCTTCCACTTCAGATTCTTCCTTTATCAAATAAACCCAACTTAATCTCGTGTGATCATCAATAAAGGTCACAAATCATTTTTTGCCAGAATACTTAGATGTTCTACATGGGCCTCAGATATCACTGTGAATCACAGTAAATGGTATAGTTGGTTTGTAGGGTTGGGTGGAAAAGGATGCATGATGATGTTTAGCAATCTGACAAACTTCACATTGAAAAGAAGATGAACTTTTATTCCGAAATAAATTGGGAAACAAGTATTTTAAATATTGAAAACTAGGATGGCCTAACCTATAATGCCATAACATGATATCATTATCTTTGAAAACAGAAACAGAATTTAACCAAGTACTTTGACATTGTCTACTCGAGTTAGGTCCATCGTCAAAATAATAGTCCATCTTTTTTCTTGAAACTCACAATAAGAAGAGTAGAAATTAGCTTGACATTGATGATCAGAGGTAATTTTACTGATGGACGACAAATTGCAAGACAAATTTGGAACGTGGAGCACATCATGGAGAGTTAACAACGAAGTGACTTTGATAGTTCCTATCTAGGAAATTACCAAGAGTGAACAATCTGCAATTTTGACCTTTTCATTACCTGCACACAGACTATAGGATGAGAGCAATTTGGAGCAACCAGTCATATGATCAGTTGCGCCAGAATCAATTATCCAAGAATGAACAGAATTAGGAATAACACCCAAAAACGCAGTAGCAAGAGAGTTACCCTTTTGTACCAAAGAACAAGATGGGGTTAAGGACAGTTTTGGAGATTGAAACAATTTGTACAGGTGCTCTAATTGCTCCTTGGTAAAAGGGACTGCATCCGAGTTGGTAGAAGGCTCTTGAGTCTCTTCTGCAGTGGCTTGGTGGGTGTGACTGTCTTGTTTAGATTTTGGCTTCCAATTTGATGGTTTACAATGAAGCTTCCAACACATCTCCTTCGTATGCCATGGTTTTTTGCAATGCTCGCACCACGGTTTCTTATGCTTGTCGTTGTCAGAATTAACACCTCTTGACACAAGAGCAGAGCTCTCAGGTTCCAGGTTAAAACCAGGTTTGGTGTTGCGCAGCATGATTTTTCTCCTCGACTCCTCACGTCTAACTTCAGAAAAAACTTCCCGAATAGGGGGCAATGGCTTCCTGCCATGGTTTTAAATAAAGGCCGCGGCCGTTATGTAATGGTTTTTTGGGTTGCCGATACCGTTACACAACGCGAAATCGGTGAGAAGAAAAATCATGGCCGTAGCGGCCGTTACGGACCGCGACCGTTATGTAAAGGCCGTTACGTAACCGCTACAGGACCGTTACACCAAAACTTTTAATTTATTTTTTACTTTTTCTTCTCACTTTTTCCCTCTCTTTCATAAATCATTCTCAATATACCAAGTGGCGAGAGGGGGGAAAGATTATAATGAGGATGACAATGATACAAATTGAATATTTCTTTAACTACTTAAAATAGATGCATTAATTAATAATTTGAAAATACTAGTTAGGAAAATATTTTATTTTGATAATATTAGTAATGTGATATTTATGTTCTATATTTATCAACTTCAACCATCTTTCTTTTCTAGTTATTTTATATTTGTATTATTTGTATGTCTTATGTGTCTGATAGATTAATAGAGTGTATAATGTATTTTGTTCTATTAATTAATTTAGCACACATAAGAGATCATCACAGATAAGAACAATGAGAAGTATAAATACACACGCACGTAGTTTTTCTATCAATGGTGGTTTAAAACAAATGTAAAGTTGTTGCCCTTACCAAATAACTTAGTTACTCGAACTAAAGGATCCAAAATACACTAAAACTCTTTTTAAGAAGGGCTAAAAGCTTAAAACATGCAAGTATGCTAATATGCACAAGGTTGTGCATGCGTTAAGAAAATTCACGGCCGTTACACCCGCTTCCCATTATGTAACATCCACTACTCCCGCTTCCCATTACACCTATTACCGTTATGTTATGCTACCCGCAACTGCGATTTAAAACCATGCTTCTTGCTGAGAATGCGGCCTCTGACCTTGTCCAAACTCCGATTAAGACCGGCTAAAAACATGTAAACCCTGTCGTTTTCCTCTCTCTTCTTGTGGCGAGCGTGGTCGTTCAAATTCTCCCAAACATTATCATTAAACTGATCAAGTTCCTGCCATAATGTTACCAATTCGTTGTAATAAGTAGTAACATCACGATCATTCTACTTGGAGCTCCAGAGTCGAGTTTTTAACTCAAATATTTGAGAAGAATTCTCTAGGTCCGAATAAAGATCTCGAATGGCCTCCCAGACGTCTTTAGTAGTGGGAAGAAATAGGTGGCTTCTTGCCGAGAATGCGGCCTCTGACCTTGTCCAAACTCCGATTAAGACAAGCTAAAAACATGTAAACCCTGTCTTTTTCCTCTCTCATCTTGTGGCGAGCGTGGTCGTTCAAATTCTCCCAAACATTATCATTACACCGATCAAGTTCCTACCATAATATTACCAATTCGTTGTAATAAGTAGTAACATCACGATCATTCTGCTTGGAGCTCCAAAGTCGAGTTTTTAACTCAAATATTTGAGAAGAATTCTCTAGGTCTGAATAAAGATCTCGAACGGCCTCCCAGATGTCTTTAGCAGTGGGAAGAAATAGGTGAGGTTTTCCAATGGCTGGTTCCATGGAATTGATGAGCCAAGCAATAATAAGAGAATTTTCGGACTGCCATTTTTTTAGATCAGGGTCACCAGCAGTAGGTTTCGATATTTTGCCAGTCAAATGCACTATTTTGCCTCTACCATCGATCGCAAATTTTACGAACAGAGCCCACTCGAAATAGTTGTGCCCATTGAGTTTTGTAACTGTGAGATAAAGGGCTGAATTCTGGGAACAGTAATCAGCAGATGCAGACCTGGGAGGAATGGTGGGATTGGGCAGAATGGTTTCGGAATTACCTGGAGAGCCGGTAGGATTTCTTTGGGCGCCAGTCATTGCCAACTTATACGACATCATCAGAATAAAGAACAAAATAGAAAAAGAGCATGAGGCTCTGATACCATGAAGGACTTTTGAGAAGAAGAATAACCATTCTTATTGAATTTCAAGAGACACGATTACAATATAAATGGTAGAGGAAGGCCATCAAATTAGGAAGGCCACAAAATCAGCAAATCAAATCAGCAGATCTCTAGGCTAGAAAACAGGAGACTGAAACTAAAAGAAATTGAAATAGTAATTGCAGATTTAAAAAAAATAGAATTTCCTAATTTATTCCCTAGAAATCCAACACAAACAAACCCCTACTTTATGCAAATACTGCAAACAAGCCTCCAAATACACATAATCTATCTTAATTAAATTAAACACATAGGGGTAAGGCTGCGTATACTGTGACAGCCCTCCCCTTACCCTCGCGAAGCGGGGAGCCTTATGGCCCTGGGACACCCTTTGGAGGATCAAAAGGGAGAAGCAAACTTGGACTTTTTGAAAGCCAGCACTTGAATGAGACAAGAAACCATGTTTCATTGGCAGCAACATAGACTTTACTTGAGAATTAGCATCAATGACCTCATTGGGGATGACAAATCCTACAATAGGAATGTTTGAAAGACTTTGGGCGTCTTCAAACACATTTGTTGCTTGCTTGTAGTGTCTGCTCTACAATAGGAGTAACTTTGACATGATCAATAATCTCATATTCTTTGTCCTGGTTGGTTCATTGCCTGTCGCTGGATCCTCTAGTCTTACCCCTGAAATGGTCCAGCAAATGATTATGTCAGCTTTCTCCGCCTTGGGGCTTCAAGGTAATACTTCGCATAAGTCTTGACTTATTGATTTTGCTGCATCCAATCATATGACCAAATCATCTGATGCATTGTGCAATGTTCGTCCATATCATGGTTCGTCACAAATTCAGGTAGCTAATGGGAGTCATTTAGCTATTAATGAAATAGGGGATATCAATCCTTCATTCAAAGATGTTTATGTATCTCCTGGACTGTCTAATAATCTTATTTCGGTTGGCCAGTTAGTTGAAAAAATTGTGATGTCCATTTTTCTTGTGATGGTTGTCTTGTGCAGGATCATGTGTCGAGTAAGATACTTGCGAAGGGGCCTAAAGTTGACAGCCTTTTTCCACTGCAGTTTTCTATTCCTAGTAGTTTGTCTTTGACTTGTGTGATAGTTAATACTCCGAGTAAAGTATGGCATAAACGTTTGGGCCATCCAAACTCTGTTGTGTTGTCTCGTATGTTAAATTCTGGTTTGTTAGGCAATAAAAAACATGTTTCTAAACACTTGTCATTTGATTGTTCAGTATGCAAACTTGGTAAGAGTAAGACTCTGTCGTTTTCTTCTCAGGGTAGTCGTGCGGAAGAATGCTTTGATATTGTGCATAGTGATGTGTGGGGCATTTCTCCTATAATTTCTCATGCTCGATATAAATATTTTGTGACATTCATAGATGATTTCAATCGGTATACATGGGTCTATTTTCTTCAGGCCAAATTTGAGGTCCTATTTGTTTTTCAGAACTTTGTCGCATATATTGAGAACCAATTTTCTACATGTATTAAGATGTTGAGGTCCGATTCTGGTGGAGAGTACATCTCCCACGAGTTTCATGATTTCTTACATCACAAAGGAATTGTCTCTTAGCATTCTTGTCCTCATACTCCTCAGCAAAATGGGGTGGCAGAACGAAAGAACCGACACCTCTTGGATGTTGTTTGCACCTTATTGCTTGAATCATTTGTCTCGTCTAAATTATGGGTTGAGGCATTATCTATTGCAGTATACTTAATTAATAAACTGCCCTCTCAGGTCTTGAATTTTGATTCTCCTTATTACCGATTGTACCATCAACATCCAAGCTATCTTAATCTGCATAATTTTGGATGTGTTTGCTTTGTTCATTTACCTCATCATGAATGTCACAAACTCTCTACTCAGTCTGTTAAATGTGCCTTTATGGGTTATAGTATTTCCCACAAAGGTTATGTTTGCTATGATTCTTGTGCTAACAAATTTTGTATATCTCGTAATGTTGTTTTCTTGGAGAATCAATGTTTCTTTCCTACACATGTTAAGTCGTGTCTGAGATTAGTATTCTACCTTGTTTTGATGAATTGCCATCTCATTCTGATCGGTTCAAACCCGGACTTGTGTATACTTGACATCGACCAACTCTGCCTCTTCTCGAGACTGACCCTTCATCTGAAACTGTTCCGACGACTTCTCCTGAGATTGACATGACATCCGAGATAGGTCCAATCAGTTCTCCCATGCCTCCTGAGCCTACTCGAGTTTCACGTCCTCTTGTTCGATATGATGATTACCACACTTCTTTTAACACTACTTTGTCGTCTATTTCCATTCCTACATGCTTTTCAGAGGCTATTAAGCATGAATGTTGGCGAAAAGCGATGGATGAGGAACTTTAGGCTCTCTAGGACAATCATACTTGGGATATTGTTCCTTGCCCCTCTACTGTTAAAGCCATTGGTTGTAAATGGGTTTTCTTGGTTAAGCTTCGCTCTGATGGGACTCTAGATAGGTACAAGGCACGCTTAGTTGCACTTGGAAACATGCAAGAATATGGGGTGGACTATGAGCAGACATTTGCTCGTGTGGCAAAGATGACTGCAGTGCGTACGATTCTTTCGATTGCCGCCTCTCAAGGCTGGCCACTTCACCAGATGGACGTAAAAAATTCTTTTCTTCATGGTGATCTCAAAGAGGATATTTACATGAGTCCTCCTCCAGGTTTGTTTTCTTCTTTGTCTTTCGTGGTATGTAAGTTAAAGTGATCTCTCTATGGCTTAAAACAAGCTCCCCGAGCGTGGTTTAAAAAATTCAGGTCTATTTTGCTTCGTCTCTCCTCTGTTCAAAGACAATATGACTCTTCTTTGTTTCTATGCAAGACTCCAACTGGTCTCGTTCTCTTACTTGTATATGTGGGTGATATTGTCATTACTGGCACCGACTCCAACTTGATTGATCACCTTAAGCAAATCTTCAGGCTTCTTTTCATATGAAAGATCTTGGTCCTCTTACATATTTTTTGGGTTTGGAAGTGCACACAAATTCTTTAGGTATATTCTTGAATCAACGCAAAAATACCCAAGATTTGATTGGGCTAGCCGGTCTTCAAGATTCGCCTTCGGTGGATACTCCTATGGAAGGTCAATTAGAAATATTGAAGTGAGGAGGTTGATCTTCTTTTTGATCCCACTGTGTTCCGACAGTTGGTAGGGAGCTTGAACTATTTGGCTATTACTCGGCCTGATATTTCCTTCGCTGTCCAGCAAGTTAGTCAATTTATGCAAACTCCTCGCCACCTTCATTTAGTTGCTTTTCTCCGTATTATTCGATATCTTTGGGGGTTACCTGGTCGTGGGTTGTTCTTTCCAACTGGCTCTTTGCTTCCCCTTGTTGCTTATAGTGATGCGGATTGGGTCGGATGTCCTGTTAATTGGCTGTCTATCATGGGTTGGTGCATGTTTCTTGGTGATTTTTGATATCTTGGAAAAGTAAAAAACAAGCTCGTATTTCTAAATCCTCTACTGATTCCGAATACCAGGCAATGTCTACTACATGTTCAGAGATTGTCTGGCTTCGTGGGCTTCTGGCTAAGCTTGGTTTTTCTCAATTTGATTCTAACTCCTCTTCATGTTGATAATACTAGTGCCATTCAAATAGTTGCTAATCCTGTTTATCATGAGCGTACAAAGCACATTGAAGTAGACTGTCATTCTATTCGAGAAGCCTTGGACACTCGGATTATATCTCTGCCTCATGTTTCTTCTCACCTCCAAATAGTTGACATCTTCACGAATGCTATGACACGACAGCACCATCAGTTTCTTGTGGGCAAATTGATGCTTCTAGATCGGTCAACATCAATTTGAGGAGGGATGTCAATCAGATATAGTGCCATAATTAGTCTCTCTATTTATGGCATGATTTTATATTATTGCTGTAGATATTCTGTGATTAGTAGGCTGATTTTAGTTGATATTCTGTAATTAATAGGCTGATTGTAATTGCCTTATTTAGTCTCCTAGATTGCTGTAATTGCTGATTTTCAGCCTTGTGACTGACGTTTCTATTTACTATATCATACAAGAACCCTCACAAAGAAAGGTATTCAATTTAATTGACAATCATCCAACCAAGAACCAAGGAGTACTTGGCCAATCATCATAGGTAGGATATCACACCAAACATTAGCCAAATATTAGGGATTCAAGGGGGCCAACGGCTGGAATCGTTTTGGCTGGTGCGTGACTGTTCCAGTGATCAGAAGGCAATGAAATTACAGGGGAAGGGGCGTCAGGGTGTTCTGTCTTTGATGGTGTGGGTGGTATTGCAGGATGGTGGCTGGAAAGTAGTGTTCGAGCAAATGGGGACACAGCTGGAATTTCATAAAAAGATCAGAAGCTGCACAACTGCTTTTTCGGTTTTCTTTTTTTAATTTAAACTGAAACTTCAGAACAGAAATGATGAGATGAGAAAGTAACAGAGAAGGTGAGATTTATGGAGATAAAGGAAGAAGAAGAATAAGAAGAAGAAGGGTGAAAAACAGAACAGAGAAAGAAGGGAGGATTAATACAGAACAGAGAGAAGAAAGAAGGAGAAAGGGAAGAAGAAGAGAAGAGGAGAAGAGTGAGGGAGAATGGATGGACTGAAAGCTAGAGAACAAGAAGAGAAGAAAGAAGAAGCGGCAGATAGGGAGCTAGAAGTTACAGAACAGAAGAGAAAAGGAAAGGGCAGGGCAGAAGAGAAGAGAGAAGGGGATGATGGGGGGATTGAATGGAAGAAGTTGGGCAAATGATGCAGGAGCAGCATCAAGGTTCTGCAGCCATGGGGAAGTTAGAAGAGATGAAGGGGAAGGGAGAGAGGAGATACCACGGGGAAAATTCACGTTCAATTCTAATTCAAATTCGTCAACAATTGTCTACATCATGACTTTCACACGCTATTTACAAGAAAGCCTAGACCCATAAAATTACACACATACCCCTAATACTACATGAATTACAAAGAAACCCCTACTTTATGCAAATATTACAAACAAGCCCCCAAACACACACATCTTAATTAAACTAAGCACAAGTAAACTACTAATTAAACCCAACAATTGTCAATCCAATTCTTTTTAAGTAGTCTCCAACATGGATCTTCCCAAGGTCTTCTTATCCTACATCATTTGGATTACCATCCAAAGGGACCCCTAAATACATCAAAGGCCACTCAAATACTACATCCCACCAAAGAAGCTGACTCCGAAGATATATTAGAACTAAGACAATACCTGCAATCCACTCTTCCCAAAATTTATTTTTAAACCTGAAACTCTCTCAAGAAGTTGCAAGGTAGCAAGCATATTCAAAAAAACACTCTATGATCACGTAAGAAAAAAATAGTATCATCTGAAGATGTGACACCATTACCCCCCTCACCCCCACCCCAATCTCTTTAACAAGACATCTTGCCACAGCCCTATCAGCCAACCTGCTCAAGACATCTACCCAAAAAAAGAAGAAGGAGAAAACGGATCCTCTTTCCTAACACCCCTCAAATCCCTTAAAACATACCTATGGTTCTCCATTAATGATAATGGAAAATGATGTATTTGACAAGTTCCCCTCATCCAAGACCTACATCTCTCACCAAAACCCTTCCTATCAAAGATCTTACCCAAATAATTCCAACTAGCTTATCAGAAGATTTTTCAATATCCAATTTAAACACAAACCCTTCTCTTTCCTCGACGAACATCGTCCAAGACCCCATTAGCTATTAGAATAGCATCTACAATCTGTCTACCCCCAACAAAAGCACTCTAGGCCATTCAGATATTTTAACTTTTCCTCTGTTTCCTTCATTCTCTTAGCAAGTAAATAAAGGGCGAGAGATGGGATGTAAATCATTTTGTTCTCTTACAAGTTTTTTCTGCTCTGTATATGCACCTGCAAATCTTTTTATTATTACCATTTTAAGTACTTTTTTTTTCCTTATTAAATGTAAGTGAAATGTTCTCATATCAATGTTCAGAAAAATCTAGCTGTTAGCTTTTAATTATTATTGCTATTAACATGAAACCATTTGGTAATTTCAGTGATCTCTATGTATGCTTAATTTTTTATTTTTTATTTTTTTGACATTTAAGTATGCATTAGGTTTTCTAGTTTCCCTGTTTCATTTCTTACCATACATGCATGTTCTATGCTGCCCCCATCCCTTCCCTCGCTCTTTCTATTGTTCTATACTTCTAAGTTTGAGTGTGCATTATATGTTTGAATTAGTAACTGTTGCTCAATTTGTAGTGAGTGCGAAAAATGCATTGCCCTACTTGAAGAATCAGTTTGTGTTCTCCTTCAGTCTTTGGAGATGGAGGGGACTGATTCAGATGTCAGTAAAGGTGATTTTGTGTGGCAACTGCCAGACGGAGTAACGTGTGCATCATTTCTGCGAAGGATTTATGAGGAGGTATGTGAGGATGGTGCAACCATGTTATTTGTGATGGGCATGCGTCTTGATTATTTAGTCTTTCAATTGTTGCTTTAAGAAAAATGAAAACATGCATTTTCAAGTCATTGTTGTTGGGAGCCTGATTCTCTTCTGACATGGAAGATATGCCCTTTTTCTAGGGTCAGTTTTTTGGCACTTGGCAGCCAAAATAGCAGGCTGGATCAGGACACTCCAGTTGTTTTGGCATATTAACGTGCTGCCTTCTCTTGTGTGCTGGATCAGCTGTCATGCTGAAGAAACCTTACATGTAGAGAACTGTTATAGAACAATAAACTGGTATTTATAGCAGGGATCTCCAAAACTGCTATGGCATCCCTTAGCCTATTGTAACTTTTGTCTATAGTGATCTTTTGATGCACTTTTGGGTTTATAATTCAGAATCCATTGGTGGGCACTTGCTGGTACTTTTTAATATGTGGTTATAGATATTAGATTTCAATTCAAACTTTTCACAAAGACTCGTATTAAAGGATAATAATGCTTTATGTATTTATGATGGCTCATCTTTTCTTGGATTTTTTTTCCCAGGGGTCATTTGATCTATCTTTTGTTATTCTTTTTTCAGATAAGACAGCAAAAAGATGTCTTTGGTCGACACAGTTACAAGTTTTTATCTAGTTACATATGGATTTATTCAGGATATGGTCCCCTTCAAACAGGCATTAAAAGGTGGTGATTAGGTTCTCATGTTCTATGATAATTGTCATTATTAATATCATCAAATGATGATCTCTGGATTTGGATCCTTTCTGTTCTATTTATAATTTCAGACCTCATGTAACAGTAAATGAAACCCTTCAAATTTCAATTCGCAGGGAAATAGATGAAGCTTTGAAACCAGGCGTGCATGCTTTAATAGATGCCTGTTCAAAAGATGATCTTCAACGTATTCATACTTCATTTGGAGGTAAGCAATCTCAACCTATCTGGGGTATGAGGACTTCTAGTGAGAGAATCATGCCTTTCTCAAGTCTCTTCTGACCCCTTCTCTCTTTTTTTTTTGTCCCCTGCAGAGGGTCCTTGCCGAAACAGACTGGCTACATTGCAACATGATTACAAAGTGAATTTTCAATATGAGGGCAAAGTTTGATTTGGATGTTTCCCACCTTATATCAGCCAAAAATGGTCTCTTTTATTCCCGAGACTGGGGAGATGTACATTGTGATATTGTTTTTGGTAGATGCAGGTTATATTGGATTTATTTTTTCTCTCTGCTGTCAACAAAAGAGTGTATAGAAAACGAAGACCATTTCATTCAGCTGAAACACACCAAAATTCCCAACTAGCTTCAAGTCCAATGATCAACTAATGTGTATATACAGGCAGTTAGGTTTGTATCATTTTTATATTTCATGTGTAAAATGGCTCTATAATCAATTTTGAAATGCATATTCTGATGTTTAGAAAATAAAATCCCATCTCTTTAATGTTTGGGTTTCAGGCTGGTTGATTTTTGCATTGTTGATGCAAATGAACTTATAAATTGCTAAATCCATTGGTTTGGTTTGTTCTGGTTATACCCTTTATCTGGAGTTTTTTAATGGATGGATATTGGAGATCGTTAGGACTTGTTTGCTTGCAAAAGATAGATTTTATCTTTTATATTTTCTGTTTAGAGCCTTCTTAACCCAGGATAGCTAAAAGGTTGAGATCTGGATTTGGCCGCCTAAATCAAACTCAAAAAACCCTAGTGAGAGAATAAGGGGCTTAATCTTTCTTCCTTTTCCTTTTTTCTTTTTTCTTTTCTTTGGGTCCAATTCAAGAGAAGAGATGTTTTCTTCATACTTGTACACATTTACGTTACAGATGGAAACAAGTACCTACTGCCAACCATAGAAAGCAAAACAATGCATGTAGAATGAAAATGACTTCAGGCTGTGTTTAGTCATGGAGTTCAAATTTAAAGCTTAGAAAATGTCTATTCTCTCTCTCTCTCTCTCTCTCTCTCTCTCCAAAACAAAAATCCTGATTTTTTATGAGGGTGGATTCTACTCAATGGATGAACTGTTGAGAATATATAATTCTATTTTTTAAAAAATTATAAAATTTTCAAGTTAATTTCTTTTTAAATGGGTTTTTTTATCGAAAAAAGAAAAAAATAGGAATTTTATATCTGATATTTAACTTTAAGAGTCGAAATTAAGTTTGACATTTCAAGCCAAAACAGCTCCCTATTGGTTAAAAAGTTTGCTGCGTCAAAGTTGCGTGTTCAAGATTTAATGTGCCTTCTAATTTTACAATCTCTTCTTGGGCGCGTGTGGAGCAATGTAAGTTTGAGGACTTGGTACTTGCAACTTTTAAGCAAAGTTATATGCTTTTGAAAGTATGTGTATGAATATGAAAAATATATTTAGAGTTTTCTTGACCTTCTTGCAAATATTAATGAAATGAATACAAGATTAAAATTTAAGAGAATCTATTATGGTCTTGATTCAATTTTGGAAAGGCATTATTTGATTTAGTGATCTTGTTCTATAAAATGAGCCTTTCAAGGTCTTCATGGTACGGGACAATGTGGGATTGTGGCACGATTCCGAATTAAATATTCTAACCTTGTGTTTGGGAGAAAGTTTGGATTTGGATTTGTCTAAATTTAGATAAAATGTAATACAAAATTATATTAGCGCATTTGGGAGGATAAATTTGGAAAACTAGATTTGGATTTAAGTGAATTTAAACAAATTTCAATATAATTTTACACTACATCTTATTCAAATCTAATACAACTTCAATTGCAAGACCTCTCCAAATACAGAGTGAATTTTATTCTAATTCACACAAATTCAAGTTCAAGTTTCAAAAAATCTATATTCCAAGCACAACATATTTTTAAAATAATTTTTAATCAACAGATAAGAATGACAGACAGGTTTCTAAATGAATGGTACACAATTTTTCCTCGTAGTTATAATATATAACTAATAATTATTGACCGAAGAGTATCAACCACATATTATCTATTTGATTATTACATAGTAACCTACGCAAATCAAACAATTGTCAAGTTAAACTACATAAATTATTAAATAATAGATTACACTTACTACTATTAATAATAGGGCAAAAATCGTTGAGGGTGCATTAATAATTTTCAGCAGACAAAGACAACAAAAATAATAATACCTAAGTAGCTAGTTATTACACACTAGTCCTTCCAATGTGGAATTTTATAAATTGTGACATGATTAAATTTCAGTGGTCACCACATTCACCACAACCAAAAAAAAAACAAACCATCAAGGGCGCATTAGTAATTTCTCAAAGCTGATAAAAACAACAAAAACATTAATAGGGTATTATATATATTGAAGCAAAAGTAATTAGTAAAGCAGTAGAGCTGAAGCGCGTCATATCCCAATGGACTATGGAAGAAGAAGATCTTCCTTCTTCGATGGATTCACTCTGTACCCTCTTCCCTACCCCGTCCTTCTGATTCTCGCCGTGATCTCAATTTTTCTGGGCATCCAGTGGTTCTCCGACTACGAGTCCGTCGTGGAAGCCGCCGAGGAGCAGACCAATTGGATCCTCCTGGCCACGCCGGTGGTGCTGATCCTCCTCGTCCGGTGGCTCTCTTCAATAGAGGACCCCGGCAGCTTCTTCAGGTACTCTCCCTACGACCGCCGCCGCCGCACCCACCACCTCCAGCCGGAGGGAAGCTCGCCGTGGGGAGTGGCCGCCCTCATCCTCCTCCTCCTCGTCTTGGTGCAGTACCAATCTGCTTTTCATGATAGCTGGTTTTTTTAATTATATATATATATATATATATATATTTATACATAGATATAGAATTACATCTATATGAATTTATATATTTTATGTATATGATTTGTATTTTTGCATAAATGGGTTGTGTTTAATTAGAAGAGATAGGTGATTAGTTAATTGGGTGTTGTGAAAAAATAGTATAGTGAGGGGCTGTGTTTGGATTGTGGGAAAATGTTCATTAAGATTTTGTTTTTGTTTCTTTTTCATTTGCAATTAAGGAGGATATGCTATGAATATATAATTAAACATCATGTGGGTGTTTCTTAATTTTGCTTTATGATTAGCTGCAACTTCTTCTTTTTTTCCCCTTATATGTATATATATATTTTAAAAAATAATGAAGGCAATATTTAGATGTATGAAAAATTTAGGCACAAATAATTAGATTTTAAAGCTCATAAATTTAGAAATTTTTTGAATAAATGTGAGTGGCATCACGGCCATTCATTTATTGGATCACATTAATAGAATTGGTAAAATTATATTTTGAAAAAATTTAGAATTTAGATTTATATTAAATTTGGATAAAAATAGTATAAAATTATAATGAAATTTATCCAAATCCATCTAATTTAGATTTAAAATATAAAAATTATGCTCCCAAGCATAAAGCTAATTTCATTTTCCTCGCATATCTACTTTTGACCTCTCAAGATCTGAACGCTAGATGCTAAATAATAAAATTTTAAATTTTAATTATTAAAATATCTTCTATGAAGTAAGAATTTAAATTTATATATTTATTTATTTGGTTAAAACCATCACTACTTTAAAGAAAAAAGAGGAAATGCTTTGTCAATTACAATATTAGGAATTTATTTATTTTTATTTATCTATTTGTTTAGGTTCATAATTCCAAAGTGAGGAACATTATTCTTCTTTAACTTGTGCAATGAGAATGCTTTCTTTCCTCATCACTTCAATGGAAACCAAACACTTGTTAGTGATAGATTAGATGGGGCCAAGACTTTTGACACAAAAATTCATTGGTGGAAGGTCATGACTCACTCATCCACTTGACTTGGTGCAGTGTGAATGAAATAGAACAAGACAAAAGAAGGTGCTACACACCTTTGCCCTTTGAAGTTTGAATCATTCATTCTTCCCTCTTTCATTATTATTATTATTATTGTTGTTATTAAAGTACACTTTCATTAAAAGAAGTCATGTTCAACCCCTATGCATACCTTTTCTAAATTCATTTAATTGATTGCATTTCATATTATTAGGTGTTCTTCCTATTCAAGAATTTAAAAAAAAAAAAAAAAGAAATAGGAAAGGTTATTGCTAATTAATGATACAAATAATTTAGTGTCTTAGAAGACATCTCAATGATCAAAATTTGAGATAAGATTGTTGAAGTTTTTGAGTTTGAATCTTAGAAGAGGTGTTTAGGGATATGGGATAGAAGATAGACCTAAGTCCAGTATGAACTTTCAATTAACGAGAAAAAAAAAATATTGATAAAAAACAATACCCTAATTAAACATTAGGATTCAAATTTTGAACGATACATTCATCTGTAGTCCTAATAAATTAGTTCAAGTATCTAAAGATCGGGAAGATTAATAGTCGAACACACACATATATACACATATTATTAATTATTTGGGCCCTTACAATAATTAATTGACTTTAAAATTATGTTTAGGAGCACAAATAAAAATTAAAAGGGAAATTTTGAGATTTTTAAAACAAGAAAATGCACCAATTAAGAATTCAAAATTTCAAATAAATCAGTGAACCCATCCAAACCTATTTATTACCAACCAAGGGACATGTGGTCCAGTGATATTGGAGCCGTGACCCCTTAGAAGAAGAGAGGGTAGGCCGCTGGCCGTCCTTATCCTGCCGTCTATTCCAAAATGGTTGGTCCAAGTACCTCCCTCTTAAGTTTTATCTTTATGCCTGTATCCAAACAGAAACTGAGGAAAATGACATTTTTACCCTTTAAACTTGAAAAAAAATAAAAAGTAAAAGAAAATCCAAAATATAGTTTTTTTAATGTTTGATTATCAAAATATTTTTTTAGAGAAAATTAAAATATATAGGAAGTTATGATTAAAGTTTTTAGATGGAAAAATTTGAATTTCTTTTCTTTTTTTTTAACTTGATCATTTGGATCTCCAACATAAACAAACCCTTCAAACCCTTTAGGTGATTCTTTGAAATGTATCCTTTGAATGGGTAGGTTGGGTCTCATTTCCTTTCGTCATTAGTTTATCCTCTCGATTTTTGTTTAGTTGATTTAAATTTTTTTGATTTTAGTGTATTTTTTTATGTTTATTTTTTGCTATAAAAAGAGAAAAAAAACTTATTAGGCGACACCGAATCGGAGGAGGACTGCAGCTCCTGCCTAATAAATTAAGAATTGTATAAATAGGTTTTTCTAAATTTTAATCGTATTAGAGTAGTTTTTCATTTTAAGAAAGAGAAAATACAATAAAAATAGATTTTTCCTATTTTTTTAAATAAATAATTTGTATTAAGGATTTTTTTAAAAAAGAATTCATTGTATTTTTTTTTTATTAGTTACTATTTAAAATAGGAAAAAATAGTATGATAAAAAATTAAGGAAAATCTAATGTAAATGAAGTGCGAAATTAAATTTTTATTTGAGTTGTTATATACTTTATTTTCTTTCTAACTTAATTTCTTTGATAATTAAACATGAAAAATTATAAATTTTTTCATAGTTTTTAATAGTATTTTTCTAGTTTCATTATGACCTCATAATGAGATAAATGAATTAATTAACATGGCAAGGTATAGGTCCTATGTAATTCCCCGCGTGCATGTGCCTTGCCACCTTGCCACATTAGTCCGTGACCGTCACGGCAAGTAACATATTTTGTTTCATGTATTTTAATATCTCACTTAAAATTTGTAAAATCAATCTCTTTTTTAGAGTACAATATGTATACATAGGGGTGTGCAAAAATTTTTGAAAAACCAAAAACCAAACCGAAATAGGACCGAAATCACAAGCGGTTCGATTTTTTGGTATTCGATTTCGGTTTTAGTATTAGAAAATGTAAATTTTTTATTTTGGCTTTGGTTTCCAAAATATAATCGAACCGAAAAACCGAAAAAACCGATTTAAATTTAAATTATATGTATAAATCAATAAAATTACTTAATTAGTATGTTAATACACGATTGGTCCATTTAATATTTAGAAATCAAAATGCCCAATACATTTTCAACAACTCTTGTGAAAAGTAATTGTTAAATATTTATAAAATTAGTTAAAAATCGAAAAAAATCATAACAGAACCGCCTAATGTTCGGTTCTCCAAGGGATAATAAATTCGGTTTGGTTTCAGTTTCGATTTCAGTTTCGGTTCTCCAAGGGATAAAAAATTAATTTTGAGAATGTGTTTGTCATTCAAGTACAACCAATTTCATTTTTTCATTTCTCTATTTCTCTATGTATGTATAAGTGAAATATTCCCTTCATTTGAAAATAAAAAATTATCTTTCCTTCGTTTGTAATTTGTGTAAAATGTACGTTGAGAATAAATGAAAATTAATTTATACTAATATCATCAATAATATAATACAATCAATAATAATCTAAACAATACATTAATAATATAAATTTTATTAAATACATTTTGACGTTCTTAATGTATCTATTAAATAATTATTAATGAAATTGTAAATTAAAAATTTTAATATTTTTAATTAAAAATATATTTAAAATTAATTTTATTGTACCCTATAATAAAAGTAAGTCTCCAAATATCATTTATTTTAAACAGATCTAAACATCACTTACAACTTTTAGCACCCTTCTAGTTTCCTACTTATTAAATTCAGCATTTTCTTTTTTTTGAAAAATACTTTTGCATAAGTGGTTCCAAACAATATGGATAAAAAAAATTTAAACCATATTCGACTCATTTGATGTTTGGATTTGTTATAAGTCAGTTTAAATGGGTCGGTACAAATTAATGGATTTTTATTTATTTTGTCAAGTCTGAATGAGTCAACTTATTTAGCATTAATTAATATTCCATATCCCTTGTCACTTTTTCTATGATTCGAACATCAAGATGTCTAAAAATTTGAAAGTAGAGATTTAATGTTCTAAATTATTTTGAAATAATATAATAATTTATCCATTGATTTAGTAATAACAATTAATATGAAAATATATTAACAATATAAATTATTAGGAAATACAATTGGATATTATTGATCTATCCCTCAATTCGGGAATAATTTACTAAGTTTTTTAATGGATTTGGGAGCAATTTCCAAATTTATATTGCAGTTTAAAATTATTAATATTTTTATTTATGAGTTAGTTTCATAATATTAATTAATATATTAAATTATAAATTCATTGGGTCATTTAAAATTTGTAAATCACTTAAATAAATAATTAAGAATATAGATACTCTCATTAATAGAATAAAAATCTATTAAGATGGATAGACATAAATATATACATTAGTTGTTACGTAACCTTAATTCAATAATGATTAAATGTTAAATGAATTAAATATCAAAATTTTGGGGAGGTTTCAAAAAATACTCATTTTATTTATATTATGATTAAAATTATGTTTTCATTAAAAAAAAATCTAATACAAGGATAATAGATATCAACTTATATTAGATACAAAAAAAAAAAAATTGTTATGCTTAATGGTTACAAAATTTTTTAACCAAAATATCATTATTCATTACAAAAATTTAATTTTAAGTTTATATTACAATTTTGAAGTATTGACTTTTTTTTGTGGATCAGTTTGAAAATATTAATTAGATTATTAAATTATAAATTTATTGAATAATTTAAAATTATTTTTTCCAAAAAAAACAACCCAATACTAAAAAATTTCTCCAAATTTTGGTTTGAGGAAAATATTTGAAATGTATGAAAAATGTTCCGGTAGTATTGTTGAGTCCTATATCTAATTACATAGTTAATTTTTGTGATTTGAAATACAATATCCAATTTTTATATTTTTAAAATCTATAATATAATGTGCAGACATCCCATTTTGTCCGAATATTATATAGCCAAACTTGGGAGGTTTTGTTCTTTAATTTAGTTTTTTAGTCGTTTTTAAATACCATCTACTTTGTTGACCCTTCTCCATCCACCTACACACAAGAGAGAAGTTTTGAAATTAATTCATATTCTAGGCATGTTGGGCCCATTTTGGGCTAATTTTGTAATTAAAAGTTCTATATGGGCCCATCATGGGTCGATTTTTGAAAGTGACAATCTTTGGGCTTCAGTTTTTGCCCTTGTCTGCCACCTTGGGCCCGAGGACAGTACTGCGCCCACCCCCTCACCCGCCTTTCCCCGCTCCCCAGTTCTCTTCTCTTGCGGCCCCCCATCACCTAACCAAAGTCTTGGGTTATCGGGCCGTTATAAGTGACGGTACACAAAGAGTTAGGATAAAAGAATATACACTGGAAGATCTATGGATGATTTTTTACTATAATTATAGGTAGGATGAGATACAAGTAGCGCAGATGGGTAAGGTTAGGATATTTTTCTATGTGTTTAGGCCGTACTCAACCATAGATCTTTACATTAGAATTTACATTAATAATAAATTTCAATTTTCGAGAACGAAATTTTTTATAAGTATGGTTTGTGATATGTAACGTGGATTCTATAAATAACACTATTAAAATTAAAATTAAATAATTAAATGATAATAATTAATTAAATAATATAATATAATATAATATTAATATTATATAATAATATTATAATAGTATATATATATACATATGACTCCTGAAGCTTTAGTAAGCTTCAGGAGTACATTTCAAGGAAAACCCCCCCTTAAATCTCTCTCGTCTCTCTCTCCTCCGCTCATCTCCCACTCTCTTCAATTTCTTCTCTATTTCTCGGCCGATTAGAGAACCAAAAATATTGGGTTCCATTCTGCACCATCGACATTTTAATCGAAATGAATTTATCGTAGGAGTGTCGTAGGCACCACTCTTGGGGTAAGGTAAGAGGAATAAATTATGTCAAGAATTTTTATAATTTAACCAATTAAATTGTAATATAAAATTATAGGAATTATATACACGTTTTTCTGAATATTTTGGTATATGGAAATTAAATTTTAGATTATTATTATTATTATGAATTGATTAAATTAGTGGTTGTGAGCTTAAGAATTTTATAATAATAATTATTTTAAAGTTGAACAAATTGAATTAAAGTATATGATTTTGCTGAGTGTTATTAAAGTATGATTTTATTATTTAAATATGTGGCATGAGATTATTTTAGATTATTGTATAAATTAAATTTGTTGAGATCACAGGAATTGTTGATAGTAATGTGGGTAGACCTTCATGAATATGGTACCATGGTATTGTGCAATTGTATCTTTGATGGATATGTTTGGTGATATCAAGGCAAAGGGGGACGCAATCTTGATTATAGGTTGGGACTTAACCGAGGGCTTGCTGGTGGGGGACGGCGAGACGTAACGCCTCACAACGAGTGTTTGGATATGTACCAGATGTGGTCTTCGAAGGATAGATAGATTGCTTGATACGTGAATATAATTCAGGGAGTGAGGAGATAGATATATTGATTTATGTGATTATTTTATGGTTTATTATATAGTATAGAATGTTATTTATATGAAGCACATATTAAATGTTATATATATATATGATACACTAAAATTTATTGGCTACGCACTGATAATAATTTATTCTATCCTTACTGAGAGGTGTCTGACTCTATCCATATCTAACATTTTTCAGATACCACGTGGAAATGATAGTAATCAGAGTGCGTAGTGGAAGCGTGGGGGGGATAGAAGGTCCTTGGTTAGAATTGTTAGTATTTTATTTATGTTTTTGATAACCTTAGAACCTTAATGTTGTATTGAGATTTTTATTGTAATAAAGGCTAATTTTTAGTGCTCTGGTAATTGTTATGGAGATCTTCCACTATTTTGTTATATGGTATTAGAGATTTATTTTAAATAATACTTCGGACTCCAGTTTTGGGTTTGGGCCTTACACCCTCCCTCTTGGGATTACACATAAATTCACTGGGACGCTTGGTTAAACATTGTTGGACCTTTTTGAAACTCAATAAGAAGCAATCGGCCAATCTTGCTAAAATTTTTTCCACCTGCTCGATTCAAGATTAGAATGGCTCTAAATGGTTCCCTAACTCTGGTGCAACATCCCACATGACTAGCAACACCGAGGGTGTGGATCAACCGACTATCCATGCTGTTAATGAACGTGTCATTGTTGGAAATGGTCAGTCTTTAGCTATCTCTCATACTAGTTCCAATTGATCTATTGTTTCGTCTAGTTCCCTTCTTCTATCAAATGTCTTAGTTGTTCCTGACATTAAGAAAAATCTTATTTCGATTAGTCAACTTAATAAAGACAATAATTGTTTTGTTACCTTCTCTTCATCTGGTTTTACCATACAGGATTGGGTCACAAGAACAGTATTGGGAGTCGGAAGATGTGAAAATGGTCTCTACATGTTGGATCAACGTCATCATGCTTTTGTGTCCACTACATCCTCTTCACCGCGAGCCTATGTTCGTTTATGGCATGCTCGCCTTAGTCATCCACATTATCGCATTGTTTCTTCTGTTTCTAGATTAGGATTTATTTCTTGTAGTAATAAATTGGTGAACATTGATTCTGAAATTTAAGTTGGTTATAGACTTGGCAAAAGCCACCGTTTACCTCTTTCTCTAAATGATGAACGTTGTGCCATGCCTTTTGGTCGTTTACATCGTGACTTATGGGGTCCATCACTAGTTCTTTCTTTTGCTGGATATAGATACTATGCAGTATTTATTGATGATTGTACTAGATTTAGTTGGATATTTCCGTTAAATCCAAAATCTGATTTTTTTTTAATACTTTCATCCATTTACAACAGTACATTGAGACGCAATTTTCAGCGAAAATAAAATCTTTTCAGTGCGATGGTGGAACCGAATTTACTAATAATAAATTCTGCTCTCATCTGCACTCTGGTGGTATTGTGCTCCGTCTGGCATGTCCTCACACTCCTAGTCAAAACAACACTATTGAACACAAGCATCGTCATATCATAAAAACTGGCCTTATCCTTATGTTCCATGCGCATGTACTGCTCTCTTTGTGAGTTAAAGCCTTCTCTACTGTCGTCTTTCTCATTAACTGACTCCCGTCACCGTCACTTGATGGCAAAACTCCTTATGAGCTCCTATTTGGCAAGCAACCAGATTACTTTATGCTTCACCCTTTTGGGTGTCTTTGCTTTCCTTATTTGAGAGATTACTCACCTAATAAATCGTCTCCAAAATCTACTCCTTGTGTCTTTTTAGGTTACCGTACCCTTCACAAAGGGTTTCGGTGCCTAGACCACAAGACACATCATGTCTATGTTTCTCGACATTGTCATGTGAAAATTCATGCTCAAATAAATATGGTAACGAGATGTCATGTGTCACATTATCAAAAATCTTGAATGATGTCATGAACCAAAAGCATCCTTGATAGTTATCCTTTACCAGTCATAGTGCTTGTGTGCTCCAAGTCTCTTTAAAATTTTAATTTTTAGTTTTACAAACTAATGAAATAAAATAGGAGCTATGGAACATTTTAATTTGATTAAGAAAACAGTTATTAGTAGCTATAATAGCATTTTGATTATTTCAAAAACAGATAATGTTTAGGGAATCCTCTTTCTATTATTAGAGGTAATTAAGAGTTGCTATTGTAATTTATATGTAATATATAATAGAAGGTAGCCTATTTCATTTTATATTCCTTTTTACTTCCAAGGTTCAAACTCTTGAGATGTTAAGCATTTAATAATTGATGCTGCTATGGTAAGTTTCAATTAATACGTAATGTTTAGTATATAGGAATGGAATTGACTGAGAGTGAAATATAATAAATACTTGTATAACAAAAAATGTTAAATCACAAAATTTGATAGGGAGTAAATACATATATAGAACAGAGAAGGCGAAGACATTAAAAGGTGTAACATGACATTCAATTAAGGAGGAGAAATAAATAGGGCAACTCCTAACTAAAGGAGAGGATATAAATGCATAACCTTTTAAGTTTGTGTAACTCTTTTAAGAATTAAAGACACTTAATATTGAATATTAAAAGGTATCTCCTGTACAAAAGGTGATTCCATGGAAGAGGTAAGGAATCTTGGAATCTTGAACTCAATTTTCATAGTGTTACTATTTCATTTCTCATTTCTTCCATCCTCAAGTATTGGAGAAAATTTTTGGAGTATACTTTCGCTCCTGCAAGCCCTTTTACTTTTCTACTAGTGATCGAGAATATGAATTGATCTTGCAAATTTTTAGTGACAACAAAAATCAATTCCATTTCATTTTTATGCAACAAATAAATAATTATAATGTTAGAAATTTGAAATTATTTTTAGATTTTAATAACTTTTGCTGGTTGTTACCAACAAAGTGCTAGAATTTTATTTTATTTTTTGTTTTTTTGAAAAACTACTTAAGGTTTGTCAACCACAAATGGTTCTCAAGCATCTAGAGAATTAAGATGCCAAGTACCAACTTCAAAAGTTCTTCAAAGTCCTAAACATAACTAGCCTTAACCAAGCCTTCATATTGAACACTAAGAGAAAGGGAGAGTGCTTAAATAAAGACACATCTCAAACAAGATGATGAAGTTACTAATATAAATAGTGCATACTTAAATAATGAGTGAAATATTTATTTAAGCTCTCTCTCTCTCTCTCTAGGTGTTTAGTATGATTAAAGGGCAAGTGTTGGATCAATAAAATTGTTACTCTTTTGTGACCAATTGATCACGAGTTTGAATCCAAATAAACAACCTCTTTGTATAGAAGTAGGGGTAAGGTTGCATACACTGTTACAATCCTCCTACTCTTACAAAGTGGGGAGTCTTATGGTTTGGGAATGTGCTCTTTTACTTAAATAATTACAATATTAAAAATTTAACTCACGAGAGTTGTCTTTTGTCAAAAATTTAAATGGATGATGAGTGACGTATATACGTGGATGACCCAAGACTTGAAGGTTTAAACTTCTAGGTCAAGTTGGTATTTCCACATGAAGACTATCTAATGCTAACAAAGTGTGTGATTAAGGTTAATAAAAATCATTTAAGGTGGGTAGGTAGATTTGAATAGGATCAAGATGTAAGATTGAATTTATGACACATGTAATTCAATCCAAGGCATGTAAGGCATGTGGGTTAGGCTCACTTGAGCAATTGCTTAAGAATTGTACTTCCTTCCATGAGGGAGATAAGTTTCTACTCAAGGGGGAGCTACAAAGAAGACTTACAAGTAACGAGAAGATTATTGGAAATTTCACTTATATAAGTTATCTCACATAAAAAAAATTAAGTGGAGGATGAGTAACCTATATATGGATGAACCTAAGACCTAATGACTCGAGCCTTTAGGTCAAATTGTTATTCACTCATATATATTGAGCCCCCATGAACTTCCCATTGCTAACACATGTCTCACACAAGACGATATGCTAAAGCTACTAATTTAAACCATTAAATATTGTCAAAACTAAGGAAAAATTTTCTTTATTTCCGTCTACTCTAATTACATGGAATAATAGGTAATTATATCTAAGAAAAAATCTAATTTGGGGAGATTTACAATCAAGGCCTTGATATAAGGGATTTACAATTATGATTTTCCCTAAAATCTCTTTAATTAACAACAACTCATGCCAACAAATACAATCAGCACATGATAAATCTCACTCACACATCACAAGTTGTGATTATAGTAACTAAACTAAAGACTTATTCACAGAGTCCACCATGGATGAACTTTGGTAACTTGTATTACATGTACATTTTATTTAGTAGACTTAAAATGAGACGAGTTAGAGGAATTTGGTGACTATGAGATTTAAGAACTTGTTGCGTGTAATTTCAGCTGATTGCTAATTCTATTTTCAGATTTTATTTAATTCCAAACGAGCCACAACAAACACCTAAACATAAACCTGTTTATTTTGATGCGTGTAAGTGTGCTAAGTCTCATCAAGAAAAATATATGTTCATCAATCAATATTCAGCAAAGTATAAACATGTCAATCACACAGTCACAATCCACAAGAACGCATTTACGTGGTTCGGCCCAAAAGTTGGCCTACATCCACGGCAGAAACTCACCTCTAGAGATACTATATTAAATCCGGTGGGAATATATATACATACACAGATTTACCCCTTCTTGGCTTTCCAATTTCTTTTAGAAATCAGCCCAAGAATAATCCAAGAAATCCCTTCTTCGCTCCTGCGAAGAACCCTAGATTTCTCCTTATATTCCTTCCTAAATTTCCCTACAAGAAATTCCTCCCAAGAAACTAGATCTGTGCATTACCTCCTTTACCTGCTCGCGAACCTCCGCTGGAGGTTGGAGATACCCAATGCCGCACCTCCTCCTGCCGGTTCCTTCTCGTGTGCGGCCTCACTCTCCCGCCCGACTGTTGAAGCCTCTCGGTTCTGTAGGTGCTCTCTCGGCTGGGAAGTCTCCTGCTGCTAGGAAGAACTCACGGCTAGCTGTGGAAGAAGACAATGTGGCGTCTCTCTCTCGGTTCTGGAGCTGCAAACGCAAGAAGAAGAAAACCTCTTCTGCCCTTCCGTGTCTCAAGCTGCGAAAACAGAAACTCTCAAAGTCCCGCCCATCTACCTGCTATGTTTTGTATTTACAAGTAATTGACAGGTCAAATTACAGCTATGCCCCCCCATAACAAATAAAACAAAACTAGCCACTCGATCACTGCTTGACATAGACGGCTTGGATTCATTTTCTTAGCTTGACACTAACTAAAATAGTAAAAATGCACTATGTAGTAGGGGTGAGCAAAATTCGGTGAAAACCGAATTAACCGGCCGAAATTGGTCGATTCGGTTCGGGTAAAAATCCCAGTTCGGTCGGTTCGGTTATAATTCTAAAAAATTTCGGTTAATCGGTTTCGGTTCGGTTAAGGGTAAAAAAAATTTCGGTTAACCGAATTATTAATTAATTAGATTTTAAATATAATTTATGAATATAAATTTTGCTTATGTAAGTGCATTAAGGAGTTTAATTAACCTATTTGGATTCTTTGTTCTATGGTAAAATATTATTTTCATTAATAAAATTAATAAATAAGGTATTTAATTAAGTTGGATTTGGTTTTAAAAAAATTTATAATTGTATTATATTTCTAATAATTAATTTTAAATGATTTCGGTTAAAATCGGTTAACCGAATTACCCGAATGGGCAATTCGGTCGGGGTCGGTTCGGTGTCTTTCGTCAATTCGGTCGGTTCGGTTAATGGTTTATATTAACCGAATTTTTCGGTTAATTCGGTTAACTACCCGAATTTAACCGAACCGACCGTTTGCTCACCCCTACTATGTGGTGACCTTACTACGATAGACCTATGACAGACCTCAATTTAGTGAAACATTGCCCAGCCCATACTAACTTAGATTAAGTATAACTATATTCAAATTGTTTTAGGCACAAAGTACACAACTATTGAGGAACAATTTACCTTATAGCATATTTCGATATAATTCTTATGGATCCCTTCAAGACAACTATCAACAAAAACTTTTTCTAAAAATCTCATTTTTAAATAATGATTAAAATTTTGAAAAAATAAAATAAAAAATTAAAATTTATTTTAGTACACTATCTGTGAATGAGTAATATCAACTATGCTAATTATCCGAATATCGTTTTCTATGCATAACTAGACTTTAAAATTTATTCTTTTAGATACTTTCTAAACTATTTTCAACTTCAAAGAGATTTTTTGTCTTCTTTTGTTTTATTAAAATAAAATTGGTAACAACTCTTATTTTTTTTAAAGTATATTTTACGCTTCCTATATGAGATAATAACTTTTACATTGCAGTTAAGTCACTAGACTTTATTGTATTTTATTTTTATTTTAAATTCGAACTCCACATAATAAGATATGAAAAAAAAATTTGAAAGACATTTTTATCTTTATTTTAAATTCAAACTCCACATAATAAGATATGAAAATAATTTTGAAAAAGATGATAAGAGACTATTTGTGATAGGCTAAATAAAATCAATCTCCTCATAATTGGAACAAAATAAAATAAAATAAAATGAATAACCTTACCATTTAAGCAATTTATCCGATAGTGATAAGATACAAGAGACAAGATATCATCAAGTCACAAAATATATCATACAAAACAAATTTACAAATACAATTAAAACATAATTTAATATAAAATAAAAAAATTAAAGTAAAAAGAAAATATATACTATATATCTATATTAGCGTTATTATAATTAAATAACATAATTTTATAAATCAAACAATATATATGAATATTAAATTTAAATTTAACATAAAATTTATTCGTAATATTGCTTAGGCGAAAAATTTTATCAAATAAAAAAAATTGGCAAATCTACTCAATATAATATACTTTTTCAAAAGTAATTATATAGTTTATATGTCAATATGTTGTTTTAAAGTTTTGCTCCATTATATTTTACCTGATTTGCTATGATTTGTCTAATGGGGCATAAATTAAATTAATTAATTAATAGTAAAAAAACAAATAGGGTAAAGGGAGTTCGGGTTCGGGTTCGGGTTCACATTCGGATTCGGATCTCAACCGGATCCGACTCTGTAACCGCCCAACACCAGAACTCTATCACACTTAAAACACTGCTTAAGCTGCGCCATTTTCCAGCAATAAAAGCTTCGTATTTGACCCGGAAAAAGAAGTCATAATCGGATCAATGTTCTGAGCGTTGAAAACCACGCACTCGCCCTCTCCTCTTCCTCCTCCCCAATAAGATCGAAGCTTCTCTTCTCTCGCCGAGGGCCGGACCCGATCTCAAATGGCGATGCTTAGGGTTTTCTTCTTGGCTCTCCTCCTCCTCGCTTCTCCTTTCCTCCAAGGTACTTTTCTCCAGTTCTTGATCTAGATCCGTCGCAATGCATGCGCGGGTTTAAGCTTTTAGTTTCCGCGCCGTGCGATCGCGTGCGTGGGCTTAGGGTTTGTTCTTGTGATCGATTCTGTCTGTGAACTGGCGATCTGATTCCTGTAGGATTGAATTTGGTTTTAGGAGTCTTCGTTTGTTTTTTTTTGGTGTTCGAGCTCAAGTTTACATTTTGCTATGAAATTGTTTGAATTTGATGAAGGAGGAGATGACTGCTGATCGTTTTATTTTCGATAGTGATGTGTTATGATGATATTGGGGGTGCTTCGTGTTTATTCTTGCTGTATTTAGTTCGATTCTCGACGATATGTGGTGAAAGTTGTATGTTCATTATGTATGTATTGATTTATTTTTCGTGTTCAAAATCTATGGGCTTTGGATGGAAATATTATTTCGGAATTGGCGAATTCCCTGTTGGGTACACGATGTTTTCCTGGAAAGTTACTGTAAAGAATCTTTTTTCGAGTAATTGCACTCTTGATTTGATGCGTGCTAGGAGGCGATCGTTAATTAATATTGGCTCTTTTGTTGGGCAGTTGCTAGGTGTCAATCAGAATCTGATGTGGAAGCTGCTCAAGTTGTTGATGAAGGAGGTGATTTAGGGATTGTCGGGGAGGATGCCCAAGACTTTGGCGATGGAAGTTTCAGTCCTGCTTCAGGAGTGGACACCGTTTGTGTTTTCCCTAAAAATACTGCACGACGTGAGAATGCAATCTATCATAGACATCCAGTTATTTCATTATGTTCTTTCCTCAGTTCCTCAGACGGCATGTTTTTTAATTTAGTTTATTTTATTTTAAACAGTGGTGACGGCTGGGGAAGAGACTGAACTACTAGTTGGAGTAAAAAATGATGGTAAATTCTATTATTTCTGTTAGCGTTATTGGTTGTTTGTTGCGATTACATATGTCATTGACTCATTGTTTTCTTTTCATTGTGATTACAACTTCTATTGTTTTTAATTGATTTCTCATTTGCTCAAATAGAGCAATAAGGTTGACTCCTGTATTATATGGGATGTTTTGGTGATTTTGCCTTCCCAATTGAGTGCTCTACCATTATTTTTAAATATTGTGTTGATTGGTTATGACATGCTTAACGCACAGCTTATTTTCTGCTTCGTTTTATGAGAAAACAGCGGAATCAAGCTTGAATGTCATTGCAATCAAGGCCAGCGTACATCTTCCTGCGGATCATCGTCTTCTGGTCCAAAATCTTACTGCACAGGTCAGTCTTGTTTCTGCTTAATCAATTGGATATATAGATTGCACTAGTTATGCCTTCTTTATTATTATTCTCTCTAAATAGACAAGCTGCTGTGATTTGATCTTGGCCACAAAACATGCAAAGAACAGAAGAAAAGGCAAGAATGAATTTGAAAACAAGTGACTTCCATAATTTTCTAAAAGATACATTGTATAGTGGGCTTAATGCTATAACTTGTAAACTTATCTGACTAGTAATTGATTCTGAACACCTGCATGCACACCCTGCTAGTGAGGAATAGTTCTGTCTATTGGCATTCTTTCCGATGATGCCTTCATGATTCATGACTACTAATGTCTCCCACCGACTGGTTCCCTACTGCATTTTGATCAATGTTTTAGAAGGGTTAATTAAGGCTCGCCTTAAGGCAAGGCATGCCCAAAATGCCTTGAGGCTGAATCTAAAATATCAAATCCCGAAAGGCTAACACATTACACGCTGAAGCTTACACATTTGTACAAAATGCATGCCTTTTGCGCCTTGTTACTTGAGAGTTACGCATTTTGGGTGTGCGATTCTCAAGTAAGATTTGGCTAGAAAATATTGATTCCATGTTTATATAAAAAGAATGTCATAATATGAGTTGATTTCTAAAATTCTTGAACATTAACCTTTTAAAAAAAAATTGAGTTGTATCTTAGATCTTGAAAAATAATTTGAACTTTGTACTGTTATAGCTATCTCTTGTCATGATTTATGTAATGAATTTAAGTTAGCAGTTTTTTTAATTTTATTTTTGAATCGGTAAAGGTAAATTTTATTGATAAAAAAGGAATATGTACGGAAAATTCTGAACATACACCGAGCAGAGAGGCCAAAGCTCCCAATCAAAACAAGTAGCATCAGAACTAGGAAAATCTAGAAGCAAATAAAATCAAACCTGGGCATACCCAGGGCACCAAGGCTTAAACAAGCATCATCAAAATTAGGAAAAACCTAGAAACAAGTACAATCAAAACTCATACCCAAAAATCCAAGGGAATGCGAGAAGAGCAGACCGCAAGGAGGCCTGGACCCCCTATTCCTATTCTTACATTTCATAGGATGAACAACAATCCATCCATTCTCCTTGGTCACAAGGGGCTTTTTCCTTTATCTTTAGTCTTTTCATCAACATCAATACCTTGATTTTCTGAATTAGGAAGGGGGACATTACCTTTATCCATTTTCTTTCCACTTTCACTCACCCCCAGCTTGGAAGGGGTAGGAGAAGTCTTTTTTAATTCTTTGGAACCTGCCTTGATAGAACCATCACCAAAACTATTTCCCTTTCCACCATCAGCCACCATTTTCAATTAATTGTCAATGGACTTACAAGAGTTCAAGCAAACATTCAGCGACCCTTCTTTCTTCTTCATACCTTTCTTCTGTTCCTGATCTTTCTTATTCTTGCAATTCACCTCTGCATGACCAAGCATATTGCAGAACTTGCAGAATTTATGCATGTTCTCATAAGACACCCTTTGAATAAAAGACTGATCATTAGGCAAACAGACTTTCACACAACTCTTCAGTTCTTTAGCAACATCAATCTCTACCAATGCCCTGGCAAAGGATATACTTTCCCTATTGGTAGTCAGTTTATCTGCATGCACTAGACGTCCCAAAACAGAGTAAATCTTCCCAAGAGCATTCAATGTCTAGAATTCAAGAGGAAGATTTTCCAACTGAACCCAAACAGGGAAAAAGCTCAATTCCTCATTGTTGAACTGAAATATGTTTGGCAACCTTTTGAGGAACAAAGGCTGACCAAATGCAAGATAAGGACCACTTAGCAGCACCTGAATCATGTCCTCTTCTCTGAAAAATCTGAAAATAATCCAGCCACTCTTATGATAAAAAATCTCAGCCGTAACGTACCAAGATTCAACAAATGCATTAAGAGCACTTTTTCTTGGAAATTTTCCTGCAAAGTAGCCCGCCAAGCAAAATTTCCACTTCTCTTCAGGATGGATCAAGTCTTTATCTTCAATAAGTGCTTCCTCACCTCCCGAATCAAAAACCGGGGGAGCACCACAATTTTCTTGATGTCTATTCTTAGCAAATAATTGAGCCCATGACACCTTCTTATCCCCTTTCATGAAGAACTCTTTCACTCCTCCTTTTAGTGGCACCTTGTGGAATGCTGGAATTTCCATAGCAACTGGTAGCAAGTGGGTGAGCCCCCTTCGGACTCACGCTCAGAATCACTATCCAATTCAGTTACCATCTGCAGTCACTCCATCCACCTGCACATTTTTTTTTCCACTATAAAACTTTAAAATCGTCATTTTAGCTAATCTATTGAACTCATCCATAATCTCAGAAAATTCCTTTTCAACCCACTCATTTCGATTGCCACCTTTAATTTCAATGAAAGTCAGAGCATCTTCAATCTCCTCCAATTCAGGGTCCAGATTTGTTTTCCTTGGGAGCTGATCACAAGTACCATCCGATTTGGTATCTGCATCAAATTCTTCCGAGGAGGAGACCTCCCTCAGCGGAGAGAAACGATTAGCATTTTTCAAAAATGGCGTTCCAGTAGCCTTAGAAGAACCATGGTGTCCCATCTCCACACAGAAAAATCAAGTTACAAATTCCAAGAATCACTGACGAACGAACACCATACCTGCATGCGCGTGGAACTTTAGACCTCACACCACAAAATTTAAATTTTAGCTACTGCAGGAAGGCTGACAGAACGCACGTGAATATAACCAGCATATTGAATGCAATTATGCAACGTTCCACGTCATGAATGTTGAATTTCAAAATAACCCTCACAAACAAAAGAGAACTGAACAGTAGCTCATTGAACCGATCAAATGGGATACTCGGACATCAACTGAAAGAAGAAACTCACCCGAATAGAAAACAACAAAAATCCCAGACAGACCTCCAACTAGTGAGCTAAGAACGAACCAGTTTCTTGTTTTCACAGACTGTTTCGAACTGGACGGCAGCCAGAACAAACGAGAAATCACAGATCTAAAAACTCAAGAGCACTGAATGAACAATATGAACATCACCGAACCAGATTTGAAACGTCAGAAAAGAAATTCCAACTAACAATCCTGAAATAACTCTCCACTGAACTTTCAACCACAAACAAAACTCTATGATGAAACAAGCCGAGGCAGAATCCAATTTCATTTAGAGTGGATCTTTCATCTTGATCTTTCAATAAATCATCTTAACAACAATCGAGAGCCACAATCCCAGCAACCCAAAACTGCAACAGATGAACTCACAGCCAGGGACTCCAATATCAGTGAGATCTAGAATCGCACTCCCACCAATCTCATCAGTCCACCACCCACAGCCACAAATCTATAGAAAATCCATGGCTGAGGACACGAAATCCTTACAAATACCAACACGAAAATTTTCGAATTTCAAGTTTTCCGATGAACAGAAAACAAGAAACTGGAAATCAGCTCAACAAATCACCATTGGAGGTTGAAGCAACCTTCAGCAAATCCAAATCGTGCACCACCAGCAACAGATCCCAGTGCTACACGAAGAAATCAATCACACAAGAGAACTCAGCACCACGGTCATGCGCTTCTCTCTAGAGAGAAGTGAGAGCATCTCTCTCTAACATGACTAAACAATTTTTTTGAATGGCCAACAAGTAGTTTTCAAATTATATTTTGATTTTTTCACATTATATTTTTGATTTTCTTAATTTTTTATTTATTCTTAAAATATATAACTTATTTACATATTTATCTAAAAATAAAATCTCAAAAGGCTTACGCCCCAATGCTTTAAGGCTTACGCCTCGCCTCTTAAGGGGTTAGAGCACCCCGCCTTACGCCTTCGCCTTTTAAAACATTGATTTTGATTATCCTCACAGTAGTTGCTACACTTACATCCTTGGCTATGCTGGTCACTTATGCTATATTGCTGCTGGAATTACTATTCATTGCCTCCACTATAACACCATCATAAATGCTATCATCCATAATATCTATTATGCAAGCTTCCCCTACCACAACTACTAGTGCAAAATGCCTCAGTCTTCAAACTTAGTTCCTGCTACTACAGCTATGTCTAATGGTCTTGGTCCAACTCAGTGGGATATTTGTCCATTTTGGCATGTCAGGCGGTCTTGCCCCCTAAAAGGCGCTTTTAAATTTTGAAGACTAAACCATCTTTTATATTACCAAAATTTCCCTAAAATATGTCCTATGTGGGATTGTGACAGCCTCAATTATTTGGTTTTTGATGCCCTTGTTAGAATAGCCCACACCTTGTTCCGGTTCCATCCACATGGTAGCACCCCTAGGATGGCTTTGATACTGAATATAATGGTCTCGGTCCAATTCCATTATGGCATTTTCTGCTTTAGCGTCTATTGGGCATCATGTTTTTGCCCCCTTGAAGATGCCTAGCAAATCCAAAGGTTGAATCTTAAACATTCCTCATTTGGTCTAGATTTTCCTAGTACATGCTTGATGTGGAATTGTGATTGAGACTTAGCAACTCTCACGTTACCACTCATGGCAACCAACTGTGATTTAATACTAAATGTAATCATCTGGTCTATTTCTGCTACATATTTGCTATACCCATCCCTATTATTTTTTATGGAAGGGTCACCAGATGCCATAAATCTTATGTCATTGCAAAGACATCAACTGCTGTCATTATTGTGTGGCAGTTGTTTAGGTGCTTGAGACAAGCTTATCAAATTTTCCAAAAAAAGGTGTACTGTGCCATAAGGATGTAAAGTTTGATTAATCATGGATTATTCTTGTTTAGCATGTCTGAGTTTGGATGTCCATGGGAGTCTTATACTCTCTCTGTTAATGGTCAACAACTGGGTTTGTAAATTAGGGCTCTGATTTTGGCTTGATGGAGCAGCTGTAGATGTTGGCTCTTGAGAGAGTAAAATTCCCATCAGGTAGGATCTTCCCACTGAACGAGGTATCAGACAAAATAAATGGCTAAGCTTTCCTAGCACCGGGGTTGCATCACTATTGTCATCATGGAAATTGTCACTTTTTACTGCTATGACACCATCTCCAGCGCTCATTTTGGGTAACGACAGCTTTTATTAATGATGCACAATGCGGTTGTCATTTTACATGACTTCATTCTACTATTTTATTAACCAAAGACAACTTTTTGTATGTTGGCTTGTTGCTGTATCAGATTTTGTTGCTTGAATTGCATTAGGAGATGTTTTCAATTTGTTGTTGGAATTTGCTTTGCCATGGGTTACATGTTGCAGATAGTAATTTGTTGCTTGGATTGCATTAGGAGATGTTTTCAATTTGTTGTTGGAATTTGATTTGCTAAGGATTACAGGTTGCAATGAACAATACTTGATGCATTAGCAGCCTAACAGTCAATATTAATGCACTGATATTACTCCTCCAGAATTTTGCAACTGATAATAATTACTGATGGTGGTGTTGGGGTGCAAGAAATTATATGGAGGTTTGTGCTTCCTGCAGGAAAATGACACTAATATCAGCTACTCTGAAAATTATTCAGAGATTAGAATATTCTCTTACTTGATGTGTCACCCTTTTATAATTTGCCAGTCACTTATTCGTTACTTTTAAATATATATATTTTTTCCAGTCAGATGTGTGTCTCTTTATTTTCTACAACATTCTTGCTTTGTGAGTTTTCCAGTTTGCCTCATAGCATTACCTTATGTATCTGCAAAAGCATCTTTTGTTAATACCAGTTTGGATAAAAATTGCATTCTATTCTTCTTTCAGTTATTGTTATTAATCACCGCTTGTATATATTTTAATTTCTTTGTTAGGCTTTTAACAATGCATCAATGCCAAGTTCAGCTCAGGCTTCTTTCCCTTATATTTTTGCCGTAAGCAAGTACTTGCAGGTAAATGTGCTTCTTTTAAATATCATGTGAGATCTATTTGTAATTGTTGTATTAGTATTTTCTACATCCAAGTGTGTGAGAAAAGGAGAATGGCTTTACTTGAGTTCATTTTTATTTTTCCGAAGAAGAAAAATAAACCACTGAGCTCTTTCCGCCTTTCTTTTGCAGCCTGGAATCTATGATCTTGCAGGAACCATTTTTTATGAGATAGACCAACATCCATATCAAAGCACCTTCTATAACGGCACCATTGAAGTTGTCGAGGCTGGTGTTTTTCTCAGCATTGAGTCTGTTTTCCTGTTTACTCTTGGAGTTGCCCTTCTTGCCCTTCTTGGATTGTGGGTATATGGTCAGATACAGAATATTTCTAAGGTATGCACTATGCAGATGACACCATGCATTTATTATTATGATATATACTGATTTTGTACTAAACAAATTTGTTTAGGCTATGATTTTAATTTAATGCCTTATAAAACCATGCTTCTGGGCTGACAATTTTAGTGTCACCCCATCATTTGGAGAGTTCTTTAGCCAACTTTAATACAGTGACTTCAATACTTTATGGAGTTTCCTCTCTTACACTGTAGCATGTATGCATGCGTGTGCCCACGTGCATGCGTGCGCAAGACTATGGATGGAAGATGAGGGAGGTTATGTGACCATGTATATTTTTTTTCAATCTTTCATAAGACATTAATTTTAAATAAATGGCATGTTTCTTCCCATGTGTGTTACTGGTTAAATTTAGAAAACTAAGAGGGCACCAAAGGTGGAAGTTGGAACTGGGACTACAGATGCCTCTCTCGATGAATGGCTGCAGGTACAGTAATTGCTTCACTATCAACTTCCCACAACTTAGTCTTTTACATTTATTTCTTTATTTTTTGGTTTTTTTTTAAATATTCTTGTATTTTTAAAGTGAGATAATTTTTTTTTTTTTATGTTTTAACTTAAAAAATTTCCATATTGAAGTTTTAGTTAGAATCAGAGGACTGTTGCTGATGCCATTCCCCCTTCTCTCTTTTTTCCTTGCTCAGGGAACTGCATACACCCAGTCTTTATCCAGCAAGTCAAAAAAGAAGAAGTAGATCTATATGGCTACCGAAGTTGCTACTAAGCTAGCTGCACGACGTATTTAAGTGAAGGGAACTCTTGTACTTTGCAGTAGGCATTTGGATATTTAAACGAACCCCAGAAGTTGTAGTTTTGGGGAAATTTAGCCTAGAAAGAACTTGCTTTGCTGTTGTAGCATGAGAGTACATTTTAATTTTTTTTTGGGGGGCAGTGCTGAAATTTGCTGCTTTTTTGAATAGCAAAACTAACGGAGATTGAGTTAGAAAAATGTCTTCTAGAATTTTTTGACCATATCAATTTTCAATTGCGATTTAATTATCATTGGCATTGTGCCATGGCAGAAGTTTCAGTTTTTAGTTCTTTTTTTATTTTGTGTCGGGCAACCAGAATGCTCATTATCTAGATGATATTATTATTTCTTTAGGATATGATGCAACATATGCTGCATTGATTTAAGTTAATTAGGGAGGGAAAAAGAAACCTAGGGTTTCTATAGGGCATTCTGTTGGTTTTTGGCAATGGCTTCTGTTTCATTTACCAGTGAACTTTAATTATGCGGCTCTTGCTCATTGTTGCCCTCTACTTTTTTGTGTAAGATTGGGACCTCAAGGAAGATTGTTTCGAAGTGGGTGTAAACTACACAACCCATTAGACTCCTCTCACAGGTCTCATTTTATTTTTTAAAAGTCAGTCATATATTGCTGCAGTTTGGGTAGCATTATTGAAATGTAAACGGAACTCTAGTTTGTAAGCCATGTGTATCTGGTGAAGGAAGCAAGTAGGCTAAATATGATTATAATGAGAAGTCAAGTTTTAGAAGATTGATGAACACTTATCCTCCTTTAAAGAGTTTTGTATGATATAATAATTTTGGCACTATAAAATATCAATTTGAGTTGTCGTACTTTTATTTCTACACTAGGATAGAAATACCCACAAAGTAATAAAATTTATACTAGTATTTACATGATGATAATTCATTTCATGCACACGGTGACACAAAATAAGAGATTATAGGCAAGTATGATGCAAACAAGCTTAACTCATGATACTTCTCCACTAATGTGATCCTTGTCCCTAAAACGTTTATAATTGTCTTTGTTGCTCTGTGTGTGTGTGTGTGTGTTTTTTTTTTTTTTCTCATATGATTTTTGCACATTTTAAATTGTTGTAATTTAAGATACTGCACATTGTAATGATCGTAATTTTGTAAGAGAGGAATGCCAACCTTTTTTCTAACTCTTTGAGATTAGGCAAAAAGAAATGAACTTTTCTTGCGTAATTTTTGAGAATATAGATTTCATGACTTCAATTTGGGTTTGTGCAGATTAAGAAGAAATTTACGTTGTGTTTAGGAGCATAGATTTCAAGTCTTGGATTTGAATTTGGATCGATTTAGATAAAATTCACTATAATTTTGTATTACATCTTATCTAAATCCATACAATTTAAATCTAGGACTTCTCTTAAACACATGGTTAATGTAATTTATACTAACACTTTGTGTAAATCTACACAAATTAAAATTCAAGATATAAAATTCATGTCTAAAATGTAAGGTTATTTTAAAATTACCTAAATTTCTCTTAGGATTTGGCAAAGGCTCCATTTGGAACTCAAAAATATTAGAGAAAAAGAAAGGAAAATATCATGGAATCCACATTTTCATGTTTAGTTATCAAGGAAAATAAATAAAATAAAATAAAAAATATATCAAATTTATGAACAAATTAATTTTATATGTCATTAATATTTAGTTTTTCTTAATTTTTAGACATACTAAAATAAATTTTCATTCTTGATAGTATTTAATAGAGAAGGAAAAATATAAAGAAAAATGAATATTTTTTCTTATTTTCCTTTTCGTAATCAAAATCTTTGATCCGATGTGGGTCGTCCTTAATATTTGATTTTGCGATATTTATGCTCTTTAATGGGCTGTTTTTTTTTTTGTTAACTATTATTAGATGTCTATGTCTTTTTTGACAAAGCTTATGGAATGTTTATGGATTTTTAAAAAATTTTAGGAGAGCTCTTTAAGATTTTGAAATTGCCATTCTATATCTTTTTGGCAAATGTGAAGTTGATTGCATTGATGTGAAACACAAAAAATATAAAAATTGCCTCAAGCTACTCAGTTAAAAATGAAATATGAAGCTAAAAAAGACTCTTCACCAAATCTTAAGAGAGATAAGTATATTTTATCATGCCCAAAAAATGAGTATATAACTCTTGATTAGGTTGAAGCTGAACATAAAAGATATGATAATTACCAAAAATTACAAAAAAGGAAAATAAATTAGGGACCCACCTTTTGATTGTAACCTAACAATTGGGGTAAGAGGAGCTTGACATTTCCTCTCTGTACCACCCACCAAGCACAATATGCTTGATTGCTGCGCTGTTTGGTGTGGCTACAACTGTTGCTGTTGATATGAGTTATAGCTTCTTAGGACTAGTTTGGAAGTTAGAAAATATGATAAAAAGGAAAAAATAAAAATAAAAAAATTATTTATTTATTTATTTTTATTTTTTTTAAAAAAGAAGGGTGACACCTCTATTTATTTATTGATAAACCCTCACTTTTGGCAGAGGAATACCGTAGTTACAAGATAATCAAAGGGAGAAATAAAAAACAAAACTTTAAAAGCCTCCCAAATACTGACACCAACATCCAACCAAAATAGGATTATAAGTCCAATCAAAACAAAACAAAAGAAGGACTTACAATACAAATATCACGCAACAAAACAAACAAAAGATAAATAACATAAAACATAAACCAAAACTAACAGGAAATCAATTAAACATACCTCATATAAGCTGTACCCATCTTCTCCAATTTATACAACCCATTGATAACTCTAGGGAGTTGACTACTATTTATAAACAACTTATTCCTCCCCCTAACACCTTGACGAGCCAAGGCATCTGCCACTTTATTTCCTTCTCTATACCAATGCTTTATCGAAAAGTCTACTCCCTCCAAATTTAATTTCAACCTCCCTTACCCCGGATTTAGCCATCTCACACATTGCATAGTTTTAATTCTTTTATTCACAATTTGCACATAAAAAAAATAAAATAATTTGTTCATGTTTAATTATTAATAAAAATAAGAAATAAAATGAAAAATATATTGAATTAATGAACACATAATTGATTTTATACTTTATTAATATTTAACTTTATTAGTAATCATACTAAAATAAATTTTTATTTTTAGTAGTATGTGATATAAAGAGAAAATATAATAAAAAGTGAGTTTCGTTCTCTTTAGTTTCTTTCTTTTCCTCAACTAAATCACTTGATCCAAACAGACCCTTAAAATTGTGTTCTAAAGGATTTAAATGAAAATCAAGACAATTTGAGTGGTAAATAAAAATGTAATATTTGGATTGTAAGTAACACTACTCTTGTGGTATATATTTTAGTATTAAAAGATGAAATAACTTTATATTCACCCCCTTTCTAAAAATTTCTCCATGTTTATGGTGAGCAAAAAAGGTAAATTGCAATTATAAGGACAATTATATCAAATCTTCGCCAACATATACATGCACACATACATATACACACACACACACACACTCACTCACATATATGTGTGCGCGCACACAAATGTAGTATATATTTCACTATCTCGTGATGAAATATAAAAAGTCACTTAAGCTCTCCAAGGATGATTTCAATGGTAAATTTAAGACTCTCCTAGTTAAAATGTGAGGGTTTCAATATTGAGGGTTACAAGTCTTTATTTAAGATAATGTCTTAATATTTAAGCAGGGAAGAGTAAAGGGACGAGTCAATTATCACGATGGGTATGAATTATATGAGATATGTTTAATTGATTTCCTATTGGTTTTGGTTATGTTTTATGTTGTTTATCTTTTATTTGTTTTGTTGTGTGAGATTTGTTTTGTAAGTCCTTATTTTGTTTTATTTTGCTTGAACTTGTAATCCTATTTTGACTGGATGTTAGTGTTGTTTTTTAAGAGACCTTTAAAGTTTTGTCTTTTGTTTCTTCCCTTGATTGTCTTATAACCACGGTATTCCTCCGCAAAAAATGAGGGTTTATCAATAAATAAATGAAAGTACCGCCTTCTTAAAAAAAAAAAAAAAAAAAGAGTCAATTATCAAGATGGATTAGTTGAGAGAGTCATGGACACTATCATTTAAAAAAAAAAGACTTTAGCCACCTCCCTTCTCTTTCTACCAAAAAAAATTCGTCGTGTTTATGGTGAGAAGACAATTAAATTGCAATTATAAACAACAGTGTTATCAAATCCACGGATATATTTAATTTTATCAATCATTAAATATACACAAAACATTGGGAGATGTTTAGAAGGGAAGTATGGTGTTTCCTTGAGTTTTTAAAGAAAATATTTAAATTAAAATAGAGTAAATACAATTGTAGAGTAATTGACCATATAATTATGGAAATAAACCCAACTGATTGTTGGAAAGTTGGTTTCAGTAAAAACAGACTTTTAAAAGTCTATTTTAGTTCAAAATTCGTGCCGGGAGGAGAGAAAATAGACTTTTAGAAAGTCTATTTTAGTTCAAATGTTAGGGAGGAGAGATAACCGACTTTTTGTATCGAATTCAAGGGAGGCCGGGAAGGAGAGAGAACTGACTTTTGGAAAGTTGATTCTAATTTAATACTTATGAAAATGAAATATAATTTAAATTTTAAAAATAATAGAATTAGTTATTCTTTATATATTCTTAATTATTTCATTTAATATGTAAAAGATAAAATAAACACGTATAAGAGAACTAGATGGTGGAACCTAAAAGGAGAAAATATAATAAAATTTAAAGATGAAATGATCAAAGATGAGGATTAGACTATAGAGGATGGGATAGATACAAATACTCTTTGGAGTAGATTAGTTAGCTCTATTAAAAAGATAATAAAAAAGATTTTAGGTGAATCAAGGGGAAGATTCTCAAGTAGTTTGTGTGATGACTCGAAGAATAATAGTATTCAAATAATGATTAAGAGGGTGGAAAAAAGAGACAGTAACAGAAGGAGGAAGTCGACTTCGTCGACGACATTGCACTTTGGAAAGAATAACCGAGGGAAATCATCAAGGTCTCGTCGACGAACACAGGGGATTCGTCGACGAGGGTATAAGAGGACCTCGTCAACAAGGAGATATCAAGAGAGATTTTGAGCAGTCTGAATTTCGTCGACGAGGAGTGGGTTTCGTCGACGAAATTATTAAAAAACTCGTCGTCGACGGGATGACGTGGCTCGTCAACAAATCCAGTCCTATAAATATCAAAAACCCGATTTAAACGTAAAAAATTAGCAAAATTTCACTTTCTATCTCTCTCTCTCTCCCCCCCCTACGGTTTCTCTCTCTTCTCTTTTCTATTTTGGGCCAGATTTCCGCCGGTTCGACTATCTGAAGCCACCACGACACTCATGGGGAAGTTTTCTCCAAATTTGCCGAAGCGGATCGTTGGTGAAAGCAAGTTGGAAATCATCTCTAAGTTGAGGTAAGACTTTTTATACCGAATTTGGTCTTACTATAGTTATAGAAAATAATATACACGTGAAAATACTGAAGTTTAGAACTAGGAGTTTTCATTTTCAGGGTATTGATCAGGAAACCCCACGGGTGTTAGATCAGGATATTTTAGGGGCTTTCTCAGTAGTCAGGTAAGAGAATAAACTAAAGCAGTTATTGTCCACGCAAATTACTATTATTTATGAGCAAATTGATTTTCTGAAAAATATGTACGATATTTGAATATTATGGAGTAAATGCATGTTTGGGAAAATATTGCTGTTGTACGAGAATTATGGTTTTCGAATGAAATGTATGACTTACCCAACTTTGTATGGCATGGATGTTATTTTTCATGAAAAGTGTTATGGTATGGAAGATTTTACGAGCAAAGCATGTTTTCAGGTATTATGAAAAGATACGTTATGTTATGATGATTTTGACAAATACATGATAATTGATTTATTTTCAGAATGTATATATATGGAATGATTTTGGCGCGAGGCCATGTATATATATGAAATGATTCTGGTGCGAGGTCGTGTATATATATGAAACAATTTCAGCGCGAGGCTGTATTTATGAAATGTTCAGCATGAGGCCGTATTTATGAAATAATTTCGGTGCGGGTCGTATTTATAAAATTATGAAAGATGTTATATTATCACGTATTATATGTTATCAGAACCTGAATGTTAGTTTAGTTCAGTTCAGGAGTTCGATACCGTAGCTTATAGATCAGATATCTATTATCAGATTGGTGCTAACCACCCCACGAGGGGGTGGGAGATAGATACTCGATGTGGCTTTCAGTAGAGTGTGGATGTCCACCTGGCAGTTTGGACCAGGGTGTGGCGGGCCCATCGTACTTACAGACATTTTTGACACGACAGTGGTCGGCCAGCCATTGTCGGGTCCCGCCTTCGGGCTGCACAACTCGTCATGGGGGGTAATACATGACATTAGTTAGTTATTCATCCTGGGTATGTTTTCAGTATTATCAGTTATAACATATGTTTTATGTAAGATAAGATTTATTAGCAAGTATGAAAGTATATGATTATTCAGTAAGATTTGATGAATGTTTACAGAGATATGAAATGTACTATATATATATTTTATATATATATATATATATATATATAATTGCATTAAATGTTCATATTGTCACATAACTGTATTTAATTTATTTTCTCTTACTAAGATGTGTCTCACCCCCGGACTTAATTAATTTTTCATGAGACCCTGAGAGACCGGCGGGTCGTGGCCGCCATTGAGCTTATTAAGTTACCCCACTATGAGAGTAAGATTTTGTACTATGATCAGGATTATTTTTGGTTGATCCTAGAGTTATTTTGATGTTTTGGAGGTTGTATATAAATACAGTATTTTGATGATATAGTAAACTTTGGTATTATGTTTTATGGTTGGATGATTGAAATTTTATACTTACTGCTGCTTAAGTTTCCGCTGTGATGGACAGGTGTCTCTGTTACCCACGGGTTCGGGTTGACTTTTCTATTTATTATGTTACATTTTATATTAAGATTTTGAGGTCACTACAATTTGTTTATTCCCTTTCATGTAGAAACATTGATAACTTTGAAAAGTATAAAGAGGTAAGAAAAGATGCAAAAAAGGCCGTTAGTGAAGTTAAATATAGATCATTTAATAATTTGTATGATAGATTAGATACAAAAGAAGGGGAAATAGATATATTTAAACTTGCTAATTAAAGCTAGAGAAAGGAAGAGTAAGGATTTAGGAAATGTAAAATGTATAAAAAGTGAGGATGATATTGTCTTGGTTAAGGACGAAGACATTAAAGAAAGATGGCGAAATTACTTTAGTAAGTTGTTTAATGAAAACCAAATAGAAGACTTAAATTTAGAATTGTCAAATAAGGAAAAGATTAAAAATAAGAGATATATTCACAAAATAAGAGTTAACGAAGTTAAGCTCCCATTGCTTGTCTTGTAACCATGGTATTCTTCCGCCAAAAGTGAGGGTATATCAATAAATAATGGAGGTTTCGTCCTTTTTTTTTTTTTATTAAAAAAAAAAGAAAGAAGAAGTTAAGTTTGCACTAAAAAAATGAAAAAAATGGGAAATCTATGGACCAGATAATATCCCAATTGAAATTTGGAAATGCTTAGGTGATAACATAATTATATGATTAAGTAATTTATTTAATACAATTATAAAAACTAAGAAAATGTCAGATGAATGGAGGAAGAGCACTTTAATACCTATATACAAAAATAAAGGAGATATTCAAAATTGTAATAACTATCATGAGATTAAACTTATGAGTCATAAGATGAAACTATGGGAAAGGGTGGTTGAACAAATATTAAGGTTAGAAACGAAGGTTTCAGAAAATCAATTTGGTTTTATGCCTACGAGATCTACCATAGAAGCTATATATCTTTGAAGAAGACTAATAAGAAAGTTTAGGAAAAAGAAGAGAGACTTGCATATGATATTTATTGACCTTGAGAAAGCATATGATAAGATACTTAGGGAAATTCTATGGTGGGTTTTAGAAAAAAAGGGTGTATGTAGTAGGTATACCGATGTCATTAAGGATATGTACGATGGAGTAATAATTAGTTGAAGGACTATAAATGGAGAATCTAGAGAATTTCCAATTACCATAGGTGTCAATCAAGGATCTACTTTGAGCGCTTATCTTTTTGCTTTAGTGATGAACCAATTGACTAAGAGTATTCAAAAGGAGGTTCCATGGTGTATGTTGTTTGCAGATGATATTATATTAATTGACAAAACTAGGGACGGAGTAGAGGCTGAGTTAGAATTATGGAGAGAAGTTTTGGAATTTAAAGGCTTTAGGATAAATAGAAATAAGACAGAATATATGAAATGTAATTTTAGTAATGATAGGAGGAATATTAGAGACAAAGTTAAACTTGATGATGAAGAAATAAATAGCACTTGTATATTTCGATACCTTGGATCTACTATGCAAGATGAAGGAGAAATTGAAGATGATGTAATGCATAAAGTTAAAGTAAGTTGCGTAAAATGGAGAAATGCTTCAAGTGTGCTCTGTGATTGTAGAATACCCTTAAAATTGAAAGTGAAGTTTTATAGGACAGCTATAAGACCAGTCATGCTATATGGATCGAATGTTAGGCAACAAAAAAACATAATATCCAAAAAGTAAAAGTTGTCGAGATGAGAATGCTTAGATGGATGAGTAATATAACATTGAAAGATAAATTAAGGAATGAACATATTTGCAACAAGTTAGGTGTAGCTCCTATAGAAGATAAGATCAGGAAGGGACGACTCAGATGGTATGGACAGTTGCAACGTAGGTCACATAGTGCACCAGTGAGGAAAAGTGAGTTAGTTACTGTGGGGGGCATTAAAAGGGGTAGAGGTAGACCTAAAATAACTTGGGAGGAGATAGTGAGTAAGGATTTAATATCCTTAAATTTGTTAAAATAAATGATCTATGATCGCATAAATTAGCGGAAAATGATTTATATAACCGACCCCACCTAGTAGGACTTAAGGCTTGGTTTTTTTGTTATTGTTGTAATATGTAAAAGAATAGATAAGCGTACAATGAAACTTGGGAATAGTTATCCTTTATCTATTTCTTATTGTAGGTTGTCGTATTTGTGTGTGTGACTCTTATACTTGTTGGAGCTCATAAACAAAGTAAGAAGAAAAGCATATGGATTCATTGGTGCTGAGCAGCAGGGACTCGTCAATGGGTGTGTCTCACTCGTCGACTAGTAGATACCGAGAGCCCGAGAATTGCAAAAGTTCTGAGATACCGAGAGTAGGAAATCAGAAACTTGAAGACTCGTCGATGAGTGACCTTCTCTCTCTCGTCGATGAGTGCCCTGTTCTCGTTGACGAGTGTTCTGAGCTGTGAGGAAGAATTCAAATTTTGAATTTGAACGTTGGACGGTTGGGTATTTGGAGGGAAGACTCCGAGGGGTTGTTAAATAGGTCCTTCTGGGCATATTTTGAGAAGAGAGAGATTATTGTATGAAGTGTATTGTAAACTTTCATTTCATAGTGAAATTTTTGGCCAGATTGCTCCCGTGGATGTAGGCATTGCCAAACCACGTATATTCTCATGTTGTTTTTTTATTTGCTTTCATATATACTAGTTGTTTTGTCTTGGTGTTTCATCATTTGCTGCAATTTACAAATTCCGTTATGCATCCTATACTCGATTTTCACAACATAGGCTTATAACATGATTCATATTATTAATTGCTCTATAGTAATAACATAATTTTTTTTTATAATTTGTGGTAAGTAATCTATTAAAACTAATTTATTTCTTGGAAATAGACGTTCTGTAAACCAAATGTAACCTAAATTTAATGCTCAAGTTAAGCCTTTTAAGTGAGATCACAGTCTTCTACCTTAAATTAAAAGATGCGAAAATTACCAAAAGTCTCCCACTTTAAAATTTTGAAACATGCGGCCACCTTTTGTTTGCGAAACCCAACAACCGATGATGTGGTTAACAGTAGCTTGACATTTCCACTCTGTACCAAAAAGGCTGGAGAGCATGAATTTGTGCCTTAGATTTGAATTTGTATTGATTTGTACGTAATTTAATATAATTTTGTAATGTATTTTAAATATTGTGTTTGCTTTCGGACCTTAGATTTGGATCTGAACAGATTTCGAACAAAATATAATATAATTTTATATTACATCTTATATAAATCTAAATCTAAGGCTTCACCAAACATTGGGAAGAAATTTAAAGTCTAAATTCTTGGCTGCCAAAAGCATAGGTAATAATTCTTGCAATTTACCTTTCTTCTCCACATAAACTTGTTGAATTTTTCTTCGAATAAAGAGAAGGGGCTGAGTAAAGCCATTTCATCCTCGGGGTAGTGAAATATATACTACATTTGTAGTTCTGTATACTGTCAATGAACTGTCCACTGAAAACGATGGGAGCTCTGACACCAAGAAAAGCCAAATATTCAATAGCTGCAAGGCATTTCACCCACCATGGTTGCTTCATTTATGATTTCAGACAACTCCAAGCTGTACAGAAAGCTTGGGGGGCATCTGTGAGTGGTTGGAGGGGCCTCAATTCTCATACCGAAATCATCGGATACGAATTAGGCTGCCTGGTGATGTTCATTCCATTGAAAAAAGGAAATGTACTATGCAAATTTTCCGGGACAGAAGTCAATGAATTTCTGGAAAGAAATGGATTTAGTTCCACAATAGGCTTGTTTTTCCTTCATGGGTGTGCGGCAAATGTTTGTCTTGAAAGGATATTAGCATAATATACCATAGAGGAGTGCTTTTTGCTAGTTCGCCCTTTCCCATAAATTTAAAACAGGATTGCACTATGAATGTGCAAGGCTTAAAGCCCCATCTAAAAGAATGAATGAGAAGGTCTCATGCTGTAAAATAACAACAATAATGTCGATGTTTGCCTGGAATCTGGAAAAAAAAAAAAAAAAAGATGGGTGAAATGGGCCAAGAATGAATTAATCAGGGTTTGGACCAATTCAAATGTATTATTGTTGTTGAGGCATGTTGTGGATCTAGATCATTCAGCCTCAAGCAATTACTTTTCTGAGTAATGGATTCTACGCAGCAAAATATTGAAATGAGTTCTGTCTGAAACTTTGGATTTTTCACCAAAATAACCTCTACCTTGGTTGGCTAATTTGTCCCAAAACCTTGGGAATAAGAAGTCTTGGATCGGAAAATGGAATAGATGGCAAGCATTATAATGCTTTGAAGTTTAAACTGCCAGCGTCCTGGGCTGGTTTGGGCATGAGAAAAAAATGCATGTGTGTCAACCTGGAGGTTGGAGATGGTCCAAAACCCAAAAAGAATTTGTAATAACTAATTAAATCAGGACACCCTATGATCCAATTATTATACTTTCTCATAATTCATGGTTGGCAGATGGGCAGGCGACTTGTGGCTGAGGGTAAATTTCCTCCTACTGGTTCATGAATGATCAATGAACATGCCTAGGGACTTTGAAAAAAGTGGTGTTCATACATGCAGTTGATTCCCGTGAAGTTGATATATCCATATCACTGTAAATGCCTTCTATATATCCCTTAATTGACCTTTCAGTCTTGCCAATTGTATCAACAATATCAACACTGAAAGGTTTTGAGCCCCATTTCACTAAAAATCTTGGGAATTCTAGTAATGTACCCTTCGCTAAGTATTTATGAGGGCTGGCAAGTAGGTTAACAGATGGAGAGGCCACAAGAGCATGCAGCTGTATGTATAGTTGAGAGGTCATTCAATGAGGACATCGGACTTCTATCAACAAAGCCGGTGACATTGTTATCATTTTTAATCTAATCAAAATACAATGTCATTTCAATGGTCCCAAACCTCATGTGAGACCCTTAAGTGTGGTGTCGATGAGCCCCGAACCACTTCCTTAAAACCCAGTTATATAATAAGGTCCAGGCAGCTGATCATCTCACTCAAGTCCTGAATCAGAGTAAAGAAGCGTACAGTCTCATTCTGATTCCCAATGCGGATACTTTCCGCTCACCGTGCTGCACTTCTGTGCTTCTGGGTTTCATTAATATTTGCTTCAAGCTACTGTTACGCAGAGGAAAAGGCAGCTGAGGTAGTTGGCATCGGAGAATGTGCAGATTGTGCAGAGAATAAAATTAAGACTAGCCAGGCCTTTTCAGGTAGGATACATTCTCTTACTACACATGATTTGGTCTGTTACTACGATCCTAGTATATTGCCATTTAAGTGTTCCAGTTTTACTTTGGTGATGCAATGCATTATTACCAAAAAGGCTTGCACTTGACATATATCTCTTGTAGATTGATCCTTCAAAGCAAAAGCCCGACACGGTTAATCAGCAAGACATTAGGGGAAAAAGAAAATGAACCCAGAAAAATTTGTCCACCTTGCAGAGTTGCAGTTGATCCACAGTTTTGTCTAACCAATGGTCCCTGAAAAATAACCATGGTCTTATGCATTTCTTTGTGCAGGGCTTCATGTAACGATTGATTGCAAGACTGCAAATGGAGAGTACGAAACAAGAGGTGTAGGAGGGCTTGATGGAGAAGGGAAATTCAAAGTATCTCTCCCTCATGAGATTCTGGAAGATGGAAAATTGAAGGAAGAATGCTATGCACAGCTTCACAGTGCATCAGCGACACCGTGCCCTGCCCACAATGGGCTAGAGTCCTCCAAGATAATCTTCAAGACTCAAACCAATGGAAAACTCACCTTTGCCCCTACTGGAAAGCTAAAATTTTCACCAGTGACATGCACATCAGCCTTCCTGTGGCCTCACTACAAGTACCCACCACTGTCCAAATTTCCACCTTTTAAGTTGCCTCCCAAAGTTCACCCACTGCACAAGCCCTTGCCCAAGTTCCCCCTTCCTGATGGCCATTCATTCTCTTTCCCTCCAAAGTACTTCCCCCCAAAATTCAAGAAACCTCTTCCACCACCAGTGCCAATATACAAACCAAAACCACCTGTTCCAATTTACAAACCAAAACCACCTGTTCCAATTTACAAACCAATACCACCTGTTCCAATTTACAAACCAAAACCACCTGTTCCAATTTACAAACCAATACCACCTGTTCCAATTTACAAACCAAAACCACCTGTTCCAATCTACAAACCAAAACCACCATTCTTCAAACATCCAATCCCAAAGATCCTCCCACAACCATTGCCTTTTCATAAAAAGCCATTCCCGCCTTCAATTCCAATTTACAAATCAAAACCACCATTTCATAAAACTCTTCCTCCATTCCCAAAGATCCCTCCAATTCACAAAAAACCATTCCCACCCATTACCAAAGATCTTCCCAAGCTTCCTCCAAAGACCTTCCACCACCCCAAGCTTGGATACTTCCCCCCACTGCCCCCATATTCTCTGCATCCTTAGGTTGCCATCCTTATTCTCACTGTCCTTTAAATGAATGTTGTAGTGAAAGCATTATTTGAAATTTTATTATGGTAATAAATCCTTCGTTGAAGTATAAATAGAAAGCGATATCAAAAGCATGAAAGAGTGGGGCAGGCAGAAAGCAAATCAACGTTAAGTGCTTCTATTTATGAAATGAAGGTGGATTTGTGTGGATTTTCTCCTTATATTTTCAATTTGGAACGTTGTAAATTTACAAAGAGATGTCTAATAAATAAATATCAGATGTCTAATATATAAATATCAGTTCTATCTTTTTATGCATCTGCTGAGCTTTTCTGCCTTCTGACTCTATTGGTGCATAATATTTTCCATGGCACGAAGTTCAGATGGTAACTTGGGATGAATTTGGGAGTACAAGATCTAATGGAATATTTGGTAACAGGAAAATTATTTTTGTCAAGGACGAAATGAATCCAATTCCCAAGGCACACAAAGCTTTTGATGAGGTGCTATTGAAGTGCCAAAAGAATTTCTCAATTGTAACAGTCCCAACATGCAAAACAAATCATTATTGAAATTGTTTTTCATTCCTTAAAAACTGTTCTTGATTCAATGATTTTCCACTTGAACTTTGGCCTATTTGGAGTTTGCACACCAACCCATATCGCTTACTGCACAAATATTTTGGGGGATAATGGATGTTCAATGAGACAGGTTCGGTCCACAATTGTGTTTTTTTCTAGCAAGACAAAAATATTTTTTTTGCGAAGACTTCCCTTATTCTCAGTGATGTTCTATGAGGGTCGTGGATATTTTTTCTCATTCGTGTTGTTACTCAATTGAGAGCGAGTAAAATGGGATTGTTGCATATTTTTGGTTGCGTTTGTTTTGGTAGCTAAACCATTTAGATAATGTTCATTTAGTGCCAAATTTGGTGCATCTAAAGTACATAATAGGACCAAATAATGGGAGGTCCCTATGTAATAGGTTTGGTACAGAACTGGTCAAAACATTCATAATAGCATGATTAATAGCCTTTTTATGGCATAGTTAGCCAATCCCATCTTATTTGCACCAACAATTATCATATGGTAATTTGGGTTAAGCACAACTCAATTTGAGGTCATTTTTTCTCAAGTGTAGAAATTGGCGCCCTAACTTGTTTGTAGCCATTTACAAGGAAAATGTTGAAGGACGCATATTAGCAACTCATCACAGCTCAGCACTCTCAATGCACGTGAGACAATCAATGAAGCCACCAATCTGGCCCAAAATTGTGGAGAGACGTTGAGGGATACTGGAACTCTCACGTCAATAAATTCAAACCACAATGATGATTCAGCAACTCTTACAAATCAGGATAATTCACATCAACAAGGCAATAAATTTAAACTCTCACCAAAGAAGAAAGATTCAAATTAGTATGAAGATCGCTCCAATGGTAATAAAATCAAACCAAAGAAAGAAGATTCCAATCAGCACACATATATGTCAGTCCTAATACCCGATGGAAACCGTCGACGATTTTGACTCAGTTGAGGATTATTCCGTCAACGGTTATGTTGTGTAAAATCCCCCAAATATGCACAGCGGAATATATATATTTGTGTAAAAAATCAAACACACAATGTATCAATCTAAATGATGAATACAGAACAATTCCACAACCACAACAAGTAAATGAAAGCAATAGTAATAATAATGACACCAAAATTACATGGTTTGATAATGCCTACATCCACGGGAGTAAACGGTAAGGATTCACTATCTTCTTGTCCAAATTATAAGAATAATACAAGAGCCCTCTCAAAAATACTCTCAACCATACTCGACTCACCATATACAATATATACTATGTATATATATATATATATCTCCTCGGAGGTTTCCCCCCGAAACCCAATCGTATTAACGTCCATTTATTCAAAATTTGAAATATGCCTTGGGCATCCTGAGCCAAACTGTCAACTGATTGGGCCAAACCGTTGACTATTTCAGACATAATAAAAATTGTCTTAATTTTAGAGGCAAACCATCGACTCTTTCAATCAAACAGTCAACCTTTTCCCTGGTGCTCCTCAGCACATGTGGTTTTCCACTATATCTTCTTCCTTGTTTATGCAATGCATAAAGTATGTAAGCCACAAAAACACAACAATCTCTACCTTGGCAAGTATACGCCCCTTAGGAGAACCTAAAAACATAGCTCGTTGCTCCACCTTGACCGTAAAACATTAGGTTGGGTTCGTCTCCTTTCTAGCGCTTGGAGACAAACACCAAGTCTAAGCAACGCCGCTTGAACTTGCCAATGGCAACTTCGACTTCTACCATCAACCCTAATAAAGTTGTAGATGCAACAATATGAGATTTCACCCTAGGCTTCCAACAAGGCCTTCCCATAATAGTAAACAAAAACGCTGCTGCAAGCCTTCTATCACCAAAGCCCCTTGCACAGTCTTCAACAAATCTCATAACTGACGGTCCACTCTGTTGCCTGCCAAAACACCCAATTGCACAATCATTAGGGACCTTTGACATATCCCGGACATCACAGCTCGTCCTTGGGTACCGAGCGGTTGACATTCCATATTGATTCTCCACAGAACCCCCTTGATACGACAAACAAAGTCTCCCTGCGGTTCCGTCCACAAAGCCACCCTGAGATAACACCAATATCCCTGCAACTTTGTCTATGCAAATAAGCAAACCAAGACCTATCTTGGTCATACCCAACACATTCATTTCAAAAACTTTCAATAGAGTTCCCAATTAATAAGTCTCAATCAAAGCATTCCCATCCAATAACATGTCATTCACACGAAACAAATATATCACTCCACTGCATCCTATCACCTTCTTCCACACTCGAAGCCTCACCAACTCACACACCTAGTACATATGCAATACCTCCATTTTTTCCACCATAACACTTATCCTTCTATTTTTCCCTTTGCTGTGTACGACAACTTGAAAATTAGTAGGAACCTTGTTGTTGGTAGTAATGAATGCATAAAACTCCAGAATGCCAAATTTATACCTGAGTGGTGATTTAATAGTGCACATGGGCCCATCGTGATCCTATTGGTCTCCTGAGCTGAAACTCCCTGCAATATGAACGTCATCTCTACCTTAACTCTATAGCTCCACTTGCATCACATGCCCATTCGTACTATGATATTGTTGACCTGAGATAGAACTCCCCACATTTCTGCCATGAGTATTTAACTCCACATAAATTACATGTTTGCTGCTATCGCAGTTTTCTGGCATTTATTTCTCTTCCTTTACTTGAGTACGTTGCTCCATGACTTTATCACCAAAAGCCATGTCATCGATTACCCCTTTATTTTCCACAGGATCACCCAGCTTGTACCCACCTTTCTTATACTCCATAAACATACATAACACTAGCCTAGATCCTCCATCACTAGAATAGTGCACCAGTGGACATCCACTCACACCCGAGTAGTCCATCGCAAAACCTGCCCAAAATTCACCCACAACTCTCCCATCTAGTGATACCTTTGGCAATCGATCACATGAGAAACGCGTCATACTCACTAACTTCACCAAGAAGTACCCTACAAGCCTTTCATATACTTTGCCTTGCTCACAAAACTTCTTGAACAAAACCAATGTACTCAATCTCAATGTCTGACCAGAGGATCTCTCTCCTGGTCTGGTTCTCCACCTCAACCACAAGTTAAACTTGGTAAACACATCAACATCAAGCTTATGCCACATGAGATAAACCAAGACCTTTCATGATACACCCACGAAAAACATATGTCTGCATTTTGATGCTATCCTCACTAGTCCCCAAACATCTGAATACATGTAGTCACTCTTATGCCTTAATCATATATGCCACGGAACATCTGACTCAAATTCTACAGCTACAACTCCTCTTACAACCATAACTCCCAGTAGTGCATAGATATTTCCTGCTATCTTTTCTCCTTTCATCACTATCGAGTCACCTTCACATACTTTCATTTCCCCACTTTTAGACTTGTAACTATATCCATTACAATCTAAAGTTCCTAATGAAATAAATTCTTCCTTGGACTCGATACATGCCTTACATCACATATGGTTCTTATAGCATCATCATACATTTTGATTTTGACATTTCCAATACCAAGTATTTTGCATGAAATATCATTCCCCATCAAAACACAACCAATATTAATTGACCTGTAGGTGTCGAACCATTTTCTATTTGCTATAATTTAATGAGATCATTCGGTATCTTGGATCCAAGAAATTATCCGCGAGGCACTCCGAACCCGATGAAATACATAGCATATCACCATCACTGCTTTCCGAGTCTCCTTCCACTACATTTATAGATTTTGACAGACCCTGCTAATTTTCAACATTCCCATTCTTCCACTCTGGACATTCCAGTCTTATATGCCCAATTTTATCGCACCTAAAACACTTCACGTCCTTCTTCTTCCCAGAATACAACCGAGATCCGCTCCAAGACTTACGTCTCCCATGTTCTTGGTTACTTTTCCCCACAAGCCCTTCACAATGTGAAACATCATTGCTGGCCATTTTTCTTCAATGAAAACCGATCAATGCACTTGTCACCTCTTCCAAATTCAGGCTTTCCTTGCCCCATGTAAGATTGGTAACCAAGTTCTCATAAGTTTAAAATGCAAGTATGGAATTTAATAGCATTAGCGCCTTGTCTTCCTCCTCAAATTTTACATCAACACGCACCAAATCACTCACAATCTGATTGAAAGTGTTGATATACATGTTCAAATACGAACCCTCCACCATCTTAAGCCAATAAAACCTTTGCTTAAGAAAGAGTTTGTTCGATAAAGACTTAGACATATACCGGCTTTCCAGTTTACACCAAACTGCTGTCGTAGAATCCTAATCCATGACGTGATACAACACGTCATCAGCTAAACACAAACGGATGGTTGATACTGCCTTTGCCTCCAATTCATTCCATGTTGCTTCATCCATACTTTCCGGTTGAATTCCATATAATGCCTTCACCATCCCTTGCTGCACCAAAAGATCCTTCACCCTTCTCTACCACAAATCGAAATTCTTGATTCCATCCAACTTGACGACATCAAATTTCACAGATGAAGATGTAGAGGCCATTACAACAAAGCTCTGATACCAATTGTTGTGTAAAAATCCCTAAATATGCACAACAGAATTTATATTTGTGTAAAGAATCAAAAACACAATGCAACAATCTAAATGGTGAATACAGAACAATTCCACAACCACAACAAGTAAATGAAAGCAATAATAATAACAACGATAATAGGAATTACGTGGTTCGGCAATGCCTACATCCACAGGAGCAAACGACAAGGATTCACTATCTTCTTATCCAAATTACAAGAACAATACAAGAACCCTCTAAAAAATACTCTCAACCACACTTGAATCACCATATACAACATGTACTATGTATATATAAGCCTCCTCAGAGGTTTCCCCCGAAACTAACCATATTAACGTCCATTTAGTCAAAATTTGAAATCTGCACTGGGCATCCCGAGCCAAACCATCGACCGATTGGGCCAAACCGTCGACTGTTTTAGACAGAATGTAAATTGTCTATATTCTGGAGTCAAACCGTCGACTGTTTCAGCCAAACAGTCGACTATTTCCCTACTGCTCCTCAGCACATGTGATTTTCCACTATGTCTTCTTCCTTGTTTATGCAATTCATCAAGTATATATGCAACAACCCAAAAATTATTCCATTTTTTTTAACCAATAAATTACTCTGATAATCCTACTATAATCTCTCAGGCCTCAGATAGGCACTGAAGTATTCCTGTAAGTAATGGGCACACCTATGCAACGGAAAGACATAAATCCCATAACCATATATATACATACAATACCAGAATTCAATGTTTTCCCATATCATAATTACATATACTAGTACTGTCTCCCCAAAAATTCAACTTCCCTACACAAACTTACCCTATATACAGGGCAATCAAAGGGGTCTCTCTATCTGCGAGCCTGATCAACTCGCCTAACTAATTCACCTGAAAAATATTAAAATAATGGGATGAGTCAACGCTCATTAAGTGGAAATATGCTATTACTAGTGTGTGGCGACCAAGTTGTATGAATATAGTAATAACATTTGAAACTGTATAAGCTAGTAAATCAGTAAAAATATATTTTACATTTATCATAGCTTAAAATATAACTATATCATCTGAACTTTCTAACTTTCATACTACTAATATCATATTATATTTAACAAATGCTGTAAAATTGTGTACATATACATATTTGTGTTTTTCCTTGAAAATTTGTATGTCATGATTTGACCCCTCATGACGGGATTGTGTGGCCCGTAGGCGTGACTTAACTCTGGTTGGCCCACCAGGTAAGTCACTATACTTTACACTACCTCAGTCCGACCAAACTACGTCCACTCCTAAGCACGGAACTGGACTGCTGCCTCGTCAAATCGGCCCCCTCAACCCAAAACTAGGGAGCTGCATCCACTCTCAGCACGGTTTGACGGTACCCATACACTATCTGAGATATGTGGTTGCAATCTATTCTATAAATAGCAACAGTACCGTGCTCTATAAACTGTATCTATCTATAATATTTTCTCAGGGATCTGATATTGTATAAGTATATATACTATAATTATCTTTACTATTTTCATCATGTTTCCAAAATAACCATAACACTATAATTATGTACTGAATATACTATAATAACTGAATATAATTGTAGCATCTGGATGCTATAACTGTATAATCTATCTGTATATAATTGTAGCATCTGGATGCTATAACTGTATAATCTATCTATATAAACTATTTGTATAATCTGTCTATATAATCGGAGTGTTATGGCATTAGGAAAACATGGCATTTTGCAAATACTGTAATATAATGAACTGAATAGAATACGTCTATATCTGTCTATATAAAAATATATGTTTTTATCTGTCTGTTTATACATACTATAAATCATGATATACTGGGAAAAACTATACAAATTCTATATCAAGTAAATATCTACTCAGGCCACACAAACATTAAAAACTCTTATTCTGTAATAACTGGATAATAAACTAGTATACATGTATATACATAAAATCTCTGGTAATATAATTAAAAACTCCTAAGCAAAAGCCCCCCTACTTTGACTGGTCCTCCACCCATAGAGTTTCCCATTCAACACCCTGAAAACAACATCTCCCAGAATCAAATATCATTATTTTCCTACGTACAACATTTTATATAACTATGGGAAAGGAAAATTCTAAATAAAATGCCTTATCCTGAAATTGGGATAGAATTCAAACCACTCCCACCAACGATCCGCTCCGGTAGACTTGCAGAGAACTTTCCTAGGAGCATCGTGGTGGCCTCAGATCGTCGATCCAAAGAAAAAAGGAGTCGGGATCGAAGAGAGACATTGAGAGAGAGAGAGGGAGGATTTTGCGCCAAGCTTTGATGAAAAATCCAGGTTTTTGCTATTTATAGCTCTAGGTTCGTCGATGAGACACGTCATCTTGTTGACGAGTCCCTGAAGGAGTTTTTCGATGAACCTTCACCTTTCATCGATGAATTTCAGACTGCCATAAAACCCCCTCTCATTATCTTCTCGTCTACGAGACCCTCATGTATTCTCGTCGACGAATCTCCTGTGTTCGTCGACAAGACCTTGATTATTTCCTTAGGTTATTACAATATGAGCCACAAAAACACAACAGGTTACATCGACGGTTTCAGAAAAAATGGAATTTAATAGCAAACCATTGACGGTTTCACCAAAACCATCGACGATTTTGACCGTTGCTAAATATTTATTGAAGATCTGATATCAATTTCTAACAAATATGACTTTATGGGATTCGTTACTAACAACTATATTATGTATCTCCATTTAAATACCACTCTCTGTATAGCCTAAGTGTTCACGTTGCCATTCATTGAAATAAAAATATTATTTCTTTCAAATCCCTTATTTCATTTTCTCTTTATGGTATCAGAGCCATTGTAAACACTAGGAAAAATCACCATGGTTCCTACATTATTGTTCAACTTCCTTGCTTACCTTCCACTCCTTTTTTCTTACTTTTACCGTGACTACACTATCCCTCAATGTTGGCAACTTCATCACCCTTAAACTCACCCCAAACAACTATCCCTTGTGGCATGAGCTATCACGACCCGAAAATTCTACTATATTTTTCTTCTTCTTCTTTTTTTGCATAATAAACTCTGATACCACAAAATATCCACAAAATCAACTCAGACCCAAAGTGGGGTACCGAGGATATACCTATCCATAAATACATGCTATCTATGTAGTGGAAAACGTAAAGTACCTAAATCTCATATACAATACTAGAGTTCTAATCATCCATCAACACATAACTATACGTATATCCCCAAAAGTCATCATACATCCTAGGGATTATACAAAACATATCTCCCAACTTAAATACTTACCATGAATTTAAGACTGTACCAATACCTCCTTCTTGAAGCTCACTCCGCTCATCTGCCTGGATCTCCTAAAATGTTTGAACTCTTGGGGTGAGACACCTATTGTTGACCCCATGGGTCATACCCTATTTTGATTATGACAAATACTCCGGTATTTAATGTTTGCCAAGTTTGTGTGTAGGACCATATTAGGAAGATCATATTGATGGCACATGGCAACTTGAGGAAAATGAAGACCCGGAATATTTTTAATTGTTATAATCTATATTTCATTTCGTTGGGTCTGTAATAATAATCATCCAAGATCTGTAATAATCTACATATCATGTATATAGGGCTATAAGCTCAAGACCTTAGAGAGACCTTAGGGATTCGGTCGACCGACGCCGAATTTTTTCAGTAGGATAGAAAGACCTTAGGTCCCTAAACAAATGCACAAACAGTGCCCATATCACCTACATAATCAGGGGAATCAATTGGTTTAAAATTGGAGTTAAAGGATCAAAATCATGAGGATTCAGGCAACCGAACCCTTGGTGTCCAAAACACCTCAGGCGCCTGAATCACTAGGAAGTCAGTGAGTTAACCTGGTTTCGGGCGACCGAACTAATAATGAACGTATCTCCCTCGGTTGACCAAACCTGCGTCAGGGTACTTTTCACCAACCTGGGCGATTGAACTTTATAATTCAAAATGACCTTGGGTGACCAAACTTGTGAGTTCGGTTAACCGAATGTTGGACAGGGCACCCGAACCACGGACAATAGCAAAATCGCCTTGGTTCAACCAACCAAACCTAGACTCAGGTACCCAAATGTTCAAAAATTGATTTTTTAACTGAGTCTATTCGGGTGACCGAACCTTGGTTCAGCTACTCGAAACCTCTTAGGTTGCTTATTTTTCACCGGGGTTAAAAGTAAACAAACAGGATTAATTTTCTTAATGGGTTTTAAAACAAATTTAATAATACCCTTGGTGTCCCCAACGGTCATATTTTGGCCTCTCTCTCTATACATAGGGGCTCATTTGCTTATATTAGTGGTGATTAGCAAATAGGATTAGCCAAAAACTCTTTCAAATTTTCTAAACCCTATTTGTTCATTCCAACCTTATACACTCATAATACTTCCATTCCTTTGAGAAATATTGCCTTGTGAGTGTTTAGTGTTTGTTATATTGTGTTAGAAACCCTCACTTGTATATTACACATTTGATTTTCATATTGAGGGTTGAGCTAGATTTTTCCCCCGATTTCATTTGATAAATCTTTGGTTGGGAAAAATCATATAGCTAGGTAAGCTTGCATTATCATTGCAATACTCATTTGGGCTTATACTTTTGTGTGCAAAAATATTTTACAAAGTTAGATTTCAAACAATTCTTGTGCTAGATACATTTTAGAAAATATTTTTGAGTTCATTTGAATATTATTGCTAGCATCTTTGAAACACTAATCTGATATTGAGATTTGATATACTTTGCTTTCAAAGATTAGCTTGTTAGAACACTTTGCGCATATATCTTACTGAGTGTTGATTGCACACATAGAGCACCGAGCTTATAGTTCATACATTCTTGAGGTGCATTGATTATATTGTGCGTAGTGGTACATATCTGCTTATGTAAGAAGCATTTGCTTGTACGCATATTTTTTTTATATCTGTTGTATTCCAGGTGCGGGCTTGAAGAGGGAGACTAGCCCTGTTAAATAGTCTCGGATTGGTTTAGACCCAGTTAGGAAAGCTAGGTGCACCATCCTAGTAAGGTGTAGGTTGAGGTCAGCCCTACTAATTAACCTAGTTGTAAAGGTTGAGATTAGCCTTGTGCTAATTGACCTGATTGTAATCGGTGCCGTTCCACCCGTTAAGTGAGCATTAGTGGAATCCTCGGGCTTGTGAGCTAGAGGCAGGGACGTAGGCAGTATTGGTTAAACCCCGATAACATATCGTGAGTGTACTTTCTATTTTTGCAGTTCATATTCCGCACTTTCATTTTCAGCACATGTATGTATTTTGTTACCTTACATGTTGTACATGTGTTAATTGGGTTTATGATTAAATAGAAAGACCCTAAGTTTGTGTAATACTGCTGCTAAATTGGTTGACCTAGGGATAAATTTTTTAAATACCCAATTCACCCGCCTCTTGGGAATACACCAAAGCTATCACCTATCAGTAAGTGGGAATAGGTTATTATCAATGTGTGGCAGCTGAGTTTTACATAATCAAAACATAGCTATTAATTCAGCTATAACTAAAAAGGCATCTCTGTATATATATCATAACTCGCACTTATATCATATAAGATACATATTTTCTATTTCAACATACTTTTAATTATGATAAATAATTCTGCTTTTGTAAATCTATGTACATATATAATTATGAAAACTTCCCTGGATGGATAATTGTAATCATCATGAATTAACCCCGCATGATCGGGTTGTGCGGCCCGTAGGCTAGACTTAACCATGGCTGGCCTACCAGGTTAAGTCAAATTGTATCTGTATCTATATCTGTAACTGTGAGTACGATTGGCCTACCGAGCCTAGTTCGGACTCCATGGGATCCTCTACTCTCCTCTGGCCCAATCGACCGATTTACCAACACTTTATCTAAAAGTGTGGCTGCACTACTATAACTATATAGCAACGGTACCATGCTCTCTATAAATCTATGGTCCATCAAGGTTCTGATACTATATAATACTATTTATAAATATTACTATGTTACCATGATTCTATATAAAACTGTAATACCATGATTCTGTATAAACTGTGATACCATGATTTTGTATAAACAATAATACCATGATTCTGTATAAATCTGTAATATAATGGTTCTATATAAATCTGCAATATCATGGTTCTGTATAAAACTACATTACTATGAATATGTATAAAATTGTAATACTATGACTCTATATAAAACTATAATACTATGACTCTGTATAAATTGTACATCATGGTTCTGAATAAACTATAATTTCATGGCTCTGTAAAATACTGTATATGAACTCTGTATTAAAAACTATCATTTCTCCTGCCACACAATTTGAGTAATATTCATAATATAATAATCTGTATGGGAAAACTGTATTTCCCTACTGCATGGGATAAACTATAACTCTCTATTTTAAAATAATAATATACTCTTCTCTAAGGTTTATCTGAATCCCAAATACCAGACTTTTCCCAAAAATACATATATAATACGTAAAACTATAAATTCCATACTCATAACTTTCATACTCTGCATCATCCAGAAAATCTGTGATCGCATGTTATATTTTAATCGGTACAATTTTCTAAAATAACTTACATAACTTATTCCCCTCACCTGTTTCCTGGAGCTATGCCTACAGGGATCCCAAAAATGCGCCTGCGACGTTCGCATAAACCCTGTTTCCATATATCCTAGCTCAATCAGCTCAACCCAGAATGTTTACCATTTTAATACTCCTAAGCCCATACTTTTACATTAGCTAATTAAACTGGAAAAACAACTTCCTTACCCTAGTTTTGGAGTGGTGCCTGGAATCCTCAACCAACTAATCTGCCTTGATTAAATTGCAGAGAACATCACCAGGTTCCCGAAACAATGTTCCTCCTTCAATTAGGGCTGAAATTGGGCCAGAAATCGAAGAGAGAGAGTAGAGAGGCCATAGCCCTAGGTGTGTGTGTGTGTGTGTGTGTGTGTGTGAGAGAGAGAGAGAGAGAGAGAGAGATTTAATTTTCTTTAAGAAAATGAGTTGCATAATCCTTATATATAAGCTACTTCCAGACGAAACCATCGACGGTTTCTTGAAATCGTCGATGGTTTGGTTTTTAACCAAACCCCTTTTCACTATTTTACCTTTACCTAACCATGGTAACTCCAAACCGTTGATGATTTTCTGAGCTCGCCTAAAACCGTCGACAGTTTGGCCTGTGCCAAACCAACTATTCTCCTTTCTTTATTATTTCAATACTTACTATTTTTCGGGTCTCGACATGAGCAAGCATTAGCTTTTGCCGAGAGCCAAGAATTAGTGAGGCATCTCACAAATGAAGATCCAAAAAATACATCATACCAAATCCAAGCAATCCCACAATGCTGACGACACCACTCCTTAATTAATAGATGCTTTCATACCATGGCGAAATTCTAACTGTCTCCTTCGAGGGTGGATCATTGGGACAGTTTCTGAGGAGACTCTCGAACTTGTCGATTGCCTTGACACAGCTCATGTAGTGTGGGAGGCTCTTAAGAATGCATATGCCCAAGATTCACAAGAACGTGAATTTTCTTTATGTCAACATGTTACCTAACTTCGAAAATAAGATCGCACAAAATCACTGACCACATTCGCACTTTGAAAGGTCTTTGTGACAATTTAGTAGCAATTAGGAAGCCCGTTCCAAACCAAGAAAAGGTATTTTGTCTCCTCACTAGTCTTGGTCCACAATATGAAGTCTTCACAACAATTATGTTGAAGCCCTCAAGACCATCCTATCCTAAGTTGGTCTCTCAACACCAACCTAATATAAGACCCAATTGGTTCTCTAGCCACACAGATGTTCAAACTTCACCCTTCACTCATCAAGTGGCATTTTATGGACAAAAATAGCGACGTCCCCAATCAAAATCTTCAAGCTATTGTGGACCAACACAAAAATTCATGTCAACTGGACATGGATTCCAAGCACAACAAAACAAGGACTCAAGGCAAACCTACACAAATAATACCTCTCTTGCAAATAAACAGTGTCGTCCTCCACCACTAGGTGAACGCCACATGATACCTATCGAGAGGCACAAGTATCGTGACTAACAATGTCAATATTGTGGTATGATAGGCTACATTGATAAGATGTATTGGTGGGTACCAAAGAAATCAGCTCCTCAAGATGACATTCCACAAGCACTTGCAACACTAATGTTGGACAACGCCATTGCAAACACATAATGGACAACAGACACTGAGGCTTCCAATCACATAACTAAGAAGCCAAGTGTGTTAACTAACCTTCAAAAATATTCTAGTTCCGACTCAGTGCTAATTGGAGATGGATCTTCCATGCAAATTCATGCAATTAGAGACTCTTATATAAAACAGAAAAAAAATTGCCTTACCTTTAAATGATGTGTTATTTGTTCTAAACGTAACAAAGAACTTACTCTATGTAAGTCAGTTAACTACTCAATTTCCTATTAATTGTGAATTTTCTAATGTTGATTTTTGTAGTAAGGAAAGGGAAACAGGACAAGCAATGATGATAGGGAAACACAAAGGTGATCTCTATGTCGTACCCACTTCACCAGAACTATATTTCTCTCATCGGTTCAAATCTGGCACTATAGAAGTTTGGCATCAACGCCTCGGCCACTCCCAAAATTCAGCTTCGTAATCGCTAAAAAATAAGGGATTAATTGATGTTGTAGGGACAAAAAAATCTCAACATCTTTGTGATAGTTGTCAACTAGGAAAACTTAGTCATTTACCTTTATCTTGTTTAGAACACTCAAGTACTAGTATCTTTGAAAAAATTCATTGTGATTTTTGGGGACTTGCTCCTGTTTTTTCTATTGAAAAATTCATATATTATGCTTGTTTGGTTTATGATTTCTCTAAGTATACAAGGTTTATTCCTTTACGTCAAAAATATGTTTTTTTCAATGCATATCTAGCCTTTGAAAAATATGTTGTTTGACAATTCAACAAGAAAATAAAAATCTTTCATTCAGATGGAGGCGGTGAGTTCATCAATTCCAAATTGTCAACTCACTTACTTTCCACAGGCTTTGTTCATCAAGTATCAACACTGTATACTCCCAAGCAAATTGGTATAGTTGAAAGATGCCATAGGACCATAAGAGAACTAGGTATGACAATGTTATTTCACTTTGGTGCTTCTTTATTTTTATGGGTAGAAGCTTTCACTACAACTATTTATCTTATGAATCAGGTACCCTCATCAGCTCTCAATTTTGAAACCCCATATTTTGCCTTACATGGAACCCATCTGGTTTACTCCTCACTTCAAGCCTTTGGGTGTGACATCCTGATTTTTCAACCATTTTATATATATATATATATAACCATACATCTCTAATACCATAATATCATCATCAAAGTCAATGCAGCGGAAAAACATAATACTTCTAATCCTTATGTACAATACCAAAGTTCTCGAGTCTCCACAGAAACACATATAACTCCCAAAAATTTAACTGATATCCCAAGGATTATACAACATATCCCCACTCCCAAAAATAAAAACACATACCCTGAACTATAGAAACTATGTCTCCTCTATCTCAGAGCTCGCTCCACCTGGCTGCCGGAATTTTTGGAAATGTTTAAGATCTTTGGGGTGAGACACCTCTCAATAAGTGGGGATAAACTATTATCGGTGTGTGGTTAATGAGATTTAGTGTATCATAACATGTTCATATAAATATTAATTTAACTGAGAAATCATGGTAACTGCATTGTGATACCCCATGAATGAAAAACTTAAAAGATTAAATGTTACTAACCATATCAATAAGGTGCACCTTTCTTTTCGGGAACTTTCCCATAAGAACTCCAAGATTAAGCATGCTTACCTTGGAGCAATATTGGGATGGGTGACCTCCTGGGAAGTTTTCTCAGGAAGTGTGTGAGTGAGGACAAAACACACTGAAAATGACACGTGTTGATCTATGGGGCCAGTTATTAGTCCGATAAGGCTCGCCCCCTTGTTGTATGGTCCAGGTGGAAGAGGAGAGACGCAGTGCTCTCTGACAGACCTAGGTTGGGGCGTTACAGATGGTATCAGAGCAATGTCCAGTCGGAAGTGTGATTAATTTCACATCGCCTGAATATGGAAATGTTAGAGTATTAGGTTAGGGATGATTTATACCAGAATATAGGAAACAATTAAGATAAGGATCCTAAATGGATAGGTCAGGTTAGGTGCTGAGAAGTAGGTATGGTGTAGGGAAGTATAGGATGTTGTCTTATAGCTTGGAGACAAAAATCTTTTGGCGGACTTATGTGATTTTCTGATTCAGTCAATGGTTTCAAAAAACCACGGTAAATCCATCAATGGTAATGTTTCTTAGCCGTGGGACTGGTCCTTATATGGAGAACTTGGATGTGTATTGGATTTAAAGTATATAATTGTATTGTTGAAATTATGGTGTGGGATATAATAAATCGTAAAATTATGGAAATGAAAGACCAGGTAACAAATTTCGAGGATGAAATTTCTTAAGGAGGGGAGAATGTAAAGACCCGAAAAATTAAAATGGTTGAAATAAAAAAAATAGATAAATAAAAAATAAATAAATAAAAGAAATGGCATGGGAAAAAGAAAAAAAATTATTAAAATTAAAGAAATTAAATTAAATTAAGATAAATTAAATAATTAAATAATTAGTTATTAAATTAAACATTTTATATTGGATTTATAAAAAAAAAACTAATTGAAATAAGAGAAATATATATATATATATATATATATATATATATAGTAAGTTATTATAATATATAAATATATATATAATAAGTATAAGTTAAAGTTATATATATATATATAAAGTAACTGAACAAGAAGAAAGAAGAAGAAGAAGAAGAAGAAGAAGAATTATAGAAGGAAGACACCCCCCCCCCTGAATTTTATTTCCTACGCTCCGTCTCCGTCTCTCTCTCTCTCTCTCTCTCTCTCTCTCTCTCTCTCTCAATTTCTTGATGAGTTTGTGGCGGATCGAAAAACAGAAGGTGCCGTTGGATTCCTGGTTTCGCTGCCGACATTTCTATTGGAACAGATTTGTTGTGGGAACGACTTAGTCACTACTCCTGGGAAAAGGTAATTTTTTCCTATATTCCTAATTTTTTTGTAAATATACAGTTAAATCAACGATCAAACACCACCACAGGATCCTAGTCGTCATCATCGTCATTTTGGCGTAGGTAATTTTTCAATTGGGGTTTTCTAGACCCTACTCCAAAGCGAGAGTGGGATTTGAAATTTTTGACAATTTGGATATATTTGCAGATATTACTATTTATTTGGGAATTATGACCCTAGAAGATATTTAAATAGTATTTTATTTAGGAATAATTTAAATGAAATTAGGATTTTTGATTCAGGATCCGAGTGAGCGCCGCAGGGATTTTTGAAAGTCCCTGTTGGCGTAGTTCAAGAAATCATGTAAAGGGAAATTATATATTAAATCAGATTTTAAGAAATTAAAGGTAATAATTTATGTTATATTATATGTATGTTTTGGTGTGAATTATTAAAATGTCAACCGTGTAAAACTATGATTTCTGAGCCTAGGACCACTTATTTAGTTATGTATTTGTGGAAATAAACTGAACAAAGTGGAAGGAATTTTCTGGATAATTATATAAGAAATGGAAATTGTATTTTCAATAATTAAATGTTAAATGTGGTTTTACCTATTTTACAAGAATATGTATGAATTTTACTGTTAAATTGTGTGGCATGAGACTCTGTGCAAATATATGCTAAATGTATAAGATGCAAGTTAAGTAAATAAAATAATGAGAATAAAATATGATATGGACAATGTTGCCTATGTATGTTAAATGCAATCATGTAAAGGTACGATAGCTGAAAGTCATGTTAGCAGATTCTAGCGCATTTCTATGTGGACTAACTGTAGCAGATTCTAGCGCATTTCTATGTGGACTAACAAATGACGGCTAAAAAGCGACTGTAATACAAAGGAATGAAATGAAAATGTTATGAAATGAAATGACAAGGAATGACAATGCAATAAAATGAAATGTGAAACATGAACGATATGAATAGGAAAGAGTCACTTAAAGTGAAATGAAATGCAAAGTTAAGTTATGAACAGGAATGAATGTGCATGAATGTATAATGACAGAAAAGAATGATGTATTACGATATTAGAAGTATCTATGTAGGTAAAATATGTTACGATTGGGTGAGGCATACTCTTCGCCTGAGGGCTTGCTGAGTAAGGCGAGTGCACTAGTAGCTTCAGATGTGGCAGTAGCTGCATAACGCACTAGGACAAAGGGAACCTACTTGTATGAGTGGGTAGAATTCCCTATCCTTAGGGCCTTTTCCGATAAACTGTTGTTGAATGCGTGAGTACGAGATCAAGTTAACACTTGAGGGCTTACTGAGTAAGGTGAGTGCTCTGGTATGCTTCAGTAGCGACCTTCGGGTTACCTAAGTATCAGAGCAGAGGAGTGCTACTTGTATGGGTGGGTAATCACCCCTATCCTTGGGTAATCTCGTGGATAAACATTTGCATGTGATTGTTAGGTTCAGAAAATGACTTTCAGTATTATGTTAATGATTTGCTAATATTATAAAATAATATGTATAATCTCATGATAGTCACACGCTGAGTTTAATATATTATTTCTTCCCTTACCGAGATGTGTCTTACCCGAATATGAATTTATTTTTTTTCAGGATTTCCTCGAGATCGAGCTTTGAGAGCTCGAGGGCTTTTAGCCTTTTGAGGATTGTATAAAGAAAAGGGTATATTTCTATATTAGTTTTGGGAATGTAAATGTTTATGTTTTACGTCCTTATGTTTTAAGTTTGTGGAGAAAAGAATGTTTGTAAACATACTGAATTGTTTTGGGAGTTATGTAGATTTATGGAAATGCAGGTGATGGATGATTTATTATAGATTATAGTTAGAATTAGTAAACTCTGGTATTATGTTATATGGAGATTATGTTTATGTTTTTCGTTGTGTATATATTGGTTTATGGATTATCAGGGATTTTATCAGGTATAACGCGATAGACCCGAGATTAAGGGTTCGGAGCGTTACATTATGACGCCCCAAACCCACCAAGTGGGACCTGGGTGCCACTTGTTCCAATCACTTGTATCTAATACCATAATTAATATGCACGCAGCGGAACATAAATAAATAACCTCAAATAAATACCAGAGTTTTATATGGCAACCCAAAAACAAACACTACAACATCTAGATATTTATATCCAAAACCAGTATTTAAAACATAATCTTATACAAATATATCTATACATATATTAGTATCTCACAATACCCTAAAAAGAAACCAGCAAAAACAGTCCCAACCTAGGCCTTTAAACTCGATCTCCAAAAGAACCTAAAAAGTTGTTAATCCACTAGGGTGAGACACTTCTCAGTAAGGGTGGAATAAATTATAATAATATGTGACAAATGAGTTTTAATATTTACATATCAAAATAAACTGCTTCTCACATAATATCAATAACAACTGAGAAAATGTACCATTAATAGCATTCCTGACATCTAATGTCATACACACATCCAATATGCACAAGTACATAATTTTTATGCAGACGAAAGTCTCCAAGGATAGGGAAGATTACTCGCCCATACAAGTAGCTTCCCTCTGCTCTGGTACTAAAAACTACCTACCAGAGCACTCACCTTACTCAGTAAGCCCTCAGGTGAAGAATTACCTCGCCGCTAGTATACACATCTTCATTATTTTAAAGGCAAAGGTTTCCGAGGATCGAGATGTCTACCCGTGTAACACCCTCAAAATTCATACCATTTTATATATATATCTGTGTATACATATCCATACCTAAGCAGCGGGAACGCATATCGTATAACCATTACATATATACTATACAATACCAGAATCCAATATATGTATATACAGACCATAGCCATACAAAAATACCCCTCCAGCATCATCTACCCAAAAATATACACAACTCTGTCTAAAACTCACCCTATAACCAGGGTAATCAACACTCTCTCTATCCGCGAGCCTAATCTGCTCGCCTAACTGGCTCACCTGAAAAATGTTAAAGATAAGGGGTGAGTCGACGCTCAATAAGTGGAAACATGCTATTACTAGTGTGTGACAACTAAGTAAAGAGTACTTTTAAATAGTAACTGAACTGTAATGAAATAAATAATCTATAAAGCATATCTGTCTTTCACAATTTAAAATATAATGTATCATCTGTATTTTCTACTTTTCATACTGATAATACCATACCATACTTATTATATACTGTAAAACCGTATATATATACATAACTGTGCTTTATCCTTGGGACTCTATACGTCATGATTTGACCCCTCATAATAGGGTTGTGCGGCCCGTAGATGGGACTTAACCTAGTCGGCCCTCCAGGTAAGTCATCATACTCTACACTACTCCAACCCGGCCAAATTGCATACTCTCCTAAGCTCGGGACTGCATGCTACCTCGTCAAACCGGCCCCCTCCACCCAGAGAACTGGGCAGCTGCATACTCTCCGAGCACGGTCGACGGTACCCACATACTATCTGAGATATGTGGTTGCACTCTATCTGTATCTAGCAATGGAACTATGCTCTGTACACTGTATCTGTCTGTAATTTTTCCACAGGAATCTGATACTATATACATATATACATATATACTCTTTTACTGTTTTCATCATGTTCCCCAAAATTACCATAATGTTATCTTTATGTACTATAAATACTGTAATCTTTGTATACTGTATTTGGAGCATCTTGATGCTACCTGTGTATATCTATCTGTATATTCTGTCTATATACTCTGTATATTATGGTAATAGGAAAACATGACATGCTATAACATTGTACATACTATTCTATATAAAATTGTAATATATATACTGATCTGAGTAAAACTGTATACATGTGTATGTATGTGTGTGTGTGTGTGTATATATATATATATATATATATATATATATATCTGTATCATGAAACTATTCGTATAAAAGCTATATGAATTCTTTATCACGTGAAAATCTACTCAGGTCACACAAGCATTTAAATTCATATTCTGTAAATACTATATATAATAAACTGGTATAAATATGTGTCCATGAAATCTCTAATAACATTATGAAAACTCCTAACATAGTATATTTCTCTTACCTTATCTCTGATAAGCCTCTATTGTACTCTAGCCTGATACCCGCAGGGCTCCCTACATAACACTCTGAAAACACAATTCCCTAAAATAAAATATCAGTATTTTCTTACCTACAACATTTCTTATAATTGTCATAAGGCCAAAAATGGGCTAAAAGGCCTTACCCTGAATTTGGGATGAAATTTAACTTTGTTTTCCCAATGATCAACTCTGGCAAACTTGTAGAGAACTTCGCTGGGAGCGTCGTGGTGGCCTCAAATCTTTGATCCGGTGAGGAACAGGCCCAGAAACAAAGAGAGAAGTGAGAGAGGAGCGTTGAAAGTGGGTAAAAATTCGGGTTTTTCATTATTTATACTGTCAAATTCGTCGACGAGACACGTCACCTCATCAACGAGTCCTTCATTAAATTCGTCGACGAAACCCTATATTTGTCGATGAAATTTAGAGTAGCCCATATCTGTCTCTCGGTATTTTCTCGTCGACGAAACCTTGTATTCGTCGACGAATTTCCTTATGCACTCGTCGACGAAACTCTGTATTCGTTGACGAATTTCCTGGCAATTCTTTGAAATTATTACTATTATTATTATCTCCAAAATGCAATGTCGTTGACGAAGGCAAACCTATTGCCTCCTTCTGTTCCTGTTCCCATTTTCCTCTCTCTTTAATATTTGAATATTAGTATTTTCCGGGTCGTTACAACTCGCCCATACAAGTAGCATCCCTTTGCACTAATACTAAGAAACTACCTAGTAGAGCACTCACCTTTCTCAGCAAGCCCCCGGAGGTATGTTTACCTCGCCGCATGCACACACATGCATTCACAATATGCTATATTATTATTATCATGCTATAATTAAATTCACATTCGCACAACACATCCACACAGGAATCACGCATCTTATACTTCATCTTCCAATAACCTCAGTACTTGACCCACACAGAGCAACTGCGTACATATCACTACGTGGCCCACACAGGCACCTACATACTTCTTATCTACACGTGGCCCACATAGGCACCACTTCCCACACAAGGTACATAACATGGCCCACACAGGCGTTATTATCCACACAGGATATAACGTGGCCCACACAGGCACACAACCCACACAGGGTACATAACATGGCCCACACAGGCGCCATTATCCACACAGGATATAACTTGGCCCATGCAAGCACCACTACCCACACAGGGTACATAACATAACCCACACAGGCGCCATTATCCACACAGGGTACATAACATAGCCCACACAGGCCCCATTATCCACACAGGATATAACATGGCCCACACAAGCACCACTTTAGCTTTCGCAACACGTGACCCACACAGGCACCACTATTCACCAGTATCCAATCCCCATGACCTACCCATCATACATCACTAGAACAAGCTCCTCGACCTACCAATGTCCTACCCTATATAAATTACAGTATGACGAGCTCCTCAACCTGCCAACGTCATATCATGATTTATATCTAGGCAATATAACAACCTCCTCATGCCAACGTTATATTGAAATGCATATAAATAACCACACCAGTTAGTTTACACATATGCATCAATGCATTTCCACACAGGAATCCAACAGATCAATTCATTTCCCACACAGTATCTCAACAGATCAATACATTTCCACACAGGAGTCAAACATAACAATTTATTCATCATATCATAATCATTCCAAACACCCCCACATGCAAACCCAAATACCACAGTAATTCATATTCAATTTATTAGGAAAAATTACTCCCATGTCACATGAATTTAATATCATATGCAATTATCCCAAATATAAATCTTAAACAAAAATCATCATTTTTCCAGTAATCGAGCTATTCTAAAAATCATATAGATAAATAATAAATTTCATATGCTCGTAAATAACTGGTTCACCTTAATAAAATACTATATAATTTTATTCCCCCTTACCTGATTTTCTGAATCACGCCTGTAGGGCTCCCAAACTTATACCCACAGCGCTCACCCGAACCTTGATTCAATCATATCAACCCGAATAAAATATTATTTTAACATTTCATAATTTACAATAATTAAATAATAATTAATTTTTAAATAACTCATTTATCCTAATTTTGGGTTATTTCTACAACGATCCCATGAGAAATTTGCTCCGCTAGATTTGTAGAGAATCATCCCTAGATTCTCGTGGCGGTGTCTGATTGCCCATTTGGCTTAAAATTTTGAAAAAATTGAGACAAGAATGAGAATTTGGCTTACCCCAGGAGATATGCCCACGTTATCCCTACGACAAATCCACTTTGGTAGATATGTCGGTGGCAGAGAATGGAGTTCGGTGGTATTTTTGAATTTTCAATTGGGCGAGAATCCACCACGAAATCGTAGAAAGAAAAGGAGTGGAGAACGTGAGCTGAGAGAATTTTTTTTTCCTTTCTTTCCCTACTATTCTACGTGAATCCCCTTTTCTTTTTCTTTCTTCTCCTCTTCCTACTTGCAGTAGGAAACTAAAGAATTAAGTTTTCCTTTTTTTTTTTTTTTTTCTTTCTTTCCTTTATCCTTTAAATTTTATTGTATATTGTGTTCTATAAATGGGGGAGAATGTGATACCCCATGGATGAAAGACTTAAAAGATTAGATGTTACTACCCATATCAACAAGGTGCACCTTTCTTTTCGGGAACTTTGCCATAAGAACTCCACAGTTAAGCGTGCTTGCCTTGGAGCAATATTGGGATGGATGACCTCCTGGGAAGTTTTCTTAAGAAGTGTGTGAGTGAGGACAAAACACACTGAAAAGGACACATGTTGATCTGTGGGGCCAGTCATTAGTCCGATAAGGCCCGCCCCCCTGTTGTCTGGTCCAGGTCGAGGAGGAGAGACGCAGTGCTCCTTGGTGGACCCAGGTTGGGGTGTTACATGTACTATATATATATATATATATATATATATATATATATATATATATTTGCAACTATATACTTTTCTCGAAAATATGATCATGCTTAGTAAATATTTTTGTGTACTAAACAACTTATGTAATGACCCGAAGAATAATGGTATTTAAATAATAAAGAGGGAGGGAAATGGAAACAAAAACAGAATGAGGCAGCAGGCTTCGTTCGTCGACGACGTTGCACTTTGGATATAATAACCCGAAAGATTTACACAGGGCCTCGTCGACGAGCACAGGGAGTTCATTGACGAGCACGTAAGGAGGCTTTGTCGATGAAGCTACGCCTCGTCAATGAGAAGATACCGAGAGGGGTTTTTAGGCAGTCTAAAATTCATCGACGAGAAAGGAGGGTTCGTCGATGAAATTCTTTAAGAACTCGTCAATGAGATAACATGTCTCGTCGACGAATCTGGCCCTATAAATAGTTGAAACCCGAATTTTTTTATGAAAATTCAGCGCAAACCCTCTCTCTCTTTCTCTCTCTCTCTCTCTCTCTCTCTCTCTTTCTAAAACGCACCTCTTACCTTCTCTATTTGATACTGGCCCCATTTCTCGCCGGATTGAAGATCTAAGGCCACCACGACGCTGCTAGCGAAGGTCTCTGCCAAACTGCTGGAGCTAATCGTTGGTGGAAGCAGTTTGAAATTCATCCTAAATTCAAGGTAAGGTGTTTTATTCAGAATATGATTTCCCTACAGTTATAAGAAATGTTGTATGCAAGAAAATACTGATGTTTTGTTCTGGGGGATGTCGTTTTTAGGGTGTTGAGTGGAGAACCCTACGAGTGTAGGGCCAGAGTTCAGTGAGGGCTTTTCAGGAACTAAGTAAGGGAAATATGCTATGCTAGGAGATTTGATTATATGAACAGAAATTTTACAGTTGCATATATACCAATTATTATATAGTTTTTATAGAATATGAGATTATAAAGTATGTGTGTCCTGAGTAGATATTATATATATATACATACACAGATGTTTATTTAGATCAGTATATATAGTATTTACAGAATGTTATGTCTTTCTAAATGCCATAACACTCAGAGTATACAAACAGATTATATAGATAGAAAATATAGACAGATTATACAGATAGAAAATATAGACAGATTATACAATTATAGTATCAAGATGTTACAGATATTATAGTGTTTACAGTACAAATTATTAGTGTTATGGTTATTTTGGAAACATAATGAAAACAGTAAAAAGAGTATACATATAGTATCATATCCCTATGGAAAGATTACATACAGATACAGTTTATAGAGCACGATACCGTTGCTAATACAGATAGAGTGCAACCACATATCTCAAATAGTGTGTGGGTACCGTCAAACTGTGTTTGAAGAGGATGCAGCTCGCCGGTACGCTGGGTTGAGGGGCCTAGTTTGATGAGGTAGCAGTCAGTCCGGAGCTTAGGAGTTGTTGCAATTTGGCCGGGCTGAGGTAGTGTAGAATATAATGACTTATCGGGAGGGCCGACCAGGTTAAGTCCCACCTACGGGTCGCACAACCCTGTCATAAGAGGTCAAATCATGACATACAGAGTCCCAGGGAAAGAGCACGGTTATTTATATGTATATGTATAAAGTTTTACAGCTTTTGTCGTATATAGTATGATATAGCAGTATGAATGATAAAAAGTTCAGATGATACAAATGTTTTAAGCTACTATTTATGTGTTCTACAGATTTTCCAGATAATGCAGTTTTAAATATTATTATTATAATTTTACGACTTGGTCGCCACACACTAGTAATAGCATATTTCCACTAACTGAGCGTAGCTCGCCCTATTACTTTACCACTTTTCAAGTGAGCCAGCTATGCGAGCAGATCAGGCTTGCGGATAGAGAGTTGTCTTGATTACCCTGGTTGTAGGGTAAGTTTGTGACAGGGTTTTGGAGTTTTGGGGTAGATGATACTAGAGGGAATTATTGTATATGGCTATGGTCTGAATGTACTGAATTCTGATATTATTAAGTACATATGGTTGTATGACTTGTATATCCGTTGTGTAGATATGGTTATATATATATAAAGGTGTGAATTTTGAGGGCATTACAACATATCTGTTAAAATACAATCATATGAGTGTATCGCATCTGTAATGAGGAACCCATTCATATCATTGTCATGTAATAACCCTATATGACCAAGTTGTGCGATCCGAAGGCAAGACTTAACCATGGCTGGCCTACCAGGTTAAGTCAAAATACCTCGTCTGTAGTACGATTGGCCCACCACAGCCTGGTCCGGACCCAGGGGCGGTCAACATCTCTCCGCAGGCTCAATCGACTTCCATTACCAACACTCACCTCTAGCTGTGTGGTTGTACTAACTCAATCTCTAGTAACAGTACCGTGCTTTTATATATATCAATAACCAATCGGGTTCTCATTTCCACCACTCAATACATATAATAATATATTTCCAAAAGCTTTCATTTCCCATAAACATGCGAGCTCATGATTACCCACGTGTATGTAACACATCTTGTATGTAACTCATAGCTGTTCTTCATATTTGCTAGCATAAAACCATCGCGTTTGTGCATATCACATATCATCATATATGATAAAAACATGTCTGTATAAATCTCATTTCATCACATCTGTTTAAAACATATATATAAAGCTCATATCATCATATTTGTGTAAAACATATCTGTGTATACATCATATCATCATTTCTGTATAAATCATATCTGTATAAAACATATATCTCAACATAAATCACATTTCATCATATAATATTTTTCACATATTTATTTTACAATAATCAAAACCCTTTCTCACGCCACATAGATTTCTAGTAATATTTTACAATATAATAATTGTCCAATAAAACATAGGATAGTCCAAAGCTACTATTTTCAAATGCCTGATAAGTAAAAAAAAATCATAGATAATATTTTCATTTCATACTTTAATTTAATCGATTAATTTCCAAAAGATCCTAACATAATTTATTCCCTTTACCTGATTCCTAGAGAAATGCCCGCAGGGATCCTAAAGCAATGCCTGCAGTGTTCGCACAAATCTCTGTATTCACACACCATAGTTTAATTAGATCAACCTCAGAATAATTACTATCCTAACATTCCTAGACTCATACGCTCCCGTTAATTGATTAAATTCTAAAGAAAACACGGGTATGATCCACTTTCTATATTTAAATTTAATTTCCAACATATTTAAAAACATCACTATGATCAAATCCCCGCAGTTTAATTTAATTCCAAAAATATTCTTAGAAATATAATTTAATCAAATCCCTACAATTTAACTTAATTCCAAAATAATCCCCAAAAATTCTATTTAATCAAATCCCTACAGTTTAACTTAATCTCAGGAATATTTCCAAAAATATAATATAATCAAAGACTACAATCTAATAATTAAATACTACAATTTAATCGGTTAAATTTTTAAAACAACAAACATAATTTACACTCCTTACCTTAACCTTGGAGTGGTGCCTAGGATCCTTAAATCAAAAATCTGTTTCGATTAACTTGCTCATAATCGAAGCTGAAACCTCGTAGGGTTGTTTATTTCTTGATTCGGCTTACAGATGAAGAAAAAATCTAGAGAAAGAGAGAGGGGGGGAGGGGACGGAGGACCGAGAGAGGGAGAGCATGAATGGGGGGGGGTGTTCTCTGTTTGCAATTTTGGAATTGGGATTGAACTTCTTCTGGAAGATTCAATCCCTTTATGTATATATATAACATATAATCATATTATTAATATTATATTTAATTATATTAAATATATATATATCTCATATTTTTTATTTAATGAATTCAATTTAATAATATTTAATTAATTAAATAATTAATATTTTTTATATTTTATTTATTTATTTATTTTTTACACTTTCATGCATATTATTTTCGGGGGCGTTACATTCTCTCCTCTTTATAAAAATTTCGTTCTTGAAATTTGCTAACTTACACTTATCACAACCTCCTCAGAAAATCCCTGAAATGTTTATCAGACTCTAGGAAGAGCAGCGGCCACCCACATAGCGGCCCCAATATTTGTCGTTCGCCAACCTCGTCCTAATATATTGGAAATCGGTATCTTCGCTCAAACAATACTTCTTTTGGTGTCATCCCGATGCTGGTCTGATAGCTATTGTTACAAGAAAACTCGACTAACAACAAATATTGAATCCAACTACAGCTAAGATCCAGCAAACATGCCTGCAACATGTGCTCCAATATCTGGATTATTCTTTCTGATTGTCCATTAGTTTGGGGGTGAAATTTCGTATTGAATGTCAGCTAAGATCCCAAGGCTCTCTGTAAGCTTTTCCAAAACTGAGACGTGAACCATGGGTCTCGATCTGACACGATGGACACTGGTACGCCATGGAGTCTAACTATCTCCTGCACATACAACTCTATCAACTTATTCATAGAATAACTTACTCTAATCGGAATGAAATGTACAGTCTTCATTAGACGATCAACAACTACCCAAATGGCATTTTGCCCATGTAGTACTGAGGGTAACCTTGTAACCAAATCCATGAAAATATGTTCCCACTTCCATTCGAGAATGTGAAGTGGTTGCAACGGTCCTGCCGATCTCTAATGCTAAGCTTTACTTATTGACATGTCAGGCACTACTCCATGTATCAGGCAATTTCTCTCTTCATATTATTCCACCAGAAGGATTCCCACAAATCCCTATACATTTTAGTGCTTTCTGAATGCACTGTATACAGATAACGATGTGCCTATTCTAGAATATTTCTTTTAATCTCAACATTATCAGGTACACATAACCTGGTACAAAACCTCGAAACTCCATTATCTGAGATATTAAAATTTGTCTTCTATCCACCCTGCACTTTATCCATAATCTTTACTAGCTCTATATCTTTCATCTGAACAATCGTCATCCTTTTAAAACTCCTAGCATAGAATTCCACTAGAAAGTCCCCAACAACACCCTTATCCCATAATAGCCAAGATGGATTCAAATTTTAAAATAAATCCCTATATTATTTGTGAAGACTATAGGGAATCATCACCGTAATCACCACCAAAAATTTGATTATATATATCAAAATAATGTACTCCCGCATGCACTCCGCATATGAATCCAATCATAAATCAAATAAAATTCAATCCACAATAAAGCATGAATGTTCCCATTTATTTCTATGCACATGCATCTTTGATCTTACTTCCCACTGACATATATCACTAAAATCTCATTACCTAGTAAGTAATAAAATACCCAGGTTTGTTCAACCTTTTCTTGACCAACAATCTCAAAATGTCAAGAAAGTAATGCAACATACCCCAGTCCTTGATTCTACTTGACTACGAAAAACCAAATAAAGGGTCACCCTACCAAATCTGTCAAGCCAAGATAAATCTTAAATAGCCCAATGTAACTTACATAGCTTACCATCCACCCTTTGAACAACATACCCATGCGATTGCTCCATATATTGCTATTCCTGCAAACATTCATTCAAGAATGCCTACAAGGCATTTTCACATCTAATTAATATAAGCCCCGAATCAAAATTAGCTACCAACAAGATTAACATGAATGGATTATCAAATCTTAGTTAAGCAACAGGGACGTTGGAAAAATAATCATCTACATGTAATAACCCCAAAAAGGGATATAGAATATTAGTGGAGTGATTCCAAAAAAAAAAAAATAATAATAATAATAATAATAATAATAATAATAATAATAATAAATTAATTGGAATTATAAAAAAGAAAAGAAAAAAACAATATTAATAATTTTATTTTATTTTTATTTTTATTAATACAATATATTATTATTAATATTAATTAAATATATTATTATTATTATTATTAAACCATCCTCCTAAAGCTTCTTAAGCTTTAGGAGGCATCTGCATAACCCCTCTCCCCTTTCTTTCTTTCTTTCTTTTTTCATTCTTTTGCGCAGGCGTTTCGCGTTCTCTCTCTCTCCTCTCATTCTCTCTCCCTCTCTCCTCAGTTTCATGACGGATTTTCGCCCGATCAAAAATTGGAAGATACCGCTAGACTCCATTCTCTGCTGCCGTCATTTCTACTAGCGCAGATCGGTGGTAGAAGTGGCGTAGACGTATCTCCTGGGGTAAGCCAATTTCCTATTTTTCTTTTAATCTCTTGCAAATTATAAGCCAGATTGACAAACGAACACCACCACGAGAATCTAGGGATAATTCTCTACAAGTCTAGAGGGACAGAATTCTCGTGGGGTCGTTGTGGGCAAAACCTCAAATTTGGGGTACGAAGGTTATTAAGGAGTTTATTTTTAATTAATTAGGATTAATTTAGAAATGTTAAAATGTTGAGCATCTAGAGTTGAAGTAGAATTTTTGCAATTTAGGGTCCGAATGAGGGCCGCGGGGGTAATTTTGGGACCCACGGGCAAAATTCAGAAAATTAAGTGGGGGTGTCAAATACTGGTTTAAATGTTAATTTGGAGTACATGGGGCTTAGGGAAGGCTAGATGGCTAGTATTTTGGGGAAATAAATTAATTAATCTAGGGAAAATGTAAATTGCAGGAGTTAAGTTTCGGGCGCCAAGGGCGTAGGATCTAGGTGTTAACAAGACTCTCAGTAAGCCAAGTAAGTAGAATAAATTATAACAGTAATTTTAGAATTAACGTTTGAATTAATATATAAAAATGAGCATATTGTATTTTTCCTGAAAAATAATATGATATAAATATCAGATAAATTGTGTGGCATTTGAGTAATATTAATTTGTGATGCTTTGGAGTCTAAAATTAATATATTATGAATATTAGATGAAAACTGTGTGGCACATGACATGTGTTGAAAAATGTGAAATACAACGATGGGTATTTTCTGAGAAAATATTGAAATGAAAATGATTGATGTGATTAGTAAAAAATAATGAAATGTGGTATTTATATGTGAGTGGAAATTATTTGCATGAGAATGAGTTTGTACAAATTACTGATATGAGTATTTCAGGAAAATGTGAAAATACGTGAAATATGATATATATTATTACGAGATGATGAAATGCGCATAAAAAATGATGAGAATATTTATATTGATCTGAATTGTGATATACTGAAAAATGATTGATGAAATGTCAATACCGCATAATGATTGCGGGTATGTGGTAATAAACCCTGATGGATGGTTATGATATTGAGCATAGTACTGTTGCTAGTGGTGTTAGTGTAATCAAACGGACTATTGGAGTGTGTGGCGTGACAGTCGACTAAGCCATTTTGTAGGGTTGTTAAGCCCCCTGAGTCTGAATCAGGGTTATAGGTCGGTCAATCGTACTACAGATGCAATATGTGATATAATATTTGATATAACCGGGATGGCCAACCGCGGTAAGATCCAGCCTTCGAGCCGCACAACCTTGACCATGGGGGGAAGCATGGTGTGGATAGAAAGATCCTCAGGATGGCCATGAGTTACAGACACGATGTTGGTATTTGATACCAAGGATACTCATGAGCCAGAAAGTAAAATGGAAACGGAAAGTGAAAGAATGATAAAATTGGCTAAAATGAAAAATGAAAGAAAGAATGGAAATTGATAAATAAAGAATGATAAAATTGAGAAATGGAACTGTATGAGTTAATAATATAAATAATTGAGGCAAAGTGAAGCTCTCTGCCTGAGGGCTTACTGAGTAAGGTGAGTGCCCTAACAGGTATCAGATGTGGCCATTCCCGGCTGCATAACATGTTAGGGCAGAGGGAAGCTACCTGTATGGGCGGGTAACCTTCCATATTCTCAAGAATTTCGCAAGTAAAAATGTGTTGGAATGATTGATTTTGAGAAATGATTTTTTAAGCTTATAAAAGCTTGTGTTGTATATCTATATGACTATAAGAATATATTTGTCAGTGTATTTTATCAGGTAAAATGTGATTTTGAAAAGTAAAGCATGTTATAACTGAACTCATATGGCCACACACTACAAATAATTTATTCTTTCTTATTAAAATGTGTCTCACCCATATTATCTAAATTTTTTAGGGGACAGAGATAGGCCAGGCGATAGAACTCCGTGATCATAGGGAGTTAGGACCCTGACACATAGGGTGACTTTTGTGGACTAGGGGAGGTGTAATTCCCCTAGAGTTGTGTTGTTTTTAGGTTGTGATGGTAGTGTATATATTTGTTTGTATGTTGATACTCTGGGTATTGTATTTTGGTAGTTAAGTATGTATTAACTTCCGCTGTTAGGTTATATAAATAAAATAACTTTTTACCCGGTATCCAATGCGGGTCGGGTCGTATGAATGATAGTAGGATTATTGACGTGACCGATTTGTGGATGTTATTGATGATGTGTAAATTATTTATTATTATTAGGGGAAAATTGTACAAAAATTGGGGCGTCACAAACACACATTTGGATAAACTTCTTGGCAATCTATCCATATGTTCTTCATTTCATAAAGAATTGTTGGAAAGATATGTGATGGTGTAGATTTAATGACTCTAACAATCTCCTTGTAAGGCAGCAAAATCAGTCACACTAGAAGGGATCTTTGGAATCAAAAATCATAATAGTGAAAAGAAAAAGGAAAACAAGGCAACATTGATGGTTGTGCTATCTGTGCCAACTTCTTGTCATTCGAACACCCTCAATTATTTCTCTCTATTCGTAACTTAGGGATTTGGAATAAAAGCAAAAGCTTCCTTCAAAGGACTAAAGGTAATTACTCAAGGATCAACACACATGGGAGGTACCAAAATTCATTAATTACTATGTCAGAGTACTAGCTTTCCATAAGAATACACAAGTACATCCCAGTATCATTATTACATATATATATATATATATACACATCTCTAAGTTACACAAATACTCATTGCAACTATACTATCTAAGTTTTGCCCCGAAGTGCTAAGCTCAATCGTCTGAAGGTTCTAGAATGTAAGAATATTTTTTGGGGTGCCTGATTGTTTACCTGGTAACGGTTTGGAGTGGTTGCATTATCCAACGGCCTATGACATTTTTGTACAAAGTGGTCGTTCTTACCACGCTGGTAGTAGATAACTCCTCCAATCCGGCATTCACCCCAATGTCTCATATTCAACTCCTTATGTGTGAAGAAGTACTTCTGGCTTTTGTGATTTGTGAATATCTCACATCTTTCACCATATAAGTAGTGCCTTCAAATTTTCAACGCAAAAACCATCACAGCCAACTCCAAATCATGCGTAGGGTATTTCTTCGCATGCTCCTTGAGTTGCTGAGAAGCATAAGCCACAACCTTCCCTTGTTGCATCAATACACACTCAAGTCCTCTCAAAGATGCGTCATTGTAGATCATAAATCCACCAACTCCTGATGGAATAGTCAAAACTGGTGCAATGACGAGTCGTTGTCTCAATTCTCGGAAGCCATGCTCATAATCATCATTCCACTCAAACTTTACATTCTTCCTCGTCAACCATGTCAGAGGATGTTGACTTTGGTGCAATCCCAAGAGGGGGGTGAATTGGAGATTAAAAATTTCTTCTTAGGTTCAACTAATCCAACAGCAGTATTACTCAAGCTAGGGGTAGTCTAAGTATGTATCAAATTGCAGATATGATATATTAAACAATTTTCAGTACATGCACCACAATTGCAGTATTTCTCAACTAGATACAATACCATGTCAACAAGATATGCAGTATATTCAGCAAGGAATCTAAACCAAGCACAAAGCAGAATATAAACCAAAGAAAATAAAGATGACACCAAACATGTTATCGGGGTTCAGCCAATACTGCTTATGTCCCCGCTTTGGCTCACAATCACAAGGATTTCACTATGGCTCACTTAACGGGTGGAGCGGCACCGTTTACAACACCTTACCAAGATGGTGCGCCTAACTTTCTTAACCGGGTCAAAGCCAATCAGGGAATTTTCACATGGCAAGTCTCTCTCTTCCGAACACACGTTGGGAATACAATTAATCAAATAAATTTTTGCGTACAAAAAAATGTGCTTCTACACAAGCAGATATGTACCACAATATAGTCCAAATAAATATACACTCACAGATGCTAGTAACTATGCTCAGTGCCAATAAAGTGTGCTAACACTCATTCTAGTGTAAATATGCAAGTCCTATAGTGTATTTTCAAAACAATCTTTGAAACAAAGTATCAATATTAATTAATCACCATAAGTTTCAAAGAGTTCCAATATAGAGTATTCAAAATATCTCAAAGATAATTTTCTCAAAATATTTGCTCTAGAGATATTTTAATGAGTCTTGCAACAATGATACGAAGACTTACTAGCTACAAAGGATTTCCCACACAAAGATTTACTATATAAAATCGGGGGGAAAACCTTAGCTAAAACTCTCAATAAAAAATAATCAACCAACTAAAGCAAAGAGAGTTTAAGCAAATGAAATCAAAATGAAATCACTCAAGGGCACTCTTTAGAAACTTGATCTATCGAGGGAATAGTAAAAGAAGAGTGTATTTGGGTTTGTATATGAAAGATGAGCTCTCAAAATTTCAGAGAAATTTTCTCTTAATGATAATGCTAATCACCCATTAATTGTGCAAATGAACCAATATATATAGAGGATTCCAAAATTATAACCGTTGGGGACACATAGGAAATTATTAAAATTGTTTAAAATGGTTTAAGAAAATTAAACCTGTTTAACCCCAATTAATCGTGGTAAAAATTTGGCCAACTTGAGAGTTTCGGTCGACCAAGCCATAGGTTCGGTCGTCTGAATAGACACAACAGAGAAAGTAAATTTTGAACTTCAGGTTCCTGAATAAGGGTTTGGTTTGCTGACCAAGGCGATTTTTCAATCTATCCGAGGTTTGGTCGCCTGGTGTCAAGTTCGATCTGCTGAACTTGAACATTCGGTCGCCTCGGGTTATTTTGAATGTGAATTTCTATAAGGACCTGCTAAATTTCCATAATTTTTTTTCATAATATAATAAAAACATAATCCACCTAAACCCGTGGGTACCAGGGATATAACAGAAATACAAAACGGAAGCATGCGCAGCAGGAAACATAAAATCACAATATCATAAACACAAAACCATCCATCACAATACTAGAGTTACTACATCCATTGTTATTATATTTACAACCCAAAAGGAGACCTAAGGTCATTCCCACAAAAATCATCTGACCCTATCACAAAATACATACCCTTCAGAAATGGCAGGTCAATCGTATCTACCTCAACGGAGCTTTATCAGCTCTCCTATCAAAGGCTCCTGAAAAGTTCATGAAATTTTGGGGTGAGACACCATCAATAAGGGAAATAAACTAACACTGGTGTGTGGCAACATGAGCACTTATGCAATATATATATAATCATAAACATAACTAGTGAAACTGTATATATATTTCTCGGAAAAAACATGCATAATCATAACATGACAGAACATACTGTATTCTCGTAGCATAACTCATCTCATATAATAGTAATACAAAAACAATCCTGATAGGTTAGTTGGCTGTTGTCATGTATTACCTCCACATGACTGGGTTGTGTGGCCCGTAGGTGAGACCTGATAATGGTTGGCCGACCACTGCCAAGTCAAAAGTACAGTTTATAAGTTCGATGGGTCTGCTAGACCTGGTCCGTACACCAGGGGCGCTCACACTTCTTAAAACCACATTGATCATCTAACCTCATGTCACTCCATACAGCAGTGATAACACAAATATCATGATAAATCATGAACACATAGCATCGGTACAGTGCAAGTACTTGCCTAAACCAAGCCAACCAGGGTCTGATAATATATATCATATAATGAAACTGTGATACATGAATATTTCATACCATTAATTACCAAATCAATATCATCATATCATTTTTCATATATACGTATATCATGAAAATCATCGGCCCGTATACCGGTATTTCATATTTTACCATAACTCGGCCCGTACGCTAGCAAATCATATCCATAGCTCGTCCCGTACGCCGACAAACATATCCATAGCTCAACCCGTACGCCGGCAAACATATCCATAGCTCGACCTGTACGCCGGCAAACATATAAAAATCTTGGCCCGTACGCCGGTTTTTCACATTATAAAAATCCATATCTTTATCATATTCCTATAAAACAATATTTCATTATAATTACTACTTGTTGGCCTAATAAGGCTTACAATTCTTATTTTGATAATAAAAAATCATAATGTGTTTAATATGATTCAAAGTGAAAGTTTTTTAGGAAAAATGCAAAGCTTAAAGGAAGTGACAAAGCTTAAGAGCATAAGGAAGCCTATGGATTAAAAAGAAATCTTGAAGAGCATAATAAAACTTATGGATTACAAAGAGATCTTAAAGAGCATGAGGATTAAAGATATACTGGTGAAAGCTCAAAGAAAAGATCAAATACTCAAAGATGATGGAAGAACAAGATTGAAGATCAAAGGATCATTTTTTTTAAGAATGTTCTAAATATTAGTACTTCAAGTCAATTTCAAATATAAATTGAATTGAAGCTCTCAAAATATTCAAAAATATATTTTTATACTCTAAAGAACAATTCTTATAATCAATAAAAAGAAAGGGCTTTTTTTAAAAAAAAAAAACTTTTGAATTAAAGAAGGGTCAGGCGACTACCATATTAAGTAAGGGGTTTTTCAAAGAGACAGTAGCAAGAAAGGCGACTACCTAAACATGTCAGGTGCCTACGTGAACATGCCAAGCAACTGCCTTGGTTCTGGTAGGTGACTACCAGTGTTCTGTGTTGTGACTTTGTTCTATGGCAGGCGACTGCCACTTGAACGTTGGCTTAAAAACTCTTAAGGGGAAGATTTTTTAAACAAAGTTTTTGGACACAATTATTTTAAAAAACTTGGAAACTATTTCAAGGAAACTTTGGGGGTAAGGAATTGCTTATAAACATCTATAAATAGCCTCAATCTTCAAAAGTTTGAGACACCAAGCAATTTTCAAGCAATCAAAGTTCTCAAAGGCTCTCAAACTCTCTTGTGTTCAACTACTGAATTGCTACTGATTCAAACTCCGAAGCAACGCTTTCAAAGTCGGAATCTTTCATATTTTTTAAGATATTTGGTGATTCATACTAAGTATTGAGCTTCAAATTCTTTTATATTTGAATTACTTTGAAGTATTATTGTGCTGATTGTTGTACTAACCTACTCTGCTGTGAGAGTGTTTTCTTGTACACAAAATCTCTTTATCTTGATTCTTATTCATAGACGATTCAAGGTTGTAGAATCGTTGGACCAAACGAAGGTATATCGTTTGGAGAGGCGAGCTCTAGCCTAACGGAAGGAGTGTTTGTAATCGGTATTGTTCCACCCGTCAACGGAACTAAACTAGTGAATCCTTTGGTGGTTTGCCAAAGGCGAGGACGTAAGCTGGGTATAAGCCGAACCTCGTAAAATCTTGTGTCTCTCTTCTTCCTTACTCTTTACTTTTTCAGCAAAAACTTATAATCTGCATGTATGCTTTTAATTGATTAATTATGAGTGTTTAGTTGTTAAATAAACTAGAGGATAATTTGTTTTTGGTTTGATCAGCATTGATTGCGGAAATCGAAAGGGACTACGTTGGTTGATCAACCTAAACTTATTAATCTAAAAGTTTGTTTAAAAACTAAACATAAAGAAGACTTGCGAGTTTGGAATAAACACAGGGCTTACACAAATTCAGCAATTTATTACAGGGCTATTGAGATAAAGATTGAGTTTTTGATTATCTTGATTGGTTGTGGTTGAATTGTTTTTTTATTTACTTGTTGTGATTGATTGATAATTAAGAATTAAAATTAAAATAATTTTAAAAATTCCAATTCACCCCCCCCCCCCTCTTGAGAAGCTATCCTAATTTCACTACTCATGCCACACGAAATAGGTTTCATACATATTTAAACATACCATCTTTTACAGCAGTATTTCCAAAACATAAAGCATATATAAATGTATTTATTTTCCTGGAATCGGATGCTGTAATAATATACATACTTTTTCATAAAATACTAGTTTAGTTTATCCCCTTACTTGATTCTTGAAAAGCCTCTAAGAGAAACACTCCTACACCCACAGGATTCCCCGCTCAATACCCTGAAAATGATATTCCCCAAAACTAAACTTCAGTATTTCTACGCATACTACGCTTTCTACAACTAACAAGAAGTCAAATATTGAGTAGAAAGCCTTACCCTAGATCTCGTATGAATTCCGAACTTGATCCACCAACGATCCATTCCAACAAATATGTAGAGAATTTCCACAAGAGTTTCGTGGGGGCTTCAGATTGTTGATCCGGTGAAGAATGGACCCAGAAAACTAGAGAGAAGGTTGGGGAACCAAAGGGAGAGAGAAGGGAGGATTCTGCGCAGAAATTCTATCAAAAAATCAGGTTTAGAACTATTTATACTGCGGCCTTCATCGACGAGTCACGTCACCTCGTCGACGAGGTTATGAAGGAAGTTCGTCGATGAACTCTGTTTCTCATCGACGAAATTCAGAAATGAGAGGATTGCTCTTCGATATTTTCTTATCGACAAAACGTACACTCGTCAATGAGGCCTGCTGCCTCTTTCTTTATCCCTTCCAATTTCTATTTCCTCCTTATCTAATATTATTTAAATATTATAATTATTCGGGTCACTACAATTTCGGGCGCCCGAGTTATTGGAAAAAGTTAGAGCTTGAGTTCGGTCGACCGTGGACACTCAGTTCATTTGAGTTTGGTCGCCCGAAATTAGGTCAACTTTTTTACCATTCCACAGTTCGGTCGAACGAGGCAATTTGACTTATTTGGTTCGATCGCCCGAAGCCCTCATGATTTAAGCCTAAGTTCCATTCTTTAATTTAAATTTTACCCCTGATAAGATATGAGTGTAGTGAGGTCCTGTGCATTAAGTGTATAGGAACCTAAGGTCAATCTAGGGCAACCTGAGCATAAAGTCCTATCATGCATGATTCAATTATTACAGACCATATTGAATTACAAACCAAAATGAAGAATGCAAAAATACAAATACAAATTAAGCACAATATTATTCAGTCTTCTTTGGAGGTCACCATACGTCATCATGATATAGAAATCTGTTCAACTTCATGCGTAGAGTGGACCTGCATGCAAGCTTGGGGCAAACATCGGTACCAAGGTATTTGTCATTATCAAAACGGGATATGACCGATTAGGTCAACAATCTACCACTTTTTTATGATGAAAAATACTTTATGCAAAAGTGGCTACAACCAAGAGAGGCTCCCCCTAACAATATACATAAAGAGATTTAAAAGTTCAATTATTACAAAAGTACCCAATTTTGCCTCTTCTCCCCCTTTTGGTAACAGAAAAAAGGGCCAAGATAAAAAAATTAGAGCGCATAGGCAAGCAATGAGTAATAATCATTTAGATACAAGATATAATTTTGGAAGATTTTTAAAAATTTTGGCAGCATGCCGTTTGAAAAAAAAAACATTTTCCCAACAAAAAAAAAATGTATCTAAGTGACCTATTTGAGTTCAACAATTAATTTGCAGTAATTTACATCAAAAAACTCAAACAGTCTAGTATGGATAAACTCAAATTGTCAAGTCAAAAAGATAATGTACTCGTGCAGCACATAATAAATGAAAGATATTCTCACAAGACATAGAGTGTAGCAATGAATGATGTGAGATAGCATTTAATTTTTCAGAGCCGTATTTTTCTAAATGAAGTGGCTCCCCCTAAGATTATGCATTCTATCTATTCTTACAACTTGAGCATAAGACACAAGTATTTTAACAATTTATAAATATTTAGCATGACAAAAGATTATCATTTGGGATCATTTCATACAATTTTGTCTTTAAAAGAATTCCCCCTTTAGAGATAATCAACAAGTGTTTTGGAGATGAAGTTTGCCACAAAATATTGAATTTAAGTCCAGCATGATGATTGAAATTAACTAGAACAAATCATATTTAGAATAATCATGATGCACAAAAAATGTTCTAGAAGCACAAACTCAAATCAAGATGTTAATATTTTATACAACATGGAATGTGTGCAATGAATTTGGGAAAAATTTGACAGCATTTTATCTAAAAATGTAACTTTCCCATGGAAACCTGCTTACAAAATTGGTTTTTATCACATGAATCTCAATAATTTTGCATCAATCATATGCCATTCAAGTCCAATGATTAGTAAAAAGGTTTAAACACATGCACAATTTTTAGATGTTTCAAGTTAATTTGAGCTAAAAGCAAGTAATTTGAATTCAAGCTAAATTATCCATGCACATCCAACAATACTTTAGCAAAATTCTGAATGTTTTGGGAAATGTCAAACAAAAATTCGACAGTATGTCGTCTATAAATAGGACATTTCCCATAAAAATTTGCATTAAAAAGATTCAAGCAGACATCATTCAGTTTGAGCATGCGAGAACCTAACATTTCTACCGGTAGGCAATTCTCATCAACTGCATCAGCCATGCAGGAGGCATCAATTAGGCAAATAAAATAATCACAGAAATTTAAAGTATGCAAGCCATCATATATAAACTAAAGTCAACCACCACAAAAAGAAACAATAAATATTTGTGTGTGTATGTGAGTGTGGTGGGTGGAAATGTATAATAGAAAAGCAAAAATAAAAGATGTATAGTCATTACAGACCCAAATGTATATATAAAAGATGAAATATATGAGCTGAACTGTATGAGCTACAGATCCTAAGGCATCCTCTAAGCCTCACCATCATCAGGCTCTTCCTTGTTGCTGCTCACGTCCATCTGCTTCTCACCATCATCCTCCTCATTCATCTCCCTTAAACGCTCACCGAGGATGTGGAAGTTCGCCTTTACGACCTACTGAAACTTTGAGAACTCAGCATGCTTGGCTTGAGATGAGGAATTCTGCTCCCTGATCTTGCTCTGGATAGACATCTTAAAGTCATCAAAGGACGCAGTGAGACCAATGATGGCATCCATAATCTCAGCATTAGATGGCACGTGAGGCTGCTCCTAAGGAACCTCCTGTGCCCCTGGTCCTCTCGCGGGTATGATTGGCAACCATATGTTACCGATCAACTCATAACCCATCAATTTCAGGGTAGTGGAGGAGAAGGTATCTATGTTCTTTATCTTCTTCAGTACTGCATACGGAGTCCTGGTAACTCTCTCTTTGACAAAAACCATAGTCAGAATGCCCCCGTATGGTAGAATGATCCTTTTGCCTACCGTTTTCATGAACATCCACTTCAATCAATCTCGGTAAGTCAAGCTTCTTCCTCGAAAAGAGGCACCACATCATGAAGTAGTTTAGGTATAAAACATGATCCCTAGACCTAAATTTCGGCAGAATATTATAGGAGATCAGGTGGTGCACAAATTTAGCCTCGAGTGTCAGAGACCTGTAGTTGGGAGTGTGACTAAGATCAACCATACGATTAGTCATAACCAGATTTACAAAAGTACTCACAGTGAAATTCTGCTCGTTAATCCAAGTCGAGACCGAGTCAAGGCAGTCAAAATCTCCTCTTTGAATATTGAGGGTCTCGGCCAGATAACCGTCATCAAAACGCGGATCGATTTTAAAGATCCGGGAGTAGCAACCCTAGTTATCCTGTCCTAGGTTGGCATAAAATAATCTAACAAGGATGGGATACATCCCTCTGGACTGAAAGCTAATGAACTCGTACCATCCTTGATATTGAAATAAGTCTAGCACATTATTAAAATGAGTCTGCATGAATTCTACATCGAGAACTTTACCTAAGTTAGGATCCTTGAGCCCGAAGGCCATCTCATATTTAATCCTCCTCTCCAACAAGATTAACCATTGCTTGAAAGCAATGTCGGATTCAGCTCGTACACGATCCCTAGACATGGCTAGAATTAGTTTTCCAAGGAAAACTAAGCTTGGAATAGGTGTAGGGAACAGCAAGAAAGGGAGAAAACTGAGGAGCTCTAAAGAAGGATGAAAAAATGAACCTATTCACACGGCCAAATATATATATATATATATATATATATATATATAAATTGCGGTTCGGTTGCCTGAACAAGTCTTCATGGCACAGAGTACCTTCTGCTCATCTGTGCATCGCAATGATTACGCGTGCAAACTGCGTAATTGGGTACTTTAACCCGGTCTTTACGGCGTATATTTTTAATTAAATGTCCAAGTTTTTCTAATATTTTAATAAAGTGCCAAAATTATCATTCTTGAGTTTTATTGTGCATTTTACGAGTTTTTGATAATTTTTTATCCTAGGAAAAGTCCCGAGAACCAAAATTGACACCTGTTCGTATTTCATGCATAACTTTTCCGTCCGAATTCCGATCGAGGCAATTCAAATTTCTGGAGAAATAGAAAAGGATTATCTACAACTTTTGTGTTTTGATTTTTATGAGAAACTAGCTTTAGAAGGGTCAAATATTGCGGTGAATAGAGAGCAAAAATGTGACCCGACCATGCAAGCCGGGTCGGGTCAAGTTGTCGGGTCGAGTTGGCTAAAGCGGGTCTAGGGCTTCCCCCTATCTCTTTTAAATTCTTCTTCTTCTCCCCCTTCTTTCCTAGGCAGCCCGAGGGCTTTCCTCCTCTTCTCCCTTCTTCCAATTCTCTTTCTCTTTATCTTTTTCTTCTTCTTGATTTTCTTCTTGTCCTTCTGTTCTCGCTCTCTTTTTCTCTTTTCTCTATTCTCTGCTCCAGCCACAACACTGCCTCATCCTCTGCAAAACACCAGCAGCTCCAACCACCTCTGCAACCTCCAAGACCTCCAGGCCACCAGAAGATTTTGTGGTCTTCTACAACTCTCCTGCACGGCCACCACCACAGCAGCAGTCCTTCCATGTTCTCCATACTAGCAGCCGTGTGACAGCCGAGCAGAGCACCTCTACTGCTACAACCACAACACCTTTGGCCAGCCTTCTACCTCTCCAGAATTTCCCAGCAACAGCAGCTTGCTGCCCCTACCAGCCTGCAATTCAGAGGCCATCTCATGGCTTTGTTTTATCCCTCTCTCTCTCTATCTCTCTCTCTCTATTTTTTCTATTTCTTTCTTTTATTTATTTATTTATTTACTTTTTTGTATTGAAAGTTGAACATGGTTAAATTAGTATTAAGGTTTATTTTAGATTTTAAATAATTGTTAAGTTGTTTTTGTCTTTGGAAAATTAAATTAGTTGTGTTTTTTTTTGTTCAAGATTTATTTTTATTTTTTTGTTGAAACTCAATTTAGATTAGGTTCGGTTTTATCAAAGTTTGTATTTTTCTTATGATTTTTCGTTTTATTGATGCATTGAGCCACCGTGGAATTAATTTGACCCAAAAAGTGTGTATTGTTAGCATGAGTGGCTAAGTTCGGTAACTCGGGTTATGGGTCGATGTTGTTTGCTTTCTATGGTTTATTAGTTCTCCTAAGAAATTATTGATAAACTTTTGTTTGGTTGAACCCGTAAATTTAAGGTATCGTTGATAAATCGTTAGCTCTTATTTCTTGTTTTGTTGTTGACATTAGGCACATCAAAACCTTGATTTAATCTATGATTTTCATCAACTAGTTTACATGACATTCGATTGATGCTTAATGAGAGTGTTTATTTTCTTCCGTTTGGATGTGGCCAATTTACTCGATCTTTAGTGATAAAATTTCATCTTATTAATGCCTTGATTGGATTAACAAGAAGAGGAGTAAGGCCTAGGAAATTAGTAAACGGTAGAAGCAAACAAATGTTGAACCCGTAACCCGAGTGTTTGGTAAAATTGTTTCAGTTAATCTATTTAGTTTTGGTTGCGTTATTAGATTTACATTTTTGGAAAATTGATAAAATTTCAGTCTCATTTTGATAGTTTACTCAAGCATCTTTCTCTTTGTTTACTGTTTTTAAAATCATAAAAGACCAAAAAGATTTTCAAACCCCATTTTTCAGCAACAGGATTTCACTAAACTTGCATAAATACTTTGATACTCAGTGGTCCCTGTGGAATACGATCTCGGACTCATCCTTGATACAACTTGACACTTCTGCACTTGGAAGCACAACTCAGAACGAGTCACGCAGCACGACCAAGATCTTTTCGATTTCTTGAACCCAATTCTTGACAAGGATTGGGTCAGTACTTCCCACGAAGGTAGGAGGTTTCAGGAGAGTGAACTACTTTATAAAACATCCCAGCTCAGTAGTGGGACAATCCTACCCTCGAGAACTCCACATGACCTCAGCCATAAACTGTTGGGCAAAACCCTGAAACGCCACTGTAGAATCACTACCACCTTGTTAGAACTGGTGTATTCCTAAGAGGGGGGGTGAATTGTAATTTTAAAATTTATCTCCTAGGTTAAATGAAATACACGCATAATATAACCTGGGGTCTTTCCATGCAATTCCAAATGCGCCAATAAATATAGTGTGCGGAAATTTAAACAAAACACACGATATGTTATCAGGGTTTGACCAACTGTGCCTACGTCCCCGCCTCTAGCTCGCAAGCCCGAGGATTCCACTAAAGGCTCACTTAACGGATGGAGCGGCACCGATTACAACCAGGTCAATTAGCACAGGGCTAACCTCAACCTTTACAACCAGGTCAATCAGTGGGGCTGACTTCAACCAACACGCCTTAATAGGATGGTGCACCTAATTTTTCTAACCGGGTCTTAACTAATCTGGGACTATTTCAAAGGGCCAGTCTCCCTCTTCAAGCTCGTGCCTGGAAATACAGTAGTATGTTCATAATTAGTGAAATGGTATAGTGATTATGTTTTCATGTAAAGCAGATGTGTACCCAGTTACGCGCAATCACATACACCACTAATAAGATATAATAAGTAATCTTAGTATGGTTTACAATATGTCAACTCTCAAATAAATATTTGCTATCTGTGTAATCAGTACGTAAGAGTGCAAACCAGTATGTTCTTTATTTCACAAGATATTCAAATAATGTGCTCAAACAAAGATATTAATCAAGTCTCAAATATACTAATCAGCAAGATGTCTCAATGAGGTCTCAGTCATGTAAATATCAAATAATGTATATGTTTTGGTTTGCAAAAGATATTTAATCTTTGTATTCAGTAAGATGATATGTAAGTCAATGAACATTGCAACAAAGATTGATCTCACATAAACAAATATCATTCCAACAATATATCAAAATAAATCACCCAAGATATTTGAGAATGTTTTTGAAAAAGTTTTTGCAATCCAAAAACAAATACAAACTTCCTAAGTTATTGCAACCAGTATGCAAAACTCGGAAGTTTTATACAAGTCTTCTTAGGAGAGACTTATTAATAAAGTCCCATAAGAACACTTTGGTTTTGCTCTCTATAAAATTGAATCAATCAATAAAGAGAGGAGAGCAAACCTACTGAAGCAAACACTCAATCAACCTATAGAGGATTTAAGCAATCGAAGAGGGTAGGTATGAGTGATTTGGAGTAAGAAAATGAGTAGTAGGAAATTTTGGCTTGAGAGAGAATTTTTAATTTTGTTTTTCTAATCTTCTACTAATTTTTCCAAATGAAGGGGTATTTATAGACACCCCATGAATTATGACCGTTGGGGACAAGCATGGTATTATTAGAAAAGATTAATGATGTTTTAATTATTTTAACCTTGTTAAAAATATTTAACCATGGTAAAAAATACAAGGCAACCCGAGAGACCTGGTTGACCAGAAGACTTTCGGTCGATCAAAGTTTATATGGCTCGGTCGACCGGGCCAATTTTGAACTTCAGGGTCGGTCGACCAGGAAGGGCGATTTTTTCAAAATGGCGGGATTCGATCGACCAAGGTGAAAATAAACTATCTGGTCGTAGACTAGACCATTGGGTTCCCACACGTGGGAACTTGGTCGACCAGGTTGGTGTAGTTCAAAAGGGTCTCGGTCGACCAAGAGGTCAAATTGTTGACTTCAAGGTGTTTCGGTCGACCAGGGTCAAATGAACCGTCATGGCTCGGTCGATTGAACTGTGGTCAACCGGTTGACCTAGACCGGATTCGATCTACCGGGGGCAAAATGACCTATGTAGGTCGGTCGACCGAAAGTGCATAACTTGTGCATTTCGGTCCTGTTTCATTCCACAATCACCCTATTCAAGTGTCTAACATATATAAGTGCAATGGTGAGTGTCTTAAGGTCATTTTAGGCCTTTTTGAGTGCACCAAAAAAATCCAGTGTTCCCTAAAGTCTTTTTATGGTCATTTTGATTTTGAGCTTACCTATCGTATCATGCAGGTGATGCATGCAATTATTACAATCAAAGCCCTATTTACTATTATAGACACTTTACATAAATGAAATACATTACAACACATATATTGGGTCTTCAACTTCAATTTCTTCTTCGTGTCATCATTATGATCTGTCAATTTAAACCTGCACATGAACTAGATAGCCATTAAATGACTGAGTATTTGTCATAATCAAAACAGGGTATGACCCATAAGGTCAACACACCCTCATGAGTAGCCCCCTCACTGTTACTCCCTTTAGCATTAGCGTTATTGTCCCTAGGATCCATCCTGAAGATATAATCAAAATGAATTTAGAATTCTAATATCCTAACATGTCCGGTGCAATTATAACACTAAAAGACCCCGTTAATATTTTTCAAACACCGGCCTAAATCGTCTCACTTAAATTATGACATACTCTTCCAATTTAATATTCTCGTTATAGTTTTCAAGTTCCTGTCCCTCTTCTCGGAAACAAAATCATCGATGGATTGCTGTGGTTTTCTAAACTCGTCGACTGATTCAGAAAGTCACAAAAGTCCGTCAAGGGATTTTTGCTTCCAGACTTGCGAAACAAAATTCAAAATTCCTACTAGTATCCTATTCTACCCATTCCTATCCTTGTCCCAATTCAAACCTATACTCTGGTAAGATCATCTGACATAGTCTGCAGAACCTAACAACATGAGCTCTGATACTACTTGTAACACCTCGAACCCGAGAGTGAGGCCTAGGGTGTTAGTTAAAATAAAAACTCTCTGATACCATAATTAATGCAACGCGCCCTAACTAGAGAATCCCGGGTGCACCTATCATTATTGATAATAAAACCATATAGCGAAAGAAAAAAACCTCCATCACATTACTAGAGTTCTAATTTTCCTCAAATACATATATAAAACTACCTGTCAATATAATACAACCCAAAAATAACAAAACACAACAATTGGTGGCTCACCAGCTCTGTCTATCACCCCCAAAAGTCTAGTTCCAGGCCCATAGTAAGCTAGGCACAGTTCCCTATAAGACTTGAAAAATAAGATGGATAATGAGGTGAGACATTTCTCAGTAAGATGGATTAACTTATTATCAGTGTGTGGCTAGCATGAGTTTCATGTGAACAGAGTATTTTCATTATTTAACTGCATCTAAAATGGCATTTTAAAACTGTACTGAACTGTATATCTGAAAATACATATGATTCATGAATAATATACTGTCGGCTCATTATAGCCCATTAATAGTAAATTTGTCCATATATGCATAAAAGAAACAACTTGTACTGCTGAAGTAGCATCGTCATACTTTCCCAACGACATGCTTCCCCCCATAACGAGTTGTGCGACTCGAAGGCTGGACTTAGCATATGGCCGGCTGACCATAGCTAAGTTAGAAAAAGGTAGTAAGTACGATTGCGCCTACCCTATACCCATAACTGCATCGTGAGGGGTCCCTCGGAACTACATCAGAAGTAGTACTGTAGCCAAGCCACAAATCGACTATCCCACATCATACTTTCATCCTAGTGTGATTGCACTCACTACCAAAACATAGCTACAGTACCGTGCCCATAACATAATATCTTATTTCTCGAAATTCTTAAATCATATATGGCAACTTACATAATAAAACTGTAATCATGTATTTACTTTCACAAATCTGTACAAAACATAAATTGTTCGTTATTATGTAAAATAGCTGTCATATTCTGTCTCGATATAAAATCGACTTTTCATAGCTCGACATTTAGCCATCATAACAAATCTTAATTCATAGCCGCCATATCACATCTCGGCTTATAGCCATCATATCACATCTCGACTTATAGTCGTCATATCATATTGTATCATAATATAAACATTCAGTTCATTTATGCCATTTTAAATTGTTCTCATGCTACACAATTTTTATCTGTTAAATCATAAATGTAAATAACCATATGGGAAACGTACAAGTTACTTAAAATAGAGGTATGAGCATCTCCAGGGTTTAATTTAACTCAATACTTTACTGAAAATAGGAGATGTTCAACCCATTCACGTTAGTTTTCCCAAAAAACGTATAAAAGTCAAAACAACCATTTTCATATGCCTAATTCGTTCAGAAAATCATATGTACTGTTTTTGTAAATACATACTTCAAATTAATCAGTACATTTTTCAAAAATATATCACATAACCTAATCCTCTTACCTGTTCCTGAAGAAACTACCTAAAACCTTCGAAACCACGAAAACCTAGCTGCTCGAATCTGCCAAAGATTGATGACCTACATGTCAGGAGGAGGGAGAGAGGATCGGGGAGCACTCGTGAGTGATCCGGGAGGCTTAGGAGAGAGAAAGGGGTGAGAGAGAGAGAAAGGGGTGAGAGAGAGATAAAGAGACTCTCCAAAAACCCTAATTAGAGAGAAATAAAATGTGAGAATTATGAAATAAAAATATGTTACCTAGCTTGAAAGTAACTCAGCCCACAGGAAAATAATCGACGGTTTTTCTAGACTTCACGAAACCGTCGATGGTTTGACACTTAAATTGCTCTCGGTAGTTGTAACCATCGATGATTTTTCTGAGACTCTTTAAAACCGTCTACGGTTTGGTCCTGTGCCAAACCAATTTCTTTCTTTCCTTTTCTTTTATTTATTTTCCTTTATTTTTTGAGTTTGGGTCTTTACATTTGTAGTATGATTTGCCTACTGCAACCTGGTCTAGACCCAGGAGCGGTTAACATCTCTTCATAGGCCAAATCGACTTCCGTTACCAACACTCTTTCTGAGTAATGTGGTTGCACTGACTATCATAATAGCTACAATACTGTGCTCTCAATCTGACCATATAATACATTTCATATAGTCAAACTGTAACATTATCACATTTTCTTAAATTTGTATAGAATCGGATATAATCACAATTCTGTATAAAATCTATCATTTTATATCTCTTTATAAAACCATTATTTCATAACTCTACACACAACCATCTATAATCGGCACACAGCCATCTGTAATCGGCACACAGTCATCTGTAATCGGCATACAACCATCTGTACTCGGCACATAGCCGTCTATAGTGATATCATAATTCCATAATTTTTACAACATTTTCTAAAATCAGTATATACTCATGCCACACAATTTGAGTGATAATTCATAATTTAATAACTGCTTGGAAATATATATATTTTGCTGATAATTGAAAGAATCATCATCTTCTAGGATTTAATCAACTCAATATACCCGTTTCCCCAAAAATATATACCTATAGTAATCATAATTTAAAATCCTCATTTTTATATACGAGAATATCCAGAAAACATATATATATATATATATATTTCCTGTAATCTCATATTACAATTTAATCGGTTAAATGTTTAAAAAAAAATACCTGACATAATCTATTCCCCTTACCTTTTCACTGGAGTGGTGCCTAAGATCCCCAAACAACAAAATGGCTCTACTTAAACTGTTAAGAATCGTCGCTAAGATCCCGGTATGATGTTTATCAGTCGATTCGGGCAAAAATTAGGTGAGAAAATAAGGAGAGAGAGTGGGAGAGCTACAAGTAGGGAGAGAAGAAGAGAGAGAGAGAGAGTTTGGTTTTTCCTAAAAAAATAACTTGGAAACCTTTTATAGGCTACTATCCCTAGTGGAAATCATCGATGGTTTTAGGCCAAACCTCTTTTTACTATTTTACCTTTAATGAGCCACGGTAACTCAAACCGTCGACGGTTTTCCCGAGCTCCATAAAACCATTGACGGTTTGGTCTGCACCAAACCAAGTTCCTTATTTTTATTGCTATTTTTATTATTATTGTTATTCTGGGTCTCTACACTTCACAAAAGGCATGGATATAATTTTTGAAAACAAAAGACCAAGTATTTGACAACTTTAAGATGTTTCAAGCCATCGTGGAAAGAGAGACAGGAAAGAAGTTGAAGTGTCTTCAATCAAACAACGGAGGCGAGTATATTCCTAGAGAGTCAAAGCATACTGTGTTGTTTACGGTATTCGACATGAGAAGTTGGTCCCATGAACCCCACAACAAAATGATGTAGCCGAGAGAATGAACTGACCATCATGGAAAGAGTCAGAAGCATACTTAGTTTCACTAAACTGCCTAATTCACTATGGGGTGAAGTAGTTCGTGCCGCCTGCTACCTCATCAACAGATCACCTTCTATTCCACTGTAGTTTGAAATTCTAGATAAAGTGTGGTCTGGCAAGGAACCTTCATACTCTCATTTGGGAGTATTTGGGTGCAAAGCATTTGCACATGTATCCAAGAAGGAAAGACAAAAACTTGACGTGAAGTCAACTCCATGCATCTTTGTTGGTTATGGAGATGAAGAGTTATAATACATGCTATGGGATCCAGTAGCAAAGAAGCTGATAAGAAGTAGAGATGTTATTTTTCAAGAAAATCGTATATATGATGTAACGACCTGAAGAATAATGGTATTTAAATAATAAAAAGGGAGGAAAATGGAAATAGTAACAGAAGGAGTCAGCCGACTTCGTCGAGGACATTGCACTTTGGATATAATAACCCAAGGAATTTTCTTATGGCCTCGTTGACGAACACAAGGGTTTCATCAACGAGGGTATAAGAGGGTCTTGTCGATGAGGACATGTTTCATTGACGAGAAGATACTGAGAGGATGTTTTGGCGGATTCTGAATTTCGTCGACGAAGGGGAGAGCTCGTCAACAAATTTCTTCTTAGACTCGTTGACGAGATGACGTGGCTCGTCGACGAAAGCTGTAGTATAAATAGTGTAAACCTCAGATTTTTACGCATAATTTTCAACAGAAACTTTCTCTCTCTCTCTCTCTCTCTCTCTCTCTCTCTCTCTCTCTCTCTCTCTCTCTCTCTCCTACGGTCTCTCCTCCATCTCTCTTCAATTTCGGCCCCGTCGTTCGTCGGATCGATGATCTAAGGCCACCACGATGCTCTTGGTGAAGTTCTCTTCAAGTCTGTTGGGGTGGATCGAGTCGAATTTCTCCCCAAAATAAGGGTAAGGCCTTTTATTTGAAATTAAGCTTTCCAGCAGTTGTAGGAAATGAAGTAGACAAAGAAATAATGATGTTTTTTTTCTAATGAATGTTGTTTTCAGGGAGTTGAGTGGGAAACCCTGCGAGTGTAGGACATATATTCAGTAGGTGCTTTCCAATAGTCAGGAAAGGGAAATATGCTATGCTAGGAAACGCTTTTACAATTTCAGTACGAACTATATGTTTTTATCAAATTATTATTTAGATTATATATATATATATACATATATATATATATATATATATATATATTTACAGTTTCCAGAACCTGATAATATTAATATTTATTTGTGTGGCTTGAGTTGATAACAGACCAGTACTATATTTATAGAATTTGTGAATACCATGTTTATAGTTATTAACAGAAATACCATGATATTTGCATATTTATAGAATGACAAATTTTTCAGTGTACAGTATACTCAAAAATATGCATTTTCAATAATTTCAAAATAACATGTTTATCAATACCATAATGCCCCAATATACAAATATTCAAACAGCAGTTCAGTTATACAAAAACTAAATTTTCAGTCAGTTTATTTAGAATTTCAGATAAATTCTATGAGGTTATGGTTATGTTAGAAACCACAGTTGTCTGGTCCAGGTGGAGGAGAAGAGATGCAGTGCTCCCTGGAAGACCTAGGTTGGGGCGTTACAAATGGTATCAGAGCCAACACCCAGCCGAAAGTGTGATGAGATCCACATCGCTTGGGTTTGGAAATGTGGGTTCACAACGAGGACGTTGCATTCTATAAGTGGGGTAGAATGTGATACCCCATGGATGAAAAAACTTAAAAAGATTAGATGTTACTACTCATATCAACAAGGTGCACCTTTCTTTTCGGGAGCTTTCCCACAAGAACTCCATAATTAAGCGTGCTTGGCTTGGAGCAATCTTGGGATGAGTGACCACCTGGGAAGTTTTCTCAAGAAGTGTGTGAGTGAGGACAAAACACACTGAAAAGGACACGTGTTAGTCTTTAGGGTCAGTCATTAGTGTGATAAAGCCCGCCCCCCTGTTGTCTGGTCCAGGTGGAGGAGGAGAGATGTAGTGCTCCCTAGCAGACCCAAGTTGGGGCGTTACATTACAGATATCAGTTACCTATATAGTATCAGACCTTGATGGATCAGATAGCAGAGTACGGTACCGTAGCTACAGATATTCAGTTCAAAGTGCAACCACTTTACTCAGACAGTAAGTGGTATGAGGTCGATCGTGCCCACGTCAGGACAGGCTCTCCATCAGATATGGATTGAGGGGGGCTAATCAGACTGTCGGAGTTCAGTTGACTTACCCTGGTTGGCCAGCCAGGATAGGTCCCGCCTTCGGGCCACACAACCCTATCATGAGGGGTTAAATCATGACATATAGCCATCCAAGGAAATATTCTTAGATATTATAAGTATAAGTAGATTTTCAGAAATAGTAGTAGTATTATAAAAAGTAAATTTATATAGTTTTAATATATGTTATTTATACCAGCATTTACAATTTCAGTTATCCATGATATTATTTTTAAATCAGATTATTAATACAGAAATATAACTCAGTAGTTACACACTAGTAATAGCATGTTTCGTCTTACTGAGCGTTGGCTCATTCGAGTGTTGAATTGTTTTTCAAGTGAACCAGCAAGGCGAGCGGAGTGGGCTCGCATGTAGAGGGGCTATTGTACTGCCCTTTTTAAGAGTGAGTATTTTTGGGTGGCATGTTTTTGTAAACCCTTGGTATTAGTAAGGGTAGTTTCGAGAGAACAGTGAGGATTGTATATCGTGGGTTGATTTGACACTCTGGTATTGTATTATGTGTGAATTTATTTTATATGATTGGCCTTCCGCTATTTAGGTTAATGATTGAATTTAAAACTAGGAAAAAATATTTTATTTTAGCAATTCATTTCAATTTGCTATCAGAACCTAGGTTGCTAGGTTTTGTAGACTTTAGAGTATAGCGGAAGCAATACCAGAGTGTAGGGCAAAATTTGAGGTTTTTTCTGTGGTCTGGTACAGGATTTTTCATGGTGATTTCTGTGTTTTTTCTGGGGTGATGATTTTAGAAAAATCATAGTAAACTATCGTCGGGTCGTGTGTCTAGGTGGCAGAACTGGATTTTGAGTTAAGATTGGGGAGGGTAGTTAATTATAAATATAGGATTTTAGTAGAATAAAATGGATTAGGTCTGTGCGGGAGATAAGGTTCTTAAGTATGTTCTTGTTTTTCAAGATGGATCTAGGAAGTAGCTGTATGAACGCTGGGAGGGATGGAGTAGGTCCTTCCAGTATGAGAGGTGTTGATACTAATGTCGTTTTGCGCAGCGTCACCCAGCAGGTGATGGATGAGATGGCCAGGAGCTCTGGGGAGTGTATCTATTCGATCGAGCTGTTTACGCGGATGAAGCCCCCATCCTTTGCTGGAGGAGATGACCCGATTGTAGCTGAAAATTAGGTCTAGGACATTGAAGAGATGTTGGCGGTGCTTCCTTGTTTGGATGAGCAGAAGGTAGTATTTGCAGCGTTTAAACTGACAGGGGAGGCAAAGTGCTGGTGGAGATCAGCCCGACTGATAGAGGAACAAAGGCTGGTTCCAGTGCCAGTGACTTGGGATCGATTCAAGGAGCTGTTCTTCGAGCGATATTTTCCTTCTGTCATTCGAAGCGCAAAGGCAGCAGAGTTTTTGCATCTGGTACAGGGGCAGATAACCGTATCCCAGTACGCAGCTCGATTTATCGAGTTGTCACATTTTGCTCCACATCTAGCACCTAATGAAGAGAAAAGTCCAGGAAGTTTGAAGAGGGGTTGAGGCAAAACTTGTTTGAGTAGGTGATTGACTTTAGAGTTAAGACATTTACAGAGGTTTTAGACAGAGCTGCAATCATTGAGAGTGGTATTCATAGGGGTTTAGCAACTCAGGGTCAGAGGAAAAGGTCGACGCCTCAGGGTTACCAGGTTGGCTCCAGTAGGGGTCCATGGAGAGGAGGCCATAAAAGAGGAGATCAGAGGCAGATGACAGGACCTCGGGAGTACCAGGGTATACATACCTTCCCAGTGTGCCAGACATGCGAGAGAAGTCATTCGGGGGAGTGCCTGGCAGGGAGAGGTGTATGTTACCATTGTGGGAGACCCGACCATATGACACGTGCATATCCAGGGCCGTAGGACCAGGTTCCAACTCCCAGGCCCTATCGGGGAGGATATCAGGCGCCTCGTAGAGACCAACAGAGGAATGTAGCCCCAGCGCGAGTTTACACTCTAACACCAGGTGATGCTGAAACGGCTGCAGATGTGGTGACAAGTACATTTACTATTTTATCATATCCAGTTATTGTTCTATTTGACTAAGGTACCACTCATTCCTTTGTCTCTGCATCTTACATTAAATTATCTGGAAGTGAGAACCAATTGTTAGATATAGCAGTGTCTGTAGCTACACCATCAGGGTCAATGATAAGATGTCAAAGGGTACTTAGAAGCCATCTAATAGAAATTTAGGGGAGAGTGCTGCCAACAGATCTGATTGTATTTAACATGTGTGGGTTTGATGTAATACTGGGTATGGACTGGTTGGCTGCTAAACATGCTAGCATTGATTGTTGTAAGAAAGAAGTAATTTTCAGACCCCCTAGTGAGCAGGATTTCAGATTCGTTGGTTCACGGGTACGTACTCCATTGCAGCTGGTGTCAGCTATACAGGCAAGCTGATTACTCCGAAACGGAAGTCAGGGATTCATGGCTTTTATAAAGGAAGCATTAGAAAATGAATCAAAGCTCGATAGTACCCCAGTCATGTGGGAATTTCCAGATGTTTTTCCTAAGGAACTACCAGGATTGCCTCCCAAACGCGAGGTGGATTTTCCTATAGATTTGCTTCTAGGGATAGCGCCGGTCTCTAAGGTTCCCTACCGTATGACTCCAACTAAATTGGGAGAATTAAAGGAGCAGTTGCAGGACTTGCTGAACAAGGGGTTTATACGACCTAGTGTATCGCCATAGGGAGCTCCAGTGCTGTTTGTAAAGAAGAAAGATGGGTCTTTGAGAATGTGTATTGATTACAGAGAAATCAACAAGGTTACTATCAAGAATAAATATCCTCTACCTCGTATAGACGATTTGTTTGATCAGCTCTAGGATACACAGGTATATTCCAAGATTGACCTCGGATCAGGGTATCATCAGGTAAGAGTAAAGGCAGAGGACGTTGCAAAGACAGCCTTCGGGACCAGATATGGGCACTACGAATTCCTCGTTATGTCGTTTGGTCTGACGAATGCCCTAGTTGTGTTCATGGATTTAATGAATAGAGTTTTTCACCAGTATCTAGATCAGTTTGTGATGGTTTTTATTGATGATATACTGGTGTACTCGAAGAAATTTGAGGATCATGAGGTGCATTTGAGACAGGTACTGCAGACACTCAAAGAGGAAAATTTTTATGCTAAGTTTAGTAAGTGCGAGTTCTAGCTCGAGCAAGTTGCATTTTTAGGTCATGTGATCTCAGGAGACGATATATCAGTGGATCCCAGTAAGATTGATGTAGTGGCGAGTTGGGCCAGGTCGAAGAACGTGCAGGAAGTCAGAAATTTTTTGGGAATCGCAGGTTATTACTATCGATTTGTGGAAGGATTCTCAGCCCTATCAGGACCTTTCACACGTTTAATCAGGAAAAATGCTAGATTTGTGTGGGATGAAGAATGCAAGCAAAGATTTACATACAAGATATTGTTCGACCCTATGGAGTGCCGGTATCCATAGTCTTGGACTGTGATCCACGTTTTACATCGCGGTTCTAGAGGAGCTTGCAGGAGGCCTTGGGGACTCAGTTAGCATTCAGCACCGCTTTTCATCCTTAGACAGATAGTCAGACAGAGAGAACAATTCAAATACTTGAGTATATGCTGCGAGTGTGTGTACTGGATTTTGGGGGTAGCTGGACTCAATTTTTACTACTAGTTGAATTTTCTTATAATAACAGTTATCGGGCTAGCATCGGCATGGCACCATACGAGGCGTTATATGGTAGAAGATGCCGATCTTCTCTTTTTTGGGATGAAGTCGGTGAGAGGTGAGTTTTGGGTCTAGAGATGGTTCAGCAGGCGTGCGATAAAGTTCGACTCATTCGAGATAGAATTAGTGCAACACAAAGTCGGCAGAAAAGCTACGCGGATACTCACTACCGGGAACTGGAATTTGAAGTGGGTGATTATGTATTTTGGAAGATAGCACCACTAAAGGGTATCATGAGATTTGGGAAGAAGGGTAAGTTGAGCCCTAGGTTTATTGGCCCCTTTGAGATACTTGAGAAAATCGGGTCAGTGGCCTATCAGCTAGCTCTACCACCATCTTTATTCAGGATTCACGATGTGTTTCATGTCTCTATGTTAAGGAAGTACGTCCCACATCCTTCACATATCATTAGCTATGCAGAATTGGAACTCAGTGGTGATCTAGCATACGAAGAAGCTCTGGTGCAGATCCTAGATAGAAAAGAACAGGTATTGTGCAACAAAAGAATACCGTTAGTGAAAGTCTTCTGGATGAATCACGTGATAGAGGAAGCTTCATGGGAACTTGAAGATGAAATCAAACAGAAATATCCCCACTTATTCGATGCATTATAGTAGTAATGTATATGTTTAAGGTAGTAATTTTATTTTGTTTATCATAATGTAATTGTAATGTTGTGTATAGGATAGGTAGTATTTTGGTTTTGGGGGAATTTTCTTTCATAATTGTAATCTCCCAGAACTACCCATGTAACCACGGTATTCCTCCACCATAAGTGAGGGCAGGTAATAAAATAAGTAGACAGTTTTGCCTTTAAAGGATAATGAGTTATATGAATAGTAAATTTGGAGAATGAAATTTTATAAGGAGGGGAGAATGTAACAATCCAAAGAATAATGGTATTTAAATAATAAAGTAGGAGGGAAAGGAAACAGTAACAGAAGGAGGTAGCCAAAGCGTTCGTCGACGACATTGCACTTTCAATATAATAACCTAAGGAATTTTCTCATGGCCTCGTCGATGAACACAGGGGATTCGTCGACGAGGGTACAAGAGGATATCGTCGACGAGGGCATGTTTCGTCGACAAGAAAATATCAAGAGGATGTTTTGGGCAATTTTGAATTTCGTCGACGAAAGGGAGAGCTTGTCGACGAATTCCTTCTTAAACTCGTCAACGAGATGACGTGGCTCATCGACGAATGTTGCAGTATAAATAGTGTAAACCTCGGATTTTTACGCAAAATTTTCAACAGAAACTTTTTTTCTCTCTCTCTCTCTCTCCTACGGTCTCTCCTCCATCTCTCTTTGATTTTAGCCCCATCGTTCGCCGGATCGATGATTTGAGGCCACCACAACGCTCCTGGTGGAGTTCTCTTCAAGTCTGCTAGGGTGGATCGTTGGTGGGATCGAGTCGAATTTCTCCCCAGAATAAGGGTAAGGTCTTTTATTCAAAATTAGGTTTTCCAGTAGTTGTAGGAAATGAAGTAGACAAAGAAATAATGATGTTTTTTTCTGATGAATGTTGTTTTCAGTGAGTTGAGTGGGAAACCTCGCAGGCGTAGGACATATATTCAGTAGGGGCTTTCCAGTAGTTAGGTAAGGAAAATATGCTATGCTAGGAAACCCTTTTACAATTTCAGTACAAACTATATGTTTTTATCAAATTATTATTCAGAATATATATATATATATATATATATATATATATCTACAGTTTTCAGAACCTGATAATATTAATATTTATTTGTGTGGCTTGAGTTGATTACAGAACAATACTATATTTATAGAATTTGTGAATACCATGTTTATAGTTATTAACAGAAATACCATGATATTTGCATGTTCATAGAATGACGAATTTTTTAGTGTACAGTATACTCTAAAATATGCATTTTTAGTAATTTCAGAATAACATGTTTATCAGTACCATAACACCCTAATATACACATATTCAAACAGCAGTTCAGTTATACAAAAACTAAATTTTCAGTCAGTTTATTTAGAATTTCAGATAAATTCTATAGGGTTATGGTTATTTTAGAAACCACAGTAAAAACAATATATTATAGATATCAGTTACCTATATAGTATCAGACCCTGATGGATCAGACAGTAGAGCACGGTATGGTAGCTACATATATTCAGTTCAGATTGCAACCACTTTACTTAGACAGTAAGTGATATGAGGTCGATCATTCCCACGTCGGGACAAGCTCTCCATCAGATATGGATTGAGGGGGGCCGATCAGACTGTCGAAGTTCAATTGACTTACCCTAGTCGGCTAGGCAGGATGGGTCCCGCCTTCGGGTCGCACAACCTGTCATGAGGGGTTAAATCATGACATACAACCATCCAGGGAAATTTTCTCAAATATTATAAGTATAAGTAGACTTCCAGAAATAGTAGTAGTATTTTGAAAAGTAAATTTATATAGTTTTAATATATGTTATTTATACCAGCATTTACAATTTTAGTTATCCATGATATTATTTTTAAATCAGATTATTAATACAGAAATATAACTCAGTAGCCACACACTAGTAATAGCATGTTTCGTCTTATTGAGCGTTGGCTCATCCCAGTGTTGAATTGCTTTTCAAGTGAACCAGCAAGGCGAGCGGAGTGGGCTCGATTGTAGAAGGGCTATTGTACTGCCCTTTTTGAGAGTGAGTATTTTTGGGTGACATGTTTTTGTAAACCCTTGGTATTAGTAAGGGTAGTTTCGAGAGAATAGTGAGGATTGTATATCGTGGGTTGATTTGACACTCTGGTATTGTATTATGTGTGGATTTATTTTATATGATTGGCCTTCTGCTGTTTTGGTTAATGATTGAATTTAAAATTAGGGAAAAAGATTTTATTTTAGCAGGTCGTTTCATATAAAGATTTTGGAAAGTCCACATAGCCTACTAATTCTAGTTCCAGTGTTCATAATTTCATTATTGTTCCAGCACCAGTACAGTTGCCCACAGACAATGAAGATTTGCAAGATGAAATTTCGAAAATAGAAGAGGAAGTAGATACTAAGGGTGTTGAGCAAGGGGAGCAACAATCCCCTCCGCCAAAAGCTACATAACCAAAAGTAGTTCTTGAGCGGGGGGGGGGGGGGAGTAACAATCCCCTTTACCAGAAGCTGCAGAACCAGAAATAGCTCCACTAGTTGAAGAGCCTCAGCCAAGACGATCTTAGAGAATTTGCATAGTGATTCCATCAAAGAAATATCCATAGTTTGAGTATATTCTCCTTACTAATGAGGGAGAGCCTGAGAGTTTTCAAGAAACTCAAAATCATCTAGAAATGGTTGTAGACTATGCATAAAGAGATGAGCTCTTTACAAAAGAACTAGACATATAAATTGGTAATACTTCCTAAAGGAAATAAAGTACTAAGAAATAAATGGGTGTACAAGTTGAAAAAAGATGGCAATGGAAAGATCATTAAAAATAAAGCTCGGTTGGTCGTCAAAGGTTTTCAGCAAAAGAAAGGTATCGACTTTGATGAGATTTTCTCACAAATGGTGAAGATGACTTCAATACAAGTGATACTCAGATTGACAGCACGTTTGAACTTAGAGCTTGAATAGTTGGATATTAAGGCAACCTTTCTCCATAAAGATGTACAGGAAGAAATCTACATAGAACAACATGAAGGTTTTGAAGTTTCAGGGAAGGAGCATATGGTTTGCAAGTTGGAAAATAGTCTATATGGCCTCAAGCAAGCCCCGAGATAGTGGTATAAAAAGTTTGACTCATTCATGGCGGGTCATGATTACAAGAGAACTGTAGCGGATCAATGCATCTACATTCAAAAATTCTTTTATGGTAATTTCATTATATTGACGCTTTATGTTGATGACATGTTGATTGTTGGACAGGATGCAGATATGATTTCCAAACTAAAGTAAGAATTGTCCAAGTTATTTGACATGAAGGACCTAGGCAATGACGCACCGATTTTTGTACCAATTTTTTTTTGTTTTTACAATAATAAATATTCACACATCATCAACAATATTCACAAATCGATCACATCAACAACCCGATTACCACCCATATGACCCGACCCGCATTGGGTATCGGGTAAATAGTCATTTCATTTATATAACCTAACAGCGAAAGACGGTATATACATAACAACCAAAATACAGTACTTAGAGTATCAACATACATATACACACACACACACACATTACCATCCCATACTAAAAAACAACTCAACTTTAGGGGAATTACACCTCCCCTAGTCTAAAACTCACCCTGTGTGTGATACCCCATGGATGAAAAGACTTAAAAAGGATTAGATGTTACTACCCATATCAACAAGGTGCACCTTTCTTTTCGGGAGCTTTCTTATAAGAACTCCATAGTTAAGTGTGCTTGGCTTGGAGAAATCTTGGGATGGGTGACCACCTGGGAAGTTTTCTCAAGAAGTGTGTGAGTGAGGACAAAACACTCTGAAAAGGACACGTGTTGGTTTGTGGGGTCAGTCATTAGTCTAATAAAACTCACCCTCTGTTGTCTGATCCAAGTGGAGGAGGAGAGACGCAGTGCTCCCTGGCAGACCCAAGTTGGGGCGTTATAAATGGTATCAGAGCCAACACCTAGCCGGAAGTGTGATGAGATTCACATCGCCTGGGTTTGGAAATGTGGGTTTGCACCGAGGACGTTGCGTTCTATAAGTGGGGAAGAATGTGATATCCCATGGATGAAAAGACTTAAAAAGGATTAGATGTTACTACCCATATCAACATGGTGCACCTTTCTTTTTGGGAGCTTTCCCGTAAGAACTCCATAGTTAAGCATGCTTGGCTTTGAGCAATCTTGGGATACCTGGGAAATTTTCTCAAGAAGTGTGTGAGTGAGGACAAAACACACTAAAAAAGACACGTGTTGGTTTGTGGGGCCAGTCATTAGTCTGATAAGGCTCGCCCACTGTTGTTTGGTTCAGGTGGAGAAGGAGAGACGCAGTGCTCCCTGGCAGACTTAGGTTGGGGCGTTACACTATGTGTCAGGGTCTTAGCTCCCTATGGTCTCGGAGCTTTATCACCTGGCCAATCCCTGTTCCCTAAAAAATTTAGATAATTTGGGTGAGACACATCTCAGTAAGAAGAAATAAATTATTTACAGTGTGTGGTCATATGAGTTCAGTTATAACACACTTTACTTTTCAAATCAACATTTCATCTGAGAAAAATATACTGATAAACATATTCTCATAATCATATAGATATACATCACAATCTTTTATAAGCTTTAAAACCACTTCTCAAATTCAATCATTTCTAACACATATTTACCTGTGAAGTTCCTGAGAATATGAAAGACTACCCGCCCATACAGGTAACTTCCCTTTACCCTAACACGTTATGCAGTCAAGTATGGTCACATCTAATACCTATCAGGGCACTCACCTTACTCAGTAAGTCCTCAGGTGGAGAGTTTCACTTCCCTTCAATTATTTATATTATTAACTCACTCAGATCCATTTCTCAATTTTATCATTCTTTATTTCTCATTTTTCATTATTTATTTCACTTCTCATTTTAGCCCATTTCTATCATTCTTTCACTTTCAGTTTCCATTTCACTATCCAACTTATGAGTATCCTTGGTATCTAGTACCAACATCGCGTTTGTAACCCTTGGCTACCATGAGGATCTTTCTTTCCACGCCATGCTTCCCCCCATGGTCAAGGTTGTGTGGCCCGAAGGTTGGATCTAACCGCGGTTGGCCGACCCGGTTAGATCAAAATTTCATATCATATATTTCGCATCTCTAGTATGATTGGCCGGCCTATAGCCCTGATCCGGACTCAGGGGGTACAACAACTCTACTAGACAACTCAATCGACTGTCACGCTGCACGCTCCAAGAGTCCATGTGGTTGCACTACACCACTAGCAACGGTACCATGTTCAATATCTCAACCCATCATTAGGGTTTCCACGACCATCCATCAGGGTTCACTACCACATACCCATAATCATTATGTGATATTGGCATTTCATCAATCATATTTCAATTATCCCTTTGCAGCAGTTGCAATTTGCAACGTTCACATTTTCCCAATATTCACTGTCAGTATACCCAATTCCATAATTACATTTCAACTCAATATTCATAATGCCATATTTACATTTCAGTATACCCATTTCAATATTCATGTTTCAACTATTCATATTTTAGCATTTACATTACAATATTCATATTTCTCATTTTCACATTTCTGTATTTATGTTGCAGAATTCTCAATACAATTTTCACATTTCCAATATTCACAATTTCAGAATCCTCATCTCAATATACACATTTCAATCTCAAATTAATATATATATATATATATATATATATATATATATATATAACCCATTTCGTAAATTTCCACACTTTTCAATAATACAAATCATATTCTCATATTTTCCCATTTATTATAGACAATATTTCTATAATCATATTTCATATTCCAAAATATCACAATTTAATATTATTCAAATGCCACACAATTTATCTGATATTTATATCATAATAATTTCCAGACAAAATACCATATGCTCATTTTCACATATCAATTGAAACAGTAGTTCTAAAAATACTACTATAATTTATTCCCTTTACCTGACTTACTGAGAGTCTCGTTAAAATCCAAATCGTACGCACTTGGCGCCCGAAACTCAAATCCTGCAATTCGCATTTTCCCCATATTAATTAACTCATTTCCCAAAAATAATACCCATATATCCTTCCCTATGCTCCACATACTCTTAAGTTAACATTTAAACTAATATTTAACACCCTCACTTGATTTTTTGAATTATGTCTGTGGGGTCTCGAAATTACACCTGCGATGCTCACCCGGGCCCTAAATTTCAAAAATCCTACTTCAATCTCAGATGCTCAATATTCTAGCATTTCTAAATCAACACTAATTAAATAAAAATTTGCCCCTTAATAACCCCCTAATCCCAAATTTGGGGTTATGCCTACGGCGACCCCACGAGAAATCTGCTCTACTAGACTTATAGAGAATTATCCTTAGATTCTCGTGGTGATGTCCGATCATTAATTGGGCTTAAAATTTACAAGAAATTGAGGTAAAAGGGGAAATTTAGCTTTTACTCTAGGAGTTACGCATATGTCACTCTCACAACCAATCCGCTCTAGTAGAAATGACAGCAGCGGAAAATAGAGTCTAGCGGCATCTTCTGATTTTTGATCGGGCGAGTAACCATCAAGAAAATGAGGAGAGAGGGAGAGAGAATGAGGATGAGCAGCAGAGGAATTAGGGGGCTCCTGCGCAGCCTCTCTGAATTTTCAAACTAATTTTAAAGCTTCTTTAGATTTATATATAATAATAATAATAATAATAATAATAATAATAATAATAATAATAATAATAATAATAAATTTAATTAATATTAATAATAATATATTTTATTAATAAAAATAAAAATAAAAATAAATTTTAATTTTTGTATAAATTTAATTAATTAATTAATTAATTTATTTATTTATTTTTAAAATTTAATTTAATTTAATTTAATTTTTTTTTGAATCACCCTATTAATCTTGTATAACAATTTTTGAGGTTATTACATAGGCCCAACTCAACAAATATCATGCATGGAAATTGTTCGTGACAGCAAAGCCAATAAATTGTGGTTATCATAGGAAAATTATGTTGAACAGGTGTTTGAAAAGTTCCACATGAAGAATGCAAAGTCAATCACTATTCTATTGGCAAATCACTTCAATTTGAGTAAAAGATCATGTCCTTCTTCGAGGAAAGAAGTGGAAAAAGTGGAATCAACTCCATAGTTGTCAGTAGTTGGTAGTCTGATGTATGCAATGGTTTGCACAAGGCCAGATATTTCTCACTCGGTAGGTGTTGTGAGCAGGTTTATTTCAAATTTAGGCAAAGACCATTGGGAAGCAGTTAATTGGATTTTTTGGGTACTTGAAGTATACATCAAAGATGTGCTTGTGTTTTAGAGGAGCTGAACCAGTCTTTGAAGGATATACTGATTTCGATATGACAGGTGATATTGATAGTAGGAAATCTATATCAGAATTTATTTTCACTTTTGTAGGGGGATCAGTCTTATGGCAATCCAAGTTGCAAAAGTGTGTTACTTTATCTACAATAGAAGTAGAGTACATTGTCGCAATAGAAGCTAGTAAAGAAATGTTGTGGCTGAAGCGGTTTATCTAAGAAGTGAGTGTCATACAAAAAGAGTACAAAGTATATTGTGATAGTTAGAGTGCTTTGGACTTGAGTAAGAATTCAATGTATCATTCCCGAATGAAGCATATCGACATTCACTATTATTGGACATGTGAAGTGATGAAACAACAACTGTTAAAACTAGTGAAGATTCACATAGAGAAGAACCCCGCAGACATGTTGGCAAAAGCAGTCACTCATGAGAAGTTTGAGTTACGCAGAGATATAGTCAAGATGGATACTAATTTAAGAATGGTTGTATGCATTCTCTTCTAATGGGTATGGAGGGGGAGAATTGATAGGTACAAACCCTAATTAAAGCAGGAATTAAGGTGAGAATTATTTAGGTGACAATTGAATTTCCATTACTCACTGTGGGTAGTTCTCCACAAAATCAGGAGAAAAATTTAAATGTGATTGTGATAGTTTTCTTGAGTGTTTAATCATCTTCTTTGTATAAATATATGTGTGTTGTAAATGAAAATATCATAAAAAAATATCAGAGTTGAGAGAAATGAGTTGGAAGTCAGAGAGAGCTATGAGTGTTAAGAGAGTTTTGAGTGAAAATTTTATCTCCTCCTCCTCCTCCCTTATATTTTTAAGAAAATACATACTTAGCTATCTCTTCCATCGACATAGGCTGAAATTAGTAGAACCATGTATATTTTAGTGTAATTGTGCGTGTGTTTTTTATCCATGTTTTTGTCCAAGTTTCAGCAAAAATAGTAGAAATATTTGTGATTGATTTTTTTTTTTGAAATTTATATATATTTAATTTTAATTATATTTAAATTCATATGTTAATTTTATTTTAATTTAAAAGTGTATAAAATAAATGGTTTAATTTAAAAGAAATATTTTTGAATATTAAAATCTTGGACAAAAAAGATCACCAAAATAATTGAAAATCATGAAATCTAGTTTTTTATTTTTTATAGTAAAAGTAAAAAATGGGCAACAAAAAAAAAAACGTTTTTATTAACAATAAAATAGAAAATTAACAACATTTACCAAAAGTTTCATAATTGATTTTTTCAGTGCTGCGAAACCAAAATAGAAAACCGGAACGACACTAAACTCACGGACGAAAACGTTTCGAAACGGCCTATGGACGTTTCTGGAAAAACCCCCTTAAAACCCCAGCGGCGCACGTTTTCTCCTTGCGCTTGGCCGTGGGTTTGAGATCGGACTAAGCTCAGCTTCAACTTCGAAGAACAACAAAAAGCGCGGGATCAAATCAAATGCGGCCTCCATTTCCATAGCTTCAACCTTCCCTGCTAGGGTTTCGATTCTACCAGATCCTCTCCTCGACCGAGCCTCTTCACAGCTCCTCCTCCAATGGTGACCGCTGCCTCCGTCGACTCCTCTCTGTGGTGGGACTCCTTCGTTCTTCTCATAACCGACCTCGAAAATGCTTCTCTCTCCTCTGACCTCCCACCGCATCTGGTATGCCCACTCTGCTTCTCTCTCGCTCTCTGGAAATTGGAATTGCACATTGTTCTTTCTTGGGAATTGAAGTATAATTAAGCACTTAATTGTGTTTAGGTTAAGAAGTTGAACGACAATCGCGTCTGGTTCGTGGACCTCGTGTCCCTCTTCAAGCCGCCGAATCAGAAATCTAGGGACGCTTTGAATTTGCAGCAAGTTAATGTTGGCTCGCATCAGTTGAAGATACGGTCTCAATTGAAGGATGCTGCTCTTCAAATTAGTTCCCGTTTGGTACTTCTTTTGAACGTTGGTTTTATGCTGCATTATCACAAAGACAATGCAGAGTTAAATGCTCAGTTGGTTACTCAATTATTTAAAATTTTTCTGATTCCACGTTTTGTTAAATCGAGAGTTTGATGCATTATCACTGGATTTCAAAGTGATTAATATAGAACATTTTGAAAATTTCAGTGACCAGCTCAGACTTTGTACATCTGGTCTTAAGTAGATTTGGTGCTTTCTTTTCCTTTTGTTATTGCGGAAATTTTTCTGTCCTATGTGAAGGAAATGCTCTGTGAATATCATTGGCATTCAGTTTGTCTGAAAAATTCAGGGCCTTATTGGGTTCAGCATTTAAGTTTGTCAAAAAAATCAGCAATGCAAGCACGGTACTTGTTTTAGGCAAATGATTTCTGTAAATCATCAGATGGATATTGTACGATCGCAATACTGATATCCCTTAAGATAATGATGGCCCCATTTAAGATAATGATGTCCATATGTACGATTCAATGCAAACAAAAATAGCTATTTTCTTTTTATGGGCTGCCCAAGCATGCTTGTGAAACACACCCCTTAGTCAACTATTCCTCTTTTGTTAAAAGAAAGAAGGAAAAAAGCAGTAATGCTCATGATTTCTCAAATTCCTTTCAGTGTTTAGATGAGGTACAATCATACATACTTGTTGACAGATTTGTGGATCAGAACAATGTTGATGCTGATTTTTCAGTACAGGAATTTCTTCATGCGGTAAGTAGTTTGTGTAAAGTTCAGTTGGATTGGACATCATTTATAAACTGAGGCATTTATCTGCTGCTAGAAACCCCCTATCTGACCCCCTTTTTCTCCTGTTTTATTTTTGTTTTTCTTCTTGTGAAGATATTGATTCAGTACTACATTGATCGGCAATGCTTGCTGAAATGCACCAGGCAGATTCTTATGCATGCTTGTGAGTCCATTTTCACTATGAGTTTTTATAATTTCTTGTTATTCTGTCTGTTTGTCTGTCTCTCTGTTTCACACACATACACACATACGCCGTGCGCCCTCCTATTTATATTCCAGACTCCAAGGCAAGTTCTCCCTATCTTCCCGGGGAAAAGGCTGGGGAGCCCCTGTTTTATTCCAGAAGAAGCAGGAGCCTTGTGTATTGATTATTAGGTACTCAACAAGGCAACTAACCATCAAGAACAAGTATCCACTTGATTGCAGACTTCTTCACCCTAATCAATAAGTGCGAGATACTTCTCAAAGTTTGATCTACAGTCGGGCTACGACCAAGTGCATGTTGCGGAAGGGAGACGAGCCAAAGTTAGAATAATGCTGCTCTCCAATCCATTTGAAGGTTGGACAGCGACTACCCCCCAAACAACCCAAACTAGTGATCCCAAAACGAAGCAAAAACATGAATCTGTCCCACAACAAAAAAGGATATGTTGTAAGTGCCATTTTTTTCATCAATGATATTTCATTGGAAGACCACCAAGGGGTGCTGCTCATGTACAAACAAGAAAAAGAGAGATGGAAAAAAAGATGGATCAACATCGTAATTGTGTATCCAAGGCATAAAAAATTAAATGTGTTTCCAGCATGCACTGCATGCTGAACCAGCTTGAAAGAGTAGTAAACCATCCATCCTTGAGGATGATGGGAGGGGTAGATGTTCCTTCAAAAGCTCTAGTATTTCTCTGGCCTTTGCCCTATCTCTATTTGTAGAAATACCCTTCCCAGCCTATATTTGCTTCCCCAAAGATTCAGCAGCGACCCACTGCTGTCCTGAAAGAGCAGCAGCCATATTCCAAAAAAATTTAGTCCATTCAGTTAAAAAAATTCTGGTCCATGGGCAGTGGAGCAATAAGTGGTCCAGAGTCTCAGCATCTTCTTTGAAAAGAAATCATCTACTGAGTACTGACCAAGGTGAAACCCTTTCAAAATTATTGTATTCCTGTCAACCCAAAGGTTCATAGAATGATAAAAACTGCACTACTCCATAAAGCTCTTCCTTTCTACACTTTTTAAAACCCCAACATCTCACTTGAAAGAACTTGCCACAACCCAAGGCACCACCCATGCTTCACCGAAACAAGAAAAAAGCGCATGCTAGACAATTAGCCACTTGGCAATGAAGAAAAAGGCGTGCAATTAGTTTCATTAAACTCAAGGCACATCATGCACATATTGAGACTTAGGGCCTTATGGGGTCTTCTAACTTGTAACAAATCATGTTATTGATCTTGTTGAGAACTATAGTCCAAAATTCTGAATCTTAAAAGGAATGGTCGTATAATATGGCTATACGGAGAATGATTGGGGGAAGGAGTTTCTGAGAGGTGAAGGAAAAAATGATTTAGAAGAAAAAGAGGTTGAAGAATACACCACCGAAACTCTCTCATCACCCCTATTGAAGTGAACAAAATGATTTAGAACATTAAGCAAGGTAATGAGCTTGTCAATCTCTTTGTCATTGAGATTTCTTAAAAAAATGGAAATTCCGAGAAGTAGAAACCCTCTCAAAAGAAGTGAAAGAGCTGATTGGTGCATCAGGAAGAGAAGGAAGCATAAAAAGATGAGGCAACAAAAACTCCAATGAAACCTCACCCACCCAAACATCCTCCCTAAACTAAACCTTGTTGTTATTCCCATTATGAAATGTGTGAGAGGAAAGAACAAACAAGCAACTTGGGAAACAATCTTTGAGGGGCTTTCGCACGAGCACCATACACCCTTCCTCTAGTATACCACCCATTTTGATGAATCTCATACTATTTTTAATCATCATGAGCCAAGGGAATTATCTCCTAAAGGGGATGTCTACAACCATTTTCCAACTAGCGAGATGTTTTTATAGACCGCATTATCAAGCTCTAGTCCCCCATTGGGAAGGGAAGCATTAATGAGTGTAATATGAACCCAAGAGATAAGTATGCTCTCTTCCACCCTCCCAACCTCCTATCTTTAGGTTCCAAAAAATCACAGAAGTAGGATTTCCCTAAGAGGGAACCTAAATAGGATTGGCCAATCTAAAGAAACGCTGCTGACCAAAGCCTTAAACTGCTCTAAATTACTATCACCCAAAATTAATGAAGCTCCCACCCCAAATTTCTTGGACACGTTGATTTTTAATTCCTAAATCTTTTTGAGAACTTTCATCAGAATAATTACCTTTAGAAATTTCACAACATATCCTTGAGAAAAAAATGTAGTGTCATTGGCAAATAGAAGATGTAACACTTGGACCCACTACACTGCTAGGATATTGTCCACTTTGGGGCTGTTAAAGCTTGATATACATTGTTGGCCCATAACCTAAGAGCTTAAGCTTTGAGGTAAAGTGGTAATCTAAGATGGCGTTTGAGCTGATTACCCGAGGTCTCGGGTTCGAGTTTTGTTGCCCGCATTTATTATGTGGTTATTGAAAAATTATTATATTCCCTGTAATGGGTTGTATCTATCGTGTGTGTATCTCTCCATGTTGTGTTGGGCCACTCGTGTGGGGGAGTGTTAAAGCTTGATATACATTGTTGGCCCACAACCTAAGAGCTTAAGCTTTTAGGTAAAGTGGTAATCCAGTAGGGGCAAACCTCTCATGGTTATTAAATTTTTTTGTGACAGGTGGAGGCCGCAAACCCATATATAGCTGTGCCCTTCTCCTCTTTGAGCAATGTGCAACCCCTCCCCAACCCAAGAACCTCAATTTTGGGCTGTCTCATGCCCCTATAAGGCAAGGATAGTGGGTACCACCCACCTTATTGGGACATGCCGTCCCTGGTTCGTGTTGTCACCGCACTTCTGGCTGGGATCCAGCTCTGACACCATACTGTAACACCTGGACCCATTGCCATGATATTGTCTACTTTGAGGTTCTTGGGCACCAAATTGAGGTGATGCCTCTACCTCCTCCCTCATAAACCCCCAGAATCTGGGCATGCAAGATCATCCAACTTAAAGCATCAACCACGAGGGTAAACAAAATTAATGTCTTTTGACAACTGGTTCTGTTGCCTGGGGCCCTGAGAACCCCTAAAACACTCACTAGGCTGATAATTAAGAATAACTGACATATTACATGATTCATAGTCCCATATATGTTTCTCTCTCACAATCATTAACTATTCTACTTGTTTCGTGGATAAAGACTTTAAAGAAAAGATAAATTTATATTATTTACAGGGAGATATATGTCCAACTTGAGTCAACATAAGAATTGAAAAGATAAATAAAAGTAGACTGTGGCATGTAATGTAATTCTGCTTAAATGTAATGCACTATGATTTTCATGGATTTCTATCAATATATGTGACAATTGGAACGTCTCTTATTTGCAGATTTTGCTCTTAAACATGAACTATGATATTATTCAAACATGTGATACATAATAAATTAACTAAATTTTATTGTTAATGAAGACAAGTCATAATAAACCTTTAAATTTTTGGATTTCAAATTAAATATTTTGTATATTCTTTTAAATTCTTAACTGATTATATTATTATTTTCTACACTGCTAATGTAAATGCTATTGATGCAGTATATCATGGAATTTGCTCCAAAGAAAACAGTGCTATTAAAGAGGAGGTACTGAGTCTGGTTTCTGATGGATTGGAAGGCAACTTGTTATCTGTTCTCCAGAACCTTCTATCTTCTAGCCATCCTGAGCATATGGTATGTTTAACTGTGGAGAATACTGCTTCCATCAAATTCATGCCCTCTACACTTTATTCCGTAGGATTATTATTGCTGGCAGTTTATGGTTCAACTGTCTGTCTGCAGGTTAGGTAGATTGAATTTTGGGTTAAGGCCAAGCCAGTTCCCAACTCTAGTGGTGGGGGAATTTGATTTTAGTGTGCTTATACAAGTTAGGCTTCTTTGGGGCCAACTTGTTAGGTGGGGTTGATTGGCTTTTTATAGGTTGTAATATAGTTCATTTATTTGTAGATCTTTACTTTGTTTGGGTTTTCAATTTATTTGTGCGTGGCTGTGTGCTCATCCAAGGGAGTGAGATAGTTTTATATTGTTTGTTCACTTGTTAAATGTGCATGGTAGGATGGTTTGCATGATAAACTATTGAAAGCAAACTTGAAACAACTTAATGCACTTATAGATGAAAAAGTAGATAAAAAATTCTTTCAAAGGAATCATCATGCATTGAGGGGGCATTTGTTTCATTTGAATAACATTTGAATAGCGGCTATGTCTGAATCTTAGACATTTGAGCTTTTGGTGGCTGTTCTTAATTTTCCTAAATTGATACGACTGAATCAAACACGGGAACATGTCTGATTTGCTCAGACTGAAAATTTAGAAGTCTCTTTTCCATTTTAATCTTTTATAAAATGAATTAACTCGATCTCTCTCTCACAATCCATACTGCCATTGATTCCGACCATAAGGCACATCCGACAAAAAGCCTTTCCTTGAAACCCTCTCCCCCCCCCCCCCCCCCCCCCCCAAAAAAAATCTGTTGATGCTATCCGCCACCAACCTCTTTCATGTCTTCTATATACTTTCATTTCGTCATTAATTCTATTCATTTATTTAAGATGATTCAATAAATACGTGACAAAAAATATGGCAAAATATTATTTTGATGAAATAAAAAACTTTGATTTATGCAATATTCTCTTAGTTCTATCAAATGATTTTGCTATTTCTGATATTAGATTCCAAATATTTAAAATGATTTAGTGTTGAGATTTAGTGGTTGGTTCAAGTTATAATGCAGAAGTGGCTCACACAATCAGATTTTAGTTCAGTGTTCAGTACTTAACACTTGGTTTTGCCAAATAAACTTAAAAAATATATTGATGCATGGAGAAAGATTCAAAGTATATATGGTTTTGGATTTTTATCTCATAGATTTATGAATTTTAGAGTGCATCAAATGTTCGTTAGTTTATTTTTATGAAAATTCCTTCCTAATTTATTTATTGATTTACTTTTTTGATAGAAATTCCTTCCTAGTTTATAACCAGTTAAAAAATGTTACATATATAACTTTAGATAGATCATGAAGAAAATATCTAGCAACTTAAGCTGAGGTTGGTTTCGGTTCTTTTGACTGAAGCATAACTCTATATATCTATGAACATTACTCCAAGCTCTCTTGTTGGCTGAGTGGGGTTTAGCTTGATTTGTAGTTTCCCACTTCTCCATGTTAAAACTTTGTAGTTGGCAATAATTTTATCTTACCTGAAGATGATATTACGATGCAAACTAAGTACAATAGAAATTTAAAATTGAGATGCTCATGGAAATTGGGAAAAAATCAGAATTAAATAATGGAATTTTATATGATAAGACATAAAAAATAAATTAGAGGACATAAACACTAGTTAAGATTTTGTGCTAAGATTCAAGAAATAAACAACAACCAAGCCTTAAAATCCCACTAGGTGGGTTTGGCTATCTGAATCCTTTTCCACCCTTACGTATGATCTAGGGCAAAATGCGAACATCATCCCAAAATTTGAGTGGTGTCAGATCCTTACTTGCTATCTTGGTCTGAGCAATTCCAAGTTTACCTCCCTCCAACTGCATCTTGCAGCAACAAACTTACCCCTCCAAATATTACGTAAAAACAGTTGTCGAATAACAAATTTGATCCGTAAAGTGGAACATTCCTGTGGCTTATTGATGACTGGTGGACTTTTTTTTAGATGATGTTGAAGCAGAGTGAACATATTTTTAACAGTTTCTGGAAGGAACAGTTCAGCTGTTTACTTTGTTAATATTTGTTTTAGTGGAGCTTACTTATGATGTCATTTTGCCATTGTATGAGTGTAAATATAATTTCTTTGGAGCTATATTTTTTACAAGGCCAAAAATTTCCAAAAAATTGAAATCATTGCTGTTAATTAGATGTCATTGACATGGGGGTCAGTGGATTTTATTTTATTTGATGAGGGACGTCCCTTTCTTTTAGAAAAAACTCTAGGGAGGTTATTGTATTTTGCACTAAAACTTTTTTGTGCACTTGTAGCTAGATTTTGGGAACTATTAAGTGACAAAAGAGTTCTTGTTTGCCACGTTGACCCATGTGGCCCGTCTAGTGGACAACAGTTTGATACAATTTTTTTTTTTTTTTGCTTTAGTCCCCATTATTAGCGATTTTTCATTTCAAGTTCTTTTAGTAGTTACCTTATTTCAAAATGGAATTTGCTGTGTGGGTTATGTATGGGGAAAGTCAACTTTAGTAGATTTTCATGGACTTCTTTCTTGCAATGGCATATTATCACTGTGGGAAAGGAAATGGTAGAAGCAGAATAGAGTTTAAGAGGGGCTATATTACTGTTGTGGAGTTCATAATTGTCATTGCAATTCCCTAGTTTGGGAATTTATATAATGATTTTGTTGCTGTTGTGCAATTTCACTGAGGTTAACTCCTGATTGATGAATGGAAAAAGCCCATTAGCAGCTTTTGTGGGGGACTCCTAGTGATATTTTTATCTAAGTCCTAGGTAGGGGTGAGCATTCGATCGGTTTGGTTAATTCGGTTAGTTTTCAGTTAAAAAATCTCATTAACCGAACCGACCAAAATTCCATATTTAACCGAATTCAAAACCGACCGAACCAAAATATAGATTTTTAATTTATATAAAATATAAATAATAGATATAAAATTTTAATATATATAATATATAAAAAATAAATAAAATTTTAGTATATAATATATAAAATATTTTAATATATAATATATAATTATTTATTATTAATTTATAATATTTGGTTAACCGAATTAACTGAATCCAAAAACTGAACCAAAAACCGAAATTCAAACAAAATGAAAACCGAACCGACTGAATTCACTCGGTTAATTTGTTTAATTTGATTTTAACCAAGTTATGCTCACCCCTAGACCTAGGTACTTTTATCATTCCAGTTAAATTTCTAATGTGCAATTTTAGGGTGTTGTGTTTTTTTCTCAATGTCTCACATCTGTTTCTCATTGCAAATTAATATTGAACAGTGACTTCATGGCATCTATTCTGTGAGAAGGAACTGTAGGGTCCAGAACAGCTTGGTTTCCATTGGTTGAAGTTCTACTTTGGGCATATTATGTCCATGGCTTTGTGATGCCATGTACTAAGATGAATTTTTTTAGCTTGTAGCATTGATGCCTCAGTTGGTCTGTGATCTTTAGTTTTACATATATTAAGTTGGATGTATCGTCGGACTTATGTAACTCTTATGTCCTGTGTGAAATCTTTGTTTGTGAAATTACTGACAATTATTGCTATAATTCTTACTTATTTCTGCCATTTGTGGAGTCTGGATACCACCCTGGCAACTGATCCTGCAGCTTTGTCTCTTTTAGCTGCCTTTCTAAATTGTTACTCTCCCTGTTTTGAAATTTTTTTTGCCTCTTAACTCTAGTCTCTGACTGGGCAACTGGACATACATGGTTATGTTTAAGATAAGGACTGTGCCTGTGTTTGGCACTTGGCATGCGATAGCTGCTATGGTTTCCAGGCGGAGTCTTTAACTGGACAATTGGACGTACATAGTTATGTTTAAGAAAAGGACTGTGCCTGTGTTTGGCACTTTGGCATGCGGTAGTTGCTATGGTTTCCTGGGATAATGGTCATATATTTTCTCATTGTTAGTTGTCCTGCTGTAGGGGACCATGCATAGTTTCCTCTTTAGTTTAAAAACATTTTAGCATGTTTGTTGAGTGAAATTATAGTAGCTGATTTTTTGTTGCATTAAATGTTGTCATTCTTTGGATTCTAATATCTTCTCATTTTATTTTTTATGTTTGTTTTGCGTAATGTGGAATGCTCTCTAGGATGTTGATTTGTTCACTTTGTGGGCGGAGGAGATATTGATAGAAGAAAATTTGGTATTGGACATCCTTTTCCTTGCTTATTATGAGTCATTTTGCAGTTGCAACAGTGAGCAATGGAAAAAATTATGCTCAATTTATAAGGTATATTGTTATGCTCTTCTAGGTATTGGTTTCCTGTTCTCTATTTATCCTAATGCTTGCTTAAGGATGCTCTGCTGCAGGGAATCATATTTGGGTCATTTAACTTTGGAAAGCTGGCAGTATCAACCGAAGCAGTACAGTCAATTTATCATGCCAAAGTTCGATTTTTACTTATCCTTATAGAAACCTTGGACTTGGACAATCTTCTTCAAATGATTCATGATGAAACACCGTTCAGGTCTTGAGCAAATTGCTCCCCCACCCCCCCCCCCCCCTCTTTTTTTGTTTTTTGTTTTTGTGTATGGTTGGAAAGTTCATTTGAGCTGCTGTGGTAATGGAAAATATATGTGAAAGCTCACACAAGCATTTGTGAGGCACACCCTACCTGGAGTTTATGTTAAACCAAGATATAGATTCTCATCACAAAATTGACTTAAATATAAATTTTGGAATGAGTTTTTAATTTATCATGTTTTATGCATTTAGAACTTAATAAGATCCATTGGCACATTATTTTTCATTTAGGATTTCCTACTAGTGCATCATGGTTTATATCTTCTCTCCTGTGCTTGAGGATGAAACATGTGAAAATAAGATGCAGAAGGCTTAATCTCTTAATAAGTCTAATTCAAATAAGACAGCAACACAAAAGTAAGCTCTTCTCTCTAATTTTCTCTCTTCGTTATCTTCCTGTGATTTAAGATTATGTCAGGAACTTCAACTGTCTTTTGACAGTTTCCTTGGTTCTGGTTCTTTCCTTTTTGAGTTTCCAAGAGTCATGGAGTTTATATCTAAAAAATAAACAAGGCGTCCAGGCCCCAGTCTGTGATGTTCCCTCTGAAATGGAATCTGGGGGCTTCCAATGTTTGCAGCTAGGCCTGGGAAAACGGGTCCAGACCTGACAGGTCACCCGTCGGGCGACCCGTTTATTTACCTATATATACACATTTAACCCAATAACCCTAATTTCTTACCCACACCAGCAGTCACCCACAGCCACAGACCCACTGCCCTCTGCGGCTCTGCTCAGCTCCGCCCACCAGCATGCCGTTGCCGCAGTCTGCATGCCGTCGCCGCATATCCTCTCTCCGCATGCCGTCACCTCAGTCCGTCTCCCTCTCACCCCCTTTCAATGCTCTCACTCTCGTCTCCCTCCCTCACTCTCATCTCCCTCAGTGGCTCAGTCCCTCTCACGATCTCACCTTACCCTCAGTCTCCCTCTCCCTCTCCCTCTCACTCTTGGACCTCAATCTGCCTCTCTCGGCTCGGCTCACTCTCAGATGTCAAATCTCCCTCTCCCTTTCTCTCCCTCTCTCTCTCTCTCTGCTCTCTTAGTAGTCAGTCTATTGCATTTTTTTTTTACATTTTATGTTTTTTTTAAAGATTTAATAAATATAATAAGGAGTATTTTTTTTTAAAAATAAATTTAAAAAAATTAAAATGTATAATTATTTTTTAAACGGGCAACCCGTGACCCAACGGGCGGGTTAGGGTTTACATTATCGGGACCCGTTCAACATCGACCCCTTCACGGCTCGATCTGTTTACGATCCGACTTGTTTACAACCCGCCAGAACCCGGCCCGTGATCCCGTTTTGCCACCCCTATTTGCAGCCTTACTCCTTCATGTGAAGAGGCTATTTCCGTGAATTGATTTGTGATGCCCAGGTCACAATTGAGCAACCTTATGGATATGCTAATGCCCATTCAAATGGAGTTCATATATGCACGGGTAGAGTTCAACATTGTAATTTATGATAAATCTAATATGCTGGTAGGCATTTTGGTCTAAATCTGAGCATCTCGGCAGGGCGATCATTGGATGATCTGTTGGGTCTCTAACAATTCCAACATTAACGCTTCCATATTTGTTGCTTGGGTTTTGACTAATGAATGTAGGATTCCAATATTTTGATATGCATGCAGCTATGTATTGAGATGATAGACTTAAAACCTATACAGGTGTAGATACTGTAGGGGCGGACGTAGCCAAGCGGATCAACGCAGTGGATTGTGAATCCATGGCGCAAGCCTTTTGGCTAAAAGCAATTTTTCAGCCAAATGCTAATCCATATTCTTTAAGGAATCACAGGAGTTTCTCCATAATTTTGCCAATATTCAAAGACTCTGCTTGATTTTTTGTTTTGGGTCCTTTACTCAATGTTTGAACATTTTTGTTGGATGCGTAATTGCTAATTTACTAAAATATGAAGATTTGTCCTTCATTTTTTAGCTTCTTCTACTTTATTTATTTATTTATTTGTGGATTCCTCATCCTCTTTGTACGTTCTTCTTAGTAAATTTCTTTGTCTATAGAAAAAAAATTTACTACTGAATGAAATGCCTTTTATCTGTGGCCATAGGTATGGCTGTTAGCGTCAGTCATGGAAAAAAATTCTAATGATGTTATTTTTATGGTGCTAGATAATTTCATTGTATTAAGTCTGTTTTTAATTGGTAAAACATGGTGAAAATATTGGTTCTAAGTGCATCCATTGATCTATTAGTATCAGTTGAGCTCCTTAAAACTTTATTTTATGTGGGGGTTCGTAATTCCTTATGGGTGTTAATGACATTAGTGGTGGTACCTAGCCAGTGTGTGGGTGAGATGCATAGTTTTCAACTCAAGATTTGAATTGTGAATCAAAATTCCACTTTTGGGAGTCTAGAATTGTGAATTGAATTGTAAGATTTGGTACAAATTTCCAAAATCAATTCTTAAAGACATGCATATATTGATATATGAACAGCAAGCAAAATAATAAATACATTTAAATTTTGACAGTTAAAACATCATAATTTTTTAATAAAAAATGAACTTTAATTTTTATGGGAAGGAATCAAGAAAAAATAATAAAAAATTGAACTTTTGGTGTTTATCAATAATTCAAAAAAATTGTTTTATTTATACCCTTTTTTCAAATTAAAAATAAAAAATAAATAGGCTAAAAAATGATATGATTGAAATAACTACTACAAAAGTCAACTTTGGAATATTGATAAAACAACGAAACAGTAGCCAATGAATGTTTGGCCCCTTTTCTCAATGGCTGAACACGATACTCCTGCAAGAGTGAAGAATGGTTTTGTGAGAGCAACATGAGACCTAAAGTTTTATTTTCTCCTTTTTTTTTTTTTTTTAGCACAACACTAACTAGACAAGGAATGAAAGGTAATTGTGCAAAAATAGAAGCAATAAAAAGAAGAAATGCTGTTTTTTTTGGTGTTTTAAACTAGTCGATCTGTTAAGATATGATAAGTCTAGGATCATGTGAATTGATGTATACAGATCGATTCCTTAGACTCACAAGGTGAATTGATAAAATTTGGGGACAATTGAGTTGTTTTTGGATTCTCTAGTGATATTCAAAATGATTTGGAGTGGAATTGACACAAATCGTATGAATCGAATTATGAATCGTAAGATTCTAACAATTATGGTGAGATGGACTCTGGTGTAGCAGTATAGGAATTTTTATTTTCTGAGAAAGCTAAAGAGTGCTGTTGATCAGGCAGCTTTTGTTCTTAGGCATGCTCACTTTCCTGTAGCAAAGCTTTTCAATTTGCTCTAAATACTATAATTTCAGAGGTTTCTTTCAGTATCTTGAGTATATGTTTGAATAAATGTAACAAAAAATGCCACTTGAAGCATTTTTCTCCATGTTCTGACAATTTTTGTGCTCTGAAGCATTGAAGGAAAACTGGTCATCTAGTTCCTTTTTATCTGAATAGTACTGGACTTATGAATGATAGTTTGTTATTTAAAGGGGTTTTGTTGATACAAATTTTTTTATTGAGTTTTATTTTATTTTTGAACTGGTTATGTTTTTATTTTGATGTTTATATATTTTTGAGAATGGATTTCCTTGCCAATAATCCTTTTCACTTGTTAGAATTTTTTTTCCCCACCTATTGGCAGGCAGGGTTCCTTTGTGTTTTCTGTGACTGATGTGCAAGAGATGGATGCTATAATTTCTGGTTTTGATGTGTTTCAAACAAAAGAAGCTGGGCCTTTAATTCTTACATGGGCAGTGTTTCTTTGTTTAATTTCATCACTTCCAGAAAAACAGGAAACTAATCTGCTAATGGTATGTGGCTCTGTAAAATTACCATTTCTTATACTAAATTCTATGCATCTAAAATTACAGGCTGCGCTTGCCACTTTCCCTCTCCTTCATTTGTTGTTTTACTTTTCAGGAGATTGACCATATAGGTTATGTTCGTCAAGCTTTTGAGGCAGCATCATTGAACAATTTTCTTGAGATCCTTCAAAGTGATGTATTGAAGGATTTTGATGTAAGCTGTTCTTAGTTGATAGTTCTGAGTGCATTTAATGCCTGTGATTGTGTGTTGTGAGTTGCAACTATTAAACATTTTGTATCTATTTCATGTGCACAGTCGTTGTTTATCCTTTAGCTCATGGTAAAGCATGTACATTGTTGTCTTAGAATAAGAAAAAAAATGAAAAATGTTGATGTGCACTACTGCATGTGAATGTAATGGTTAATGGAGGTTTTTTTTGTGAGATCTTTATGCATAATTTGGCAAATATTCTTTTTTATCAGGTACCTGTTGCTGGTTACAGAAGTGTTATGAGAACATTTGTTTCTGCATTCATAGCGTCCTATGAGATCAATCTTCAGGTAGCTGTTTATGGATCTTTTCTGATGGGTTTTGTGGAAATTCTTTCTTGTTTATCCCTTGTTCTTTATTGTGCAGGTAGAAGATAATACCCTCAAGTTGATTCTGGACATTCTTTGCAGAGTTTATCAAGGAGAGGTTTGGAACTATAATATTTTTCTTTAAATAAACTACAGGCTTGCCTTGATTTTTATTCATATTTTTTTGCTCATCAATTGAAGGTTCTTGTCCATGAATCTTGCAGGAGTCACTTTGTGTGCAGTTTTGGGACAAGGACAGTTTCATTGATGGTCCTATTCGCTGTCTTCTTTGCAACTTAGAGGGTGAATTCCCATTCAGGATTGTGGAATTTATTCGCTTTTTATCTGCTCTCTCTGAAGGAGCTTGGCCTGCAGAATGTGTGTAAGTGGAATTTATGCTTTAGTTGGTGATCCTTTGGTTATATTTTATCCTTGAGGATTTTCTTAGCCAAAAAAAAAGTGGATCCCTAGATGCTAATGTATGAACAAGTTTGGTGACAGTGACGTTAGCCTGTGCCATAGGTGTTAAAAAGCATGCCTCAGGCACCCCCTTATGTGCAAGGCACAACCCAGGTGCCAAGACTACTGCTTGGGGTAGTCCCAAACTTCTTGATATGTGGATCAGACACATACTTTTGGCCAGAAAAAGATGTCTGATGCATGTTGTCCTCTTTTTGTTGTGGTTCTGGTGTCATTCTTGTCTTCTTCTAGATCAACAACTTATTTACATGTAAAATTATTCAAGCAAATGCCATTACATGAACTCTTATATGAATAAGGTCATATTCCCCTTTTCTGAATTAATGAAAACAGTTTAAAAATAAAATTTCCCGAGATCCCTTTCAAGAGCAATAGTAAATATTTCGGGACAGATTAGTTCTCCTAATGTCAAGGATATCTTTTAAATATCAAGGTTTCAGAAAATTAATTCAGCCAAAAGATGAGTTGAAATTAAATTAGTAGGAAGAATATTTAAAAATAGCTCTTATGGATTTGATCAAACTTTGGTTTAGTATACAGTATTCTTTCAGAGAGTAGATATAGGCCTTGGCCACAATGTGGTCAAACTATGTACTGAAGGCAAATTCTGGAATTCGTCAAACAAGCACTCAAGAGCACACACATGTCACTTCATGTGCATTCTGCTCATAGGCATACACATATGAAATGGTTTGATCAGTTGGCTATATAAACATGTGCTGTCATATGTACAGACACATTTGTGGTGTTGTGTGTGAATTTATTAGTCCCAGTGCAATCTGCTTACACATATTCTGTCTTTATCCTGTCAACAGGTATAATTTTCTAGATAAATCTGTTGGTATATCATCTTTGTTTGAGATTAGCAGCAATACTTTGGAGGATAATATTTCTCAGATTGTTGAAACGCATTTGCCTTTGCACGTTCCTGGAGTTGAAGGTTTGATTATTCCCAGTGAAACACGTGGTCATGTTTTGAAAGTAATTGACCAAAATGTTGCTCTTGTACGGTGGGAGGTAAAGGGATTAACATTTTTAGAAATTCTTTAAAGTTAAATTAGCTCATGCAGTCATGGTTGTGTTCTTGAATTCTATTGGCAGACAAGATCATTTTCTTTCAAATTTTTGCATATGCATTAGTAGAACTAGTTGGTACTTTCTGATGGTGTAAATTTGCCTTTTTCTCATGTTAATAATATTATCTTTAGAGCATGTTAACTTCTGTAAACTATTTTCTGCTTTCATGGAATCACATTACCTTTTCTGTTTTTTTTTCCCTGATGCTAGATATTCATTGTTGGGCAATTCCTTTTTCAAATTTGTGTGTCATGTGTCATCTTTTGGGATTCGGCTTCTCTACTTTGAAAGTGGAAAACACAACCCCTGTTCACGCACCCCAATAAAAAATTATTTTTACATGGCTATTATGCCAATTTAATGCCTTATGGTGATCTATGTTAATTGCTGCCTCTTTTTGATTGATGGCTGTGCTCCTCCATACTAGTCGCTACCAGCCTCTATCTTACCAGAAAACCTGCAATCATCTCTATTGAAAACTGATGGGCCACTATGTTAGACCCGTCTAGTTAAGATGTCAATTATGCTTGAAACATTAACAAGTTATGATATCTATATGATATTGGGATTGGACTTGTTAATTGATTATGGTTTTCCATTGGTGCAAATCCAATCACCTCGATTTAAGATGAGAAGCATTTGTTCCATTGGTAGCAAATGGTTATTCCATTAAGCGGGGAAATCTTATTTAATTTTAAAAAAGCAGAAAGAAAGGTTATGCTGCCACTCTTTAGCCACCAAATGAAAAGAGTTGTGGGTTCTTGTATGTTCAATTAATTTTCTTAGGTTTGGAATATTTAGAATCGTAGCCTTTACTGTAGAATAGACATATCTAAATTGAGAGATCGTTATTTATTTATTTTGCTTCATTCATTCAATTTGGTTGGGGTTGACATTTGAACAACTGATTATGTTGGTGTTTTAACATTGCTTCTTTCAAGAGTGTTGGGAAATAGTAGAGGATCTGCTGAAAGTTTTAGCAAATTCTTTGATAATAGAGTCCTTAGTAAGAGTATTAATTCCTCCTTTATAGCCTGGGTACCGAAGAAATTGAATTCTATTAAAGTGGAGGATTTTCTGCCTATTAGTCTTGTCTGTAGCGCGTATAAGATTATCATGAATGTCTTAGCTAATAGGTTGAGTGTGGTGCTTGATGTTACTATCTCTTGTGCTCAAAGCACGTTTACTTTGTTGGGGGGGGGGGGGGGGGGCAGATAGTGGATGGTATTTTAGTTAGTTGGCAATGAGTTGGTGGAGGATATTCGTAGGAGTAAGAGGGGTTTCGTCTTTAAACTAGATTTTGAGAAAGCCTATGATAGAATGAGTTGGAGTTTCTTGGATAGAGTTTTTGTGAGAAAGGGTTTTGGTGTGTGTTGGCGTCGTTGGATTAGGGTTTGTTTGTCTAATGTGCAGTTTTTGGTAATTGTGAATGATGAGCTTAAATCTTGGTTTGGTGCTTCGAGATGTATTGTCCTTGTAGCAAATGTTTTGAGTAGGATGGTGGATAGGGCGGTGGAGAGGGGTTTGGTTAGAGGTCTAGACATGGGGAGAGAGGGCGTGCTGATATTGCATCTCTAGTTCGCTGATGACATCATCTTCTTTTTAGACGATCGTGTCTTTATTTTCGGAGTATTTTGGGTATTCTTAAAATTTTTGAGAGGGTGTCTAGGCTCAAAATCAATATGGGGAAGAGTGGTTTAGTGGCTATGAATGTGCCAGTCGAGCGTGTTAGGGAGCGAGCTAACGAAGTGGGGTGTGGTATATTGGATTGGCCTTTGACTTACTTAGAAGTCCCTTTGGGGGCTAACCTTAGAGCCACAGATTTTTGGAGCTTGGTAGTGGAAAGGGTGATGAGAGATTAGATGGTTGAAAAGGTGTCCTCTTCTCTCTTGGGGGTAGAATTACTTTGATTCAAGCTTGTCTTGCTAGCATCTGGTGATATTTCCTATCCATATTTAAGATTTCGGTGAGGATTGCTAGCAAGCTTGAGAGGATTATAAGAGAGTTTTTTATTGGCCTAACAAGGCTTAATCTTGTTTTGATGATAACAAATTAAGGTTACTATGTATGCTTTCAAGTTAAGTTTCAGGAATCAAGTATTTTGCAAAGTGAAGTGATTCTACCTAAAGAGATCGAATGGGGCTTAGACTTAAAGCTACAAGTCATGAGGGATATGAAGCATATTGAAGAATTGATTAAAGCTCAGACAAATTATTAAGGCTATGACATGAAGACTAAGGAATTGATTATCTGAACTGACTACTGAATTAATTGAAGTTTAAATTTGACTTGTGTTTTCAGCATTCATATAGATAACTAGGATTGTCGATTGGTATAGCACGTTCGTTGATTAGAATATCATGATTGATATTAGAGTGTGGTTGTGGTTGGTTTAAATTAAAAGGGTTATAATAAACTGAAATTCTGCTAAGTAATTTTTTAATATCCAATTCACCCCCCTCTTGGGATTACATCATTAGTTTCATTTTTGGTCTGACAGTAGGAGTCACAGGGACCATCTAGTGAGTTGGATTGAGGTTTGTAGATCTAAAAAGGAGGGGGGTTTGGGTATTGGCAACTTGGTGTCTAAAAACACCACTCTTATAGCTAAATGGCTAGGCGCTTCGCTCTAGAAGAATCGTCCCTCTGGCACAAAGTAATAAGTAAGTTTGGGATGGATGAGAATGGGTAGAGTACCAATGCTAATTTTAGACAATGTTTTAGAAGGCGAAGCCGAAAGGAGGTGTTTTAACACTTAAGAGGTGTGGCGTAAACCTTAAGGCATTGTGATGTAAGCCTTATGAGAATTTGTTTTTAAGATAAAAATATGTAAATAAATTATTTGTTTTTTAAAATAAGGAAAAATTAAGAAAATCACAAATATAATGTAAAAAAGGAAAATGTATGTACTTTGCAAACTACTTGTTGGTTGTTCAAAAATGCCTGACTTTAATACAAGACATAAATCATGAGAAGAGATAGCTATATTATTACAAAGTTCAAACTATTTACATGATCCAAGTTGTTTTGGAAGGGTTGAGGTTCAAGAGTTTTTGAAAACAACTCATATTATGACATTCCTTTTGTACAAACATGTAATTAATTATTTTTACCCAATGCTAACTTGAGAATCACAAAATGCGAAAGCCTCAACTAAAAAGGTGCAAAAGGTGTGCCTTTTGTAAAAATGCATAAGCCTTAGCATGTAATGCATTAGCTTTTTTGGAATCTGGTATTTTAGATTGAGCCTTAAGGTGTTTTAGGCATGCCTTGCCTTGAGACGAGCCTCAATTGAGCCTTTTAAAACACTAATTAAGATGCTTTTTGGGGAGTCTGTGGAGATCCATTTGTCAAATCTATTCTTCTTTCATCCCTCACACTAAACTTGGGGTGGGGAGGGGTTCTCATGTTCATTTTTGGAAAGACCCTTGGCTAGGAAATGCACCATTTTTCTAATTCTTTCCCTCACCTCTTTCATCTAAGTTTTGAAGAAAATAAAGCCATTTCTTTTTTTGTTGTTGAATTGAGTAGTCCTTTGGTTTTTAGAATCTTCATTTTAGGAGACCTCTGTACGATAGGGAGATGGTGGAATCATCATCTTTGTTATCTTGATTGAGTGGGTGTAACCTTTCTTTGGGGAGGGAAGTTCATTCTTGATCTTTGGACCAGTCAAGAGTGTTTTCCTGCAAATATTTTTTTGAATTTTTGATTCGTTCCAACTCTTCTTTCTCACTATACTTACTATTTCAAAGGCTAAGGTTCTCCCCAAAATAAAGGCTTTCACTTGGTTGGTTGTCTTAATAAGATAAATACTAATAACTTGTTGCAAATTAGGAGACCTATGAAGGCTCTCTCTCCCGATGTATGTGTGCTCTGTTACAAGAACTCTGAGACAACTTCTCACCTTCTTTTGCAATGTGAATTTGCTTGGAGCATATGGAATATGCTTTTTGGCGTCATGGGATAAAACTGGGTTTTGTCCTCTTTTAGTGGAATACTTTTTAGAAGTATCCTTTGCAGGCTTTGGTAGAAGAGAGGATAGGGCAACTTTATGGAAGAGTGGTTTTTTCTCAGTATTTTGTGGTTTATGGATGGAAAATAGTACATGGATATTTTCTTGGAAAAAATTAAACTGTATGCTAGTTTGGGAAAAAAAAGGTATTTGGCCTCTTTGTGGTGTGTTGGGTATGGATTTTTTAAAGAGGTAAGTTTTCAGGAGTTTCAAAGAGATTGGAGGAACATGTTGACTTGATGATTTTTTTCTTGGGTATTTTTTATGTTTTTGTTTAGTATTGGAGTGTCTCTTGGGAGATTTCTCATTCTCGCTCTTGTATCTCTTTCTATTAATGATATCTTCTTTTGTTATTAAAAAAAGAAAAACTTTTCAAAATTCTAACTGTTTTATTGTTACTGAGAATTTCAGGTTTCTCTCTCTTTAGTTCAGTCCCTTTAATATGGGTTTAAATTTTCATTTTCTTGGATGGCCTAGTCCATCAGTGACGAGTGGCTGTAGGGGGCTGAGGAGGGGTGATGATATAGGAGGCTTATTGTGGAGATTTTCACTTCTGTGATGGAAGTATGATTGGAGATGATGGTGATCTGCTAGAGAGGATGATGTTGGTTGTGATGTTTTCTCTGAACTGCTGACTGTTGGTGGGAAAGAAGCTGCGAATGGAGGGTGATGTGATGATGGAGGGAGAAAGAGATGGGATGGACGAAACATAGCATTTAGATGAGTTTTGTATCTTTTTTAATTACTGTCCATTCATTTAAAAAAAAATTGAAAATGTGTATTAAGATGGGAAGGGGCAGTGTAGGGTGTGCTCTTTCCCATAGTAGTCAAAGGTGCAAGGCGCACTTAGGCGCAAAGGGTACTTGGAGCCGAGGCATGTGGTGCGAGGCGAAGGCACTCGCCTCACAAAGGTGAGGTGCACAATTGTTTTAATACCAAAACATAAACACATAGAAATTATGACAACCAAGTACCAAGTTCCAAGTAAAACAAACATAGTTCAACATAAGTAATTACACATGAAAACCAAGGTGTAGTCCCAAGAGGGGGGTGAATTGGGTTATTAAAATTTTAGTTAATTTTTTTTATGAATTCTTAATCACTTTTAATTCTTTTAATGAATTCTTGACTTCTTGTTGATTTAGCAATCACACAAAAACTTAGTCCTTTATTCAATCCACAACCACACAACTTAAATAAAAATTAAACAACCAATCAATTGATTTACCAAGCACAAGTCATTTTATGCACTGCAACACTATAAAGATTAATTCAAAGGTAGAATTTAATACTTGCAAGTTTCAGCACTTAAAGTAAAGATTGAGAATGTATGCTTGCTAATATAAAGCCCTGTATTAATGATTTTGCTTTCTCAATATGATGTGCAATATAAAACCCAACACTCTTTCCAAAAGCTTAGACTTTAAATAAACTTTTAGTTAAAGAGTTTTTGGGTGTTAACCAATCAACATACTTCCTTATGGTTTCCGCAAATTATTGATCAACCAACGTACTCCCTTTCGGTTTCCACAGTCCCAAAAACAAATTAAACTTCAGTTTATTTAATTTCCAAGCTGCATAGTAATTATGATCATGAAATTTAAAACATCCACGTAGTTTATATTTGCAGGAAATTAAAAAGTGCAAGGGAAAGAGAAGGAGACCAAGGTTTTTACGAGGTTCATTTTATCCCTAGCATACGTCCTCGCCTTAGGCAAACCACCTAAGGATTCCACTATACTTGTTCCTTTCTGGGCAGAACAAAACCGTTACAAGCGATATCCCACTCTCAAACACTCCTTCACTAGGCTAGAATAACGCCTCTCCAAGCGATACCCCACGCTTGGGCACTTCTTTAATAGGCTAGAGTAATCACCTCTCCAAGCGATACCCCAAGCTTGGTCAACGATCCAACAACTTGGAATCGTCAAAAACACCACAAGAATACAAGATAATCACTGCGTATAAGAACACTCTCTCAAAGAGCAGATTAGTACAAAGTCAGCACTATATACTTCAAAATTCAAATATCAATTAGAAATAAGATGAAGCTCAAGTATAGAATTCACCAAGATTCCTTCTCAAGATAGGGATCAGCAGTAAAAACAGATTTGGATGGATCAACACTTCAGTATTCTCAGCAAAACAGATGAGCAAGAGAGAGCTTTAGAAGAGATTTCAACTTGAAGGCTTGAATGCTGATTATAATGCTTGGTTCAATGATTCATTGGGTTAAAGGAGTATTTATAGAGTTTTTTGAGTGTGTTTACTTGTTGCCCTAGTTGCTTGGCATGTCCCCCAACATTTAAATTTGAAAACCAAATTTTTCGGAATTTTCCTGTTGAAGTTCGAATTTTAAAATTTCCTTGGGTCAGTCAGCTGAGTCACTCAACTGGACCCGTTTTTGTATAGGTCAGTCGGCTGAGACCATTCTGTCTGTCCAGGAATTTTAGGAATTAATTGTCAGTCAGCTGAGTGAATACAGTTCAAATTGGTCAGTCGGCTGGACAGTCCAATTTGTCAGTCGGCTGAGTGAACATAGTTCATTCAGGTCAATCGGCTGAACAGTTTAATTAACAGTTTTAATTGTCAGTCGGTTGAGCAAGTATATTTCATTTAGGTTAGTCGGCTGAACTGTTTCAACTTCTCAAAAATTTTCTATTTTAAGACTTTGATCCTTTGTTGTTTGAAAAACTCAAATGTGACTTTTAAAAAGCATTTTCCAAGGTTTTCAAAAATTGGTCTTTAAGTCAATATTGCATCCTAAAGAGCTTCAACATATTTCAAGAGATATTCAAATATGAAGTACTTACATAAAGACTTCTTAAGACTTTGACATTCTAAACACTTAAGTCTTCATGCTTGCTTTGGCTTCAAGCTTTAATATACTTTGAGCTTTCTCTTTATTATCCATGCTCTCATAATCTTCAAGCTTTAATAGATCATCTTGGAATCCATGCCTTTAAGCTTCTTTTGATCATATTTTTTTTGATTTTAAGACTTCAATGGATCCTTGTGAACACTAGACCTTGTTTTGTCATAGTTGAGTCCTGAAATGTCATCACTTAACCAAATATGTTAAGTTTCTCTTGTTTGTTATTATCAAAACAAGATTTTAAGCCTTGTAAGGCCAACAATCTCCTCCTTTTTAGTGATGACAAATAAGGAGCAAAAATTTGAGTGAGTCTTAAAAAGACTCCCCCTTACAATAAGCATTATCTTAACAACAAACTTAACAATATCAAGATCAATTTCAAAAAATCTTTTACTATCATTTTCATCACATCATTCAAGTTCAAGATCATCATTCAAGTTCAAGATCAAATACTCTCATATTCAATATCATGCTCATGCTCAATTTTTGCCCAAAACTTCTCCCCCTTTTGACATCAATCAAAAAGAGTAAGATATCAAGAAAAACGTATAAATACAGGCTATGCGCAACCATAAGTAAAAGTATAGATCTTTGTGAAGGTTCATATTAGCTCAAAATTCATCATTCATATTAGTTTATCTTTGCTTGCAACAATCTCTCCTTCTTTGACATTAATTCATGATACCAATTGAAAATTAAAAATAAACATAATACAAGCAATAAGTCATAACACTCTCCCTGAATTTAATGCATTTAGATTTTCATTCGTGAAATGAACTATGTATTCATGAAAATACCAAGTGTGCTTTTTAAATTTATCATCCCATGCTTCAAATATTGATTTATATCATGTATGTGCTCATGGATACTAATATCAAGAAAAATACCAATATCATGTCATAACATACTCATAGATATAATTATGTTGTCATGCTCAAATACCAATTGATATATTTATGGATACCAATATAGATACCAATGCTAATGTCACATCATGCACTGCTCATGGATACCAAATTATTTAGATGCCAATTTTTCAATTCAACTCCCTCTCCTTTTTGATTTTAGTAACATAAAGAAGATTATCAATAAGCATATGTAGTCTAGTACAAGGAGCAGCGCAAGACAAAGAAGAAGCAGAACAAGAGCTGAAAAAGAAGAAGCAAAAGAAGAACTGAAGAAGAAGAAGCAGAAGAAGAAGAAGGTAATAGCAGCAGCAAAATACTAAAGAAGAAGAAGAAGACTTACTACTTTGAAGCAGCCTGACGAATCACAAAGACTGGCGATGTTGACTCAATGGCTCGAGGCCTATTGCTTGTTCGAAGCCTTTGGCTAAGGCTCTCTTGCTTGCGGAAGGCTTGAAGACTTGAAGACGAAGGTTGTGCTTGTTTGAAGGCTTGAACCTCGAAGACAAAGGGCTCTTTGAAAGGCTCTCTTTCTGGGGAAGGCTCGAAGACTTGAAAGCTTGAAGATGAAGGTGTTTTGTGCTGGTTCGAAGGCTTGAGGATGAAGCTTGTTCTGGTTCGAAGGCTTGAATGTCGAAGGCGAAGGGCTCCTGCGATGGCTCTCTTGCTGGTGAAGGCTCAAAGATGTGAAGACGAAGCCTGGACTGCTAATTACATGTTGGTTCAAAGGCCCGAAGATGAAGCCTAGACCAACTGGTTTGAGTCGAAGTCTCTGGCTAGGGCTAGGGCTAGGGTTGGTTCGAGTCTGGCTACATTTTCTTTCTTAAAAGGTTAAAAAAATGAAGCTAAAAGGTCAGATATCTCAGGCGCGACTCACTGTGCCTGGAGCCTCAGTGCACTTAAGTGTGCTTACCTGCGCCTCTTGAAGGTAAGGTCGCCTCACCTCAACCCTGATAAGGCGCTAGCCTCATTGCCCCATTGCGCCTCACGCCTGAGGCATGCTTTTGACTACTATGCTCTTTCCTCCCCCCTACAGCAGCGGATCCTCACCAGTCACCACATTATTTGATGTGTTATCTTCTACATTTAAGATTTGTCTTTGACCACACTAGGATAATGTTTTTTTGGCTCTTTGTTCTCTTGGGCAGTTTCATTCCTGTATTAATGAATAACAGGATTTCCTACCTTCTTGGTGAAATGAATCAAATGATGTAATTTATAATTTATATTTATTTTTTGTCTTGCTGGATTTTTAACTCCATCACGCCAAGGCTAACAAGTTTTTCCTTCATATATTATGGCTAGAAGTCTTAATTGCTCTTATTGACAAGTTAGTGCTCTTTTTTCATGCAGATTATTTAATTGACATCAGATTTGTTCTATAGTGCTTGATTTTAAATATTTTGTTGAAAATTTGGTGGAGCTGATTTGTGTTAATTTAGTATTTGTGATAAATAATGCATGGAAATGGAGAAATTTATTATATTTAACTTTCGGCCTTTTAATTTCAGTTTTCTGTTTGTTCTCTTTTTGTGCTAATGTGTGCATTATTTTTGTGCAGTATGCTCAATCTGGAGTGCTTGTACTGCTTCTTCGCCTGGCTCAGGAGCTTTGTATTGATAGCAATGAGGAAGTCCTTGTTACTCTTGATCTGCTTTGTCGACTTGTGTCCTTCAACACGGTAATCTGTTTAAAATTCCCTTGGAAATTGCATAACTATTGTGTATTTATCAACCTCAAGCTTCTTTCTTTCTGAGGCTGTATCATTAAATATTATTCTGTATTTTCCCAAAGATTTTATCAGCCAGATTGGATTAGGATAGATTTATTGAATATAGCAAAAGCCTGCACATTTTCTGGTTTGGAGGGACTATTACCAAACTAGTTGGTCGGATTTGTTGCACTTCAGTGAATCCAGTCTAGAACCTGTACAAATTTTGAGTAAGCACTAAAGTCAAGTTATATGCATAACCACAATGAGAGAACATAAAGTGATGAATTAAGTAATAGGATAAAGTAATGATATAGGTGCAAGAAATTATACAAAAAAAATAACATTCTTTGGAACAATTAGAAAGTGAGTTGGGCAGCTGGCTATTTAGAACCTTTCAACAAAGTTTTGCAGATGAATCGAAAGTTCCACATCAACTCCATCTCAATATTCAGAGTCACTACAGACATTAATGAAACATCTATGTACGTGAATACATTCTTTTTATCATGTGGGACCTCGTGACTACATTATTTTCATCTCAACATCCAATGCCTTCAATTGCTTACTTGAAGACAACATTTACATGAATAGTTTCTTTGAAGACTTTTGAATTAAAATGAACACATGGCAGAATCTTAGGCACTTAAGATCTTGAGCATCCATGATCATTATATTCCTTTAGTGACACATGGTAGAAATTTAGCAACTTAGATATCATTTGGCAGAAATTTAAAAAAAGTGCTTATAGCACTTATCTCTTAAAATAAGTGCTTGTGAAAGAAAATGCTTTGGCATGTTCCCAAAAATGTACTTAGTAAAAAAAAGGTGCTGGAAAAGAACCATTTTTTAAAGTGTATTTTTAAAAGAAAATAAAGATTGCTTTTGCCACTAAAAAGTTGGCACTGTTCATTTTCACGGGCAGAGTATCTTACACCTTGTGAAAGGCCATGCAACACTAGCTAAAGCACTCTTGCTTAACTAGTAAGCCAAAGATTATCATAGTTTACCAACAGAGCACATTCATGGTAGTTGAATGAAATGTAAGCAGGAATAGTAAGCAATCGATGAAAGTAAATGGCAAGCAAGCGATAAACATTGAAGCAACGTAATTCATCAAGTAACACTTTTGTAAGAAACGTGTATCTAGCGAGGGATGCAACTAGGCTAAACTCGTTTACAATGGCTAAACTCGTTTGCAATGACTAGTTAATTTTACGAGACTAATGAATACTCACCCTTCCCCTAAAGAGATTTATATGCTATTTTAGCTCTGGCACTAGGAAACATCAAACTGTTTGAGAAGTCATATTCCCATTTTCACAGTAGGATAGAAATACCCTCAAAGCAATAAACCCTATGCTAGTATTTGCATGATGGTAACCCATCCCATGCACATGAGACAAGCTGTCACAAGCAAGCATAATGCCCTGAACAAGCTTGGTTCATGATGCTCCCTTACCTATGCGACCGATGTCCTTGTAGATTTTGATCTAGGTACTCTTCAACTTTGTCTGCAAACAGTTGAATGTCTTCTGCTGAAATCTAGCTAATTTCTTTGTCTCCATGGCCTTCCCACTTCACAAAGAACTTGTGCTACTTCTTTGTCTGCAAGTATGACTTCAACTTCTCTTTTGTCAGGTTGTGCTGTCTTTGTTGGTGCTTTGGTTGATTGGCTTCTTCTTGGATCTTTAGTGTCAACATTGAATGGCTTGCGGCAGCTGATGTGAAACATAGGATTCATTTTCATCCAAGCTAGAGGATCAACCTTGTAAGGGGCCTTCCCGACTTTAGCCAAGATGGGGACTGATCCTTCATATTTGCAAAATAATCTCCTCTCTCAACCTCGTAGTGACCTAATCTGTTTAAGATTGAGCTTAACAAGTACCAAGTTAACCATGTTGAAGTGCAACTCCTATCTCAACCTCATAGTGACCTAATCAGTTTAATATTGAGCTTAACAAACACCAAGTCGCTCGTGTTGAAGTGCAGTGATCTTGTTCCTTGATTTGCTCACTTCTTCATCCATTTGGAAGCTTTCTCTAAGTAGGCTCAGGCAACATCTAGGACTCTTTCCTCTGTATGGCTAGTCCATTGTGTGAGGTAACAATGGTTGCTGGCCTGTAACAAGCTTAAAAACACTCTTGTTAGTTGTTGAGCTCTTTTGGGCATTGAAACTGAACTAAGCCACATCAAGTAATTGCACCCAATTCTTCTAGTTGGCGTTGACAAAATGGCGCAAGTACTCTTCTAATAGCTTGTTGAATCTCTCAGTTTGTCCATTTATCTGCCAATGGTAACTCAAAGAGATGTCAAGCTATGAAACAAGGATTATGAAAAGTTTTCTGAAAGTTGCAAGTGAATCTTGGGTCTTGGTCACTAATTATGTCTTGGGGAACACCCCAATATTTTGCAATATGTTTGGAAAAAATTGTGCTGTCTATAGACCTTGCACTTTGAGCAGGCTAGTGATGAAGTCTAGTGAGACTTTCCCACAATCTGGTTGGTATTGATAATGACAGGGGCTCTAGCACTGTAGCACCTTGCAATATTCTCCCACTCCATCTTGTCTTGTTGGTAGGTGAGATAAGTTGGCTATAATTAGCCACAACATCATGCATGTGCAGCCAATAATACCTCTGCTTCAACAATGCCAAAGTGCGATGTCATCCTGGATGTCTTGCTCACATGGTGTCATGACACTCTCTTAGTGGTGTCTTCGGTGTCTTCCTCAAGTCTCTAGCTTGAGGCATATAGAGCCGACTTCCATGTGTCATTAGCAATCTGTCTTATACCCAAAACTGGCATGCTTTGCCCTCTTCTGTTAGCTTTGTGAGGTTTTAGGCAATTGGATCTTTGGCAAGGTTCTCCTTGATGCGCTTCCGCATTGTCGTGGTAACGTTACTGTCAAGTGTGTTACCATTTGTAAGGCCACCAGCTTAGCCTTCTAGCTCAGTGTATCTACAACTTGGTTCATCTGCTCTGCCTTGTGCTCAAACAAGAAATCAAACTCTACCATAAATCCTACCAATGACTCTACTTGGGTGATAACTTTGGCTGTGTAAAAAAGTGACTGATGACCGAGTTATTTGTTTTCACAACAAACTTCAGCCTATGTAAGTAATATCGCCACATGTGGAGACCATGTATCATTGCTTGCATCTATTTCTCTTGAGCTGTGTACCTTCGTTTGACTTTACTAAGCTTGCGACTCCTATACCCAACAAGATGTCTCTCCTGTAACGAGACTTCTCCAAGGGCATAGTCCGATGCATTTGTTTGTACCTTAAAGGGTTTCCTTATGTTCGAAAGAACAAGTATTGGATCTTTCATCATGACATCCTTCTCAGTTCCACCCTTAACCCTTCTTCCATAGTTCTGTTAAAGGAGTAATTTTCCACGAATACTCCTTCATGAAGTTTCTGTAATAATTGGGAAGTCGAAGAATGGAATGCAACTCCTTCACTGTCATTGGGATCTTCTAGTCTTGAATAGTTCTTACTTTCTCTATATCCATCTTGAGACCTTATTCATTCACGTGGCGGAGGGATTTTATGCTCTGTTGAACGAAAGATCACTTCTCTTTCTTCACATAGATTGTACTCCTTCAGCTTGTTGAACACCTTCCATCGATGCTCTTTACGTTCCTTCAGAGTGGAACTCTTGACAACTATGTCATCCAGGTATACTGTGACAAACTTGTTGAGATACTCATGAAATACGTAGTTCATGAAGGTGCAGAATGTCCCAGACACATTAGTCAATTCGAATTGCGTCACCAAGAACTCATATGCCACATACCGTGTCTCACAAGCCGTCTTCGGTACATCCCCATCTGCTAACTTCACCTAATGGTAGCTTGACCTCAAGTCAAGTTTGGTAAAGTACTTTGCATGACGTAACTGATCAAAACAACTCAACAATCAATGGAAGCAGGGTACTTGTTGCGTACAGTCACCTTGTTTAGTGCGCGGTAGTCCACACACGTATGCATGTTCCCATCGTGTTTCCTCTAAAACAACACCAGTGCTCCAGACACTACTTTAGAAGGATGCATATAGCCCGTTTCCAACAATTCATTACGTTGTTTTCTCACCGCTACTAACTCTAGAAGCGCTACCTGATATGGTCCTTTAGTAGGCAGCTTCACTCTTGGGAACAACTCGATCTCGTGCTCCACACCCTTTCATGGAGGCACGTTTTGAGGTAACTCCTTTGGCATCACAACTTCATGCTCATCCATGACAGCTTGGATGGTCGTCGACACTTGCTCTTGGCCTAGTCCTTTATCTACCACCAGTGTGGCAAGATATGTCTATTCACCCCTCCTCAATTCTTTCTTGTGCTGCATGGAAAAAAGGAACTTATCATCCTTGCCTTTTTTTTCCTATGACTTGCACCATGCAAGGGTGGTCTCCTATCAGACAAAGAGAATCAGCAAATGACATTGATACCACCTTAGTCTCCCTCAAGTATTCCATTCCAAGAATCACTTGGAAATCATCCAATGACAGCTGTGAAATTTGCATGTCCTGTCAAATGTCTGACCTTCATAGTGACTTGCTTGCTACACTAAAGTAGGCCGAGTTGCAGAGTTAACCACTTTCATGTGTTCTGAATCCTTCTCTAAGTATAAATTGAGTCTTTTTGCTTCTGCTTGTGAAACAAAGTTATGGGGAGACCTAGTATCAAAAACCATAGCACATGTGCTCTTCCCATTGATCTCAACAAACATTAATATTTTTGCTTCTATAACTTTTGGTTCTTTCGTTTGCCTCTCCAATGCATTCACTAACCACATTGCACCCATCATTGGGGTTTTCTCCTCATCCTCATTATCCTACGGTGTCCACTCTGTGATGGAAGCTTGTTAGGCATTGAGTGATGACTTGTGAGGGCACTCAATAACTTTGTGAGGGCCTTGATATAAGAAACATGTCATCTTACCCTTATCGTTAGGTGTATTGAATGATTGGGTTGATGCTTTTTTGTTGGCTCCTCGGCTAGTCTCTTTCGACGTTGCAAAATTCTTTCCAGCATAGTCATTCAAGCGTTCTGCAGTAGCTTGTGCAGTAGACAAGTCTTGAATTCTTTGTTGATGAAGTTTTGTCCTTGGCCACAGTTTCGACCCCTCTAGAAAATAAAACTTGTCTTTATCTGACATGTCCCAGATATCCAAGATCAAAGTAGAAAATTGTTTCACATACTCCTTGATTGGCCCATTGTGCTTGAAATCTCTTAATTTGTGTCAAGCATTGTACTCAACATTCTTAGGAAACAATTGAGTCTTGAGTTCTCTTTTCAAGTTTCCCTAACAATCAATGACACATTGTCCCTTCTCAATTTCATTGTACTTGGTACGCTACCACAGTTTACTGTCACTAACCAAGTACATTATAGCATTAGTTACTTTCACCTGTTCTTAGGGTTTGTTTGGAACCACTTATGCAAAAGTGCTTTTCAGATTAAATGCTGAATTTAATTAGTGCTGAACTGGAAAAGTGTTGAAAGTTACAAGTGGTGTTTGGTTGTGTTTAAAATAAGTGGGATTTGGATACTTTTATTAAAGGGTACCATATGATTATTTTTAAACATATTGTAGGTTACAAATATTAATATTTTTAAGTTAACAATTTCTTTAATAATTATTTTAATTTTTTATGATTAAGATTTAAATATGAGATTATTATTTTTAATTAACAATAATCTTGTTATTAATGTTTATTTATAAAATATTACTATCATATTAAATTATAATAAAAAAACATTATTAATTAAATTCAAAATTTTAATTTATTTAATGTTAATTTAAATTAATAAATAGTTCTTGTTCAATCAAGAATTGAATTATAATAACTAATATACAATAATACATGGTAAAATAATTTATAGTTATTTAAATTTTTTTTTTAAAATAAAAATAATAATATTTTTATAACTAAATTTAAATCATAATAATATTAATTTTTTATTTAAAATTTAAATATTTTCTATAACTAAAATAATATAATATTCTTATTTATTAATTACAGTAATCTTATTATTAAGGCTTAAATTTAAAATTGTCAAATGAGGAAAAGACTAAAAATATAAGATTTATTCGCAAAATTAGAGTTAACAAAGTTAAGTTTGCACTAAAAAAGATGAAAAATGGGAAAGCTATGGGATCAGATAATATCCCAATTGAAGTTTGGAAATGCTTGGGTGATAACGGAATTATATGGTTAACTAATTTATTTAATACAATTGTAAAAACTTAGAAAATGTCAGATGAATGGAGGATAGACACTTTAATACCCATATACAAAAATAAAGGAGATATTCAAAATTGTAATAACTATCGCGGAATTAAACTTATGGTCATACGATGAAACTATGGGAAAGAGTAGTTGAACAAAGATTAAGGTTAGAAACGAAGATCTTAGAAAATTAATTTGGTTTTATGCCTTAGAGATCTACCACAAAAGCTATTTATCTTTTAAGAAGATTAATGGAAAAGTTTAGGGAAAAGAAGAGGGACTTGCATATGATATTTATTGACCTTGAGAAAGCATATGATAGGATACCTAAGGAAGTTCTATGGTGGGTTTTAGAAAAAAAAGGTGTATGTTGTAGGTATACCGATGTCATTAAGGATATGTACGATGGAGTAATGACTAGTGTAAAGACTATAGATGGAGAAATTAGAGAATTTTCAATTACCATAGGTGTACATCAAGGATCTGCTTTGAGTCCTTATCTTTTTGCTTTAGTGATGGACCAATTGACTAAGAGTATTCAAAAGGAGGTTCCATGGTATATGTTGTTTGCAGATGATATTGTATTAATTGACAAAACTAGGGATGGAGTAGAAGCTGAGTTAAATTATGGAGAGAAGCTTTGGAATCTAGAGGCTTTAAGATAAGTAGAAATAAAACAGAATATATGAAATGTAATTTTAGTAATGATAGGAGGAATATTGGAGACAAAGTTAAACTTGATGATGAAGAAATAAATAACACTTGTAGATTTCGATACCTTGGTTCTATTATGCAAGGTGAAGGAGAAATTGAAGATGATGTAATGCATAGAGTTAAAGCAGGTTGGGTAAAATGGAGAAGTGCTTCAAGTGTTCTATGTGATCGTAGAATACCCTTAAAATTGAAAGGGAAGTTTTATAGGACAGCTATAAGACCAGCTATGCTATATGGATCAGAATGTTGGGCGACGAAGAAAATAATATCCAAAAAGTAAAAGTTGCCGAGATGAGGATGCTTAGATGGATGAGTGGTATAACATTGAAAGATAAATTAAGGAATGAACATATTCGTGGTAAGTTAGGTGTAGCTCCTATAGAAGATAAGAGAAGGGAGGAATGACCCAGATGGTATGGACACTTGCAACGTAGGCCTTGTAGTGCACCTGTGAGGAAGAGTGACTTAGTTATTGTGGGGGGCAGTAGAAGGGGTAGGGTAGACCTAAAATAACTTGGGAGGAGATAGTGAGTAAGGATTTAATATCCTTGAATCTATCAAAAGAAATGGTCCATGATCGCATAAATTGGCGGAAAAGGATTCATATAGCCGACCCTACTTAGTGGGACTAAGGCTTGGTTTTGTTGTTGTTGTTGTTGTACAGTAATCTTATTATTAATGTATATTTATAACATATGATTGTCACATTAAGTTATGTTAAAAGTAGCGTTAATAACTAAATTAAAAATTTTAATTTATTTAATTTAAAATTTAAATTTATAGATGGTTTTTTTTATTCATTCCATAATTTAATTATATTTTATTTATAATTAATAGGCTATAATGCATAGTAAAACAATATATGGTTAATTTTTAATTAAAAATCTAATTAATAATAATGTTAACTGTTATTTTTAATTAATATTTAAATATTTTATGAATTAAAAATAAAATAGTGTTATTTTTTGATTAACAATAATCTTGTTAATCTATATTTATAACATATGATTGTCATATTCATTTATATTAAAATAATATTTATTAATTAAATTTTTAATTTTAATTTTTAGTATTATTTCAAATTAATAGATGGTTTTTCTTCTTCATTCCATAATTGAATTATGTTTCATTAATTATTAAAATATTATAAAGTGCAATAAAATAGTATTTATTATCTTCTAATGTATTTTTAAAATTATAAAATTGTCTCTAAGTTTTCCTATACTTACTAAATTGACCCCACCTATGAACAATGCCACTTATAAGTGGCCAAAAAGCAATCTTAGATTGCTTCTCAAAATTCACTTAAAAAGTTCTCAAAAAAGTGATTTTGGAAAAGCATTTTTTGCAATAAGTGTTTGTTATAGTACAAGTCAAACGCCACTTTTTGGTAAAAGTGCTCCCAAATAGGGTCGGCCCTTATTGCATGAAAGTACTGCTCCATATCAAATAAAAATTTTTCTAATTCCTTAGCATTGCGAGTGCCTCTGAATGTTTTGGGTTCTAATACCTTGGTCCTTTAAACTCCAAATTGGAGTTTCCCATGGAAAGAACCATCAAGTTCACCTTTGTAGTCAGATTCACCATGTGAGCCTGGAAGGTCTTTATCGTATAGTGGAGGTCCTCTAACATTTCCATCATGGAACTTTGTTGATATTTTTGTGATCCCTCGAAGTCATCAACACGTTCAACAAGTTATGGCCACATTGTTGGTTGTCCCAATCTGCACCTTTAGTGCTTTAATTCTTTCTGTATTCGTCGGCATGGTCTTTTACCAATGCTTAACACAATCCCACAACAAGGGCAATCAAATTCAGATAACAATTAATTGAGCTCTGACACCAATTCTCACGGGCCGAGTGATTCACTCCTTGTGAAGGGCTAAGCAGCACTAGTTAAAGCACCCTTGCTTAACTAGTCAGCCAAAGATTACAGTAGTTAACCAACATAGCACATAATAACAGTTGAAATTGAATTAAATATAAGCTGAAGCAGTAAGCAATCCATGAAAGTATATGGCAAGTAAGCAGTAAACATTGAAGCAACGCAATGCATGTGCTACACCTCCGTAAGGAAGGTGTGTCTAGCGGGGGAGGCAAGTAGGCTAAATATGTTTTCAATGACTTGTGAGTTTTACAGGACTGATGAACACTCACCCTCCTCCTAAAGAGCTTTATATGCTATTTTAGCTTTGACACTAGGAACTATCAAATTGTTTGAGGAGTCATGCTCTCATTTTTAAACTAAGCCAAAAATACCCTCAAAGCAATAGAACTTATGCTAGTATTTACATGTTGGTAACCCATCCTATGCACACGAGATAAGAGGTCACAGGCAAGTATGAATGTATAGTGCCCCGAACAAGCTTGGCTTGTGATTGCAAGATGTTAATTTTGTAAAATTATTGTTATCATAAATGCACGGTGGTAATTTTGTAATATTATTGTTAAGATAAATTAATAATCATATTATTTTATTATGTATTATAATATATTACTATTAACTTTGCCTCACTTTTGTGTGCTGCTGCTGGTTGTTTTAAAGGAGTGAAATTTTTTAAAATTCAATAGGATTGGATAGTTTTATTAGTCTGATGGCTGTTTTGTCTTTTTGGTAAATTTTTTTCTTCATTTTGTTTAGGGGGATTTCTTATTCTCCTCATTGTTCATTCTTGCTGTTCTAATGAATTCATCTTCTTTTGTTATAAAAAATATATATTATTGCTAATTAGAAAATAATAATGATGAATTATGTTCATTAAAAAAATATTAATTAACATTTTAATATATTAATTAATAGATTTTAATAAAATTATTATTAATTAATAATCATAATTTAAACATATGTTATTTTACTAGGTATTAGAATGTATATTGTTAATTAGAATATAAAAATGATGAGTTATATTAATTTAGAAAAAATATTAATTAAAAGGAAAGCTTTATAGAATCACTATACGTTAAGATGTTGGGCAACTGAGAAAACAATATATCAAAAAGTTGCCGAAAAGAGAATGCTAAGGTGGATGAGTGGTATAATGTTGAAGATATATCAAAGAATGAACAAATTCATAGTAAGTTAGACATAACACCAGTAGAAGATAAGGGAGAGACGACTCAGATTGTTTTGGCATTGAGGAGGAGTGAGCTAGTTACTGTTAGTGGCAATAGAAGGGGGTAGGGTAGAACTAAAATAACATGGAATGTGATAGCGAGTGAGGATCTAATAGCCCTCAAATTGTCGGAGGAAATTGCTCATGATCGTGTAAATTGGCAGAAAAGAATTCATGTCACTGACCTGTCCTGATGGGACTTTGGTCTTTGATTGTTTGTTTGTTTTTCCCTCATGAACATCCATTAATTTTTGGATGAAAAATTTGCTAAGGTTGACATCTCTCACAATAATTTACTCATTGAATTTAACCGACCAAAGAAAGGGGATTTTAGATTTTATTTCATTATTCCTAAAGCATATTTTTAATGTTATTTTCCTAATCAATATTTATGTATCATATGTAGGCTGTATGTGTTAATTTGATAAATGTTGGCAACTCATTGCTTGTTTCGGCAACTCATACAGATGGTCAGATGGAAACAAAATTGTGGTAATCAACTGACTTGGTTGGTTATTTTCCTAGTTTGTCCTAGTTTAAATGATACATTGGGCTTTATGTCTCTCTTTGGTCTTTGTATAGCAGTTCTTTGTCCTGAATGCAGGGTTGATGTGGTAGGGATTGTATGCACATTGATCAGAAAGTTATCACCTAGTTTGCATGGCAGTGCTGTAATGTCCATGGGTGTTAGCATTTTGGCAAAGATGTTGAAATGGTAACTCAATTTATATGTGTTTGGTTTAATGTACGTATCTCTTAATTGTTAGCTTGCCACTTTCTTTTGTTGAGGGTATGGAGGCTTTGAGGGGTTTTAATTATTAATTACTAATTTTCTGTTGTCCACAAAAGTTGTATCATGATAAACCAAATTCTGTTTGGTTTTCCTTGTTTTTCAGAAATTGCTGTTGGTTTCTTTATATGACAGGAGGGAAAAAAAGTTGAAATTGAGGGGGTGAGACCTACAGCACCCTTGCGGGTTGGGGGGGGGGGTGATGATGGATGGGAAGTTCTGTAGGGGCTTGGGTTTGGGCATGGGGGAGGTAGGAAGTAAAGAATAGAAAGAGAAACCATGGTTTTAAATTGCGATCACAGGCACTGTTGCCTAATAGTTGTGGGACGCAGGAGAAGTGAATGTTATGTGATGGGAAACCATTGTAGGCGTCGAGAATTTTTTTCCCACACATGCACAACCATGCCCAAATTTAACAATAAGCATGGAATCTAAAACATGCTTTTTAATGTATTTTGGCTGCATTCATTCAACCTGCAAACACTCTTTAATTGGCAACCTGATTTTTGTATTCATTTTAATCCGTTGTTTACAGGAAAAAGTCATATATATATGTGTGTGTGTGTGTGTGTATTTATTTTTCACTACTTTAATGACAAAAAAATTTGGGAATAGAATTGAAATTGACAACCAATTAATTAATAAATGGAGATATTAAATGAGTTAATACAATATACATGAAATTCGTTAGTATCATGGATTCAAGGATCATTTTTCAAAAATATAGTCCAAGATGATGGGGTTAAAGCTATCTTCTATTTCTTGTTGGTTTCTCCTCAATCTTTGCCTCAACTTAAGAGTTAAGACTCATGTTATAAATGTATGAAAATAAGTTTTTGTGTCTTTTGTACTTCAACTTATTCCTTGTTTTTGCGTGGATGAGTCTAAACATGTTCCAAATACGCTTTGAAGCAAATTTGGTTTTGCTCTAATTGCTATACTCTGAAGCTTGAGAGCACACATGCTATAATGAATTCACCATTCAATTGCATTGAATGATTGAAGAAAAACATGTCAGTGTAGTGTAAGCTTTGAGAAGTAAAATTTGAACAAAAAAATAAAACAGAAATAATTATTAAACATCATTAAATCAACGGGGTTCCAAATGTCTCTGCCTATCTTGAGATAGCAGTAACTATAAATGGATGATCATGTATAATTAGTTAGATATACATTATAGCGTACTATATGATAGTTTAAACTTTAAACCTTAAATCTTAAAAGTCATTCTCTCCATAGAAATTATTACTAATTATTTGCTTGATTAATTGCTCGAATTTGAGTATCCATGTTGGATACCAAATTAATTATCACTTTTTAAACTCCATCTGTGACTTCTTCTGATAGCTTGAGGAGAGGGTGGGACACAATTGAGAAATTAAGGATTTAGGAAATAGCTTGAAATTGGATTCATAAGCATATTCATTAGTAATGGTGTTTTAATACAAGCATGTTACAATATAGCATTTTGTAATTTAAAAGTTAAAATAATAAGGAAGTGCATTTATTATACATTTTATGATTTGCATCCAACTATTGATGCAATTGAAAACTCCACCAGTTACCAATTATTTTTCAATAATCTTTGTAAAACCAGCAATCTTTTTGAATGACAAGGTTCGCTTTCAATTTCCTCATATATGAAACCCATGATTGGTTTTTCATCACTATTAACCAATTTTAGAACTTTTACCATGGGTTCCTAATTCTTAAATATATCTTAGGCCTTTTACTAAAACTTTTTCACTAGTGTAATCTTCTTTGCCTCATATGATGGGCCAAATTTTGCGATCCCAAACTTTGAATTTTTCCAAACATCTAATGTAAACATTTTCTTCAAAGCTTGTTTATGCTTCACAATGGTCTCCAAGGCAATAAAGTTGGTGACAAATCGAGTAATTCACGCCTTTATTGCAACTTCATTGTCGGTTACTATTTGGACCAATATGTTCTTGTCCAATTTCCTCAATCACTTCGTCCATTAATTTGATTTCAAATTATAGATTTAGCAATTAGTATTACAATTGTCTAACTAAAAATATACAAGTCTACAATACTATTTACACAAACAATCAAAATTAGAAAATTACTTGGAATAATATTCTGTAGTTCGCTAGGCACCTAAGGCATCAACTAACTTAGGGAACACAATGCTTCTGTTGATGTAAACTAAAAAATTTATTATGTGTTTCTAGTTGGCCTTGACCAACCATCACACGTAATGGGTTAACATCTCCCCTTCCAAATGCTGTAAGAAGAGGATATGTAGCCTTCATATTGCGATACTCTTGCTTCAAATAAACGTATAAGACCCCATAGGGTGTAGGGTCTTTCACTCCCTTTCCAACCTCTGCAGCAAAATCAAAGCTGCATAAATTGAGAGTCAGCAACATTTGTTAGGATGCAATTATATATTAAGAATTTTCCCACTGCTTTTCCCAACTTGCTCCTTAAACCTTTTAGGAGTTTGGTGTTGATCTTTGGCTGCACATCACTCTTTGCTTCTTTTGAGAACAGAATCTGTTGCTTTTAGTCTAGTTTTAGGGGCTTTGGGATTGATTCATTGTTGTCCACTACCACCTACTTCCTAGAAACTGTGTGACTGAACTCTTCTAAAACCACTACACTGCCAGAGCCACCCCCTTCTTCATAAGTATGGCTTCCTCCAATTCTTGCTCTAAATCTTTGTCTCTTTTTTACTGATGTCATGATTGTATGCTTTTGTGGAAAATATCATTCTTTTTCATTTGAACCTTCTTCAGCACTCACATTCCCAAAATCTCCAACTTATTTTGTAATTGCTGCATTGCAAGTAAAGATGGTGATTTTAGTTTGTTTTCTGTTATGTTACAACATATTTGAGCATATCAATTAGGAAGAGAGGTATGTCTGAGAATCAAACATCTAGGGGGCAATGATACACCTTTCCCCTGGATATTTAATTAATTGTGTGCATTTTTACTTTGTGGAAGTTGCAAATAGTAGGCAAAGAAGTGCTGAGGGAGTTCAAGGTTTTAATTGGCATGCAGAAAACATTTGGCAATGTTTAGTCATGAATGATGTTCGGAAATACCCCCCACCCCTCTGCCCCTAGATTTGAAAGTAAAAAAATCTTATATAAAAAGAGAAAATTGAATGAGTTGTGTTCAAAACGTTCAGAACCAGTGCAAAAAGGCAATTCCAGGGCCCAGGCAGGTTGATTTGGCCTTTTTGCTTTTTCTTTCTTGAACTTATATTTTTGATGAATTATGACTTGCTTTATTTTATTTTAATTTCTTAAAATTTGATATTGCAGTTCACCATCTCATGTGACTGCAGTGGCTCTGAAGAAAAATATATTTGAGGTGAATTTAGCAACGAATACCTTTGATGTTGGCTGTAATGTTTCAAGAAGGTGAAACTCTGGTCAAATCGTCAAACTGTATATTTACTGTTATTTCCAGGCATATAACTGAAAAATGATGAAAATTTGCATCTGTACTTTGGACCAGTGCTTATTTTTCATTCTTCTACATGAGGTGTTTTTCACTTTCCCTTCTGTGCCTTGCATTTTTGTTTAAATATTTGTATTTTTCATTTTCTGTGAACATCATTCTTATCGCAGCTTTATATCTTTGTGGCAAACTGACAATTGGCTTGTATGACACCTTTATAAATGATAGAAGTGTCCACCTTATACAGATACTGTTTGGTCACAGACAAATCCATTTTAATTTTAATCACTCAAAAGGTATATAGCAGTGAGGACAAGTTCTCTTATTTTGAAGAAATGATTATATGGCTATATCTTTTTACATGCTGACAGACCGAGCTCGTACAGGTTGTGTACTGTTCTAAAAAATGTGCATATAATTAGTACCCGTATCTAAGCTCTGGGAAGCTGCTTTCTCTGTCAATAGCCCATGTCAAAATGCAACATATGCATTTGTGTTCATGGATCATAGGTTGTATGGATATTGGTATTGTTCATGCATGGATCACATGCTACTTGGTATTAGTTTGTTTTGTGTAGTTTGTTACTCTCTTTTCTAAAATAATTTATTGTATGGTAGGCATATTTCAAGTTCGACTCCATGAGTAACACAATACATATCAGCAAATATTAGTTTCTTGATTTTTTGTTGATTTTTGACTCATTCTGAAAGTTTGAAAGTGTGCACAGCTCAATTTGACAAAGTATTACTATAACTGTTTGCAATCAGTTACACAAATGTTATTTTCCTTCTTTTCCTTTGTTCTGGCAGTTGGTTGAGCAAATGTCACTGGCTGCTTTATTCAATATAATTTTCCGACTCCAGATTGGACTGTGAGGTGGATTTATTGTGTAACTTGTCTTGTATTGGCATGTTATTCTTCTGATTTTCTTTTCCTCATTTTGTTCTTACCAGTGCCTCATGGTTGCTTTCTGGAAGACTTGCAAAATTTCTCTTAATAGACTGCGAGCAGAATGACAACTATTGCCCATTAACTACTTCAGGCATGTTGATAATTATTGATGCATGCACACACATATGTACATTTGGTTTCTGAGAAATTGGATTTATTTTTCTTTCTCATATGTTTAATTTATTTCTTGTGCTGGTATTTGCATGCCTTATTGTCTTAATGGTTGCACCACCATCAGTACTCAGTAATCTGTTGCACAATTTTTTTTCCAGTATTTCATTCTCTGCTCCTTTATCATATGCATGATTTTAATGTGAATTGACCTTCCAAAAGACTTCTATTACTAAGGAATGCAGTCTTTTGAAGGTTGTTAGCTTGCCAATGTACATCTTTCCTATTCATTTGGCTTTTAATAAACAGCAACCTAAACCTTCATAACTTGGTACCATGTTTCTTTAGTGCTTCATTAACTGGCACCAAGTTTTTGTGGTGAAAAAGTTTCTGTTTCCACTTGGCTCTTTCTATATACACCCGTACTTTGTTCATTTTTAATTTAGTATGCTTTTTAAAGTTTTAATGTGATGATGAAACTAGTATAAATTTTGCTTTACTGAGAGTATCTAGGATGACTTTGTTGTTGTAATTGTTTCCATAGATATCACTGTTGTTGCCATTTTTGACTCATATAGTTGAATGAACGACATGACCATATGGTATAGTTGAATGAACACACATGCTTACATTTGAAAAATAATATGAGTTTCCATATTATTGTTTTTGAAAATAAAAACAAGGGATTCTATCATGTATTTTTTATTCTCAAAAATACATTCGGTTAACTGTTTTCAAAATTGTTCCAAGAAATGAAAATAATGGAATTGCATTTGGTTAAGGTTGATCAACAAAAACAACAAACCAAGCCTTAAATTGGACTTAGGTGGGGTCAGCTACATGAATCCTTTTCTGCCCATTTGCACGATTATGAGCTATTTTTTCTAACAATTTTAAGGGCTATTAAATGCTTACAAACCAAGTCTTAAGTCTCACTAGGTGGGGTCTACCCCTACCCCTTCTTCTGCCACTAATAGTAGCAAACTCACTCCTCACTTGTACACTATTTGACGAACATTGTAGGTTCCTAAACCATCTAAGTCTTCCCTCCCTTATCTTGTCTTCTATAGGTGCTATGCCTAACATATTGTGAATGTGCTCATTACTTAATTGTCTTACCACTCATCTTCGTTAGCATTATCATTTCGGCAACTTTTACATTTTGGATATGTTATTTTTTAGCTCAACATTCAGATCCAGATAGCATAGCTGCTCTTATAATTGTCTTATAAAACTTTCCTTTTAATTTTAAGGGCATTCTATGGTCACACAATATTCCCAAAGCACTTCTCTATTTTACCCATTCGGATTTAACTTTATTTATGACATTTTCTTCGTTTTCGCCTTTAGCTTGGATAATGGATCTAAGATATCGAAAACTAATAGTGCTATTAATTTTTTGACCATCAAGTTTAATATTTTCTACAATATTTTACTACCACTAAATTTAAATTTCTTATATTCTGTCTTATTTTTACTTATCCTAAAACCGCTAGATTCTAAAGCTTCTCTTCATAATTCTAGCTCAAATTCTGCTCCACCCCTAATTTCATCAATCAAGACAATATCATTTGCAAACAATATGCACCAATGAACATCATTTTGGATACTCTTAGTAAGTTTGTCCATCAAAGTCTAAAAAAATAAGGGCTCAAAGCAGATCCTTGATGTATACCTATTGTGATTGGAAATTCCTTATATTCTCCACCTATAGTCCTAACGCTAGTTATTGCTCCATCATACATATCTTTAGGCATTACTATACTTACTACATACTCTTCCTCCCCCCCCCCCTAAAACTCATCATAGAACTTCTCTAGGTACCATTATAGGCTTTCTATAAGTCAATAAAAACTATATGCAAGTCCCTCTTCTTTTCCCTAAACTTTTTCATCAATCTTCTTAAAAGATATATGGCTTTTGTGGTTGATCTCCCAAGCATAAAACCAGATTTATTTTTTGAGACCCTTGTTTCTACCCTTAGGTTGCATTTGGTTCAGGGAATAGCCATTCCTTGGAATAAGATAAAATAGAGTGAAAAATTTGAGAATAGAGATAATAGGTATTCCTTGTATGTTTCTTATTATTTTATTCAACAAGTAATAAGAGGGTTGTAGTGACCCGAACCCGTGTGGGTTCCTATAAATAATTTCATAGCGGAAGTAAATAAAATCTTCAAACAGTATACCAAAGTGCTAAATAACTTTATTATAACAATATATTCAATATTAAAATTAACATCCTTAAAAATTCCAAAACATTAAAAACATAACTAATTTAATATTTATCATAAATAATTCTTTCTAATCCCACCCACGCTTTCGCTGCGCCACTTTGATTTCCGGCATGCTCTTTAATTTTATCTGTAATATGAAATAATTATTGGGGTGAGACGACGCTCAGTAAGTAAAGATTAGATTATTATCAGTGTGTGACAAAAATGAGTTTTACGGTTTCATAATAAATAACATTTAATACTGTAGGTCATGTTTACATGTATAAAAATCTATCTTTTAGTAACAACATCTGGCACATATCAAAGCACTCATTGAGATTGAGCACTTATCTAGCACCCTACCTCTTTCGATAGGCCTGCTCCGTAAGTCCTCCCAATTCAACAAGCCCTCGGAATAAAGTCTCGAGGATTGGGGCATTGTGTATTGCCGTCCTCCTTTGCCTTGATATCACCAAACAAATCCCTTAGATATGTAGAAAAATACAACATCATATAATCTTACCATATCCAACATGCAGCGTAATTAAATACAAATAAGCTCATGCCACACGATTTTTGTGCTAAAAGTATGTATTTTTAATACAATATAATAATGCTGTAAATTATCCCAAGATAAATAAACTTGGAAATATTTTAATAAAAAGCAATATTGATAGAGAATTGGAGGAAGGGTATTTTTGTAATTTTAGGGATTTCTTAAGGATTGAGAAATGAAATAAATTAATAAATAAATATATTAAATTAAATAAAAAGAGAGAGAGAGAGAGAGAAATAGGGACGGAGAGAGGGAGAGACGTAAGGGGGCCTGTTCGATCTCAGAGATTAAAGATTGAGATTGAATAAATTCAATCTCATCTTCTTTATCTTATTTTATATATATATATATATATATATATATAATATTATATTTTTATATTATATTATATTATCTTTTATCTTTATCCTTATATATATAATATTATATTATATGATATTAATTAATTAATTAATAATTTAATTTAATTTCATAATTTTTATTTTTCTTTTTATTTTTATTTTTTTTGTTTTTATTACTACACTAATCATGTATGTATATTTTTGGGGTCATTACAAGGGTAAACATACTTATGTTGAAATTTGGGAATAGTAATTCCTTGTCTACTTGTTATGGACATTTTTCCATTATCATTTTCTTTATAATATCAACATAACTTTTTGTATAACTAATTGTAATTAACCTATTATAATTAATTTATTCCTAGGAATAGGCATTCTGCGAACCAAAACCGTAACCTTAGTCTTTATTTCAATTACTTTTCCCCACAGTTTGATTATATGACTCATAAGTTTAATTCTACGATAGTTATTACAATTTTGAATATCTCCATTATTTTTATATCTGGGTATTAAAGCGATTTTCCTCCATTCATTTGACATTTTCTTAGTTTTTATAATTGCTTTAAATAAATTAGCTAACCTAACTCCGTAATCACTTAGGCATTTCATACCTTCAATTGGGATGTCATTTGGTCCTATAGCTTTTCCATTTTTCATAATTTTTAATGAAAAATTAAGTTCATTAACTCTAGTTTTGCAAACAAAATTCAAAATTTTAGCTTTTAATTACCTAAGTCCTCACTCTTTCTTTCTCTAGGTTTAGCGAGTTTAAATATGTCTTTTTCCCCTTCTTTTGTATCTAATCTATCTTATAAATTATTATATGTTGTATATTTAGCTTCACTAATGATTTTTTGAATATTTTCTTGCCTTTTATACTTTCCAAAATTTTCCATGTTTCTATATTTTTGTCATGTTTTGTACCAAATTCTTTTTGTCGATACTACTTTTGGACATCTTGATCCTACCACCAACTTTCTTTATTATGTGAGAACTTTTCATTAGATTCACCTAAAATCTCTTTTTCTATTTTTTAATTAAGCTAGCTACCTGATTGTACAATCTTTACTAGCTATACAATCTACCATCCTAGTTAAGAAAAAATCTATTTGACATTTACTGCATCCTCTTATGAAGGTTATTAAGTGACCTTCTCCCTTCTTAAAGCATGTATTCATTGTAATGAGGTCATGTGACATGGCGAAGTCTAAGATCACATCTTTGGACTTATTTTTATCTCCCTATCCATGCCCTCCATGTATTCTCTCATAGCCTTCATTGTCCTTCCCAATGTGTTCCTTTGAATATTTTCGTTGTCTATGATATCCCTTGTATAACATTATCCATATCTTCTTGTAATTGTCTTTTAAGGTTTTCTACTAAGCCTATATGAGGAGCATAAGCACTAATCACATTTATTATTAATTCACCTAAGACCATCTTGATTTTTGTGATTTTATCCACTACTATTTTAACATTTACGACACTATCTTTTAGATCTTTGTCCACAATAATTCCTACCCCAATCTTATGTTTTTTATCTTCTAGTGTACCAAGTGGCATTTTTTTTAATAAAATAATAATAATAATTTGTATTATTACTATGATGCTTGATATATAATATTGATCCACAACCTAACAATTTAAGCTTTTTGGTAAAGTAGTAATTTAACTTGGTATCAATGCCATGGTTTCTAGGAAGTTGTGGATTCTAGCCTTTTGCCTGTATTTATTGTTTTTGTTTGTTAGAAATCATCTTATTCCCTATAACCGGTATTCATCGTTTGTTTATCTCTCCACGTCAATCGGGTTGCATGTGCAAGGAAAGTGAATGTTTATTACCCAAGTTATTATTATTAGTATGAAAAATGAGTTGTAAACCATATCCTGTGCTGTGTTTTCATTGTATCCAAAAAACTATATTTGAAAACACATAAAACACATTAAAATCTTTGGGGCATTTTTGGATATTTTGCAAATGGTTTTTTGAAACACTTCACCAAATGTGAATTTTTTGTATTTCTTTGTATCCAACATTCTTGAATACAAAAAATATATCCAAAACTCTATTGTTTCTTAGAATATTGCCCAATCTATCTTGTGATTCTTGTTTAATTCATATTTTTAGAATTAGACTGTATAGACTTTCTATTGATGAGTTTTTATGCTGAAATTGGAAGGGTCTGTGAATATCATTTGATACTAATAAATTATAATTATTTAATTTTTATGGCATAATTTTTTATTAATCCAAGTGTTCGCATGTATCCATATGCTCTACGGTCATTATCTTTACTACACTTAGTAATTTTATGAGGGATAAAAAGGCAAAGTGATGGAGGAATTGTATCTTTTTGAGTGGATTGGTGTCTGTGGTTGGAGATGAATGTGAGTATGAAGGATTGGGTATTGGAAGATTTAATCACAACAATAGGTCTCTCCCTCTATTTATAATATATGTCCATACATTATAATGACCAAAATACCCCTACTAACTCATGCTTACTAACATAACAATAAATGTATGAATAGTGCCAAAGTACCAAAATAACCTGTATCTCCCTCTCAAGTTGGAGTGTAGATGTCATTTGCTCCTAGCTTGTTACAAATGAATTTAACTTGACAACCCTTGAGGCTTTAGTGAATAAAGTAACAAGTTGGAATTCAAACTTCACATAAGTGGTTGTAATGTTATACAAGCTTCTCTTGAGCAAAGTAACAATCAACTTCAATGTGTTGTGGGAAATATAATAGAAGGAAAAATATTTACTAATAAAATTAATATTAAATTAAAATATAGATACTTATCAGAAGCAGGATGTGGAAGGACCATTGTCCTTAAATCTGATTTTGTGGCTATGGAGAACATTTCTCGGTGCAAATAGTCATTGTGCGCACAACCTCTAGGATTACTTGTTGGCTCAGTTTGGTGTGCACTCACAAACACCAAAGCGATAGGAGATGTAGTGTCATTTAGTTACCCAAAAAAATATAAATCTCAAACGAAGAGTAGGAGATAAATTTATTACAAAGAAGAAAAACTGTATCTTGAAATGAAGCTGGTTCACATTTTATATAGGTAAAATTAAGTATTTCTTGCATCATAAATACGAACTCGTTAACATAGTAGTTAATATTCTAAAAATGTAAAACTAATTAATATATTAAAATTTAATGTATATTTAATTAAAACTAAACCGACGAATATTAAACAAATATTTCTTTTTAATTTGAAGCATCTAACATTAATACAGTAATACCAACAATTCCCCACATGGTTCAAATTAAAAAAATCAAAGACAGATAAAAAACTAGTGTTGGGTAACTATGAGATGTAATGCATTGGGTGACAATACCTTTCAATTTGAATTGTACTTAGAGAAAATATGTTATGAGTTACAAGAACTTGGTGAATGCTAAATTCATGAACCAAATTCTTTTAGCGTGACACTATAAATACATCACTTATATAACATCTCTAGACACAAAACTCTTGCGGGTTGGTATGAATAGACCATGTACCATACATGGATATTCTTGAGTGCTTTAGAAAGTTTTAGTTTAGTAAACTTTCATAGGAAGCGGCCCCACTTTCACACTCACATAGGTAAATCCATCAAGTGTGTAACTGTAACTAAATACACCACTTAACAAAGGATATGGATGTATTAAGGGATAAACTCAACCTCACAATTGTTACAGTTGCACCATTCAAACACCATAGGTATGATCAAAACAAATAATAGTGCTCACCAAACTACTCAATGATTTGTTATTACCCATTGAACCTAATTCATGGGATCTCCAATCACATAGGTTGGGTTGTCATCATTATTAGTTTATGTTAAGGGCTTAAGACACATCCCCCTCGATGTTTATTTTCTATTAGCTTTTTAGCTAATCCTTTAGCTAAGGAATTCATTAATCAATGGTTGTTTCTCAATTCTCATATTTTGATCATATAGGTACTAGGTATCCCCACATTTCTGTGATCACACTAATAATAGCCCAATTTGACTATTCGATTAGTTCAAGTTGGTCCACAGATACACTAATCAATGCCAATACTATGACTATGTGTCTATTATCCACTTGGAAAATAACAAAACAACAACAAACGAAGCCTTTAGTCCCACTAGGTGGGGTCGACTATATGAATTTTTTTTGCCAATTTATGCGATCATGGACCATTTCTTTTAACAAATGCAGGGCTATTAAATCCTTACTATCTCATTCCAATTTATTTTAGGTCTACCCCTACCCCTTCTACTGCCGCCACAGTAACTAACTCACTCTTCCTCATTGGCGCACCATGTGGCCTACGTTGTAAGTGCTTTTGGAAAATGCGCTGCAAAATTACTCATCTATGTGTATTGTTTTCATGTTCCAATTTATGTTCGTGTACCATTTATGACACGTTCCAATTAGGTGATGCCGTCAACACACTATTGCTGCTATGCAAACACTGTGCCTTATTTGCACCTATCTTACTTTGCAAAAATATTAATAATAGTTATCTAACATATTAATTTAATTGCATAATTATGCACCACTGTCTATTTCACATATGAATAGAATATCAAAACACTTTAATCTCCACAATTAAAGGTAATAAATTTATGTACGTTACAAAAATCACGTAATCATATGCTTGGGGAAAAAAATAGATTATTATTTTTTTTCCATATACGTAGTGAAATTGAATAAAATATTAAAATGTTATCTACTAGAAAATAATAGAATATAATAGTGTTGTCTCATTTATGCACATATACATCTCCCATTTAATTAAACAGGTCAAGACCAACAATAGTAAGCCAAAAAAAAAAAACCTTCTAATTCAATTGTTTAAGCTACAATTTTTATACTTGTCTCAAATATAATAAATCTCAAACAATATTATAGCCATTATAACATTGTAACCCCTAACACTTCAATATATTTTCAAATCTGACAATGTTTAAATAAGTTCAATAAAATATTTCTATGCAACTAACATATCTCTAATACGGTTATACAAGAGACAAAAAATTTGAGAAACTAATAAATTAATATAAAATACACAATACTCAAGCATGCACTCATCATGCAAAAAGTAAGAAAAACATCAAAAACTTGTGTAGCCCAAAAAACTTAGAAAATACAGATGTTTTTTTTTTTTTGAAAATTTGCAATATGTGCAATTTACTTAATTTTTCCTTCTAAAAATAGATAATAGAATTTGGTTTTAAGATTGTAATAAATTAAGATGTAATGAAAATAATAACTAAATAAAATTAGTGAGACAATCACAAATAAAGAAGCTAAGGGCTGGATGGACCACTGTCCTTAAAGCTGATTTCGCACCTATGGAGAACATTTCTTAGTGCAAATAGTCATTGCTCGCACGACCTCCAAGATTACTCAGCTGGCTCGGTTTTGTGTGTGCACTCGCAAACACCAAAACGATAGGAGATGTAGTGTCATTTAGTTACCAAAAAAATATAAATTTTAAGCAAAAACGTAGAAGATAAAGTTATTTCAAATAAGAAAAACTGTATATTATAATGAAGCTGGATCATAGTTTATATAGGTAAAATTAAGTATAACTTCCGGCATCATAAATACGAAACTGTTAAAGTAGTAATTAATATTCTAAAAACGTTAAAACTAATTAATATAATAAAACCGAAGTCTATTAAACAAATATTATTTTTTGTAGTTTGAAACATCTAACATTAATACGGTAATACCAACATGTGTTTTTCGTGCTCATGAAAGATTGAGTTGGAGGCAATATAAATAGTAGCTCTATTACCACATATCAATTCGAAAGACTGAGAAGGTGAATAACTAAGTTCTTGCAACATGTTCTTCGACCAAACAAGTTAGCATGTAGTCCAAGCCATAACCCTATACTCCAACTCTTCCACAATTTGTTTCTTACTCCTACAAGAAACTAAGTTACCACAAGCAAAATATCGTAACTGATTGTGGATCTTTTGACCTCTCTTAGGTAAGGGATCTCTAGATGCAAATTACTTGTTTTTGAATAATTAAGAAACTGGCTCGCAACAATTGCCATGAAAGAGATATTTGGTCAAGTAACTATGAGATAATTCAACAGTAAGGCTTTGATATGACCCTGGGTTTGGCCACACATCTCCTATATTTGGCACTAACTTACTGTTAGGATCCATGGGTGTATGAACAAGTTTGGATCCTAACATCCCAGTCTCATCTAAAAGAACAAGAATATACTTCCTTTATGACAAAATGGTTCCTCGTGATCTAGATACTTGTATACTGAACTAATATTTTAATGGTCCCAAATCTTTTATCTGAAACTTAGTCTATCCTTAGATACCTTGATCATCATCGCCAGTAATCACGATATTAACCATACACAGATAAGCAGCCTAGCAAATGGAGTATTACAATAATATACACTGTGATTTACTGCCTATAGTTGGAATCAAACTCAAGTTCTAAATCACTTAATCGACCAAACCATGCTCTGGGAGACTACTTTGGAGCATATAATGATTTCTTGAGCCGACACACAAAACTTGACTTCCCTTCAATAACAAACCTAGGGTTTCTCCATATTGGCCTCTTCTAAAAGATTTCCATGTAGGAAGGCATTCTTCACATCTAACTACTCCAGAGAGTGACAAGTTGTGGCTAAGGAGATGAGAAGACATACTCAGGCAAGTTTGGTGATTGGGGAGAATCAGTGTGAATGATCCAAACCATACACTTAAGTATAACCCTTAGCAACAAGCGGGCCTTTAAACGAGCCACAAAACCATCATATTGATTGTCATGGTATATACCCTCTAACGACCAACCATAGGCTTCTTAGGAGGAAGATGTACCAATTCCAAAGTATCATTATCCCTTAATGCACACATCTTGTCAACCATTGCAACTGTCCATCTAAAACGGCTGAAGGCTTCAAAAACAGATTTAGGAAGAACAATAGAAGATAGGGTGCTAACAAAACAATAATATAAGGGTGACAAGAAATCATAGCAAACGAAGTTAGAGATGGAATGTTGTGTACATGTGTGTTTACCTTTCCAGACAGCAATGGGAGGATCAACATTCTGGGAAATGGGATCATCAGATGAGGAGACTACAGGTCAATAAAAACTGGAGGGGACTCTCCTCCCTTGAGCCGATGTCGTGTAGCACTCAAGGACTCAAAATCGTATTGTGTAGACTCAAAGAAGGTAACATTAACAAAGACAAAAAAATGATGTAGAGTTGGACCATGACAATGATATCTCTTTTGAGTACATGATAGCCCAAAGGAATAATTTTATAGCACAAAGATCCGACACAGCCCCAAATATACAAGGTGGTAGAGAAAAAGGAGTTTACCACAGAGAACAGAGCATGGACTGATGGAATTCTGTTATAAGAGAGCAGGCAGTGAGCACAACATCACTCCAGGAACATACATCCATTGAAGAAAGGTACAACCGTACAAGTGACTTTAAGGATATGTCTAATTTTTCTCTCTGCAATGGCCAAGTCATTCTTGGGTAATCATCAATAAAATTTACTAAATATTGAAACCCAAGCTGGACACAGTTTACGAGGAACCCAAATGTTGGAATGGACTAACATGAAAGGGTTTGCTCATCATTTAGTGACTTGGGAAGCAAATGGAACATGATGATGCTTTTGGACTCACTCTCAAGACTAGACATAGAACTGAAAGTAATAACTAGTTTTTAAAAATTTTCTAATGAAACAAGGCAGTTAGGGGTGTACAAAATTTATGGAAAAATAAAAAACTGGACTGAAACCTAACTGTTCAACATTTGAGTTCAGTGTTTTTGTTTTGTTTTTAATTTTTTAAAAGCTGATTTTCAGTTTCGGTTTCTTAAAAACCAAACTGAGAAACCAAAAAATCTGATTTAAATAATAAAATATTCTCGACTAAATATTATGAATATTTTATTTTAATTTTGTTAATTTGATTAATCCAAGTTTTGGTTATTACTCTTGAGCTACAGTGCTTGGGAGGGCAGGAGAGTGGTAGGGAGAACTTTTATAGAGGAGCAGAGGCGCTTCCAGATTTCTCTTTTTCAATGTGGGACAACGGAGGAAGGAAGAACCTGAACTCGGAGAACTTGCTGAGTTGCTAATACTGTGCTGCGATGATTGGGAACAAGATATTGCCCCCACATCGGTCAAAGAGGAAGAAGGAAGACCCTTTCCCCTCTTATAATTATCTTCCCACGCACCTCATAAGACATGCTCTCTCACTCACGGGCTTCAGCATTAGCAGGCCAAGCTTGCTTACTTTGCTTTGTGGGCCACGCTTTAAGCCTAAGTAGTCTAAGGGGCTCAGAGCCTTCAATTACATTTAATTAGGCGGGCTTCGTTATAATTGGATTGCTAAAACGACGAAAACCAAACCAAACTGAACAAATTCAGTACTTGGTTTTCACTGAACCCTTGGTCTTCGGACCAGTTTAAGAATTTCAAAACTTATGAATTCAATATGATTATTGGTTTTGTGCAATACTGAACTGAATAGAACCAATTACACCTGTAGTGGCAATGGATTTGGAGTGCTGTAGCAATAACAGTGCATGCAATAGGAGATAGTGACTCAAAGTGGTAATGCCCACCAGCTTCACGTCCTCTACAAATCATGTTCCTTGTCTTCAAAATTTGAATCCTGAAGGATAACCAAATCAAGAAAGAATGTGACTGAAAAATTCATGAATTTTGTAATCATGCTACTTGGAATAAGATTGAAAGAGCACTTGGGGATATACAAAATAGAAGAAAGAGAAACCAAGGAAGTGGGAGTTACTCTCCCTATTCCCATGACAGCAGTAGTGGACCCATCAAGGGTAACTTGAGCTAAGCTTTTAGAATATTGGAGAGTGGAAAAGAAATTAGCATGCCCAATGAGATCAGCAATCATTTGTTTCTACATTGCAGGGTGGCTAGGCAACTTTAGGTTTTTCTTTTCTCAGTCTTTGAGGATGCCTTGGTGTGAAATTAGGTGTAATCCCAAGAGGGGGGGCGGGGGGGTGAATTGGGTATTTTAAAATTTCTAAGTCTTTAAGTCTCAATTTTAAAATGGCACAACCACAAGTTTGGAGATACACCGATTTCACTATTACACAACCTAATAGATTCAAGCAATGTATTCCACAACCAATCAGTATTTCCCAATTAATCACCAGTGCATGAAATATTTAAGATATACACAATAGGTCAATGTTAAATAAATAATCACACACTAGAGGAAATAAAATGAGATAAGGGGATGAGAAATGCAAACTCCAGATTTTACGAGGTTCGGCCAATCCGGCTTACGTCCTCGCCTTGGGCAAACTACCCAAGGATTCCACTATACCAATTCCTTAACCTGGGATGGAGCTTCCCTTTATATTCGCTGCTTACAAGATGCACAACTTTCTCCTTACAATCTGCTGCTTACAAGAGGCGTAGCTTCCTCCTCCCTGGTTCACAACCTGAACCGTATGTAAATGGATAAATAAAAATTTTCGGATACACTCAGATGCTTCTCAACAAGCTAATGTGTATAAGTGAAATCTTAAACACTCTCTAACATATAACTTGAAGCGCAATGGAGTAAATGTGTTGATCTCAATATGATATTTGTAATAGAATAATATATGACCTTTGTATATAAGAATATGTATGATGAGTTTCTTCAAAGATTTGAACCCAATGAAATATTTCTCCAAAAAAATGATTTTCAAATAATATATGTTGGAGATCCTAGGGTTTGCTCTCAAAAGCTTTTGCAAAAATAAAATCTTTGAATAAAAAGATGAATATAAATACTTTCAAAGATTCAAGCCCCATTAACAAAGAAAAATTTTTCCGAAAAGATTTTTTCAAATAAAGGATATATGGAAAACTAGGGTTCTTGTTGCACAATAAAAATTTTAAACAAAGTGAATGGGAGTGTAGATCAACTTTGAAAATATTGAATGCTCAAAATAAACTTTACTAAACCTCAAAAACTCAAGATCAATAATGCTTTTCAAGATGATGTGAGTGAATGCCCTTTGGAAAATTGAGAGAATGCCCAAAAGATGTCTGAATGCGATAGAGTGTAGGCAAGAGGTCTCAAAGTTGTTTCTAGGATTTTTAGGATTGATATTTATAAGTACTTTTGACATCTAGACGCTTTCTAACCGTTGGATCATTAAAAGCTATTTTAATTAAAAAAAAACTGCCCGTTGAGTGCTGGAGCGTCATTTTGCCCGACAGACTTGTCGATGAGTGGACACACTAGTCAACGAGTGTCCTTCACTCAATCGTCGACAAGACTAGGGGATTTGGAGATAATTGGTCTACTTAAGAAAGTTAGTGTCTCGGTATTTTCTCGTCGACGGGAACATACGTTCATCGACGAGTGGCCTTCATGCATTTGTCGACGAGGCCAGGGGACTAGTCGACGAGTTCCTTTTTATTCAGCCCTATTAACCTTCTAAGATGTGGATCCAACCTAGAACAAGTGCATGTGAATGTTTCATGAAAAACATGCATCTTAGGGTCCGTCTATTGGTCATTTTTAGCTTCCAACTATATCTTATGAGACATGTAAATAAAAATACGACTAAATGCACATTATGATTGCAAAACTGGATTATCTTCATCATTTTGTTCTTCTACTTTCATGGAATGAGCCAAGTCGTATGCGCTTCAAGTTCCTCGCAGATTCCATAGCATTCTTACTATACGTGCGTGCTAAGTAATGATTCTGTTCAAAATCTCAGTGCACAAGTAAGATACTAAGTGATTTGTCATTATCAAAACAAGATTGGACTCATAGAGTCAACACTTGGTGATTTCTGCGATAAGGGATGTTTTCCTAATGGTGTGGTACAACTGCTTGGGAGGAGTAAGAAAGGAAAAAAATTGTGGTGATGTGCAGTGTTTGGCATTTTTTGCACATTGTGGATCTTCAAAATTGCAAGGATCTTCAATGGCAAATTAAAATCTGTGCTTTTCCTTTGGTATGGAGTTGCTTTCAGGGCTTCGTTTTGGGCTCATTCTTTGGGTTTTTTTTCATGGAATGCTTTTATCAGATATCCAAAGATATTGGAGAGGGTCTTTGGTGGCATGCTTATATTTATTGTGCTTTTTTGCTTTATTTTGGAGGATTTCTTTTCCTTCTTCCAGTGTAATTCCTTATCTTTAATATATCTTCTTTTTCTAAAAAATAAAAATAAAAAATTAGTTATATAAGTCATATGATCAGTAGCTAATAAATTTATAATCCAAGGACTATTGCGAGGAAGATTGGGCGATAGGAAAGTTGCTTGTCTGAGCAAGAGATGCAATAGGAAGAGATGCTTGCTGAGATGCTTGATACTGCTAGAACTTGGCATACTCTTCCTTTGATATAGATAGAGTACAATGGTCCCCACTCGAGCCCAAAAGTGTGGAATCTATGGTGGCTGCATTGGCAATGCTTGGCAGTTTTTCATGACGATGCCAAGACTGCTCAGCCGTATGACCTCCTCTTTCATAATGATTGCACATGCAAGGGGGGCCTTTACCGCGTCCATCCTTTCCACCACGACCACTTGAACCACCCAGAAAACTTTTGTGTTTGCTTGGTTGAAAACCAAAATCATCTTGTGTAGTAAAAGCAATTTTCCTGGAGCTAGGGGTTGAAACACTAGATGTAGGGGCTGAGGAATGCGTGCTGGAGGAAGCATAACGGGCGAGAATAAACATTAGCAAAGGATGGCAACTTTGCACTACCAAGAATTTGGGACCTGATTGCCTCAAACTCGGGTTTCAAATGTGGTAGGACTCGAAGAACTGTCAAATGCTCCCTCAGCTTTTCGTAACATCAACCATTATGGGTTGCACAGCATTAAGTCCTCATGGATGGGATTCATCCATGTTGAGTAATCTGTGCCACTGGTGTCTTTAGAGTATTGAAAATACTTGATTGTAACAGAAATACTCCAGGATAGTTCGTATGTATGCATAATGTTATTGGAATATTAGTGCTTGACAGAATTCCATTTTCCTTGCATACATCTAAGTGCATGCACATTCGTGCTATATGGGTTTCCATTGAGTTCCACAATAGGGAGACAATTAATGCACATTCTAGATTCCGTACCTCTCCTTTGTCATTACAAAGCCTGGATTGGAACAAGAGTCAAACTTACCTAAACGGTCAAATAAATCTTGAAAGCGTTGGATCACTACACATAATTTTTGCCATGCAATTTTTCAGTTGATATCCGCGGGAATGACGAAGGGAATATTATTTTGGGGTTTATGGACTCCATTCCATCACTCACAAATGAAACCAACAGTGAGCAAGGTTGACTGCTGGGACAACCACATACAAGGTGAAGAAACAACCATGTAGGAGTCACAAATGAACTACAATAACACTGCCACAGTGCCAAAAAACCAACATACGGGCACTGCCACAGCCCCAAGAAACTAACCAATGACCCTATTGTACAACACAACCATTAACAAAGTGCCACAAGTATCGAAAAATATTGGATCTTTGAACAAAATGCATGAAAAAAAAAACTTGATGGTATGGTTTAGGGAAGAATTTAAGACATGCTGGAGGAAATTGGAGGAAAACAGGCAGGAAAAGCGTCTCATGCGCATGGAGATGCTGGTTGTCGACCAGTGCGTGGGACTTCCTCTGGCAGTGAAATTTTGCAGCCCTATAAATTGGAAGGTTCTGTGGCTATTTATGGGGTCGGTTTTGCAAAATCCAAAGGGGTTCTTGGATTCTAGAAGGGCAGCAACATCCAGGATATTTTCTGGCCACAGCTGGGTTTCCTGGCAATTCCTGGACTTGTTTCTGATCTCTAGTGGTGCGGTTGATCCTCCTATAGTTGCAGGTTTGCATAGGATGATTAAGTTTGGGATTTGGTTTGATGGTGGCTATGCACTTAAGGTTTAAGACCTTGCTCTGATACCATGTTGAAGTATTGGGTAAATTTGAAGACTAGAAACCAATGATAGGTCTCTCCCTCTATTTATAATATGTGTCTAGCAAATCACGTTGACTATAATACCCCTATTAACTCATACTTACTTACATGACAATAACACAATAATAATGCTAAATGATCAAAATAACCAATAAAGAATCAGTTTTCATCTCAGCATTTTCTTCAGGAGAGGATTCTCTTTTCTTTATTATTTTGTTGATTTTCTTCTAGAGAATGCCGTATCCTCTGCCTCATATATCTTCTTCTCTTTAACATTTTTTCCTATTTCGTTTATTTGCTTTTAAAAAAATCTTTCTGAAAGCAACTGTCATTGGTATGGTTCCTCCTACAGCTTTTTTCTTTGGTCAATTTTCTTAACATTTTGACTTGTATTAATTTTTATTGTCTGCTCAGATGCTTAATTTTTGTCTCTTTGCTCTAACTGGTCCTAATTGGCATGCTTCAATAGTTTAATTTTGGTGCACCATATTCTTAACTATGTATTTCACTGACATGCAGTGCTAGAGTTCACCATGGAGCTTGTGGAGACAGGTGTTGAAAATGATTTTGTCATTGCTCTTGTCATATTCTCTCTTCAGTATGTTTTAGTTAATCATGAGTACTGGAAATACAAAGCAAAGGATGTTCGTTGGAAAGTGACGTTGAAGGTAATCCTTGGTTTTGAATTGCTGCTGCAATTTGGTTCCTAGTTTGCTTCAGTTTAACTTTGGGACACATCCATGAAATTGTAAACGTTTCTTCCAATCATTTTTTTTTCCTGCAAGGAGTTTAAATATTTAGTAAATACAGCATGAAGATACACAAAAAAAATACCATTGAAGGGAGAGGAATTGGCTTCTAAAATGGATTGCAAAACTGGGTGGGGTATAAATTGAAGAATGATAGATAGGGCTGTAGATAGAGTGGCTGTGATGGGTATTAAGGTGGGTAGGGACTAGGGTGGCAGTTGTAGTGACTCATTTGCAGTTTGATGATGATAAAATTGTTTTCTTGGATGATCATGTTGACTCTTTCGTGAACATTCTCACTATTGCAGATCTATGAGAGAGCCTCTGGTCTTAGAAATAATTTGGGCAAGAGTGATTTTGGGCCGGTTAACCTTAGTCATTGAGGAAATTTGGAGCTGATATGCATGCAAGACAATGAGTGGGATGCTAATTTGGCTGCAAGTTCTTTCGAGAGTCCTTGGAGGTTCATTTCATCGCTTTATCCTTCTTTTCTACCTATAGCAAAGTTTCAGTTGGGTAGAGGCAGTCATATTAGGTTTTGGGAAGAAGTTTTCCGGGGGGAGGGGTGCAGGGGAGGGACGCATTATCCAGTTCCTATGCTCGATTGTATCATATCTCTTTCACCACAATGATGCGAAATTTTATTTTATTTTATTTTATTTAAATTCCTGAGGATTCATTTTAGAAGGGATTTAAATGATAGAAAGGTGGAGGAGCTGTCTTTGCTTGTTGTACTGGAGAGTTGCAAAACATTCAGAAGGAGTGATGGTAGACTATTGTGTAAATCTTCATCTTCATCTTATTAAGGCTAATGTGGTTTTTCTTCTTTTTCGGGGTGTTTGAGAGGCTAAACCTCTTTCTAAGTTGAGGGCGTTTATATAGCTGGTGGTTCTAGAAATAAAGTGAACACCAACAATCTGGTGCAGAGTAATAGGCCTCCTAAAGCTTTGTCTCCCAATGTGTGTCATATATGGTAATAATTCTGAAGATGTGTCTCATTTATTCCTTCATTGTGCATTTGTTTGGACCTTGTGGAATGCTCTTTTTGAAGTTCTTGGTGAAGTTTGGGTTTGTGCAACATTGGTGCTGGTTTTGGGAGTGGTATGGATGTCAAGTGGTTGTGGAGGTGCACTTTTGTGCCTTGTTATGGGGAATTTGGCTGGATAGAAATGCTAAAATATTTCCTAAAGGAGATTATCAATGGGGCTTCTTTGGGGTAGGGTGAGGTATTTGGCTTTTCTCTTGGCTTGTAGTGCAGGATGCTTTAAGGGATGCTGTTTTCTTATTTCTGATTTTGATAGAGGACTTGTTGTTTTCCTTTATTTTTCTGTTTCTCTTTTCTGTTTTCAATAAAGCTTCTTGTTTTATATATTTCCATGCTTTGTGCCCTGAATTGCATATTGATGAATTTAATGTGCTAGAGATTTAAGCTTTCATTGCTGATATGGTAGCATCTTTCATTGCAATTGATGGTTTAAAGTCTAGGCTTATGAAAAATTATCCAATTCAAATTCCATCCTTACTGATATTTTTATCTGATTTTATTTTCTCGCCCCAAAACAATGTTCTGGGTTTTATGTTGTCTGAAATCTAATCCCAGAAATGATGAATAGGTGTAATGTCTTATTTTTCTGATGTGGATTCAATTGTTTGCACCTCTATCTAATTATCTTTCAGTGAAACTACCTGTTGATTTTTTAATGGATGTAAAGTTAATGCAAAAAATATTTTCTTATTATGCTTTTTTCGTTTAGGTGCTTGAAGCGATGAAAAAATGCATTTTGTCAATTCCATACTCACAGAAACTGGGCATGGTTATTCGAGACATTTTACTTTGTGATTCTTCCATTCACAGTACATTCTTTCGGATTATTTGTACAACTACTGAGACTTTAGAGGTCAGCAATGCTGTCATTCTTTCTTTGTAAGCCATCCATGATGCTTCTTTGATTTTTTTTTTCTAATATTGCACATTTGTTTAACAGAGACTCTATGTTAGCCGTCTTTATGAATTGATGGACATTGAAGGATTACAGCTTGCAATATGTTCTGCACTGGATATTATTTTCAGCATGCTGTCTAGGCTTTCAGTGGTATGTTGTCAATGTCATGGCTTAGATTTTGATAGCACATATGTGGGCTAAATTGTTTGTATTTTAAAAGGATATATCATCTTTTTTTGGATTAGTGCGTGGTCCTAAATATGATATTACCATTACATAATGCTGTTGCACCTCAGTGCCGTTTATGGATGTACTGATTCACATCTGTGTTTTGTTACTGTACTGTATCTGCTCTTATGATCTGTTATCAGCTATTGTGCCTTCAGACTAGTGAATTGTGTAAAACACTTATTCTATACCACTTTTGTATTCTATAAAGGAATCAAGTTTTTAAAACTTGAAAAATAAATTTTTAAACCACACTAATCATATTTGCTATCAAAAAGTCAATAAAGAAACTGAAAATTAGGTATTAATTATTTGAAGGCAAACCAACCTGTTATTGGAAGAGTAAAAATTTTATTTTGAATAATGGTGTCATATTAGCATAATTGCATTCCTTGTTGTAATATAAAACTGAACAACTTGTTTGCTTTAGCAAGTAGATTAGTTAGAAGATATGTAGCTTTTGTAGTTATCTCCTAGGCATAAAACCAAATTGACTTTCTGACACCCTCGTTTCTAACCTTACTCTTTGTTTAAATTTCCCTTTCCGACAATTTCATTATTTAACTCATAAGTTCAATTCCACGATAGTTATTCCAATTTTGAGTATCTCCTTTATTTTTGTATATAGGTATTGAAGTGTTTTTCCTTCACCCTTCTCACATTTTCTCAGTTTTATAATTGTATTAAGTAAATTAGTTAAGCATATAAACTCCATTATCACCTTGGCATTTCCAAACTTCAATTGGGATGTCATCCGACCCTATAGCTTTTCCGTTTTTTATTTTTTTCAATCCAACTGAACTTCATTAACTCTAATTTTGCAAATAAATCCCAAATTTTTATCTTTTTCCTCATTTCCCAATTCTAAGTTTAAGTCTTTTAAAGTAATTTCACCAATTTTCTTCTTTAACCAAGACACTATCATCCTCATTTTTTTTTTTTATATATTTTACATTACTTGAGTTCTTGCTCTTGCTTTCTCTAGCTCTAATAAGTTTAAATATGTTACGTTGCCCTTCTTTTGTATCAAATCTAGCATACGTACTGTTATATGCTCTATGTTTAGCTTCAATAACGACCTTTTTTGCATGTTTTCTTTCCTCTTTATGCTTTTCAAAGTATTCCAAGTTTCTATCATTTGGCCACATTTAATTCTTTGTTTCTTTTTTTTTTGGTCTTTACGGCTTTTTGGACATCTTGGCTTTCTTTATTAGCTGAGAATTTTCCTCTAGATTTGCCTAAAATCTCCTCTTTTTTTTTTTTTTTTTTTATCTTTTTTGTAAATCTATACTACTCCAGAGAGAGTTTGCTTCTATATTATTCCCTATTGTTCAATCACCCTCTTTAATATTTTATCTTTAAACTTTATTATATTTTCTCACTTTAGGTTCCACCACCTAGTTCTCTTGCATTGATTTATGTTACCCTTTCTCTTCCAATATTAAAAAGAAATACCAATGGGGAGGTATGCCCTGGTCAAAACTACGTTACTTGGGTGGACTAGGCAGCTCTTTGAAACATTAAGTTGCTTCAAAGACAATTACAATATTTCGACTTAGAAAATTTTGAATTCTATAATTATCTATATGATGAAAATATTGATAATTGTTGGTTGAATGGAGTAAATTAGAAATTTTCTATGAAATCCTTATATAATGTGAGTACAGAGCAGGATATTGTGACTGTCAGGTCAGTTTTCCTCAGAACTTTTTTTTTTGGCCAGTGGGAGGGTCTAGAAAAGTCTTTTTTTTAGTTGGGGAAACTTGGGAAAGGATCCTCACTATTGACAACCTACAAAAAGGAGGGCAGGTACTGGTAAACAGATGTTTTTTTATGCAAATTAGATGGAGAATCTGCCCATCACCTCCTCCTCAATACTCTTGGGCCAACGAGGTTTGGAAGACAGTGCTCTCTATTGTTGGTCTTTATAGGGTACAGTTCCATTGCTCAAGAACTGTGGCTTGGTTGGGAATCATATTTTGTACAGAAAAGGAAAAAACTGTGATATGATTGGTGTAATCCCAAGACGGGGTGAATTGGAAATTTAAAACTTTTCTTAGGTTAAGATCAAATACACAAGCAGTATATCTCGACCTAGGGTCCTTCTAAACAGATTCCAATACCCACAATAGTAATTTGGTATGCTCATATTTAAAACCAATAGGGCATTCATAACAAATTAAATATTAGCATATTGATACCTCATCATATCCCTATTAAATTATAACATGTGTATGTAAATTGATAAAACAATGAATCCAGACATAAACGAGTGCAGCACATCACATTTAAATTAAATGTGTGCATACGAGTAATTATAACAGTAAATAAGCAAGCATACACATATGGAAATTAAAGTATGCAAATTTAAATGAGGTAGAGAGAGACACATGATATTTGTTATCAAGGTTCGACCAAACTAGCCTACGTCCCCACCTTCGGCATACCCTCCAAGGATTCCACTATTTGCTCACTTAAACCGGGCTAAGCGACGCCACTTACAATCCTCTCTTTATAGGGCGAGGGATACCCCAACTACACTTACCGGGTGGAGCCATAACCTAGCAACACTTTACGGGCGGTGCCAAAACCTAGCAACACTTTACAGGTGGTGCCAAAACCCAGCTCAATTACCATATTGAGCCCAATTGGTCTCTCTTACGAGGCGGAGACTCCCCGGTTCAATTACGAGCTAAACCCAACCGGTCTCCCTTACGGGATAGAGACTCCCCAATTCAATTTACAGGTTGAACCCAACCGTTACATAAAACACTTTTTGTACAAATAAATGCTTCTAATACAAACAGAGATGTACAACAATAAAGCTCTTAAAAATACACTCATAATATGAAATATGCTTAGAGAGTAAGGGTGTTTTTCTGAAAATGAAAATTGCAATATTTGAAAATAATGTATATGATAAATACTCAAATATTGAAACCCTATAAAATATTTCTCCAGAAAAATATTTTCAATAAGAAGTAGGAGAACATAGGGTTTGCGTTCCGGGTATTTTTGAACAAATGAATATGTATGATCTTTGATTTGAAAAATTGTGTGCAAAAATATTCATAAGCTAAAAATGAGTTTCTCCAAAAAATATTTATGAAGTAGGAATATGTGGAGAAACACAAGCTAACTCACAAAATAATTTTTCAAAAACAAAAGAGAGAGTGAGAGTATGTGCTTATGAATGCCTAAATAAAATACTCTCTTGTAAAATAAATTTTCAATGAATGAAAGAGAGTTGGAGAGTGAAAATTTTCCCCAAAAAGAATTTTTGCAATGAAAACAATATGAGGGAACTTTGATTAAAAAATAGTTTAGAGAGTTTGAAATTAATCAAAGTTGCTAATTTAATTTAAATTTATGAAGGGGTATGTATGGATTTTTGGAAAATCTGACCGTTGAGGGACACACTAGTCATTTTCAGAAAAGATTAATTAAAATTTAAACGTGATTAGCGCTAAAAAAATAGGGCAACCCGAGAGGTTTGGTCAACTGACCAAGACGTTCGTCAACTGAGCTACATTAAGATTTGAATTTTTCCTTTGGGTTCGCTCGACTGATCGAATTGCCGGTTGGTAGACCTTGGACGATTTTCCTCCCTTCGTAGGTTCGGTCGGCTGGCCAAAAAGACCGGTTGGCCGAGCCTTGAAGGTCACTTGGTTAAGGCTATTTTGAACTAACACGCCGGTCGGCTAAGGAAGGTAGAAAGCCAAAGTCCCGAGGTCGGTCGATTGTGGAAGCTAAGTTCAAAAGTTGGTTGGTCGATTGAGCCTAGTCAAACTTTGACTTCTGGCCTACAGTGTGTTTGGTCGACTGAGGTACTTAACACTGGAACAGGTTGGTCGACCGAGGACATTGACTCCCTCAGTTTTTGCCTTGATTTTGACCCTAAAGCTATTTCAACAACCTTTGTTAGATTTAGGAAATTATGAAAAGTGTTTTTCCCAAAAGGTTAGGTTACTAAGGTCAATCTAAGATCGTCCGAGCTTAGCACTTCATATCATACAGGTGCATGCATTATTATAGACCGAATATAAAATTAAAATGCAATACAATATAAATTAAAAGTCTTCTTCTTTGCTCCTCAAACTTCATGGAATACGCCAGGTGAATATGCTTTAAGTCCTTATGGCTTTCATTTCCCTTTTGCCTTATGTGTGTGTTGAATAGTAAACCTGTTCAAGCACTTAAAAAACACATATAAGAACCTTGTGCTTTGTCAGCATCAAAACAGGGATCGGACTCAAAAAATCAACAAACTGGACAGTTAATAACCCCCACTGTTTTTTGGATTGTGTGTGTAGGGAGAGAAATGGAAGAGGCTTTGAAGGAGAGGAATCCCCTCTTGTTCAACTCAAAGATGGATTTTCTGATAGTTGTATAGTCAGTCTGCATGCTATTTTAGATTTATTTAGTTTTTTGAATTATAAATGATTTGCCCTTGAGTTGTGACCTCCTTGGTGCCCTTATAATGAATCTATGTTGTTTAAGTGATTCAAAAGGAGTCAAAAGTGGACAAGTTAGTTTTTTGTGCACAGGAAATTACTTCTGAATTTTAGGGCATTAGTATTTTTTTCCTCCCTTATTTTTTTTTTAATATGCTTTGGCTGATCTTTTGAAATGTTAATATTCCAATTTTCATAATTTTCAGGATCTTTCATCCAGCCTTCCAGTCTTTCACCAAGCGTTGCTGTCGTCTACAGCCAAACCAATTCCTGTTGTTACAGCCATGATATCCTTGATATCATATTTCCGCTATCCTGTATGGAAAATATCAACATTAAAAAATGAAGCCATTGGGCATGAATTATGATCTTTTAGTTGCTTTTGCATGAATTATTATATTTAATTTGCTTATTAATGTTTCCTTCTTGCTTTAATGGTACAATGAATTTGGAATTGTGCCCTTCATGTGTCTATGCTCATCACGTACTCCATGAAATGAATGCACTGTGCAGCAGTTTACCATTAATATTTTTACATCTTATTCTTTGTGCTACATGGAGACTCTGATTATCTTCGATAATTGATTATATGATTATTTTTATATTTTCTTGCAGATGAGTGGCTCATAACTGGCTTATTATGTAGAAGGGCTTTTGATGATTTTTAGATTTTTTTTTATTATCTACATGTAGTTCCTCCATCACTGTCTGTGGTTATGATTGTGTTTCTAGTTTAACTTGTGCAGATATTAAAAGTGAATTATGTGTATTTGTGAGTGGGTGGTAGCGAGTTTGAGTGACAAGTTGTGCAATATCCATCGTCATCTATTTGTTAATTTTAATGTCACTTTTTTATGATAAAACTTATTATTATGTAATCATCTTCTCCAAATGGTACACTATATGCTTTAGTTCAATCAGCATTGCCTAAATGTCAAATTTTAAACTCTGAACTGGAAATGGTTACCTTTGAATTGGCATCACCTGCTACAGGGATGGAGGAATTATTAATATGTTATATGTCATGCTCACAGAAGCTTAATGGAAAATTAACTTTTTTGTGATTTTGATATTTACTGAATCTCCAGTGTAAAGTTGGTTGAACATGCCTTGTTGATTGACAGACTTCGCAGTTCATTCTTTTCCAATCTTCGTTTATTTTATTTCTTACACTAGATGGCATCATGCCAGTACCTCTCTCTCTCTCTCTCTCTCTTCGTGCCTAATTATTTTGAATCATCTGTGCAGGCAATACAAATTGGTGCTGCCAGTGTGTTATCAATGTTATTCATGTTTGCAGATTATTCACAACAATATTTGAATGGAAATGCATGCTTTGGTCTGGATGATAAACAGGTTCAGGCTTTGTGTATTTGAACTTAATCTTTGTTCTCTCCATCATTAGGGCCTATTCAGTTGTAGAAAAATGTTCCTTTCATTTTTCCAAATTATTACCTGACAGCTTGTTTTCCTGTTTTCCAACGTTGAACATTGGAAAATATCTTTTTTATTGGGTTTCAACTTTCACATACAAATGTTGGAAGATTGCTCAACAAGGTAGCATTTTTGTAAATTTCTAGAAAACTGGAAATGAAAAATTAAAACTGTTTCACCACAGGTTACAGGTCCTTAGCTTTGAAGTTTGAATGAGTGAATCTGTTGTTTCTAATGTGGGTTCTTGATCTATTGCTTGCTTCTAGATTAAAGAATTAAAACATTCCGTGGGCGTTATTCTTCATGAGCAGTCACTGTGGAATGAAGATCTCTTTCTTACTATTGTCAAACTGCTCACTTCTGCTGCTCGTTATCAGGTTTGTAACATTTGTTATGGATTCCACCATGATCTGGAACCATCTGTTTTCCAAATTTCATGGGTAACTGTGAAATGCTGAATTTGAGTCACTTTGCTTTTGTTTTCTCAGTGACAAGCTGTTGAATCATTTTATCAAACGGTCAAAACTCCGTTTTTTTTTTCCCTTTGAATTTTGTGTAATTGACTCAAATTGTGTAATTTATCATTATATTGACGAAACCCGTGGACTGTTGACCCGCAAGTATATAATTATTTGTGCTCACAAGAGCCTCTATGGGTCTTACAGTCTGTAGACCCAACAATTCCAGTTAAACATCTAAGATTCCTGGGTATAATTTTCTCATCCTTTCAATCGAAAATTTTCCCTAAATTTGAGCTTCAAATTTCTGTAAGAATTGATTTTCATTTTTTAGCTTTGGCTTGTGGTGACACAATGGTATGGATTTACCAATTCTAATCTGAAAAATTATTATGGGCACACCTTGGCTAACCTAGCTTAGCTATGTTGTTGCTAGGAAACCAATTGGAATATCTTTGCTTTATCTAACATCTGTCGTCCCCTTCTCAATGATATTGTTTCCTTACTAATGTTACTTTTCAGTGCAGCCTGCTTTTCTTGCTGCTATAATTTGTGGTGAAGTGAATATGGATGTTCAATCCAGTAACGATTCAGCTGTGAGGCCACCAACAAACGATGCTTCATTTAAACCACTGGAATCCAAGAAATCAAGTCTGCTAGATTCACTTGTGCTCTATGTTGAAAGATCTAATGATCTTATCAAGAGGTATGGAATTATAAGCGATATTAAGTTTGATCTGTATTTTTATGCCTTCTACACTGTCCAGCTCAATCCCAGAAACTATGGTTTCACATGATTTAATATGAAAGGTTTGAGATATTAATGTGGTGAATACACCTGATGTCCAGTAATCCCCGCATACTGCTGATTGTACTCGAGTTCCTGAAGACCTTGTGGCAAGGAGCTGCTAATTATAAAGATATTTTGGAGTTGCTAAAAAAATATGACAAGTTCTGGGAACATTTATCCAACTCTGTTTCCCTAACTGCTGGCTTGGAAGCACCTGTACTTGGAAAACTTAATGAAAGAGAGTCTCTAAACCTGGCGTACAAATATCAGTGCCAGTCCGTTGTGTTGGAAATAATGACAAATGAAGCATTTCTTCAGAAAAAGTTACAGCGGGCTGAGTTACTTGTGAAACAGATTGATGACTCATCAAAGGGGAAGATGGAAAATGTAGCCAGTGCTGAAAAACCGAGCAATGCGAATACGGGTGATCTCAGATGTATTTTGTCAACCTGGCGTGAGCAATCAGTTTTGGGTGATTTAATCAAGTCCTATGCATCCTGTGAATATAACAACGAGAAATATCTTCGCTCAAAGGTGAATTTGGTACCAATTACTTTTATTACCTTTGTTGGGCAGTGATATTGATTTTGATACTTCTTGTTGTTCTGATATAATTGTTCTTGCTATTCTGTGATAATTCCTCACTTACAGAAAACTGTTTTAATTTTCTGGTTTGGGTTTTCCAAAGAATTAATAAAATGCCAGATTGTGTTTTCAAATTTTTGTAAAGAAAGCTAGAGAAATAATTTACAGGTTTTTTCTGAATTTCTATATGAAGACTGGGAAATTGATTAAAAAAAAAAAGTTACCTTTTTGTAATGCTCATGAAAACTCAGGGTAGAAAATGAAAACAATTTTCCACAATCGAACAACTGCTAGATTTGCCTAAAAATATTCCTTTCTAGTGTACATAATTAAATTTATTTCAATTCCATGCATACTTTCTCACTAGTTGTATCCTTTAAACAAATTTTCTGATGGTGTTCTTTATATTTAAATGGGCATTGTCACACTTATAAACTGTTTTGCAGGTTGCTGCAGCTTTGTTCACCATGCATGTGATCAGGAAATTAACTCACGGAGACACTGGGAGTCTGTCTGTATCATTAATTGAAAAGATCCGTGCCATATCCAAAAAGGTCTGATCCTGTTTCTCTTCTAGTTAAATGTTTATTATTTTCCTTAATTTAATTCAGTCGCTTTCCATGCATCTTTCAGTTGTCATAACCTTTTCTCACTGATCTATGAGGTCTTTTCCATTCATTGACTTTCTAACCACAAATATATTCTGCAGTTGGGCAATCTGCCTGCCTTCTCCGAATTGGTAGCTCAATACTCACGAAGTGGTTACAGGTCCGCACTTTTTGTTTTTTTCCCTCTCCCTTCTGTGAACCTTTTATTCCAGTGCATTCTTTACAAGACATCCACAGTTTCACCCATTTTAAATTAGTTGGAATGTGCAGTTGATAAATATTAGAAACCTCTCAAAATCTTTGGAAATATCATTAGTATCCCTTTCTAGTGTCTTAGATAATCTGATCTTTATGACAGACATCCACCCTAATCGAGTCTTATTCTGCTTTTAAATCAATGATAAATTTGACCAAAATTTTACAATGTATGAAGCCAGAAGATTTATTCCCAAAATTAGAATCCTTGAAGTTGAGTTGACATTAAAAAAATGAAAAGTGGGAAATCTATAGGACCAAATAAAATACCAATTGAAGTTTGGAAATGTTTTAGGGGTAAAGGTATTGTTTGGTTAACTAATCTATTCAACACTATTATAAAAATCAAGAAAATTTCAGAAGAATGGAGTAAAAATACATTAGTACCTGTGTACCAAAACAAAAGGTGATATTCAAAATTGTAATAACTATTGTGGAATTAAAATTATTAGTCATACGATGAAATTATCCCTAAGAGTAATTGAACATAGAATAAGATTAGAAATGAAGATTTCAGAAAATCAGTTTGGTTTTATGCCTGGGGTATCAATAACATAAGCTATTTATCTTTTAAGAAGTTTAATGGAAAAATTTAGGTAAAAGAAGAGGAACTTGAATATGGTTTTTATTGTCCTAGTGAAAGCTTATGATAGAGTACCTAGGGAAGTTCTTTGGTGGATCTTAGAAAAGAAGGGAGTTTGTAGTAGATATATGGAGGTCGTTAAGGATATGTATGATAGAGTAGTGACTAGCGTTAGGACTGTAGGAGGTGAATCTAGGGATTTTCTAATAGCAATAGGTGTACATCAAGGTTCTACTTTGAGTCCTTATCTTTTTACTAAGAATATCCAAAATGAAATCCCTTAGTTTATGTTGTTGGCGGATGATATCGTGTTGATTGATGATAGTAGGAATGGAATGGAATCTAAGCTAGAACTTTGGAAGCCACATTAGAGTCTAAAGAGTTCAGGTTAAGTAGAAATAAGATAGAATATATGAAATGTAATTTCAGTAAGTTAAGGAGTAGCAATAGAGAGAAGATTAAATTTGATAATCAAGAGATTAATAGCACTGATAGATTTAGATATCTTGAATCTATTATGCAAGCCAAAGGGGAAATTGAAGAAGATGAAGTATATAGAATTAAAACATGCGGGGTAAAATCGAGGAGTGTGTCAGGTGTATTGTGTGATCGTAGAATACCCTTAAAATTAGAAAAAAAAAAAGTTTTATAAGACAGTTATAAGGCCAGCTATGCTTTATGGTTTAGAATGTTGGGCAACTAAGAAACAACATGTACAAAAAATAAAAGTTGCTTAGATAAAATAAGAAATGAACATATACGTAATGATTTAGGCAAAGCACCAGTTGAAAACATGAGAAGGGAGGGCTGGCTTAGATGGTTTGGCCATTTGAAATGCAGGCCTAGTAGAGCACCTGTAAGGAGGAGCAAGTTAGTTATTGTGTTTGGCATGAAAAGGGGTAAGGGTAGGCCTAAAATAATTTGGAATGAGATAGTGAGGAAGGATTTATTTGCCCTTAATCTAATAGAGGAAAATGCTCTTGATCAAGTTAATTGGCGAAAAAGGATTCATGTAGTCAAAATCACCTAGTGGGACTTGAGGCTTGTTGTTGCTATTGATGATGAAGCCAGGAGAGGACTCAATCCATTCCTTCTCTCTCTCTCTCTCTCTCTCTCCCTCACACGTGCATGGGCATTCATGCACACACATGGGAGGAGTCAACCATGAGTATGTGATGATGGAGAGGAAATCCTTTCAAGGGCGAAGGGTTGTTTGTCGTAAGAGTGAACTGAATGTGGAAGGAGGAACATGGAGGATTTCTATAATTTTACATAAAACTGATTTGGTTCCTAAATTCTTGGTCGAGTTTCTCATCTGAAAATTTCCCACATCCATGGCGGAGGAGGATGAGGAAGATGACAAGACCCTTTGTTTAAGCTGAAGAAGAATGTTTTTTGAAGGTTTATATTGCTCTTGGAGATCAAGAGAGGAGGAGATTATTATTTCCCATGGAGTATATGGAACAAAGGGATGGCAGAAAATCTCAAACCCATCTGAGCTAGGAAGAAGGATTTTGCCCAATTTCAAACTGAAATCCATTTGACAGGTGCTTCCTGATTTTCCAATTGTAGCCCACCTGCTTCAATATTTTTTACAGCACTTCACAAAGAGACTGGTACTCAACCCTCCCCTCCACTGCAAAAAGGGCTAATGGTGCACCACTTGGGGGGGTGGGGGGAGTTGTGCACTGTTGCCACATCATCAATGCTTCCCTCCAGAGTCTTCTGGTATGACATTTGAAGGAGGTTACCTTGGCAAAGGGTCGAAGATTCTTACGGGAAAGATCATTGAGATCACATGTGACATGCATATGTGCTTCTGGTGAAGAGAAGCATGCAGAATAGATGGATATTGACAAATTCAAATTTAAAAAATCTGGGGTGGCCGTCCTCCAGCCTTAACTTTTTCAAAAAGCATTAAAGTGCTTGGGTTGGTTGGTCTCAACTTGGGGCCCAAGCCTAGCAGTGATCAAGGCTCTTCAGGAATAAAATTAGACCTGTTCGCCGTTTTCTCTAAAGAAAATGGTCCAGTCTTTCAAGACAAACTAGGTGCTCAAACTGAAGGTGGCTCAGCTTGCCTTTTATTACTCCTTTAAATCCTTCAAACCTAATATTCCTTCACAGCATGTGCCTACCATCTTCTTAGGGCAACAAACTTCTAAAGGATGACATCTGATAACCTACATGTGGAGAATGTTAAAGCAGCAAAGCATCCCTTGCATCTTAATCTGGATGCTGAGGACGATGATCCTTCTTTGGCTGATTGAGCATTGTTTCAGCTTCAACAGTGATACAGTGAGGGAGAATGATGTGCAGGAAAAGGCGGAGGGCCTGAATGGAAATGTAGCTCAGATTCTTTCCTCTACTGGCCATCATTCTGGTTATCAGCGGGTCCTGGACTGCTGTCATTTTGACAGTCCTTCACCTAAGCTTCATAAATTTGTAACATTGACAGTGATCTGTTGCAGGTGTTGATCTCTGAGTGTGCTCCACAGAGTTAAAATGCAAGTAATAACATTGAGATAGGATATTCTCTTTTAAATAAGATATAATTTTCAATTGCAATAGGCCATTGAGGTATCCTTCAAAGATATGAAGACGAAGCTTTCTGTCTATTTGAAGAGAGACAAAAAATGCAGGGAGAATGACAGATTATGTCATATGAAGAACATGAGCAGAAACAAGAAAAAGGAGACTAACAGGGAGCTGAAAATGCTTGAATCCTTTGTTAATTATGACAAAAAAAGGAAAGTTCTAGATCCTGACAATGACTGGCAGCTGGGTTTTTTACCGAAAAGCATGACAATAAGCCTTGTTTCTGGGAATGTCAGGGGTTTAAGTGACCAGAAAAAAATTTGTCTGCAGTGAAGTGCTTCCTAAGGGATGGAGAAGCAGCAAGCAAAATAAGGCTATTGATAGGTTAGTAGTTAACAGTGCATGGGGAATCAGGAACTGCTAATGGATTTCTCTTCCTGCTATCAGAAATGCTAGCATCATAATTGTTAATTGGAGAGAAGATGTGGAGCTGGTGTTTATTTGGGACCTTCACCATCTCTTGTTTGTTCAAATCCTTGGAGTGCAACTTCAGTTGCTTATCCTTGGTGTATATGGGCCAGGAAAAGGTCTTCTAAGGGGGACTTCATGGAACATTCAGTGCAAAAGTGGGGGTGGGGGGGAATGTTTCTTGGGTTTTAGGGGGTGACTTTAACATGATGCTTTTTCTTCATGATAGAAGTTGGTGAACAATAGAGAATCATTGCATGGGTTAATTCCTTGACTTCTTGAATCTGAATGCCCTTATTGACCTTCCTTAATGGTGGTGGACCTTTAACTTGGTCAAATTATGGAAAGAATTCTCTTGAGAACGACAGATCTTTAATCTCTCAGAAAATTGGGAGGACTTCCCAAAGCACTCAGAAGTCTCTTAGGAGTCCAACCTCAAATCACCATCATGATTTAAGACATGAGAGAAGTCCAACAGGCTCCAACACCTGCTCCATTTTGAAAAACATGCTTCTCAAACACAAGTGTTTGAAAGAACTAGTCAAATTGATGTTGAAGGCTTTGTGAGCTTTGTTGGCTTCCAAGTTAAAGGTATAAATAGTTGACAAAATGGAACATGGTTACTTTTGGAGACATTTATGCGAGGAAAATATCTTTAGGGAGAGACTTTATGATCTTGATGAAAGAGAGTAAGCCTTTGCACTCCCTAAATAATATAGAAGAGCTAGAGTGTAGAAGGAAGCTATCCAGTACCATTTTTATGGCAGAAGCTGCTTTAAGATTAAACTCTCAGGTCCTTTGCCATAGCACCAAATTCTTCTGCAGGACAGCAAGTGCTCGTAGAAGATGCAATGTTATTAGCAAGGTTGAGATTGATTGGATAGTGTTTGAAGCAGATGGAGGCATGAAGGTGGCCATGAGCAATTTCTGTGAGAACCTTTAGACTGATCTGCCTACGTGGTTACCTTTGCTCAATGGCATAAGCTTTGCTCATATTGGTAACTTCAGCTTCTTCGCTTGACAATTCCTTTACTGGAGAAAAATGCATTAATTTCAAGGAGTGTAATGGAGATAAATTCTTAGGTCCTTATGGCTTTACCTTGGCCTGCTCACAAGAAATTGGGATGCACTGAAATAGAATAGTTAAAATTTTTGAATATTTTTACGTTAATAGGAGTTTTGGGGAAAGCTTCAATTCCATATTCATCACATTGATTCCTAAAAAGTGAGGGAGCGCAAACATCAAAGATTTTGAACTTTCTAGTTTGGTTGAACTGTTTACAAGTGAGTCTCCAAGATGCTAGCCACAAGATTAAGAAATGGTTGGGTAAGTTTTTGGAGCATACCAAAATGTCATCATTGAAGGGACGCAAATAATGGACATAGTCAGAGACACGACAATTGTGGATACCCAATTCAAAGGAGGGAGAAGGCAATTAGGAGCTCATGGCATAAGCAAATTAGACAACATGTATTAATCCCTACCTTGTCCACTCTTTGTCTTTTAAGGTAATTCCATTTTTATTAGAGGATTATGAAAAGAAGATCTTTTCGTTCCAATTTGTTTTATTTTGATAATGGAAGTTAGCTTAATGCTCTAAAAAAACTACTGAAGAGGGGAGCTTATGGTGGGAAAAAATATAAGGAGGATCTCAGCCTCCCATCTTCTTTTCATGGATGATGTAATCATATTTTGTGAGGCCAAGGCTAACCATATTTACTTCATCCCCATTTTGATTTTGTAGTTGCTACACAATTCCTTATTTACTTTCCCATGGAGGCTCTAAATGTTCCAATTATATTTGCTATGATGTTCATGAATGGATTAGAATATTACAAATACTTCTTTTTTATACCATCCGAGATGGAGTTATTTCCTTCAATATTATTGATATATAGGCAAAAGGAACTAGCCTTTCTTTAGGTTTGGCAAAAAGGCACAACGTTTCCTATATGGACCTCCTTGACAATTGACACTTATGCTTCCTCCATCAATTTATCATTAAGAAGTCAAAGTAAAATTCCAACAGTTAACTATTTTGCCCTTGACACATGAAATGACATAAATATTGTTCTAATATCCGAGACAAACTGTGTACCCCATATTCCCCCCCCCCCCCCCCCCCCCCCAAAAAAAAAAAAAAAAAAAGGTGAAAGCTCAATCATTGAGGATAAATTTCTTTCAAATATATTAAAATAAAACTATGGAATCCCCCCCTCCCCCAACTTAAAAAAAAAAAAGAGCAAAATCTTCATGAATTTCTATGTCATGTTATTCCATTTCATGTGTCAAGGGCAAAATAGTCAATTTTTATAATCTTATTTGGATTTTGATGGTATGTAGGGGTTATAAGTTTCTTGGATATCAAATATCAAGGTACTTCTGTGAGATTTTTGAAACCTCAAGGGAGGTATTTGCTAAGTTTGAGTGAGAATCCACATTGATATATACTTTAGTGAGAGTGACATGGATTGCTAGTAAAATCATTTTTTTGTTTTCCCAAATTAATTAATAATCAATCTTTCAATTTGGAATATATATATATATTTTCTTTACAATTTTCTTATATCACAGACACGTGCATGAATCTTTGCTTTGAAACTGTATCCAGTTTGAAATCAACTTGGGAAAAGTGACCTTTTCCCGATTGACAAGGGAGGTGGTGGCTGATTTTGGAAGGGTTTCAGGGATGCAAATTGGAAGCTTTTTCCTCCTTTATCAGCCCACTTCAATGACAATGATGTCCAGAGAAAGCTTGCTAGAATTGTTAATATCTATCTGTAGAAGGGGTTCTTTGAAGGGTAGGAGAGCTACATTGTAAAGAAGTAATGGATATTCTAGAGATGGCCCAGAGAGGAGAACTGAGCAATCCCTAAGAATCCTAAGCATGGACATTTAAGTAGCCTAGGAAAAGTCTAAGGAGTGAGCATCCCCCCTAGGGAGCTCCTTAGTAACCTGTATTCAATCCCACCAAGAAAAGACTTTTTGAAATGTCCTTGGATTGGGATTGATAGGTAGACCTCGCCATGTCTTCATGACTTATCCAGCTGCAAGCACTATGATTTTGACCTTGTCCAAGAGTGCAAACATAAGTGTAAAAGTGGGCTAACAATGTATATCAAACCTGAACAAATTCGTTGCACGTACAGAAACAAAGAATGATGATAAAATCATTACAAAAAATAAGATAATTTTTAATGACTACAGAATCAATGTGGGCGACAATAACAGAAAACAGACATGTTGGACTTCTCTAAAACCTATTATAACTATAATGTTGATATATAAGATGAATTCCCTGAACTTATCGAACCATGGCTCTTATACCATGTTAAGCCACCATTCTACCTAAAAACTTAAGCTATATGGTATGGGCTAAAAAGTTATATCGAGCCTTAGCAATAAGACAGTTAACAATTAATTCATAATTCTGCACATGCAAGTTCAATGCTGGTCAAGTTCATAATCTAGAGCTAATTGGTAATTTCACGCATTTACACTGTCAAAGGGTGGCAGACTCAGCCTTACACCACTTCCTCAAGTCTCCTGGTGTACTTCATGTCTCTCCTTCCTACCCCATTTTCAGTTGCTTAAATGCTTGAAAACATCCAATAGAGGCTGCTTTAGGGCAACGTTAAAGAGGAATTCAAAGATCGTTTGGTTAAGCAGGCAGTTGTTAGGCAACCAATTCAATAAGGTGGTTTGATGCTCAAATCTCTTACCTTGTTCAGCCAGATCTCTATACCTTGGCCAGTAATCAAGATGATTCATTTGGTTCTAGCATTGCTCTTTCAAATATTTAATGTGGAACATTATTTTTTAAGAGGAATTCTGAGGACAGAGAGCTAGAAAGTTTTGCTGATTTTTTGATGACTTTACAGAATAATTGTGTGCCATCATAATCAAGATTGACCTGTGGAATCTAATGGTTATTAGAAGGTAAGTACTTTCTACAAAGAGCTGGACAGTCAGAATACAGCTGATACCTCAAACGACGGTAACCAAGCCTTAATCCCCACTTGGTGGGGTTCGTCGCCTGCACAACCTGGCATTGTATCCTCTGAGAGTTGGAGTTTGTCAAATCCTTGCTCCCTTACCTGTAATTCCAAGTCTACGTCACTCACTTCTCAGTTGTGTTATTTGGCCTACATTGCAAGTTTCTAAACCATCTTGACCATCTTTCCCTAATCTAATCTTCTGTAGGTGCTACACATAATTTGCAATGAATATGTTTCATCCATGCTAGCAATCTCATTTCAGCAACTTTTACTTTTTTATTCTTAGTTGCCAACATTTTGACCCGTATAGGATAATTGGTCTAATAGCTGTCCTAGAACTTTTAATTTAGTAGCATTTCATGGTAACGCAACACACTTGAAGCACTTCTCCATTTAACCCAACATACTTTAAGCCTGCATATTACATTGTTTCAATTTTCCCTTGAGCTTATATATCGATCCATGATTTTGGAATCTACTTGTGCTAAGAATTTAGTCTAAATATGGTTGATGGTAGGTTTTATTTTCTGTCGAAGGCGCCTCAGACATGCTTTGAAGGCCATTATATCACTATTTTGGCAAATAAGAAAGAACTTGACCAGACTTTAGGAAGCGATTTGCATTGAAAACTTAGGAGTTGTTTGGTGACACAAATGAGATCACTGTGGTTATGGGGTGTTCCTCATCCATGTATGATATAATCCCTAGTGACCCAAGATCACTGTGTTTCATAGTAGCTAAATATTTTCTTGAACTGAGGTTATTTTTGTCTGCGTTGAGGTGTATGCTGGGATAATTTAATACCAATTTTTTCCTTCAAGATCATAGCCTTGGGGTAATCTTGGATTACCATATGATTTCAAAATACTATTTATTGTTTTGCTAAATTTATTTTTCCTTGTGAGTGGCCGTGGCAGATTCGTATATACCGGTATATAACCCAAGTCTTTTGTACATTTCATTTTTTATGCTGCTAACAAACATTTTTCTATATTTTATCAGTAAAGGAGAGGCACTGAATGCTTTAATACTCAGTGATCTTTATTACCATATAGAAGGAGAGCTTGAGGGTCGTAAGATAGATGCTGGACCATTTAAAGAGCTCTCCCAGTACCTGCACGAATCAAAACTTTTTCAAATTTATCAACAAAAATGTGATGGGGATCTTTTTGCCCTTTCTAAAGATATGTGCTTGTTTGAACTCGAGCGCTTACAAGCTGATTTGGGATTGGATATGTGGTGTCATTCGGAGTGGAAAGCATCCAGGGCAGTTGCAGATAAATTGTTACTCTCCATGGAGGAGGTGAACTCAATGACGATGGTTTCAAATTCCAAGCTTTCTGCAATGAAAGCACTGATAAACATGATATCTGTTTTCAAGGAAGATGTGAGTTCTCATAACTTTGATTTTTTCCCCCTGATGTTTCCATTTTATCCTAATAGTACCCGGGCCTTCCCTGCCTCCTCCTCACCCCCCCCCCCACCCCCCCGGGGGTGCGGGTGCAAAATAAGGGAGGGTGGAAGGTTTATTGAAAACCAAGAGCTTAATGAAAACTATGCAGCAGATATTATGGCAATCCCACAAGATTTACGAACTATACAAATTTTTGTTGGCATTTACTTTTATGTATAAAAATTGTATTCTATTATTTTATGAAATGTTGTGATATACATGTTTGTGATGGCAAGTGGTGATTGACCATCCTAGGAACTGGGGTTTCAGTCTGGCAATCAGCCTTTCCAGAAGGTTGAGTTATGGCTGGCTGTCCACGTTTCACAAGTCCTTCTATAAGCAGGAGCTTTGTCAACTGAGCCAACTTTTGTGGTATACGTGTAAATCAATGTGTGTGCGCATCTGCGTACTTCTTTCTTTTTTATTACTAAGTAAGGCAGACAAGAAATCTTGTAACTGAATATAAAATAAAATTATGAAACAAGATATAAAATAAAAAGTTTAGAAGTATAAAAAAAATAATAATAATAAGATCATTTTTTAAGAAAACTCCTCCTTGGCACTCCATCATAATGCTTGAACTCGTCAAGTTGTTCAATTCCCTTTGCCAATTCTTGTCTAGGTTTTTACCTGGATCCTAGTTTTTGAAACCCATGGCATATTAAACTTGCTTCTTGGGTGGAAATCAGAAAAGCTTCCCTCACAGTATAACTATCGTAATTCCTTGTTCAATTGTTCCTAAGTTGTTTAACTATACATTTTAGGTAGTACCTTCACATTCTTTTCGAACTTAGAGGAACATTTTAACAAGTCACTCATAAGATTAGCTTTATGGAAGCTAAAATGTGAGTAGCATTTTATTTATGAAAATAATGAAACTGAGCAAAATTATATATTTAGCACAGGCTTAAACTCTGCTTATAATGCAACTCTCAATCATAAAGTACAAAACCACCTCATATATGCGGGGTGTTCTTCCCACACTGGATTTGGGGCATCTAATCCTAGTTTGAATTTGGGTGAAAAAATCCCAATTGTTGGGGTCCATTACTTGAATCTTTTTTCTCTATTCAATTTGATTTAAGTCTTCCTTTTGTTAAATTAAATGCTATAAAATCTTTTTTTCTTGGTAATTGCATCAGCTCACATTCTTATTGGTCGTTCATTTGTTTTAAGTGTGTTCTGCACCCCCGGTAAATCCACTGCTTCTTCACTGATCGTACAAACAATGTTAATTGATTTCAGTTTATGCTACTCCTAATCGCTCACACATGCAATAATTTATTATTCTACCTTCTCTTGTATATTTCTATGCATCCATCTCAATGTCTTTATTTTAGTTGCATTCATTGTTTTAATATGTTTTCTTTGCTCAGATCTAAATAACAGGATAATTATGATAATTTTTTTTTTCAAGGAATGATAATTATAGAACTTTTTTTCATGAGTTTTCCTTTTGAGCTAGTAAATATATAAGTGTAGCATAGTCAAGGACATGATGCTTGCTAGTATTAAGTGTGAGAATAACTAAGGGGTCGTTTGGTATCACTGTTAAAGACTACGAAAACAGAAACCAAAAATGAAAACCAAAAACTATAAATAGAAACTAAAAACTTGAAACCAATAGTTTTAAAGCTAAAACAAATTAAAAACTTAATTAAAAATGCTTATTTTCATTTTTAAATCAAGCAAAATTATAAAAGTGTGATTAAAATAATAAAATCCCAAAATAATACAAATTAAAAATACTATAATAAAAAATATTATAATTATTTTACTTAATTGTTGTATTTTCAAAATTTACTTTACAATAACAATCTTATTGTACATGAGAATTGAAAAATAGTAAAAACATTTTGTAATTGACTTTTTAGTTTTAAATTTTTTTGTATATTTTTATTTTAATTATATTTAAGTTCATATGATCATTTTATTTTAATTTTAATCAAAAAGTGTATATAAAATGAATGATGTAGTACAAAAAAAGAAACTATTTCTGGATATTAAAATTTATGACAATAGGTTACGAAAATAGCTAAAAACCAAAAAATCTGGTTTTTTATTTTTTCTTAAACAACTAAAAACCGACAACAAAATCAAAAAACAGATAAAATAAGGGATCATTTGGTATCACTGTAAAAAATTATAGAAATGAAAACAAAAACCAAAAATCAGAAACAGAAACTAAAAATCATAAACCAACAACTTGTTTGATTAGTATTCATAAATTCAAAAAAATTAAAAACTTAATTTTAAATGAAATAATATTATAAAAATATGATTATCATGCAAGGATTGTAAAATTATTCGAGGTGAAAGCCTAACCACACAACATAGAGTCTTAGTCTTAGATATATGTATCAAAAAATGGAAGAAAAATGATGAAGTAAACCAGTGTAAGAGAACTCGGTGGTGGAACCTAAAAGGAGAAAATATAATAAAATTTAAAGATGAAATGATCAAAGATGGGGATTGGACTATAGAGGATGGGATAGATACAAATACTCTTTGGAGTAGATTAGCTAGCTCCATTAAAAAGATAGCAAAAGAAATTTTAGGTGAATCAAGGGAAAGATTCTCGAATACCAAAGAAAGTTGGTGGTGGGATAAAGATGTACAAAAAGTCATAAAGACAAAAAAAATTTGGTATAAAACATGGCAAAAATGTAGAAACGAGGATAACTTTGAAAAATATAAGGAGGCAAGAAAAAATGCAAAAAAGACCGTTAGTGAAGCTAAATATGAATCATTTAACAGTTTGTATGATAGATTAGATACAAAGGAAGGGGAAACAGATATATTTAAAATTGTTAAAGCTAGAGAAAGGAAAAGTAAGGATTTAGGAAATGTAAAATGTATAAAAAGTGAGGATGATATTGTCATGGTTAAGGACGAAGACATTAAAGAAAGATGGCGAAGTTACGTTAGTAAGTTATTTAATGAAAACTAAATAGAAGGTTTAAACTTAGAATTGTCAAATGAGGAAAAGACTAAAAATATGAGATTTATTCGTAAAATTAGAGTTAACGAAGTTAAGTTTGCACTAAAAAGGATGAAAAATGAGAAAGTTATGGGACCAGATAACATCCCAATTGAAGTTTAGAAATGCTTGGGTGATAACGGAATTATATGGTTAACTAATTTATTTAATACAATTATAAAAACTAAGAAAATGTTAGATGAATGGAGGAAAAATACTTTAATACCATATACAAAAATAAAAGGTGATATTCAAAATTGTAATAACTATCGTGGAATTAAACTTATGAGTTATACGATGAAACTATGGGAAAGGGTAGTTGAACAAAGATTAAGATTAGAAACGAAAGTCTCAGAAAATCAATTTGATTTTATGCTTGAGAGATCTACCACAAAAGTTATATATCTTTTAAGAAGATTAATTGAAAAGTTTAGGAAAAAGAAGAGGTACTTGCATATGATATTTATTGACCTTGAGAAAGCATATGATAGGATACCTAGGGAAGTTCTATGGCGGGTTTTAGAAAAAAATGGTGTATGTAGCAGGTATACTGATGTCATTAAGGATATGTACAATGGAGTAATGACTAGTGTAAGGACTATAGATGGAGAAACTAGAAAATTTCCAATCACCATAGGTATACATCAAGGATCTTCTTTGAGTCCTTATCTTTTTGCTTTAGTGATGGACCAATTGACTAAGAGTATTCAAAAGGAGGTTCCATGGTGTATGTTGTTTGTAGATGATATTGTGTTAATTGATGAAATTAGGGACGAAGTAGAGGTTGAATTAGAAGTATGGAGAGAAGCTTTAGAATTTAGAGGCTTTAAGATAAGTAGAAATAAGACAAAATATATGAAATGTAATTTTAGTAATGATAGGAGGAATATTGGAGACAAAGTTAAACTTGATGATGAAGAAATAAGTAGCACTTGTAGATTTCGATACCTTGGATCTATTATGCAATTTGAAGGAGAAATTGAAGATGATGTAATGCATAGAGTTAAAGTAGGTTGGGTAAAATGGAGAAGTGTTTCAAGTGTGCTCTGTGATCATATAATACTCTTAAAATTGAAAGGGAAGTTTTATAAGACAGTTATAAGATCAGCTATGCTATATGGAATGAAATGTTGGGTGACGAAGAAACATAATATCCTAACAGTAAAAGTTGCCGAGATGAGAATGCTTAGATGAATGAGGGGTATAACATTAAAAGATAAATTAAGGAATGGACATATTTGCGGTAAGTTAGGTATAATTCCTATAGAAGATAAGATAAGGGAAGGACGATTTAGATGGTATGGACACTTGTAACATAGGCCACATAGTGCACTAGTGAGGAAAAGTGAGTTGATTACTGTGGGGGGCAGTAGAAGGGGTAGGGGTAGACCTAAAATAACTTGGGATGAGATAGTGAGTAAGGATTTAACATCCCTAAATTTGTCAAAAGAAATGATCCATGATCGCATAAATTGGCGGAAAACGATTCATATAACCGACCTCACCTAGTGGGATTTAAGGTTTGGTTTTGTTGTTGTTGTTGTTGTATTAAAATAATAAAATTGCAGAATAATATGCATTAAAAAATATTAAAATAAAAATTATTATAATTATTATACTTAATTTTTATGCTTTCAAAATTTACTTTATAATAAAAATTTTATTGGACATGACAATTGAAAAATAGTAAAAATAATTTGTAATTGAATTTATTATTATTTTTTTAAATTTATGCATATATTATTTTAATTATATTTAAACTTTTATGATCATTTTTTTTAATTTTACTCTTGAAGTACATTAAATGAATGATTTAATAAAAATTAACTATTTTTGAATATTATAATTTTTGGCAACAAGTTGTCAAAACAACTAAAAACCAATAACAAAAATAAAAAAACTGACTACATAAACTTAAAACCGACAACAAAAATCAAAAACTGACAACATAAACAAATGTGTTTATATAGTATGTTTCTTCATTGTGTAGAAATAGAAATTGGAAAATAGAAAACAACAACGATACCAAACAAACTCTAAACAAATGCGTTTTTATAATTTTTTTTTTCTCTATACAAAAACAAAAAGCAAAAAACAACGACGGTACGAAACTGACCCTAAATGAAAGGCAGTTGCATTTCTCATCCTTGCAGGTTGACATTGGTGGTCACTGTTAAATCTTTACTTCCATGCACAAGTTATGGGTGAACTTATTAGATATATGCATACTGTCTACACCCTGTGTTTCTTTCTCCTCGCCAGTTTCTATATTTCTCTATTCCCACCTTCCTTCATGGTTAACTTTTTCTATTCATTGTGTTATGCCTTAAACTTTGCCTCATAAACCAACTTCTTATATTTTTTTAAATTAGAATGTTAATATGGTAAGTTGTATAACTCTAGAAGGTTAAATATGCAATGAAAACATCATAGTAGGCTAAGTGTTGCACTTGTAGAAGGCAAAGATGGTCGGGAAACTTGCAACATGGACAATGACTCACTGGTGAAAGTGAGTTGAGACTAGAGGCTGTAAGAGGGGAAGGGTAGACCCAGAATAACTTTTGAGGTATTCAGAAAGGATTTTAGTATTAGGCAACACTATAATTTTGTTAATATACTGTCCTAGATCACCCTTATTTATACTTGATTGCTGTCCTTCTAACATTTTTGAGGACCTACTACTATACTTTATACTTGCTACGTTTTTAAACTTTTTCTTTTTGGCTTTTTCAGTTGTTTGAGAAAAATGCTGCAATTGATGGGAAAATCTCTGAGCAACTCTTTCCATCATGCATTAATCATGTATGCCATTGTTTTCGCGTCACAACTGAATCATTAGCACCAGTTCTAGATGCTTCTGAAGACATCCTTGATTTTCTTGCAGCCCAAGCGGAATTACTTCTCCATCTTATTAGATTTGAAAATGAAAACCTATCCCTACCAACCTGTGTAGCTGTCTTAAAAACAACAGGTTTTGGTCTTAAAGTTCTGAGTGACTTTAGACCCTCAATTTCTGGGGTTAAAACAACAGTGAAGCTCTTGCTTACATTGCTTCTCTCATCCCTCGAGCTCAGTGGTCTTAAGTCGCAGATTGTTGGGGCAATGGAAAAGGAATATATTAAAGCCTTTTCTGAGGTGTCTAATAGCAGTTTGGGGCTGTTGCCCATTCTCTGCAAATACATTGAGACTACGGAGCATTGCATCCTCTCCTTGACTAATATTGACTTGATAGTGAGAGGTTTCTCGACTCCCAATACTTGGTTCCCCATCATGCAGAAACATCTCCAGTTGAAGCATGTTGTTCTGAGACTGCAAGATGAAAGTTCTGACGCTTGTATTCCCATAATACTGAAGTTTCTTCTGACTCTTTCTTGTGTCAAAGGAGGTGCTGAAATGCTTCTTGCTGCTGGGTTTTTTTCATCGTTGAGAATGTTGTTTTCCGACTTATCAGATGGTGTGCCATTCTCAGTCGTTCAAAATGAAAGGAGTCTGTTGAGCACATCTGAAAAAATTGAAAAGCCTCAGCACATTTGGGGACTTAGCTTGGCCGTGGTTACAGCTGTGATTCAATCTTTAGGAGAAAGTTCGTGTACTTTTATAGAAGATAGTGTTATACCTTATTTCTTCTCAGAGAAAGCCTATCTGATATTGTATTATCTTAATGCTCCAGACTTCCCATCTGATAATCATAACAGGAAGAGAGCTCGAGCTCAAAAGACGCATATTTCTCTTACTTCCCTCAAGGAAACTGAGCATACTGTCATGCTAATCTGTGCATTAGCAAAACATCAAGATCTATGGGTTAAAACCATGAAAGGGACAGATTCACAGCTAAGGGAGAGAAGTATCCATATTTTAGCCTTCATTAGTCGGGGAATTCAACGGCTTGGGGATTCTCCTTGCAGGACCCCACCTCTCTTTTGTGCTCCTGTCCTCAAGGAGGAGTTTGATTGTTGCACGAAACCATCATTTGTCAACAGCAGAAATGGATGGTTTGCATTTTCTCCTCTTGGTTGTGTCTCAAAACCTAAGTTGTCACCTGTCTCAACCAAGACAGCTGCTCTTTTATTGAAGGATCAAGCAGCTGAAAGTTGTAATTTAGCATCTCGAACATATTTCTCAGACACCGTTGCAATACAAATATACAGAATTACATTTCTTCTTTTGAAGTTTTTGTGCTTACAAGCTGAAGGCGCTGCTAGAAGGGCGGAGGAGGTTGGGTTTGTTGATCTTGCTCATTTTCCAGAGCTTCCAATGCCTGAGATTTTACACAGTTTACAGGTAAAATTCTAAACCCCTTTTAGCAGACCTTACATCTTGATATCAATATTTGGAATTAATCTCTAAGGCCAGCTTTCATATTTTCTGAAATACCGTCACTCTTTCTTCTAATAAAAAAAAAAAAAAAGTCCTCTGCGAAGTGAAATTTAGCAATTGATTACTGAATATTTTTTCTCATTGAAATTTTGCATGCACGCACGCATGTGTATGTATTCCAGTCTTGAATTTGACATGTTATTTCGTGGCATGCAGGACCAAGCAGTTGCCATTGTAACTGAGTTGTGTGATCCCAACAAGTCGACGCAGAATCCACCCGAAATTCAAAGTTTGTGCTTCTTGTTATTGCAAATAATGGAGATGTCGTTGTACTTGGAACTCTGCGTGTCTCACATTTGTGGAATGCGACCAGTATTGGGCCGTGTCGAAGAGTTCACAAAGAGCCTCAAACTGTTGCTAAAAGGTACTGTTATTCTTCGGCTATTATTTTCAATCTTACCTGTTGTTTATTTTCTCTTACTAGGCAATTTATGTAATTTTTTGTAGCTGCGGAAGCACATGTATATTTAAAAGCACCAGTGAAATCCTTGAAACAGATGGTATCACTTGCCTATCCTGGATTATCGAGAGCTGGGGGCTTCTTGTTCGACACTCTTGTATAAGTGAAATGACAACCAAGGAAGCATGTTGTAAAAATTTTGCGAGTATTTAGTGTTGGTATGATTGTAGCATATGTTTGGGCCCCTTGTCTTTTGTCATCTTGTATTGACCACAGGGTAAAGGCAATCAGGCACATCCTTTGTATTTCGTAGCCAGCCATCGTTGGCTTTATTCATTGAAGATTTTTTCTTTAGTAGTCCGGATGATTCCAAGGGCTCCCCTTGTCCTCACTCCTGTTCTCTTTTTTCCCCTGGCACCCATTTTTCCCAGTTTGATTTTTGTCGAAACAGAGAAAGAGGACCATAAGAGTTCTTGGAAGGGTCCAAACCCTGTTTGTATGGTTGCACTTAAAAATCTAAGCTTCTTAGGGTGAAACACGAGCGTGCATGTACCAAGTAGAGGCAAACTACAAGGATGATGGAGGTTGTGGTGGCTGCGGTGGTGGCAATGGTGAGGCTGTCACTCCAATATTATTGTTTTGGTTGCATTGATTTTAAGGCATGAATTTTTCGATCTAATGGTTGGATTATGGCTCAAATTGCATAAATCTATGCTTGTACAGCAAAGCCACGAGTTCTTTGTAGCATATCAAATCATGTATTAAATACGAAAGGGAAAATTCAATCTTAGGTTTTAGATCTTTTTGATAGCACGAGGATTCAAGTCTTAAAATTGCAATTTTGTGAATTTTGAAGTTACACATAATATTGTATTGTATCTTAAATTTTTCATAATCCAAATTCTATTTTCAAACATGTAATAATCATATTGCATTTATGTTATATCTGTTGTCGCCAAAAAATGACCAAATTAATCGGATCTATTGCGACCTCCACCATTTGCTTAAAAAGAAAAAAAAAAAATTGGGGTATAATTTGAGGGATTACATTTATTTCTTTAGTTTTTGTTATTGTACTCTTGTTGCTTTAATGTTTAGCAAACTTGGAAGGTAAAAAATTGTTTATTATAAAATTTTTTTAAAAAATATAAGTATTAAAAATGAGGCCTAAGCCAAACAACTAAAAATATTTTGTTTACTTAATTCTTGGTCATCATGGACAGAACAATATAAATAAAATTGTCAAAATTTCGGCTTTGCAAAAGAATAATTGTAGTGTATTGTGGTGAGTTATGCTTGGTTGCAGGTTTTTTATTTATAGATTTTAAATAAATTTTCTTTATGGAAATCAGACAACCAACGAGCACAAATTGAAACCTGTTTATTCACCAAACTTGTTCAAGAAAAATTTCTCTTTCACCCTACAATCACAATAAAATATGCAGTAATCACACACACACACACACACATGCACACGATCCAGCAAGATTTACAGCAATATAAATATACAAGATCAACCATAAGAAATAATGCAAGAGATTTACGTGGTTCGACCTAAAAATTGGCTTACATTTACGGCAGCAACTCATCTTCGAAGATGCTTTACTAATGGTGGAAATAAATTACAAATACACAGATTTTACCTTCATTTGGACTTACCGATTTCCTCTCCAAGAACCAGCCTAAGAACAACCCTAAGAAACCTAACCCTCTTCGCCCACGCCAAGAGCTCTCGGCCTCTCTCTTGCCTTTCACTGACTCTACCGATATCCCCCAAATCTGAGATCTGCTATCTTGTTTCTAGCCTATGTCGTTCGTGAACTAGCGCTGGAAATGGCTTCTGTTCTGTGTGTCTACAAGCCCAACCCCTCCAGATCTACTCTCAATCTACTTGTTGTCTATGCGTGTCCCAGCGTGCAAAACAAGAAACCCCACCCCTGATATTTCCTAATTGTTGTGCGTGTTGTCCTCCTAAAATCAAGCATTGTTGGTCTTATATACATAAACTACAAAAGATAAAAATGATGGCAATGCCCTTACTACAGAAATAAATTTTAGCTGTTCGATTTTCCAGCACAATTGACGGTTCAGATGTCCCGCAAGCTTGACACTTCCAACAATTCTCTACCTTGGCAAGCTTGTAATCCTTGCTCCTCCCTTGCATCTCCTATGGCTGTTCCTGCAAAACAACACTAGCAACTTCCTAGGTTAAAATCAAGTTTGAACAATGTTCAAACTTGGATTTTGGTACTGTCTTAGTCATCATATCTGTTGACCCAATTGGTCATATCCCGTTTTGATAATGATAAATACATTTGGTACTCATGTTTATCCTGAGCTTTTGTTCTGAGCTTGCTTGCAGGTTCGCCTTATGCATGGATTCAAAAAGAACGTTACATCATGATGGCATATGGTGACCTCAAGGAAGTTTGAAGAATATTATGCTTTATTTGTAATTGTAATTTGTATATTCTTCATGTTGGACTGTAACGCTATATGGTCTCTAATAATTGCATCATACATGATAGGACTGTATGCTCAAGTTGCCTTAGATTGACCTTAGGTTCCCACACTCAGTGCACAAGACCCCACTATAGTTCACATGTCATCAGGGGTGAAATGAAAATTAAGCAATGGACCTTAGGCTGAACTCATAAGGACTTCGGGCAACCGAACCAGGAAAGTCAGATTGCCTCAGTCGACTAAACCGTGGACTGGTCAAATAGTTGACCTGACTTCCGACGACCAAACTCAAAACGACTATAGCATCCACGGGCGACCAAATTCACATGCTTGACTTTTTAACTACTCAGGCTTTCGAGCCACACGTTCAAATTACCCCTGAGCTATCGAATGTTCAAGTTTGGCAGACCGAACTTGAGTCTAGGTGACCGAACCTCGAACAGAACGAAAAATCGCCTCGGTTAGCAAACCGAACCCCTATTCAGGCACCCAAACTTCAAATTCACCTTTTCCAATTGTGTCTGTTCAGTCGACTAAAACTCTCGAGTTGGCTGAATTTTTACCACAGTTAATAAGGGTAAAATAGGGTTAATTTCTTAAACATTTTTAAAATATTGTTAATAATTTTTTGTATGTCTCAAACGATTATATTTTTGGCCTTCTCTATATATATGAGTTCATTTGCAAAAATTAAGAGAGATTAGCACTTTCAATTAGCCAAAAATCCTCTCAAATTTTCAAGTGCATATTTTTCATACACCTAGCCCATACACTTTTTGTTTGCCATTCCTTTGATAAATCCAACTTCCTAAAAGTGTTCTTGAGTGATTCAAACTTGCTTAAACTCTCTTTGTATTGATTGTAATATTTTTTTTGATTGAGAGTTTTAGTTAGGTTTTTTCCCCCGATTTAATTAATAAATCTGTGTGGAAAAACCCTTGTAGCTAATGAGTCTTTGCATCATTGTTACAAGAATCATCAAGCTTGTTATTTTTGACTTGCAAAATATTTTTCATAAGTTTATTTATTTTTCAAATATCTCTTGAGCTATTATTTTGAGAAAATCATTTATGAGATATTTTGAATACACTTTTTGGAACTCTTTGAAACTGGTTGTAATTGATTTACATTGATACTTTGTTTCAAAGATTGTTTGGAAATACACTCTAGACCTTGATTGCACATTAACATCAAATTGAGTGTTTAGCACACATTATTGGCACTGAGCATATTTACTATCATCTGTGCGTGCATAATTATGTGGACTTTATTGTGGTACATCTCTGCTTGTGTAGAAGCACTTCATTTGTATGCAAAAATTATATTGATTATTGTATTCTGGGCGTGGGCCTGAAGAGGGAGACTTGCCCTAGTAAAAGTCCCAAATTGACTTTGACCCGATTAGGAAAGTTAGGTGCACTATCCTGATAAGGTGTTGTATTAGGTACCGCTCCACCCATTAAGTGAGCCGTAGTGGAATCTTTATACTTGTGAATCAAGGCAAGGACGTGGACAGTATTGGCTGAACCCCGACATCATATTCGGTGTCAAGTTTACATTTCTTGCATTATATTATGTTTTGTACTTGATTTAATTTCCTTACTGAATATACTGCATTTCTGATTGGCACGGTATTGCATTTGACTAGGAAATACTATAATTGCGTTGTATGTACTGAAAGGTGATTAATATATCATATCTGCAATTTCATATATACTTAGACTGCCCCTAGGTTGCGTAATACTGTTGCTAGATTAGTTGAACCTAGGAGGAACATTTTAAATCTCCAATTCACCCCTCCTTTTGGGATTGCACCAAAGTCAACAATTGGTATAAGAGCCTTGTTACCTAGACTTAATCGTTAGTTTGTAAAAAGATCATGATGGCTCGTGTTGGTGCATCCCTATCTTGTGAGGGAAGGTTAGTTATGAACCCTCCAGTGTTTTGCAGTGAAAATTTCACCGTATGAAAATTTAGAATGACTATATTTGTTAAAGCCTTAAATTGGAAGTTCTGGAAAGTCATTGCCTAGGGAGATAGTATACCAGTAAAATTCATTGATTGTGTTGATGTTCCCAAGTCTGAAATTGAGTTGAATGATAATGATAGGAACTCAATGTAAATAAATTTTGATGTCATGAACACCTTGCTGCATACTTTAGATTCTAATATTCTCTGTGAAGTTATGGCATGTAATAGTGCTAAAAAGATATGAGAGGAACTTGAAAAGAAATATGGAGCAACTAAACAAGAAAAAGCGATCACTCATTGTGACTCAAGCTTTACAAATCTTGAAGGAGAAAAACGGAGTTTTATAACTTTAACCAACGATAAGCTAAATTCGTTACCTTCTGTTTTATTCAATAATCCTGGTAATGATTCATATGATAATTCTAATGATGCATCTGACACTGAATCATGTGATAGTTCTAGTAGTGAAAGCATGCCTACTTATGAAGAATTGCAAATTGAATATGTTAGAATTTATAAGTCACTTGTTAGAACCAATAAAAGATATACTGCTTTGAAGAACAAGTATGAAGCATCTTTGAAAGAATGTGAGTCAAAAGTTCTTATTGAAAGGGAAAATCATCTCAAAATCAAACAGTTAGTAAATAAGAATGAAAAATTAGAAAAAAGAATTGAATGCAGTAAGATCTCAAACTTCAAATTATAATAATAAAGATCTTCTTATTGTAGAACTTGAATGTAAAGCAAAAAACATGACGAAAGAATTTGTTAAATTACAGGATGTTTGCAAAGGTTTAAAGAACTTTAAAATGCAAGATTTAGAAAAGAAAGTAGAAGACCAAGCTAAGATCATCTATACGTTCACTAGAGGCAAAGACAACTTTAATAAGTTGTTAGGTTCACAAAAGATGACTTTAGATAAGGCAGGTATCGGATATAATGGAGTTAGAAATAGAAAAAGGAAGAATCTATACATGGGGTACTTCGTGAGAGAGTTCGATCATTATGCTAGTACCTCCTCTAGCCCTTATACCCATACCTATTGTGCATTGTGTAAAAAGAAGGGGCACACAAAGTTTGATTGCCCATTTAAACGGAAAGGGGTCAAAATGAAGAAAGTGTGGAAAGTCAAAGAAAAACCTGATTTCATCTTTCCTTGACCCTAAAAATGACCAAAGTGTCAATAGGTTAGAATAGGTGGGCTTCATATTCTGTAGGTCATGTATTTAAATCATAGGGGGTCATACAAATTAAGAAAAAGTCAAATAGGAGAACTTGACTTGGTTTGGTCGGCTGAACATTTTCAGCTTAGACCATTCGGTCGATTGAACATGAGGTTTTACCAACATGATTGACCACATTCGGGCGCCTGAACATTCCAGTTTAAAACCTGTTCGGGCCACCAAACTGATTTTTAGCAACCAAATCTTGGTTTAGCCAATCGAATTGAAATGAACTAAGTTCATTCAGGCTACCGAGCATTGAAAAATAAAAAGACTCTTGAGATTCAACCAACTGACCCATTGTTCGGCCAACCGAACAGACTCAGCATCTGGAGTAATTATGATGGTTCGAGCGACCAAACGTTGGACCGAGCAACCGAACCGCAGTCTATATATATTTCTGCTCACAAAAACAGCTTCATTTTCTCCATTCTCTTGAGAGCTCTTAAGTTTCTTCTCTCTTCCAGCTGCACCCCACTTTCATTCCAAGCCTATTTTATCTTAGAAAAACTACTACTAGCTATGTCGAGAGATCAAAGGCGCGTAGAATCCGGCATTGCTCTTAAGCAATGGTTTCTTATGCTAGAGAGAAGAATCAAATACGAGAGGGTCTTCCGACTCAAAGAGCCCATTCTAGGTAAAGTTCTCGATGTAGAATTTATGCAAACTCATTTTAATAATGTGCTAGACATGTTTCGGTATCAAGGATGGTATGAGTTCATTAGCTATTAGTCCAAGGGGATATTGTAACGGCTCACCCAAACATAATTCCTTAAATCCGGTCTGGTGCGTTATTCCTGAAAATCCTATTATTCCATAAACAAATAAGCAGGTGAAAACATAAAAATAATCTTCCATCCATAAAATACTAGAGTTTTCTACATCTATCTATACACCAATAATACATCATTTATCCACCTGCATTCACATATTGATACATATCTCCAAAGCATAACCTACACTTCCAATATTCACAACCATACATTATCCAGAAGACTTAAAACATAAAACATAACTTATATACACATCCCAAAATATCAACAAATTGTTTATACCCTTTTCTTTTTCTATAAACCAAAAATGTTATATCCAACTCAAGCTCTCAAAGCTCGATCTCGTGGAGGTCTTGAAAAAGATAAATTTGTATTTGGGTGAGACACATCTCAGTAAGGGAAGAAATAATATATTAAAACAGCGTGTGACCAACATGAGATTTATAAATAACATATTAATATCATTTGCAAACCATTAACATAATTCTGAAATCATTTTCTGAACCTAATTATACACATGCAAAGTATTTACTCACGAGACTACCCAAGGATAGGGGTGATTACCCGCCCATACAAGTAGCACCCCTCTACTATGATACATTAGGCAACCCAAAGGTCACAACTGAAACATACCAAGGCACTCACCTTACTCGGTAAGCCCTCAAGTGATAGATTAATCTTGTACTCACACAGTTCATACAAAAGTTTACTAGCGAAGGCCCCCGAGAATAGGAAAATGTACCCGTCCACACAAATAGTTTCCCTCTGTCCTAGAGTATTATGCAGCTTACTGCTACATCTGATATGTAACAACCTGCTATTTAACTGGGGTTTTTTTTTTTTTTTCCAACCATCAACCTAAGCAGCGAGAAGCGGAAGTCAAATAAACATAACCATATATAACTATACAATACCAGGGTGTCTAAATATTCCAAAAATATTACAAATTTCACTGTACTCTTAAGAACTACTCTTACTACTATCAGGACTAACAAAATTGAATCCCAAAAAACACTCACCCTAAAAAAGGGCAAACTAATAGCTCCCCTATCTGAGAGCCTACTCCGCTCGCCCAACTGGCTCACCTGAAAAATAATTCAACACTGGTATGAGACAAAGCTCAATAAGATGAAACATGCTATCACTAGTGTATGGCTACTGAGATGTGGATCTGTAAAAATTAATCCGAGTTAAGAGTAGTACAAATAACTAAAACTGAAAAACTACATAACATATTATAAAACCTTTAGCTACATAATTTAACATGTCAAACTCTATGAAATTACTTTTCATAATAATAATAAAATTTTGAAAAAAAATCTGGTAATACCATAATATCTGAGAATATTTCCCTGAATGGCTGTATGTCATGATTTGACCCCTCATGACAGGGTTGTGCGGCCTGAAGGCTGGATATATTCTGACTGGCCGACCAAGGTAAACCACTCTACTCCTCGGTCAGATCGGCCCTCCTCAACCCATATCTGATGGGGAGCCTATCCACGACTAGGCACGATCGACCTCATACCACTTACTATCTGAGTTAAGTGGTTGCACTCTGAACTGAATATTTGTATATCTGTAGCTATGACACTGTGCTCTACTATTTGATCCATCAGAGACTGATACCATATAATATGTTTCTATATACACTAACTGTTTTACCATGGTTCTATGATAACTGTATAAACCATGATGTTGTAATATTCTGTAACTATATCAACTATATTTCTCTAAGATATACTGTAAATCTACCTATTATGGTGCTGTAAAACTGTAAAATCATGGTATTCTGAAAGATATTGTAAACGCATTTCACTATTTGTATATTCTGTAAAACATATTCCTAAAAATGTTGTAAAAACATGTTTATATACTGTTTTCATACTCTCATGCCATACCATAATTTAAAATATTTTAATGTCAATAATAAACTGCATAAATTTCTGCTCTGAATAATAATTTGGTAAAACATAAACTCCATATTGAAATCATACTTGGTTTTCCTAGCATAGCATGTTTCCGTTACCAAACTGTTGAAAAGCCCCTATCGCATACTAGTCCTACACCCACAGGGCTTCCTATTCCACACCCTGAAAATCACATTTGCCAGAACCAAATATTAATATTTCTTGGCCTATATCATTTCCTACAACTGCCAGAAGGTCAAAAACTAAATAAAATACCTTACCCTGATTCTAAGGAGAAACTCGACTCAATCCCACCAACGATCCGCCCCAACAGACTTGAAGAGAACTCTGTCAGGAGTGTCGTGGTGGCCTCAGATCGTCAATCCGGCAACTAATGGGGCCGAAATTGAAGAGAGATGGAGGGGAGGCCATAGAAGAGAGAGAGGAGAAGGTTTGCTGTCATTTTTTCTGTGATTAACTGAGTTTAGGGCAATTTATATTGCGGGATTCATCGACGAGCCACATCACCTCGTCAATGAGTCCTATAGAAAGTTCGTCAGCAAACCTGGTCCCTTGTTGACGAATTTCAGACAACCCAATAATCCTTTCTCGGTATCTTCTCGTCAACGAGGTCCTGAAGAACCCTCATCGATGAAACCCCTATGTTCATCGATGAGTGCTTGGAAAATTTTTGGGGTTATTATATCCAAAATGCAATGTCACGTTCGTCGACGAAGTCTGCTAGCTCCTTCTGTTACTGCTTCCATTTCTCTCCCTCTTAATTATTTGAATAACATTATTCTTCGGTTCATTACATTCTCCTCTCCTTATAAAATTTCGCCCTCGAAATTCACTTATTCATATGATCCTTCCTTCTTAAAGTTAAATGGTCTACTTATTTTATGACTTGCCCTCACTTATGGCAATGGAATACCGTGGTTACATAGGTAGTCCTAGGAGATTACAACCATAAAAGAAAATTTCCCCCAAAACCAAAATACTACATAACCTATGTTCTACATTACAATTACACTGAACTCAACAAAATAAAATTATCATCCTAGCATATACATCAATACTATAATTCAATACTCAATCGCGTGGTTTCTCCATAAAACTTTTACTAATGGTATCTTTTTGTTGTGCAATTCTTATTCTTTTCTATCTAAAATTTGTACTAAAACTTCTTCATATGCTAAAGCCTCACTGAATTCCAGTTCTGCATGGCTGATGATATGGGAAGGATCTGGAACGTATTTCCTTAGCATAGAAACATGAAATACATCATGAACTCGAAATAGAGACGCATAAAAGCTAGTGGATAAGCTACTGACCCAATCTTCTCAAGTATCTCAAATGGGCCAATAAACTTAGGGCTCAACTTACCCTTCTTCCTAAATCTCAAGATCCCCTTTAGTGGAGTTATTCTCAGAAATACATGATCACCTACTTCAAATTCCAGTTTTTGGCGGCGAGTATCCGCATAACTTTTCCGTCGACTCTGCACTGCATTAATCATGTCTTGAATAAGTCGGACTTTATCACATGCTTGCCGAATTATCTCTGGACCCAAAATTCGCCTTTCACCTACTTCATCCTAGAAAAGAGAAGATCGGCATCTCCTACCATATAATGCCTCGTAGGGTTCCATGCCGATGCTAGTCTGATAACTATTATTACAAGCAAATTCAACTAGCCGCAAAAACTAAATCCAGCTACCTTCAAAGTCTAGCACACAAGCACGAAGCATATCTTCTAATATCTGAATTGTCCTCTAAGTCTGACCATCGGTCTAAGGGTGAAAAGTAGTGCTGAATGCTAACTGAGTCCCTAAAGCCTCCTGTAGACTCTTCCAAAACCGTGATGTAAAACGAGGGTCACGGTCTAAGACTATAGATACCGACACTCCATGGGGTCGAACAATCTCCTATATATAAATCTATGCTAACCTATTCATAGGGTAGCTGACTTTAATGGGTAGAAAGTGCGTTGTCTTCGTCAACCTATCAACCACTACCCAAATGGCATTCTGACCATGCGGCGTTGGTGGTAGCCTAGTAACAAAATCCATGGATACGTGGTCCCACTTCCACTCAGGAATGAATATTGGCTGCAATTGACCAGCTGGTCTCTGGTGCTTAGCCTTAACCTGCTGGCACATTAAATACTGCTGCACAAATTCTTCTATTTCCCTCTTCATGCCACTCCACCAGAAATAATCCCGTAGATCCCTATACATTTTTGTACTTCCAAGATGAATAGTAATAGAGATCTGTGTGCCTCTTCTAGAATCGTTCTTCTGATGCTGACATCTGCAGGCACACACAATCTGGTGCAAAATTTGAGGGGCCCATCATCGACAATACTGAATTCCTCTTCCTGACCATCCTGTATTCTGGCAAGCATTTCCATTAACTCTAGAACATTTCTCTGAGCAACTTTGATTCTCTCATACAGTGCAGGCTGTATCACTAAACTGGCAATAAGCACCTGAGGATCATACTTCACTAATTCCACACCAAGCCTTTCCAAGTCCATTTGAATCAGGTGCTGAATTGCTATTGCTAACTGCGCTGTATCCTCTGACTTACGGCTCAAAGTGTTGACTTTACGAGTCCAATCTTGTTTTGATAATAAAAAATCACTTGGTATTTGATCTGTGCGTTGAGTTTATGTACAGGACCTATATTAACCATGCACAGAAAGATAACAAGTTATGGATGCCTTCAAGTAAAGCCTACAAATCGTGGAAAGCATCTTGGAACTTAAAGAGCTTATGTATTTACATTGGCATATGATTTATTTTGAAGCTCATTATAACTTAGAATGGTTTTAGGATTCATGCATTTCATATACATCATTAGGAAACTCTCATGGACCTTGAAATGTTTTCAAAATCATGAAAAATATATTTTATGAAAGATCCAGGAAAAGAAGCCAAGCAGATTTTTAGCTAGAAATAAAAATTTGAGAGAATGGGTAGTTCGGTCACCTGAACTCAAACCTCAGTAGCCTGAAGAATTTCTTCGGTTGCCTGAAGATTAAGTTCAGTCGCCTGAAGAATTAAATGGAGAAGACAGAACCTGGCCGAGGCTCTTTGGTCGCCTGACCTTGGAACCTCAGGCACCTGAAGTCGAGCTTGGTTGCTTGAACTCGCGGGAAAGCCTAAAAAATCAGCTCTTTATTAAAAAGACACGCAAAGTATCTTATTGATCCAACGGATAAGATTAATTCTAAGGGTAATATAATATATATTATGAATATCTAAACCCTAGAACATATGCACAAGGACAAACCAAGAAAGATATACTTCTCATTGCAAGATTTGAACCCTAGAGCCGGTTTTTCTGCACTTCAATCTTTTTCCATCTTTGTTTGGGAAAATTTCTACTAAAATCAAAAGAGCATTCATTCATCCAATTAAACTTTGATCCAGTATCAAGGTTTGATCTGTCAAGTTATCATTTTTCAAGAATCTCTCATCTCTTTACTTGTTTATCGTTAGAAAGAGGTTTTGATCTTGAGTGTGTATTCACATATAAAAACTGAATTTCGAGAAGATCATGTTTTGAGAAAAACTTGTTAGCGTGGTTGATTGATTTGAACTTCAAAAAGTAGATAAACACATATTCATATATATATTGTTCATTGGGATTCTTATTGAAAAACCTACTTTGATTAAAATATTGGAACTTGAAGGAAAACTTTGTGATTTTTTGATTGAGTTGTATTCAAGCCAAATTTTCACTTGGGAGTTTTTGATTAAATACGAATTTGTGTGTTGACACATATCATACATCAAACGATTGTATCGTTTTTCATACATTATTGAGCTTCAAGTTATATCATATGATAATGTACTAGGAAATTGAATTGTACTCACAAGCTTTTGTTGGAAGCATTGTTTTGAGTGTTATTTCTCAGATTTCATTGTAAACACGGTTCGGGTTGTGAACCAGGTGTGAGGAGGAAGCTGTACCTCTTGTGAGCAGCTAATAAGGAGGGAGTTGTACCTCTTGTAAGCACCGGTTTGTAAGGGAAGCTCCGTCCCACTTTAAGGAGTAGGGTTATTAGTGAATCCTTGAGTGGTTGCTCAACGCGAGAACGTAGGCCAAGTCGGCTGAACCTCGTAAAATCGTGTTTGTCATCTCTCTTCCTTTTACTCTTTATCTTCCGCCTTGTATTTAAATTGAGTATATTGCATGCATAGATAGGATTGCCACACTCACACATAATTGAGCAACTAGAAGTAGTTGGTAAACCTATAAGAAGTGTGTAAAAGAAAATTAAGTGAATTCATTTTTTTAATATCCAATTCACCCCCCCCTCCCCTCTTGGGATTACACCTTAATCAACACAAAACATTAGCCACCATATTTGTTTTACCTGGGTAGTAACTAATGGTGTAGTCGTAATCCTTAATGAGTTCCAACCACCTCCTCTGCCGCATGCTCAACTCTTTTTGTGTAAAGAAATACTTTAGACTCTTGTGATCAGAAAATATCTCACACCTCTCATCATAAAGGTAATGCCTCCAGATCTTCAGTGCATGTACAATCGCAGCCAATTCCAAATCATGAGTCGAGTAGTTGTTTTCATACTCTTTCAACTTCCTGGACGCATATGCTACCACCCTACCATGCTGTATCAGTACACAATCGAGCCCTTACAAAGACGTGTCATTGTAGATAACATAACCATCACCTCTTGATGGAATCGTCAGTACTGGTGCAATGACGAACCACTACTTTAATTCTTGGAAGCTCATCTCGCATTCTTCATCCCACGCAAATCTGGCACTTTTCTTAGTCAATCGCATAAGTGGTCCTGACAAAGCCGAAAACCCCTCAACAAAACGACGGTAATAACCTGCCAGTCCTAAGAAACCCCTAACTTCCTGCACATTCCTCGGCCTGGCCCAACTTACCACCGCATCAATCTTGTTGGGATCCATTGATATACCATCTCCTGAGATCACGTGGCCTAAAAATGCAACTTTCTCAAGTCAGAACTCACACTTGCTAAACTTGGCATAGAGCTTCTTTTCCTTGAGCATCTGTAGTACCTGCCTCAAATGCACCTCATGATCCTCAAAAATCCTCAAGTACACCAGTATATCATCAATGAAAACTACTACAAACTGATCTAGATACTGGTGGAAAACTCTATTCATCAAGTCCATGAACACGGTTGGCGCATTCGTCAGACTAAAAGGTATAACGAGGAACTCATAGTGCCCATATCTGGTCCTGAAGGTTGTCTTCGCGACGTCCTCTACTTTTACTCTCACTTGATGATACCCGGATCTAAGGTTGATCTTAGAATATACCCCTGTACCCTGGAACTGATCAAACAAATCATCTATATGGGGTAGAGGATATTTATTCTTAATAGTAACCTTGTTGATTTCTCTATAGTCGATACACATCCTTATAGACTCGTCTTTCTTCTTTACAAACAACACTCGAGCTCCCCACGGCGATACACTGGGTCGTATAAACCCCTTGTCTAGCAAGCCTTGCAACTGTTCCTTTAATTCTCCCAATTCAGCTAGAGTCATACGGTAAGGAACCTTAAAAATCGACGCGGTCCCTGGAGGTAAATCTATAGGAAAATCCACCTCACACATAGGAGGCAACCCAGGTAATTCCTCTAGGAAAACATCTGGAAATTCTCATACCACTAAGGTGTTGTCAATCTTCAATTCATTTTTAGATACTTCTTTCACAAACGCTATAAACCCCTGACCTCCATCTAGGAGTAATCTGCTCGCCTACACAGCTAACACCAACTGCGTTGGAGCACGTACCCGTGAACCAACGAATCTGAATTCCTGCGTACCAAGGGGTCTAAAAATTACCTCTATCCGACGAAAATCAATGCTAGCATGATTGGCATCCAACCAGTCCATACCCAATATTATATCAAACCCACACATATCAAATACAATCAAATCAGCTGGTAACATTTTCCCCTGAATTTCTATCGGATAGCCCCTAAGTACCCTCTGACATCTGATCACTGACCCTAATGGTGTAGCTACTGACAGCACTATATCTAATGATTGGGTCTCACTCTTAGATAATTTAACATAAAATACAGAAATGAACAAATGAGTAGCACCTGAGTCAAAAAGAACAATGACTGGATATGATAAAATAGTAAATATACCTGTCACCACATCTGCAGCAGCCTCAGCATCACTCGGCGTTAGATCATAAACTTGCGCTAGGGCTACATTCCTCTGCTGGCCTTCGCGAGACGCCTGATATCCTCCCCGAGTTGCCTAATATCCTCCCCAATAAGGTCTGGGAGCTGGAACCTGGTCCCGCGGTCCTGAGCATGCACGTGCCATATGGTCGGGTCTCCCACAGCGGTAACATACATCTCTCCCAGCCAAGCACTCTCCCGAATGGCGTCTCCCACACATCTTACATACCGGGAAAAACAACGTACCTTGATTCTTACAAGGTCCTGTCGTCTGCCTCTGATCTCCTCTATCACGACCTCCTCTCCATGGACCCCTACTAGAGCCAGCTTGGAAACCCTGAGGCGCAGGCCTTTTCCTCTAATTCTGAGCCGCTATACCCCTCTGTATATCACTCTCAATGGTCGCAGCTATGTCTACAATCTCCGTAAATGTTTGAGCTCTGAAACCAGTCACTTACTCAAAAAAATTCTGCCTCAGTCCCTCTTCAAACTTCCTGGCCTTTTTCTCTTCATCAGGTACTAGATATGGAGCAAAACGTGACAACTCGATAAACCTAGCTGCATACTGAGATACAATCATTTACCCCTGTACCAGATGTAGAAACTCTGTTACCTTCACGCTCTAAACGACAGAAGGAAAATATCGCTCAAAGAATAGCTCCTTGAATCGATCTCAAGTCACTGGCACTGGAACCGGCCTCTGCTCCTCTATCAGTCGTGTTGCTCTCCACCAGCGCTCCGCCTTCCTTGTCAGTTTAAATGCCGAAAATACTACTTTCTGTTCATTTATACAAGGAAGCAAAGTTAGCATCTCTTTGATATCTTGGACCCATTTCTCATGCTCCCCAGAGCTCCTGGCTATTTTGGCCATCACCTGCTGGGTGACGCTGCGCAAAACGGCATCCGTATTGGCACCTCCCACACTGGAAGGTCCTAGCCTGTCCCCCTTAGCATTCGTGCTGCTGCTTCCTAGATCCATCTGGAAACAAGAAACACACTTAAGAACTTTATCTCCTACACAGATCTACCCTATACCCATTCAGAATTAGCTATCTTCCCTTATCTTAATTCGATAACCAATTCTGTCACCTAGACACACAACTCGACAATAGTTAACTATGGTTTTCCTGAAATCGTCACCCTAGGAAAAACACAGAAACCACCAAAGTAAATCCTGTACCCAAAAAAAAGAATCAATCTCAAATCCTTTCCTATACTCTGTTACTGCTTTCGTTGCACTTTAAAGTCTACAGAACCTAGCAACCTAGGCTTTGATACCAAATTGTAACAACCTGTTATTTAACTAGGTTTTTATTTTTTATTACTTTTTTTCCAACCATCCTAAGCAGCGAGAAGCGGAAGTCAAATAAACATAACCATATATAATTATACAATACCAGAGTGTCTAAATATTCCACAAATATTACATATTTCACTATACTCTTAAGAACTACTCTTACTACTACCAGGACTAACAAAATTGAATCCCAAAAAACACTCACCCTCAAAAAGGGCAAACTAATAGCTCCCCTATCTGCGAGCTTGCTCCGCTCGTCCAACTGGCTTACCTGAAAAATAATTCAACACTGGGATGAGCCAAAGCTCAGTGAGACGAAACATGCTATCACTAATGTGTGGCTACTGAGATGTGGATCTGTAAAAATTAATTCGAGTTAAGAGTAGTACAAATAACTAAAACTGAAAAACTACATAACATATTATAAACCTTTAGCTACATAATTTAACATGTCAAACTGTATGAAATTACTTTTCATAATAATAATACTATTTTGAAAAAAAAAATTGATAATACCATAATATCTGAGAATATTTCCCTAGATGGCTGTATGTCATGATTTAACCCCTCATGACAGGTTGTGCGGCCCGAAAGCTGGATTTATCCTGGTTGGCCGACCAGGGTAAACCACTCTACTCCTCGGTCAGATCGGCCCTCCTCAACCCATATTTGATGGGGCGCCTGTCCACAACTAGGCACGATCAACCTCATACAACTTACTATCTGAGTTAAGTGGTTGCACTTTGAACTAAATATCTGTATATCTATAGCTACGGTACCGTGCTATGCTATTTGATCCATCAGGGTCTGATACCATATAATACGTTTCTATATACCCTAACTGTTTTACCATGATTCTGTGATAACTGTATAAACCATGATGCTGTAATATTTTGTAACTATATCAACTGTATTTCTCTGAGATAAACTGTAAATCTACCTATTATGGTGCTGTAAAACTGTAAAATCATGGTATTCTAAAAGATACTGTAAATACATTTCACTGTCTATATATTCTGTAAAACATATTCCTAGAAATGCTGTAAAAACATGTTTCTATACTGTTTTCATACTCTCATGCCACACCATAATTTAAAATATTTTAACGTCAATAATAAATTGCATAAATTTTTGCTTTGAATAATAATCTAATAAAGCATAAACTTCATACTAAAATCATACTAGGTTTTCCTAGCATAGCATGTTTCCCTTACCAAACTGTCGAAAAGCCCCTATCGTATACTAGTCCTACACCCACAGGGCTTCCTATTCCACACCCTGAAAATCACATTTTACAGAACCAAATATTAATATTTCCTGGCCTATATCATTTCCTACAACTGCCATAAGGTCAAAAGCTGAATAAAAGACCTTACCCTGATTCTAAAGAGAAACTCGACTCAATCCCACCAACGATCCGCCCCAGCAGACTTGAAGAGAACTCCGCCAGGAGCGTCGTGGTGGCCTCAAATCATCAATCCGGCAACTAATGGGGCCGAAATCGAAGAGAGATGGAGGGGAGGCCATAGGAGAGAGAGAGAGGAGAAGGTTTGCCGTCGTTTTTTCTGAGATTAACTGAGTTTAGGGCTATTTATACTGCGGGATTCGTCGATGAGCCAAGTCACCTCATCGACAAGTCCTATAGAAAGTTCGTCAGTGAACCTGCCCCCTCATCGATGAATTTCAAACATCCCAATGTTCCTTTCTCGGTATCTTCTCATTGATGAGACGGGTCCTCGTCGACGAGGTCCTAAAGAACCTTCGTTGACGAAACCCCTATGTTCGTCGACGAGTGCTTGGAAAATTTTTGGGGTTATTATATCCAAAATGCAATGTCGCGTTCATCGACGAAGTCTGCTGCATCCTTCTATTACTGCTTCTATTTCTCTCTCTCTTAATTATTTGAATAACATTATTCTTCGGGTCACTACATGATACTACTAGTGCACTTGCCTTTCTCAACAAGCCCTCAGGTGAAAAGTTTGCCCCACCTAAACATAACATGTTCTACTAGCAGATACTAATAATACCCTAATATATTATTTCTTCTGTCGTTGTTCAACCATCCATATCTGTTTATGTTCATAACTTTAGCATTTCATAACGTTTCACTTTACATAGCCTTTCACATTTTACATCATTCACATTTACATTTCATAACCATTTCATTCACATTTCCATTTCATTATTCGTACTACAACTCCTTTTAGTTATACATCAGTTAGTCCACATAGATATGTGCTAAATCTACTAACGCAGCTCCTTTTAGTTGTCATCAATTTGTCTACAGCTCATTTTAGCTACCATTGTATACATGGTTGCATTATCAAACACAAGCAACAAAATCCTTATAACATTTCATTATCAATGCATTTGTTACATAGCCTACATCTCATACATATAACATATATTTACACTGCATTACCATCTACTCATGCCACACAATTTTTCAATAAAATTCATACATTGCCTGCAAAATAAGTCAACCAACATTTAACATTTATATACTAAAAATGCACCTTCATTTCTTACATAATTATCCTAAAAATATTTTCCACTTTCATCATTTCATTTTCACATATACATAGCTAAATAAGCAACCTTAAGCTCAGAAAACATAATTTACATGGTTGGCATTTTATACCCACATGAAAACATATATACATATATATACAACATAGTCCATTTTAATTTAATTCATGAAAACTTGATTTAATATATAAATTTCCCTTTACTTGAATCCTTGAACTACACCAACAGGTATCCCAAACTGAGGCATGTGATGCTCACCCAGACCCTAATTTAAAAATCCTAATTTAATTAAATAAATCCCAAATAAACTACTATTCTTGCATTTTCTCAACTTATAAACCTTAAATAGACTTTTAGAAACCCAAAACTAAGAATCCACACCTTACCTCAACTTAGGAGTGTTTCCCAAAAAGCCCAATTTAGAAATCTGGTCTACTAGATATGTAGAGAATCTTCCCTAGAACACCGTAGCGATCTCCGATTGTCAATTCGGGCTGAATCTGAGCCGGAAAGCTAGAGAAAAGGTAGAAGAACTTTTAGAGAGAGAGAGAGAAATGAAGGAAAATAAGTTTCCTTGACATGGAAGCTTCTTTAAACCTTCTTATATTTGAATTTGCCACGTGGACTTATCGACGAACCATTGAAGAACACTTGATGACAAGGCCGTGAGAACGTCGACGAGTTTTAGAACATCTCAAACCCTCTAGGTTAATCCTTGTTGACGAGACTTGCATACTCGGCGGCAAGGCTCAGAAGATCTCTCGTCGACAATAAAATCTCGCTTGTTGATGAGAAAATCCTGCCCGTCGATGAGCACCTACTTGTTACCTTTTTTACAATTTCTTTTCCCTTTCTTCTATTTCCACTTTTTCTTTTTATTATCTTTTTTATTATTTTAAATAGTTAAAATTCTCCGGGTCGTTTCAGTTATACCCTATTCTTGTCAGGCTGTTCTATGCCAACCTTGGACAAGACGACCAGGGATGCTACTCTCGGGTCTTCGAGACTGATATTCGATTCGATGATGGGTATCTGGCTGAGGCTCTCAATATCCAAAGAGGATATTTTGACTACGCAACTCGGTCTCAACCTGGATCAACGAGCAAAATATCACTATGAGTTCCTTTGTGAATTTGGTTATGACTAATCCTGTGGTTGATCTTAGTCGCACACCCAGCTATAGGTCACTGACTCTGGAAGCTAAAGTGTTGCACCATCTGATCTCGTACACTATCTTACCAAAGTATGGATCTAGGGATCATGTTTCATACCTAAACTACTTTGTAATGTGGTGCCTTTTTATGAGGAAGAAGCTAGACTTGCCGAGACTGATCTTGAAGTGGATGTTTGTAAAGTTGGTGGGCAAGAGGATCATATTGCCATACAGGGGTATCCTGACTAAGATTTTTTTCATAGAGAGAATCACTCGGACTCTGTATGCATCTTTGAAGAATACCAAGAGCACTAACACCTTCTCGTCCACTACCCTAAAATTGATGGGTTATGAGCTGACTGGGAACGTGCGGTTGCCTACCATACCGAGAGAGGACCAGCGCCTTAGGAGATTCCTCAGCAGTAGCCCCATATGCCATCCAATGTTGAGCTTATGGCAGCTATCACTGGTCTCACTACATCCTTTGGTGAGTTTAGGACTTCTATTCAGAGTGAGATCAGGGAGCAAGCCTCCTTATCCCAGGCGAGGCATTCCAAATTTTACGTTGAGTTCTAAGAGTTCCAGTTTATAGTAAAGGCGAACTTCCATATCCTTTGTGAGCAACTGAGGGAGATGAACGATAAGGATGATGGTGAAGAGTAAATGGACATGAGTAGCGACGAGAAAGGGCCTGGTGATGGAGAGGCTTAGAGGAGGTTTTGAATATCAGCTCTTATCCATCTCATTTTATCTATCTTATACATCAAGGTTTGTAATAACTATACAGTTTTTAGTTTTGCTTTTTACTTTGCATTCCCACCACACTCACACACAGATACATATATTTACTATTTTGTGTTGATTGGTTTCAGTCTATATATGATGGCTTGCATGCATGGTCTTTTTAAGTATTTGTGATTATTATGTTTGCCTGATTGATGCCTCCTGTATGGCGGATATAGTTGATGTGTATTTCCTACTGGTAGGTATGTTAGGTTCTCGCATGCTCAAAACTGGATGATATATTGTTTTCTTAAATCCTTTTATGCAGGTTTATATGGGAAACGTCCTATTTACATACGGCATGCTACCGGATTTTCGTTTGACATTTTCCCAATATATTCAAAACTGTTGCTAAAATATTGATGGAAGTGCATGAAAAATCTGTTTCAAATTTTAAATATCTTGCACTTAGTTCAATTTAATTTGAAACATCTGAAGCTTGTGCCTGTGCTTGATTGTTTTGTAATAGGCAGGTATTCATGGAAAGTTGTATTTTTAGACGAAATGCTGCCAAAATTTTCCTAAAATTCCCTACACACACATCCTATATTTTTATAAAAACTGAACATTTTGAACTTGGGTTGTGCTTCTAGAACATCATCTTTTTTTCTAGACTTAAATTCAATATTTTGTGGCAAATTGTATCCTCGAAACACGTGTTAACTATTTCAAAAGGGGGATTTCTTTTAAAGTTAATTTGCATGAAATGATCTTGAAAGATAATCTTTTGTCATGATGTATATTTATAAATATCTAAAACACTTGTGTCATATGCTCAAGTTATAAGAATAAATAGAATGCACAATCTGATTCTGTAGAGATCCGGTGAATTATATCAATTAAATAATAAAAGGAGATGAAAGAAAGGAAATTTTTAAAAAAAGGGTTTTAGTAGGGTCTCATCGATGAGTGTAGAAGTGCTCGTCGACGAGCAGGGCTCTTGGGTTTGTTGATGGGGATGCATGTCTTGTCGACGAGAAATTACCTAGAGGACTGTTTCTAGAGCCTGAAACTTGTCGACGAGGAGAAGGTGTTCGTCAACGAACTCCTTCACTAACTCGTCAAAAAAGGTGACGTGTCTCGTCAACGAGGCCACGTGGACAACACTCTATATATAGTCGTAAAACCGATTTCAGCAGAAATAATTTCATTTTATCAATTTCTTTCTCTCTCTATAGGGTTTCTCTCACTTCTCTCTAGGTTTTCGACTCCGATTCTCCCCGATTCGATGATCAGAAGCTACCATGGTGATCCTAGGGAGATTCTTTACAACATAACTGGAGTGGAAATTCGATTTGGCAAGTTTGAGAATCATCCCAAAATTTGGGTAAGTTGGTTAATTTAAGTTTTATTAGGTTTTTGACGTTTATGAACTGAGGAGAATATGTAGGGTAAGATAATACTGAAATTTTTTTGGAGAAAAATATAATTTCAGGGTGTTGTGCTAGGAACACTGCAAGTGTAGGGTTGGTTGTTTTTTTGGCTTCTCAGAAAGTCAGGTAAGGGGATAAATTAAGTCAGTTTATTTTTATGAAAATTTATCATTTTAAAATAGCATGTATTTACAGAATTTACGTATTTTATGTATGTTATATCAGAATATTTGGGAATACTGCTGTTGAATAGGAAAACGGTTTTAAAATGTTTAAATAGAAAAATATTCAGCTTAAGTATTCAGTTTTAATACTATTTAAATTTGTGTGGCATGAGTATCATTTTACGAATATTTTGTTATGTCAGATATTCAGTAAAAGCACGTTTACAGCAGTTTTTAGGAAAACCATATATAATATAGGAAATTATGGTTTCAAAATTTTACGATAAACAATATAAATTTTAGTTCAGTATGTTATGATATGCTCGGCACAGGGCTGTGATTGATAGCCGGTGCAAGATCGTAATTATGTATGTTATTCGGTGCAAGGCTGTGATTATCTATGATATGTTAGAATTCAGAAAAATGCTATCAATCTAGTTTCATGTTAAATCAATACATGTAAACATACTATATGCTATTAGAACCCTGATGGTTTAGTTTAGATCAGTATTCAGGACTCGGTACCGTAGCTATTCAGTTTAGTTCATACTAGTGCTACCACACTTGCTAGTAGAGAGTGTGGGAGATATAGTCGATGTAGCTTCAGTATAGTGTTGTAGATGTTGTAACGCCCCGAACCCTTAAACCCAGGTCCGGTGCGTTATACCTGATAAAAACTTGATAATCCTTAATTCATAATATACGCAGCGGAAAAACATAAACATAATCTCTATAAATAATACCATACTACCGTAATACCACAATGTCGTAATACCAGAGTTTACTATCTCTATCTAAATTCCATATTAATCATCCAACACCTGCATTTCCGTGGATACATACCTCTCCACACATTCCAGTATTTTCACAATCATTCCTTTCATAACTGACTTAAAACATAAAGACATAAAATATAAATATTTACATTTCCCCAAAGTATTATCAGTATATACCCTTTCTTTTAATACTTCCCAAAAAGTCTAAAAACCCTTGAGCTCCCTAAGCTCGATCTCGAGGAAATCTTGAAAAAAAAAATACATTTATATTCGGGTGAGACACATCTCAGTAAGGGAAGAAACAATATATTAAACAATGCGTGTGGCTAACATGAGGTATATAAATATCATTTTAATAACATTTGCAAATCATTAACTTAATACCGAAATCATTCTCTGAACCTACCAATCACATGCAAAGGTTTAACTCACGAGATTACCCAAGGATAGGGGTGATTACCCACCCATACAAATAGCACCCCTCTGCTCTGAAACATAGGTAACCCTAAGGTCACAACTAAAGCATACCAAGGCACTCACCTTACTCAGTAAACCCTCAAGTGTTAACTTGATCTCGTACTCACGCATTCAACAATAGTTTACCAGCAAAGGCCCTAAGGATAAGGAAATCTACCCATCTATACAAGTAGGTTCCCTTTGCCCTAGTACGTTATGTAGTTACTGCCACAACTGAAACTACTAGCGCACTCGCCTTTCTCAACAAGCTCTCAGGCGAAGAGTACACCCCACCCAATCGTAATGTGTTCTACGAGCATTGATACTTTTAGTATTATAATACATTATTTTTTCTGTCATTATTTAATTATTCACATATGTTCATGTTCATAATTTTAACATTTCATTTAATTTCACTTTAAGTGACTCTTTCCCATTTTACATTGTTCACATTTCACACTTCATTTTCGTTTCATTCATTCCCATTTTCATTTCATTTCATTACATACCCAACATCTTTCAACTATTCTACCCGGCATCTTTCAACTGTTTTACCCAATATTTTTCAACTGTCATACATTTACCCAGTATCTTTTAGCTTTTTTACCCAGCATCTTTCAGCTGTTTTACCTAACATTTTTCAACTGTCATACATTTACCCAACATCTTTCAGTTGTTTACATGGTTGCATTAACATACACAAGCAATATTGTCCATATCATATTTTATTTTTAATACTTTACTTACTTAACCTGCATTTCAAACATTTAACATATATTTGCACAGAATCTCATGCCACACAATTTAACAGTAAAAATACGTACATATTCCTGTAAAATAGGTCAACCCACATTTAACATTTATATGCTAAAAATATATTTATTTTCCTACATAATTATCTATAAAATTCCTTTCACTTTCTTCAGTTCATTTCCACAAATACATAACTAAATAAGTGGTCCTAGGCTCAAAAATCATAGTTTTACATGGTTGGCATTTTAATAATTCACACCAAAGCATACATATAATATAACGTAATTTGTTACCTTTAATTTCATAAAATTTGATTTAATATATAATTTTCTCTTACCTGGTTTCTTGAACTACGCCAATAGGGACCCCAAAAAATACCTACGGCGCTCACCCAGACCCTAAATCAAAAATCCTAATTCCATTAAATAAATTATAAATAAAATACTATTTTAATATTTTCTAGGCTCATAAATTCTCAAAAATAAATATACCCTTAAATATAGCTAAATTACCAAAATTTCCAAATCTCACTCTCGCTTTGGAGTGGGGCCTAGAAAACCTCAATTGGAAATTTACTTATGCCAAAATGACGACGATCACGACTAGGACCCCGTGGTGGTGCCTGATCGTCGATTTAACAGTAGATTTAACGAGAAATTGAGAAATTAAGGGAAAGTTATGTTACCCCAAGAATGGTGCCTACGCCGCTCTCACGACAAATTTGCTCCAGCAAAAATGTCGGAGGCGGAACTAGAAATCCAATGGTACCTTCCGTTTCCTGATCGGTCGAATATCCGTCAAGAAAAGAGGGGAGAGAGAGCGGCTAAGACAGAGAGGCGACGGAGAAGGAGATTGAGAGCTGAGCTTCCTCTGTTTCTCCCAGAGCTTCAAGCTTCTTTCTTTCTTTTCTTTTTCTTTTTTTTTTCTTTTGCTTACTTTACATATAACATAATAATATTATATATATATATATATATATATATATATACACACACACACACACATATATAGTTTAACCATATATATATGTATATCATATTATTAATTTAATACATTAGATTTAATAATACTTAATTAATTAATTAATTCATAATAATTTATCTTTAAAATTTATATTATTTTTTATTTAATTAATTTAATAATGTTTAATTAATAAATAAATAAATAAATAATTACTCTTAACTTTTTTTAATTAAATTTTTTTGTCAGGTTATTACATTCCCTTGGCAATCCGAACCAGGGTGGGGCATGTGACAACCCGATAAAATGAAATTTGAATAATTAAGAGGGAGAGAAATAAAAACGGAAACAGAAGGAGGCCGTAGATTTCAGCGTTCGTCGATGACATTGCATTTGGGGGACAAAAATAACTTTAAAGAGATTGTCTAGACTCATCAACGAATACAGGGGTTCGTCGACGAGTGTAGAAGAAAATTCGTCAACGAATATAGGGACTCGTCGACGAGAAAATACCGAGTGAGGTTTTTGGCTGCTCTAAATTTTGTCGACGAATACAGGGTCTCGTCGACGAATTTAATGAAGGACTCGTCGACAAGGTGACATGTCTTGTCGACGAATCTGACCTTATAAATAACTAAAAATCCAATTTTTATTTACTTTTAACGCTCCTCTCTCTCCTACGTCTCTCTCTCACTTCTCTCTACGATTTTGGCCCCGCCAGTTGCCGAATCGAAAATTTGAGACTACCACAACGCTTCTAGCAAAGTTCTCTATGAGTTTGCCAGAGCGGATTGTTGGGGAAACGAAGTTGAAAATCATCTCTGAGTTGAGGTAAGACTTTTTAAGTCAAATTTGATCTTATGGTAGTTATAAGAAATGATGTACGCATAAAAATACTGAAGTTTAATAGTGGGAGTTTCAAGTTTCAGGGTATTGGTTAGGAAATCCTACGGGGGTCAAGTTAGGATATTTTAGGGGTTTTCTCAGCAGTCAAGTAAGGGAATAAACTAAAGCAGTTATTTTCCATGCAAATTATTATTGATTATGAGTAAATTTATTTTTTAAAAAGCATATGTTATATTTGTTTATTACGAATGGAATGTACGATTGAGAAAATACAGCTATGCTGTTAAGATATATATGTATGTATGAGATGTCAGAAAATCACGATTTTAGAATAAAAAGTATGACTTTGAACAGCACATGTGTGACATGAATATTATTTTATGTCAAATGTATTATGATATGAAGAATTTTACGAACAAAGCATGGCTTCAAGTATTATGAAAGGATGAGTTATGTTGTGATGATTTTGACGAATATATGATAAATGATTTATTTTCAGAATATATATATATATATATATATATATATATATATATATATATATATATACCTGAAACAATTCTGGCGCGAGGTCACGTATTTATGTTATCGGCACGAGGCCATATTTATGTTATCAACACGAGGTTGTATTTATGTTATCGGCGCGAGGCCATATTTATGTTTTCGGCACGAGGCCGTACTTATGAAATTATGGAAGATGCTATATAACCATGTACTATATGTTATCAGAACTCAGATGTTAGTGTAGTTCAGTTCAGGAGCTCGGTATCGTAGCTATATTGTAAATCAGATATCTGAGTCAGATTAGTGCTAACCATTCCACGAGAGGATGGGAGATGGATAGTCGATGTGGCTTTCAGTAGAGTGTGGACGTCCACTTGACAGTCCGAACCAGGGTATGGCGGGCTCATCGTACTTCCAGACATATTTGACTCGGCAGTGATCGGCCAGCCATTGTCGGGTCCCACCTTCGGGCTGCATAACCTGTCATGGGGGGTAATACATGACACCCACTAGCTATTCATCCTGGGTATACTTTCAGTATTATAGTTATAATAGATGTTTTATTATGTTATGATTTATTAACAAATATGAAATTATACGATTATCCAGTACGATATGATGAATGTTTACAGAGTTATGAAATGTACTATATACGTATAAGTGTCTTAAATATTCATGTTGTCATACAAATGTATTTAGTTTATTTTCCCTTACTAAGAAGTGTCTCACCCCCCGAATATTAAATGATTTTCAAGAAACCCAGAGGGACAGGCGGGTCAGGGCCACCGTTGAGTGGGTTTAGCTTCCCTACTAGAAGGGTAAGCGTTGAACTAGGATCAAGAGATTTTTATTGTACGATCCTAGTGTCATTTTGACTTTTTGAAAGATTGTAAATAAATACAGTATTTTGGGAATGTAAATAACTCTGGTATTATGTTTCATGGTTGAATGATTGAGATTTTATTTTACTGCTACTTAGGTTTCTGCTATGATTGATAGGTGTCCCCGTTACCCACGGGTTCAGGTTGACAATTTATTTATTATGTTCATTTTATATTTAGGAAATTTAGGGTCGCTACATTTGGTATCAGAGCCTAGGATACTAGGTTTCGTAGACTCTAGAGTGCAGCATTAATAATACCAGAGTATAAGATAAGGGGATTTGAGGTCTAGTTTTGTAGTCTAGATGCAGGATTTCCGTGGTGATTTGTGTGATTTTCCTGGGGTGACGATTTCAGGAAATTCATTGTAAACTATCGTCGGGTTGGGTATTTAGGTTACAGGATTGAACCTTGAATTAAGATTAGGAGTGACGAGTTAATAGGATAATATACTATATGAGTTGGATGTTATGTATAGAGAAGAAGGTTTTGAGTTAAGTTATTTATTTTTCAGGATAGACCTTGGTGGCAATAGTGCCCACGCCAGTGGGAGTGAGGGTGCTGGTCCCTCAAGCGCTACAGGCAGTGATTTAGATGTCGTTTTACGCAGCGTGGCACAGCAGGTTATGGCAGAAATTGCCAGGAGTTCAAGGGAACTGACTCGTTCTAAGTTATGCTTCCAAGTGCAGAAGTGTCAAGTTGTATCAAGGATGAGTCCAGGATCGTATTCCACAGGGACCACTGAGTATCAAAGTATTTATGTAAGTTTAGCGAACTCCTGTTGCTGTCAAATAGGGTTTGAAAATCTTTTTGATCTTTTACGATTTTGAAAACAGTAAACCAAGTGAGAGAAGCTTGAGTAAACTATCAAAATGAAACTGAAATTTTATCAATTCTCCAAAAATGTAAACCTAATAACGTAACCAAAACTAAACAGATTAACTGAAACAATTTACCAAATACTCGGATTACAGGTCAATGTCTGCTTGCTTCCATCATCTACTAATTTCCTAGGCCTTACTCCTCTTCTTGTTAATCCAATCAAGGCATTAATAAGATGAAATTTTATTACTAAGCTCGAGTAAATTTGCCACATCCAAACGGAAGAAAATACAAACTCTCATTAAGCATCAACCGAATGTCGTGTAAATTAGTTGATGAAAATCTTAGATTAAATCAAGGTTTTGATGTGCGCAACATCAACAACAAAACAAGAAATAAGAGCCAGCGATTTATCAACGATGCCTTAAATTTTCTGTTTTAACCAAATAAAAGGTTAGCAATAATATTTTAGGGAAACTAATAAACCATGGAACGCAAACGACATCGACCCACAATCAAACAAACATACACACACACACTAAAAATCAAACCTTTAATATGGATCAATAATTCAAACCAAGAACTTGAACAAAAATGCAAACACATCAAAAATCTAAACTTTGAATGATACCGAAAAAATAAAAATACGAACTTTAACAAAACTGAAAAAAAATATGAACTTTGACAAAACTGACCCTTACTAAATTAATTAAATAACTTGGAACATTAAACTAATCTACGGGGAAAAAAATTTAACCGAAAGAGAATAATAAAAAAAGAAAAAATTAAACTTCACTAATCATGAAACACCCCAAATAATGTTCAAAATCTAAAAATAACAATAAGCTCAAATAAAAAGTTAACAATATTCAACTAATTAATTAGTAATAATAAAAGAAAAAGAAAAGATAAGAGAGAGAGAGAGAGAACAGAGGAATTTCAGGCCGGAAAGATGTGCAAAGGCAGCTTGCTTGCTGTGGTGCTGGTGTGGGACTTGCTGGACTGGTCGAGAGTAGTGGCCTTCTGGTCTGGAAGAAGAGCCAAGGGTGCTTCATGGGTCTTGCAGCAGGTTGAGCAGGAGTGGTGGGGAAGGAGGCCGGAGCTGTCTGCTGGTGTGGTTGGGTTCCAATAGGTTACTACTGTAGCAGGGGGTCTCGGCTGCTAGAGACGTTGAAGAGGACTGCTGGAGACTTGGTTGTGCTTTGTTGCAGGGTGGGCGAAGCTGGAGGATTGGTGGCTACGTAGGAGATTGCAGGGAGTTCGGGAGAGGGCTGAGAAGGTGGAGATGCAGAGGAGGCTGCTGGTGCTGGCTGGAGCAGGTCTCTCGGCAAAGGTGTCTGCTAGTGTTTGGTTGGCTAGTAGGGGCTGCGGGTAGGAGTTGCAGCAGAGGAAACCGAGGGAGGCCGTGGAAGAGAAGAGAGGGTAAGGGAACGAGAGGGAGTGTAAAGGGTGCAGCGGAGGCACACCGAACAGGGGAAGGAAAGAAGGTATAAATAGGATAGGGAAAAAAAACCTATGACCTGCTGGTAGCTAACCCGACCCAGCCATGCATGGCCGGGTCACATCAAAAACATGGTTTTATTATTATTATTATTTTTTTTTTCTTCTCTTCAACTTTGCTCTCTGCGTTCTCAGCCAAATATAACCCTCCTGGAGCCCATTTCTTGTAAAACTCAAAACACAAAAGTTGTAGATAGTCCTTTCCTTGTTCTCTAAAAATTTAAATCGTTTTGATCGAAGTTCTGACGAAAAAGTTATGCATGAAATACAAACAGGTGTCGATTTTTATTCCCTGAAATTTTCCTGTGATAAAATATTACCAAAAATTCATAAATTGCACAACAAAACTCAAGAATGATAATTTTGGCACTTTATTAAAATATTGGACAATTTTGGACATTTAATTAAAAATATAAATCGTAAAGCTCGGGTTAAACGTCTAATTACGCAGTTTCGGTGCGTAATCAAGAACCGAGTGGTCCATCGGCAGGCCACAGTAGGTCGATCGAGAAGTTTATTAAGATGAGTCCTCTGGCTTTCTCAGGAGGGACAGATCTTGCAGTTGCTGAAAACTGAGTGCAGGAGATAGAGAAAATATTTACAGTACTGCAGTGTTCAGTCTCATCTAGGGAGGCTAAGATTGTGGAGTTCCTGAATCTGAAGCAGGGACAGCGATCAGTGCAGCAGTATGCGGCGAGGTTCATCGAGTTATCTCACTTCGCCCCGTACATCATTCCAAATGAGGCGAAGAAGGTATGACAGTTTGTAAGAGGCTTGAGGAGAGAAATTTATAAGTAGGTATCGATTCTGAAGTTGCAGGATTTTGTTGAGCTAGTGGATAGAGCCACTATAGCAGAGATTGGAGAGCGGTTGGAGGCTGAGGAGCAGAGGCAGAAGAAGAGGTCTACACCTTCTGGTTCCCAGCAGGGAGTCGGTCGTGCCGCGTGGAAGAGAGGTGGCTATTATAGGGACCGGAGACAGGAGACCAGGAATCGCGGTTTCCAGGGTGTGCAGCCATCTCCAGCTTGCCCATCTTGTGGGAAAAAGCACCTGGGGGAGTGTCGTGCCGGGCAAGGTGTCTGCTACAGGTGCGGGGAGCCAAGGTATATGATAAGGGAGTGTCCAACACAGACTGGTACTGCTTCTAGACCTACATGAGGAGGTTACCAGGTACTACGAGGAGGCTAGTAGAGGAATATGGCCCCAACCAGAGTATTTGCTTTGACGCCGGGCGACGCTGAGGCGACCGACGATGTGGTGACAAGTACTGTTAGTATGTTTTCATTTAAAGTTATTGCACTTCTTGATTCTGGTGCCACATATTCGTTTGTGTCCATGGAGTGTGTTAAATTATGTGGGGCAAAAACGTAATCATTAGATGTCGAGCTATTAGTGGCTACATCGATCGGGTCAGCGGTGAGATGTAGTAGGGTACTCTGTGGTTGTCCAGTTGATGTTTAGGGGAAGATTTTATCTGCTGATTTGGTGGTATTAGATATGCATGGGTTTGACATTATTTTCGGCATGGATTGACTAGCGTCTAATTCTGCTATTATAGACTGCCGTGCTAGAGAAGTGATATTCAGACCTCCAGGAAAACCAGAATTTAGATTTACAGGGCCACGAGTGCAATCCTTACCTCAGATGGTCTCAGCTATTCAAGCAAGGAGACTGCTTCAGAATGGCTGTCTAGGATTCGTGGCTTTTGTGAAGGAAACGTCAAAAAATGAATTGAAGCTTACCAATACGCCTGTGGTGAAAGAATTTACAGATGTTTTCCCAGATGAATAACCAGGTTTGTCACCTAATCGTGAAGTAGATTTTTCCATTGATCTACTTCCAAATGCAGCGCCGATCTCTAAAGCACCGTACCGAATGGCGTCGACAGAGTTGACAGAATTAAAAGATCAGTTGTAGGATTTTCTTGATAAGGGCTTTATACGACCTAGTGTATTGCCGTGGGGAGCTCCAGTTCTATTTGTAAAGAAAAAGGGCGGGTTTATGAGGATGTGCATAGAATACAGAGAAATTAATAAAGTAACAATCAAGAACAAGTATCCTCTACCCCGTATTGACGATTTGTTTGACCAGCTCTAGGGTATGCGGGTGTATTCGAAGATTGACCTTAGATCCGGCTACCATCAAGTAAAAGTGAAAGCAGAAGACATCTCGAAGATGGCCTTTAGGACCAGGTATGAGCATTACAAGTTTCTTGTTATGCCGTTTGGTCTGACGAATGCTCCTGCTATATTTATGGACTTGATGAATAGAGTCTTCCACCAATACCTAGACCAGTTTGTGGTTGTTTTTATTGATGATGTACTGGTCTATTCGAGGAGCTATGAGGAGCATGAGATACATTTAAAGCGGGTGTTACAGATGCTCAGGGAGAAGAAGTTGTATGCAAAATTCAGTAAATGTGAGTTCTAGCTCGAGGAAGTTGTGTTTTTGGGACATGTTATCTCAAGAGACGGAATTTCTGTAGATCCCAATAAGATTGAGGTGGTAGTGAATTGGGCTAGACCAAGGAACGTTCAGGAGATCAGGAGTTTCTTGGGGTTAGCCAGTTATTATCTTCGTTTTGTCGAGGGATTTTCAGCTTTATCAGGACCTTTGACACGACTGACAAAGAAGAATACTAGATTTGAATGGAGCGACAGCTGTGAGTAGAGTTTTCAGGAGCTGAAGCAGAGGTTAGTCACGGTGCCGGTATTGATCATTCCATCTGGGGATGAGGGGTACACTATTTACAGTGATGCGTCCTTGAAGGGACTTGGCTGTGTGTTGATGCAGCATGGCAAGGTAGTGGCATATGTGTCTAGACAGTTGAAAGAGTACAAAAAGAATTACCCTACCCACGATCTTGAGTTGGCTGCAGTAGTACACGTGTTAAAAATTTGGAGGCATTATCTGTACGGTGAGCAGTGCGAGATTTTCTTCGACCACAAGAGTTTGAAATATTTCTTCACCCAGAAGGAATTGAATATGAGACAGAGAAGGTGGTTAGAGTTGATTAAAGATTTTGACTGTACTATCAGTTACCACCCAAGGAAAGCAAATGTGGTAGCTGATGCATTGAGTAAGAAGTCTGGGGTATCTGCGTTGGCAGCTATGGAGATCCAGCGTCCGATCATGATGGATCTGGAGAGACTTGGCATTGAATTGATAGAGAGTAATACTCCAATATGTATCGCCAGCCTAGTGGTACATCTTACGCTACAGGAAAGAATTAAAGCTGCTCAGAAGGAAGATCCAAAATTGGTAGAGGTAATGGATAGAGTGCAGAGTGGTCAGCATGATGAATTCCGTATTTCAGATGACAGAGCTTTGCGGTTCCGTTCTAGACTATGTTTTCCTGCTGATGCTAACATTAGGAGGACTATTTTGGATGAGGCTCACAGATCCTTATATACAGTTCATCCCGGCAATATAAAAATGTACAGGGATCTGCGAGAGTTTTACTAGTGGAGTGGAATGAAGAGGGAGATAGCTGAGTATGTAGCCCAGTGCTTGACAAGTTAGCAGGTAAAAGCTGAGCACCAGAGACCAGCGGGTCAGTTGCAGCCACTATTTATCCCAGAGTGGAAGTGGGATCATATATCCATGGACTTTGTTTCAGGGTTGTTGTCGACATCGCATGGTCAGAATGCGATTTGGGTGATAGTAGATCGGTTGACTAAGTCAGCTCATTTTCTCCCTATCAAGATTAAAAATTCCCTCAACCGATTAGTAGAGATTTATGTTCAGGAGATAGTTCATTCTCATGGGGTGCCTGTATCTATTGTATCAGATTAAGACCCGCGATTCATGTCACAATTTTGGAGGAGCTTGAAGGAGGCTCTGGGGTCTTAATTATTGTTTAGTACGACATTCCATCTTCAGTCAGACGGTCAGACTAAGAGGACGATACATACACTAGAAGATATGCTCCGTGCATGTGTTCTAGATTTTGGGGGTAGCTGGACTCAGTTTATGCCACTGGTAGAGTTCGCGTATAATAACAATTATCCGTCCAGTATTGGCATAGCACCGTTTGAGGCACTATACGGTAGGAGATGTCGATCTCCTTTATATTGGGATGAGATGGGTGAGCGGCGAGTTGTGGGATCAGAGCTGGTACAGCGGGCGTACGATAAGGTTCGGCTTATCAAGGAAAGAATCAGTGCAGCTCAGAGCCGACAGAAGAGTTATGCCGACAATCGCTGCAGAAATTTAGAGTTTGACGTGGGTGATCACATCTTTTTGAAGATAGCTCCGTTAAAAGGAGTTATGAGATTTAGTAGGAAGGGTAAACTTAGCCCTAGGTTCATCGATCTGTTTGAGATTTTAGAGAAAGTAGGACCGGTGGCCTACAGGTTAGCTTTACCGCCTTCATTATCCAGAATTCACGACGTATTCCACGTATCGATGTTAAGGAAATACGTCCCAAATCCTTTTCATATTATTAGTTATGATGAGTTGGAGCTTAGTGATTCACTGAGGTATGAGGAGGTACCAGTACGGATTCTGGATAGGAAAGTATAGGAACTACGTAATAAGAAGATTCCTCAGGTAAAAGTTTTGTGGAGGAATCATGCAATTGAAGAGACTTCATGGGAAACTGAAGAACAGATGAAACAGAAATATCCGCAATTATTCCAAGAAGTTTAAATGTAATTAGAAAATGTGAGTAAATATGTAGTTTTCTTTTGTAGGTACATGTAATGTTTAGTAGTACGAGGTATTTTAGTTTGGGGGAAATTCATTTTGGTATGTGTAATCTCCCAAGACTTGAGATTTAACCACGGTATTCCTCCGCCATAAGTAAGGGTAAGTAATAAAACGAGTAAACCATTTTGACTAATAAGGGATGATGAATTATGTGAATAGAAAATTTCGAGAATGAAATTTTATAAGGATGGGAGAATGTGACAACCCGATAAAATGGAATTTGAATAATTAAGAGGGAGAGAAATAGAAACAGAAACAGAAGGAGGCCGTAGACTTCAGCGTTTGTCGACGACATTGCATTCGGGGGACAAAAAATAATTTTAAAGAGATTGCCTGGACTTTTCAACGAATACAGGGGTTCGTCAACGAGTGCAGAAGAAAATTCATCGACGAAAATAGGGACTCGTCGACGAGAAAATACCGAGTGAGGTTTTTGACTACTCTGAATTTTGTCGATGAATGCAGGGTCTCTTCGACAAATTTAATGAAGGACTCGTCGACGAGGTGATGTGTCTCGTCAACGAATCTGACCCTATAAATAGCTAAAAATCCAATTTTTATTCACTTTTAACGCTCTTCTCTCTCTCTCCCACGTCTCTCTCTCACTTCTCTTTTCAATTTTGGCCCTGCCAATCACCGGATCGAAGATTTAAGGCTACCACGACGCTCCTGGTGAAGTTTTCTACGAGTTTACCGGAGCGGATCGTTGGGGAAACGAAGTTGAAAATCATCCCTGAGTTGAGGTAAGACTTTTTAAGTCAAATTTGATCTTATGGTAGTTATAAGAAATGATGTATGCATGAAAATACTGAAGTTTAATACTGTGAGTTTCAAGTTTCAGGGTATTGATTAGGAAATCCTACAGGGGTCAGGTTAGGATATTTTAGGGGCTTTCTTAGTAGCTAGGTAAGGGAATAAATTAAAGCAGTTATTTTCCATGCAAATTATTATTGATTATGACTAAATTTATTTTTAGAAAAGCATATGTTATATTTGTTTATTACGAATGGAATGTATGATTGGGAAAATACTGCTATGCTGTTAAGATACATATGTATGTATGACATGCCAGAAAATCACGATTTTAGAATAAAAAGTATGACTTTAAATAGCACATGTGTGGCATGAATATTATTTTACGTGAAATGTATTATGATATGAAGAATTGTACGAACAAATCATGGTTTCAGGTATTATAAAAGAATAAGTTATGTTGTGATGATTTTGACGAATATATGATAAATGATTTATTTTCAGAATATATATATATATACCTGAAACGATTTTGGTGCAAGGTCATGTATTTATGTTATCGGCACGAGACCGTATTTATGTTATCAACACGAGGCCGTATTTATGTTATCGGCACGAGACCGTATCTATGTTATCGGCGCGAGGCCGTATTTATGTTATCGGCGCGAGGCCATATTTATGTTATCAGCACGAGGTCGTATTTATGTTATCGGCACGAGGCCATATTTATGTTATTGATGCGAGGTCGTATTTATGTTTTCGACACAAGGCCGTACTTATGAAATTATGGAAGATGCTATATAACCATGTACTATATGTTATCAGAATCCGGATGTTAGTTGAGATCAGTTCAGGAGCTCGGTACCATAGCTATATTGTAGATCAGATATCTACGTCAGATTAGTACTAACCATTCCACGAGGGGATGGGAGATGGATAGTCGATGTGGCTTTCAGTAAAGTATGGACGTCCACCTGGAAGTCCGGACCAGGGTGTGGCGGGCTCATCGTACTTACAAACATATTTGATTTAGCAGTGGTCGGCCATCCATTGTCGGGTCCCGCCTTCGGGCTGCACAACCCGTCATGGGGGGTAATACATGACACCCGCTAGCTATTCATCCTGGGTATACTTTCAGTATTATAGTTATAACAGATGTTTTATTTATGTTATGATTTATTAACAAATATGAAATTATATGATTATCCAGTATGATATGATGAATGTTTACAGAGTCATGAAATGTACTGTATACGTATGAGTGCCTTAAATATTCATGTTGTCACACAGCTGTATTTTATTTATTTTCCTTTACTGAGAAGTGTCTCACCCCCGAATATTAAATGATTTTCAGGAAACCCAGAGGGACCAGCGGGTCAGGGCCGCCATTGAGTGGGTTTAGCTTCCCTACTAGAAGGGTAAGCGGTTGAACTAGGATCACGAGATTTTTGTTGTACGATCCTAGTGTCATTTTGAATTTTTGAAAGACTGTAAATAAATACAGTATTTTAGGAATGTAAATAACTCTGATATTATGTTTCATGGTTGAATGATTGAGATTTTATTTTATTGCTGCTTAGGTTTCCGCTGTGATTGACAAGTGTCCCCGTTCCCCACGGGTTCGGGTTGACAATTTATTTATTATGTTCATTTTATATTAAGGAAATTTAGGGTCACTACAGGGCGGGCCCATCGTACTTACAGACACATTTGACTTGGCAGTGATAGGTCAGTCATTGTCAGATCCCACCTTCGAGCTGCATAACCCAATCATGGGGGGCAATACATGACATTAGCTAGCTATCCTTCTTGGGTAATAATTCAGTATTATCAGTTATAGCAGATGATTTTATTATAATTGTAATTCAATATGATTTAACATGATCATGATTATGTATGTTTTATCCAGTATTATATCACCAATTTTTATCCAGACAAGTATTATGTATTGTTTATCTATTATAGTACGAATATACTCATATCGCCACACAACTGATATTAGTTTATTTCCCTTATTAAGAAGTGTCTCACCTAAGCTTACAAAACATTTTAGAGAATCCAGATAGACAAGCAGACCGAGCTCTACGTCAATAAAGGCAATTCATACTACCCTGGTAGGAGGGTGAGTTACTGAACTAGGATCAAATGGTTTTTGGATTATGATCCTAATTTTTCGTTTTGGTTTTTTGAAGGATTGAATATTTATATTTACAGAAATGTTATGGAATGTAGTAAAACTCTGGTACTGTTTATTATGGATGTAATTTATATTTTCCGCTACTTAAGTGTTCGCTGTGTATGATAGGTGTATCTTTGGCACCCACAGGTTCGAGTTGATTTTGCTATATTGGTATCGAGGTTATTATTAAGAATGATATTTTTGTATGTGAAAAAAAAATTAACTAGGGTAAAATAGGCAGGTCGTTACAACTTCATTTAGAAATATACGACTCTGAAATCTTAAATGTTATCTCACAAATATCACCACTATACTCTATATCTTGTGGGAATGTGTTTCAATCATTGTGTGCTGCATAATTATCTCATCATTCGCGTTGATTAATACTGAAATGTTTGAGTTGATTGGATATAAATTGTTGTATATTATTTGTTGAACTTAAATAAATCATTTAGGTATAGATTTATTTTAAGAAATGTTTTATTTTCAAATGGCATGCTGCCGAAATTTCTTTTAATCTTCTCAATCTATATCTTGTATCTAAATGATTGTTACTTATTGTTTGCCTACATGTTATAATTATTTTATTTTAACCCTTTTTACTATTGCCAAAAGGAGCAGATGAGGCAAAACTGGGGTACATTGGGTACATTAATTATAATTGAGCTTTTAATTATCTTTATGCATATAGTCAGGGGGAGTCTTGCTTGGTTGTACCCACTTTTACATTGAATATTTGTCATCATCAAAAAGGGGGAGATTGTTGACCTAATTGGTTATATCCTGTTTTGATAATAACAAATACACTTGGTACTGATGTTTGTCCTGAACTTACATGCATGTTCACTTTACGCACGGATTCAAAAAGAACGTTACATCATGATGGCATATGGTGACCTCAAAGAAGATTGAAGAATATTATGCTTTATTTGTAATTGTAATTTGTATATTCTTCATGTTGGACTACAACATTATGTGGTCTGTAATAACTGCATCATACATAATAGAATTGTATGCTCAGGTTGCCTTAAATTGACCTCAGGTTCCCACACTTAGTGCACAAGACCCCTCTATAGTTCACATGTCATCAGAGGAAAAATTAAAACCAAGTAATAGACCTTAGGCTAAATTCATAAGGACTTCGGGCGACCAAACCTATAGCTCGGTCAATCAAAACTCTCGGGTTAGCCAAATTTTTACCATAGTTAATTAGGATAAAACAAGGTTAATTTCTTAAACATTTTTAAAAAAATTTTTAATAATTCCCTATACATCTCAAACGGTTATATTTTTGACATTCTCTATATATACGAGTTCATTTGAAAAATTAAAAGAGATTAGCATTTTCAATTAGCCAAAAATCCTCTCAAATTTTCAAGTGCATATTTTTTATACACCTAGCCCATACACTCTTTGTTTGTCATTCCTTTGATAAATCCAACTTCCTAAGAGTGTTCTTGAGTGATTCAAACTTGCGTAAACTCTCTTTGTATTGATTGCAATATTGTTTTTGATTGAGAGTTTTAGCTAGGTTTTTTCCTTCGATTTAATTAATAAATCTTTGTGTGGGAAAACCCTTGTAGCTAGTGAGTCTGTGCATCATTGTTGCAAGACTCGTCAAGCTTGTGATTTTTGACTTGCAAAATATTTTTCACAAGTTTATTTATTTTTCAAATATCTCTTGAGCTATTATTTTGAGAAAATCATTTCTGAGATATTTTGAATACACTTGTTGGAACTCTTTGAAACTAACTATGATTGATTTACATTAATATTTTGTTTCAAAGATTGTTTGGAAATACACTCTAAGCCTTGATTGCACATTAACATCAGATTGAGTGTTTAGCACACGTTATTGGCATCGAGCATATTTACTATCATCTGTGCGTGCATAATTATCTAGACTTTATTGTGGTGCATCTCTGCTTGTGTAGAAGCACTTCATTTGTACGCAAAAATTATATTGATTATTGTATTCCAGGCGTAGGCCTGAAGAGGGAGATTTGTCCAGACAAAAGTTCCAAATTGGCTTTGACTCGATTAAGAAAGTTAGGTGCACCATTCTAGTAAGGTGTTGTATTAGGTGTTGTATTAGGTGTTGCTCCACACGTTAAGTGAGCCGTAGTGGAATCCTTGTACTTGTGAGCCAAGGCGGGGATGTAGGCAATATTGGCCAAACCCCGATATCATATTCGGTATCAAGTTTACATTTCCTGCATTATATTCTACTTTGTGCTTAATTTAATTTCTTTACTGAATATACTACATTTCTGATTGGCACGACATTGCATTTGATTGGAAAATACTGAAATTGAGTTGTATGTACTAAAAGGTGATTAATATATCGTATCTGCAATTTCATATATACTCAGACTACCTCTAAGTTGCCTAATACTGTTGTTAGATTAGTTGAACCTAAGAGGAAAATTTTAAATCTCCAATTCACCCCCCTTCTTGGAATTACACCAAAGTCAACAATATCAGAGGGATTATCTTCTGTTGGAATTTTTTTTACTTCTTATTTCACCACTAGAAATAATATCCCTCACAAAATGCAACCTAACATCTATATGTTTGGACCTATCATGATAAACATGATTCCTTGCCAAATGAATAGTGTTTTGATTGTCACAATAAACTATAACGGTTCTACTACACATTCCTAACTCTCGACAAGAATTGTTGGAAGTGTCAAGCTTGCTAGACATCTAGACCGTCAATTGTGCTGGAAAATCCAACGACTGAAATCTATTTCTGTAGTAAGGGCATCGCTGTAATTTTTATTTTTTGTAGATTATGTATATAAGACCAGCAGTCCTTGTGATACCCCATGGATGAAAGATTTAAAAGGATTAGATGTTACTACCCATATCAACAAGGTACACCTTTCTTTTCAGGAGCTTTCCCATAAGAATTCCATAGTTAAGCATGCTTAACTTTGAGCAATCTTGGGATGGGTGACCACCTGGGAAGTTTTCTCAGGAAGTGTGTTAGTGAGGACAAAACACACTGAAAAAGACACGTGTTGGTTTGTGGAACCAGTCATTAGTCCGATAAGGCCCACCCCCCTGTTGTCTGGTTCAGGTGGAGGAGGAGAGACACAGTACTCCCTGGCAGACCCAGGTTGGGGAGTTACAAATGGTATCAGAGCCAGCACCCAACTGGAAGTATGATGAGATTCACATCGCTTGGGTTTGGAAATGTGGGTTCGCAACGAGGACGTTGCGTTCTATAAGTGGGGGAGAATGTGATACCCCATGGATGAAAGATTTAAAAGGTTTAGATGTTACTACTCATATCAACAAAGTGCATCTTTCTTTTCGGGAGCTTTCTCATAAGAACTCCATTGTTAAGCGTGCTTGGCTTGGAGCAATCTTGGGATGGGTGACCACCTGGAAAGTTTTCTCAGGAAGTGTGTGAGTAAGGACAAAACATACTGAAAAAGACACGTGTTGGTTTGTGGAGCCAATCATTAGTTCGATAAGGCCCGCCCCCCTGTTGTCTGGTCCAGGTGGAGGAGGAGAGACACAGTGTAACACCCCGACCCCGAGGGGCCTAGGATATTAACTTTTTACTACTAATTTACAGTGGAAGCAAATAAACTAAATTTTTATTAAACCAGAGCACTAATATTCCATATTACAATCACTTATTTCAAATGAAGAAAATTACACAAACGTAAATATCTAAAATCATACTAATGTTTCTAAATAAATCTTTATTTTTCTAATCCCCACCCGCATGCTTGCTAAGCCTGATTTCCGACATGTCCTTCAGAGTTATCTGAAATAAAATATGATTGGGGTGAGACGACGCTCAGTAAGTAAATAAGATTATTATTAGTGTGTGGCCAAAATGAGCTTTTAAAGAATTTCGTAAAACAATATTTAATACTATAACTTCAAGACTGCTTTTAAAATAAACATAAATTTAAAAATTCCTGTATAAAACTTTTGTCATCAATTTCAACAGTAAATTTTTATATTCATATACTATAACTGTTAAATTAAACTTTTAACTTTAAAACTGTAAAAATATTTAATGATAAACATACATATACTTTTCCTTATACGTTTTCCTTAGATCGTCATTTAAGCACCAAAATGATCCTTTTCACGTAAACTTACACTTTTCCTTCAAATCATCAGTAACTTTGTACACGTAATTAAATATGTATAAACATATATTATAAAAATCACCCTTAGGCCTGTTTGCCGTAAGTCATGTTTACCCCCATGACTGGGTTGTGCGGTCCGAAGACTGGACTTAGCTGGCTGGCCGACCAAACTAAATCAACGTACGTAAACTTTAAGTGAGATTTTCCTTATTAAGTCCTGGACTTAAACCAGGTGTGCACTCAGGAGAAATCCACTAACATAAATAACCACTCTGTAAACAGTGTGGGTGCACTCTGATCCGTATAAACTTTAAACTGCGGTACCGAGCATCTGTAACTTTGAACTTTCGTTGCCATAAGGGGTTTGAAAATCATCTTATTATCATTTATGCAATTTAAAATAATATCGTGAAAATCTTATCTTTACTCATATTTACATAAAAAATGTAACGTAGAAATAAACTCATGCCACACAATTTTTGTGTTAAAAATATATATATAATTTTATTTTTGAATAGAAAGAAATGCTGAAAATTTACCCGAGGGGATTGGAACATTTCTTAACCCAAAAAAATAGATGCAAGTATATTAAAGATAGAACTGGTATAATTAAATATGCGTGAAAATAAACTCATGAAAATTTTGTGGAACTAATTGACATAATTAAAATTTACGTACAAAATAAGCTCGGGTATGAATTTAAAATAAAAAGAAACTAACATAATCAAAATTTACTTACAAATAAACTCGGGTATAAATTTTGAATAAAAATACTAACATAATCAAATTTACTTACAAATAAACTCGGGTATAAATTTTGAATAAAAATACTAACATAATCAAATTTACTTACCTTCTTCTTTTACCGTGTGCTACGAACACAATAATTATCTTTAAGAAATGAGATCGGAAAAAGTGGGTGATTAAGAATTTATTCAAAAATTCTCTCTCCACCACAAATTCTTTCACTCACTAATCCTTCTCTTCCTTGGAAAATTGTTGTGAAAAATGAAGGTTGAGAGCTCCCTATTTATAGGAAAATTTTGGGGAAGAAATAGAATTTATAAAAGTGTGGGGAGATGCGTGAAATTATAATTTTAAAAATTAAAGAATGGGCAAGGGATGGGTAAGGTATGGGTTGAGTGGAGGCTATTTGGGAGTGCTTGCCACCATTCCCACTAAATAAATTTTTAATTAATTACTTACCTAATTAATTAATCCATTACCTAACTAATTATTTTATTATTTTATTATTTTTCTTAATCATTATTATCATTATTATTATCATTGTTATTAATTTTAAACTTGAGTGGAGGCCATTTGGGAGTGCTTGCCACCATTCTCACTAAATAAATTTTTAATCAATTACTTACCTTATTAATTAATCCATTACCTAACTAATTATTTTATTATTTTTATTATTTTTCTTAATCATTATTATTATCATTGTTATTAATTTTAAACTATATTTAGTATTTATTTTATTTTATTTTATTTTTGAACAAGAATTAAATTTAAATTTTAAAAACTCATGTGGGCCCCACATGGTCTTGTGGGCCCCATGTAGTCTTGTGGGCCCCACACAATTTCGAGACCCAAATGGATCGTACGTAATTCCAATAACTCTTATACGATTTTATGCATCCTGCATAGTTTTGAGACTTGTGAAAACCTTCATACGGTTTCGGGACTCATGTGGGCCCCACACAGTCTTGTGGGCCCCGCATAGGATACCTATATTATTATTATTTTATCATATATTTCTACAAATTATATCAGTTAAAACATTATTTTATGTACTTATTTACGTATATAAACAGTGTCTTGTGGTTCCGGGACTCATGTGGACCTCACATAGTCTTGTGGGCCCCACATATGATACCTATATTATTATTATCTTATTATGTATTTCGACAAATTATGTCTGTCAAAACACTATTTTATGTATATATACTTATTTACGTGTACAAATAGTGTCTATCCTGTTTATCCTATGAAATTCCATTTTGACCAGGCCGACCTCCAGGGAGCGATTGAGCCGCAATGGTCTCTGAGCACTCGCTAAGATAAGGTCTTTCTTAGGCATCAAACATGGAATCAAGGACCCTACAGAAAAACACTTCTATATTGATATTAACTTAATGACCATTTTTATTTTATTATAATTATGCTTTAATCGTATATATATTTTTGGGTCATCACAATCTCCCCTCCTTATAAAAATTTCGTCCTCGAAATTTGGTAATTTAAAATGAGTACTATATAATTGGTTTGCGCTATTAGAAAGAGTAAATTGATTAACGTTTTAATTAAATCTTAGAATAGATTGAGGGTCAATTTGACGAAGTATTTTATTTTGGGAATTGAAGTGTGAATCGTCGGTCTAATAGTGGTTGAAATGGAAAAGAAATTCAGAAGATGTGGAAAAGGACAATTATATATATGTATATATATTATACATGTCCTATAAATAAATAAAAATATACGAGATCTGGCCTTTAGAGCCTTAGATCAACGTCAACATCTATCGCAGTACTAGCGGTGTCACTGCTAACCGCTTGGGTTCTTTCTTGACAGAGTTGACCTCTTATAATGTCGCCGGCTTGGGTCGGAAAAAGGGAGAGGACACCCATTTGTTCGGCGACGGAGGAAGAGATGCTCTCTTCCCGAGTTATTGGTGGACCGTATATGAGTCTCATTGCGAATCGGGTTTCCTTGAAATGGTGAAGTAGACCGGCATTATCCGAAACCCTTAGTGTGGTGACTGTGATATTGCCATTGTAAGGGATATGACTTATTGGTGAGATATTAGTTGTAAGTTTCACAGTCGGAATATTCTCGATAGGGAAGAGGGTTGGAAGAATGGCAGGGGCACTGCTCGGGTCGGTAGTGGCGGAGGAGGTAATATGGAGAATTGTTGGGGCAGTAGTTGAGATAGTGGCTTCTCCAACTGATCCCCGCCTACGCCTACGGTTCTCAAACCAAAAGCGTATATTTTTCGGCTCGATTGGACCATACCGTCGGAGTTGTGCTGCAAGCAAGATAGTCTGCTCCACTGAAGGGAGTTCCCCTTGACTGTTGTGGAAGACCTCCTCTAGAATCTCCAGCTGTGCCTTACCGGGTTTCCATCTTTGAATCGACGATCTAGTGCTGCTCTCAGCAACTTCGGGAGTTGGGTGATTTGGCAACATTTTCGAGTAATGAGACAACTAAGAGACAAGTTGGGAAGAGCTAATCACTACAAACCGAAATGTGATTGTTCAAGATGATAGAAAACTGTGATGCTTAGAGTTCGAGGAGGGCGTACCCTTTTTATAAGGGGATGACCGCGTGTTGTGGAAATCGAGAGAGAGCGACGTGTGTCACGGATATCGAGCAACGCATTTTGCACAAATCGAGAGAGAACGATATGTGTCACGAGAATCAAGAGAGGGCGACGCGTGTCATGGATATCAATCAACGCATTTTGCACAAATCGAGGGATAACGATGTGTGTCGTGAGAACCGAGAGGGGGTGACGCGTGTCACAGATATCGATTAACGCGTTTTGCACAAATCGAGGGAGAACGACGTGTGTCACAAGAATCGAGAGAGAGCGACGCGTGTCACAGATATTGAGCAACGCGTTTTGCACAAATCGAGAGATAGCGACATGTGTCGCGGAAATTGAGCGAGTGACACGTATTGCAAAATTTGCAAACTCTAGGTTCTTTTTATCTTTTTACATCTTTATTAATGCTTTAACTATAATTAATTTCATCCTTAGATCACCACTTGGGTGGGTGGCCTAGTGGTAAGGAACCGGCCGTGCATCCATGTGATCGCGGGTTCGAGTCCCCACTACGCCCAAGTGGTCTCATGCCCTGACCTTGCTTCGGGGGTAAGTGAGCTATAGCCGATGATTTCCACCCATTAGGCCCCCTTTTTTTTTTTTTTTATAACTACAAGAGTACCCCTTATATATATATATATTCCATTAACATTAGTATTATTATTATTATTATTAGATCAAATATATGTTGGGCATGTTTAGCCAATTGATGATTTGACATTGGTTAGTTATTTGAAAGAAATTAGAAAATTTTTATATTGCTTTCATTAAAAAATATATATATTTTTTTATATAGAAAATTTTAAGTTGTATTAACTTTTATAAATTTATACAAAATTAAAGGTTTCATCAAAATTTGTACTCCTAAATTAAACATGGATACTTGATGGAAATTGAATATGTAATGAAAAAAAAAATAGATATATTTAACTTGCACATGCTAAGGGATTATATATATATATATTGAATTTAAATATATATAATATTTAAATTATATTTAATTCCTTATAAATTAATACAAAATTAAAATTAAAGATTTTGCTAAAATATATTTTCCTAAATTAAGCTTGAATGTTCTGTTGATAACTGAATATGTGATGTAAAAAAAAATACATATTCATATCCAACTTATACATGCAAAGAAATTTTGGGTAAATTCAGATTTCATAATAGATCGTTTGTTCATATCTATTTGTATGTGTAGCACTTCTAAATTCGGTAGGGTTTAATGGGTTATTTCTTATATATTTAGTGAAAATAACAACAGTGAAAATAATTAAATCTCATATATTATTATTATATTTATATATAAAAAAAAATTTAAATTATTAATGCATTTGACAATTAATTATAAATCATTAATATGGGTACGTGTTTCTACAAACATAAATAACATATTTAAATTAATTAACGTGTCTTCAATAATACTACTATTTTTCTTAGAGAATTTATAATTATTACCTGTCATTGGGAGCCTTCATGTAAATCTCATTTCCTCCAATGCTACTATCTTTAGGATCCATTCTTAAATAATGATCAAATGTTATCTTAAAATCATAAATCTATTATTAACGTATAATAATATAACAAACTAAAATAAATATTCTAAACTACCCAATCCTACCCAAATCATATTTTATACCTATGCTCTGATAAAATTTATATATTAGATTATGCAGAACCTATATCCTATGCTTTGGTAAAATTATTTCTTTAAAGTCTACAGAACCTATAACCTATTGCTCTGATACCAAATGTAACACCCCGACCCCGAGGGGCCTAGGATATTAACTTTTTACTACTAATTTACAGCGGAAGCAAATAAACTAAATTTTTATTAAACCAGAGCACTAATATTCCATATTACAATCACTTATTTCAAATGAAGAAAATTACACAAACGTAAATATCTGAAATCATACTAATGTTTCTAAATAAATCTTTATTTTTCTAATCCCCACCCGCATGCTTGCTAAGCCTGATTTCCGACATGTCCTTCAGAGTTATCTGAAATAAAATATGATTGGGGTGAGACGACGCTCAGTAAGTAAATAAGATTATTATTAGTGTGTGGCCAAAATGAGCTTTTAAAGAATTTCGTAAAACAATATTTAATACTATAACTTCAAGACTGCTTTTAAAATAAACATAAATTTAAAAATTCCTGTATAAAACTTTTGTCATCAATTTCAACAGTAAATTTTTATATTCATATACTATAACTGTTAAATTAAACTTTTAACTTTAAAACTGTAAAAATATTTAATGATAAACATACATATACTTTTCCTTATACGTTTTCCTTAGATCGTCATTTAAGCACCAAAATGATCCTTTTCACGTAAACTTACACTTTTCCTTCAAATCATCAGTAACTTTGTACACGTAATTAAATATGTATAAACATATATTATAAAAATCACCCTTAGGCCTGTTTGCCGTAAGTCATGTTTACCCCCATGACTGGGTTGTGCGGTCCGAAGACTGGACTTAGCTGGCTGGCCGACCAAACTAAATCAACGTACGTAAACTTTAAGTGAGATTTTCCTTATTAAGTCCTGGACTTAAACCAGGTGTGCACTCAGGAGAAATCCACTAACATAAATAACCACTCTGTAAACAGTGTGGGTGCACTCTGATCCGTATAAACTTTAAACTGCGGTACCGAGCATCTGTAACTTTGAACTTTCGTTGCCATAAGGGGTTTGAAAATCATCTTATTATCATTTATGCAATTTAAAATAATATCGTGAAAATCTTATCTTTACTCATATTTACATAAAAAATGTAACGTAGAAATAAACTCATGCCACACAATTTTTGTGTTAAAAATATATATATAATTTTATTTTTGAATAGAAAGAAATGCTGAAAATTTACCCGAGGGGATTGGAACATTTCTTAACCCAAAAAAATAGATGCAAGTATATTAAAGATAGAACTGGTATAATTAAATATGCGTGAAAATAAACTCATGAAAATTTTGTGGAACTAATTGACATAATTAAAATTTACGTACAAAATAAGCTCGGGTATGAATTTAAAATAAAAAGAAACTAACATAATCAAAATTTACTTACAAATAAACTCGGGTATAAATTTTGAATAAAAATACTAACATAATCAAATTTACTTACAAATAAACTCGGGTATAAATTTTGAATAAAAATACTAACATAATCAAATTTACTTACCTTCTTCTTTTATCGTGTGCTACGAACACAATAATTATCTTTAAGAAATGAGATCGGAAAAAGTGGGTGATTAAGAATTTATTCAAAAATTCTCTCTCCACCACAAATTCTTTCACTCACTAATCCTTCTCTTCCTTGGAAAATTGTTGTGAAAAATGAAGGTTGAGAGCTCCCTATTTATAGGAAAATTTTGGGGAATAAATAGAATTTATAAAAGTGTGGGGAGATGGGTGAAATTATAATTTTAAAAATTAAAGAATGGGCAAGGGATGGGCAAGGTATGGGTTGAGTGGAGGCTATTTGGGAGTGCTTGCCACCATTCCCACTAAATAAATTTTTAATTAATTACTTACCTAATTAATTAATCCATTACCTAACTAATTATTTTATTATTTTATTATTTTTCTTAATCATTATTATCATTATTATTATCATTGTTATTAATTTTAAACTTGAGTGGAGGCCATTTGGGAGTGCTTGCCACCATTCTCACTAAATAAATTTTTAATTAATTACTTACCTTATTAATTAATCCATTACCTAACTAATTATTTTATTATTTTTATTATTTTTCTTAATCATTATTATTATCATTGTTATTAATTTTAAACTATATTTAGTATTTATTTTATTTTATTTTATTTTTGAACAAGAATTAAATTTAAATTTTAAAAACTCATGTGGGCCCCACATGGTCTTGTGGGCCCCATGTAGTCTTGTGGGCCCCACACAATTTCGAGACCCAAATGGATCGTACGTAATTCCAATAACTCTTATACGATTTTATGCATCCTGCATAGTTTTGAGACTTGTGAAAACCTTCATACGGTTTCGGGACTCATGTGGGCCCCACACAGTCTTGTGGGCCCCGCATAGGATACCTATATTATTATTATTTTATCATATATTTCTACAAATTATATCAGTTAAAACATTATTTTATGTACTTATTTACGTATATAAACAGTGTCTTGTGGCTCCGGGACTCATGTGGACCCCACATAGTCTTGTGGGCCCCACATATGATACCTATATTATTATTATCTTATTATGTATTTCGACAAATTATGTCTGTCAAAACACTATTTTATGTATATATACTTATTTACGTGTACAAATAGTGTCTATCCTGTTTATCCTATGAAATTCCATTTTGACCAGGCCGACCTCCAGGGAGCGATTGAGCCGCAATGGTCTCTGAGCACTCGCTAAGACAAGGTCTTTCTTAGGCATCAAACATGGAATCAAGGACCCTACAGAAAAACACTTCTATATTGATATTAACTTAATGACCATTTTTATTTTATTATAATTATGCTTTAATCGTATATATATTTTTGGGTCATCACACACAGTGCTCCCTGACAGACCCAAGTTGGAGCATTACAGTCCTAGTTTTAGGAGGACAACACGCACAATAGTTAGGAAAAATCAAGGGTGGGGTTTCTTGTTTTGTACGCTGGGACACACACAGACAACAAGCAGATTTGGAGTAGATATGGAGGGGCTGGGCTTGTAGACGCACAGAACAGAAGTCATTCCCAGCACTGATTCACACACGACATAGGCTAGAAACAAGATAGCAGATCTCAGATTTGGGGGATATCGGTAGAGTCAGTGAAAGGCAAGAGAGAGGCCGAGAGCTCTTGGCGTGGGCGAAGAGGGTTAGGTTTCTTGGGGTTGTTCTTAGGCTGGTTCTTGGAGAGGAAATCGGTAAGTCCAAATGAAGGTAAGATCTGTGTATTTGTAATTTATTTCCACCATTAGTAAAGCATCTCCGAAGGTGAGTTGTTGCCGTGAATGTAGACCAATTTTTAAGTCGAACCACATAAATCTCTTGCGTCATTTCTTGTGATTGATCTTGTATATTTATATTGCTATAAATCTTGTTGGATCATGCGTGTGTGTGTGATTGTTGCATATTTTATTGTGATTGTACTGTGGATAGAAATTTTTCTTAATCATGTTTGGCGAATAAACAAGTTTCAGTTTGTGTTTGTTGGTTGTCTGATTTCCATAAAGAAGATTTATTTAAAATTTGTAAATAAATAATCTGCAACCAGGCATATCTCACAACATTTATAATCATAAAAAAATTTATATTAAGTACAAAGACTTATATTATAATTAATTCATGTATAATACAAAATAAAAATGTGTTAATAGTTTTATATTAATACCACAATGTATTTCGATAACATTATATATATTTTTACAATTCTAACTAGTCTCTGAAATAAAAATTTGAAATTTGAATTATAAAATCTAGCCAAATAAGAATTCTAGGTTCGAAGAAATGAATAGTCAGACAAGTCTGAATTGTATTCAAATAATATATGTAATAGTTAATACTTTTCTAAGCTAATAAAAGTCCGGATATCTTATTACATTCATCAATTATTCTTCAAAAATCAAATATTTTTTTTGCCAAAACAAAATAAAATTATTTGTTCAGTAATTAAATTCAATAAAAAAGCAACAATTTGAAATTTAAAATTACGCATAGCATCACTACAATACAAGTTTGGTCAACCCCTAACCCTACACTATTGTAAAAAGTCAAATGCATATCTATATTCTTTGCAATATCTTCAATAACTTACCTTTTTTTTCTTCTTCAAATGCATATGTTGCAATATTTCAATCTTGAAAAAAAAAAAAAAAAATGAATGCATCTTAAAAGTTTTGAATTAAAAATAATTCTAAAAATAAAAAAATAAGGTAATTTAACCAGAAAATATTGTTAATTTTTATCTTTTTAATTTTTATAAAAGTATTAAAATATTAAAATTATTTTTTTTTTGAAAATTTAAAAATAGAAAAGTTCCATATTTTACAATATGCGGGCCCAAATGATGAAGTTTTAGATAAATAAATTATTTTAATTAGATTTTTTTAATAATAAATATTTTAATTTAAAAACTTTCCAAAAACACACAGAAATATAATAAAATAAAATATTTGTCCAATCCAATCATAAAACGCGGTGAAAAAAATCGACAGAAAATATTATAATGATGGACGGTTAGCTCATGCCATTGAATGCGTCTCATAATTACAGCTGCATTGAATCTTACCCAAAACGACGTCAGACCATTAACTACTCCGGTACAACGACGTCGTCTTCCTTATTTCAATGGCAGACCGCGCTGCAGGGGATGATAAAAGCATATACGGCATATACCACGTGTCGCGGCATCACGATTCTCTTCCCTTACCTAACCATGGTGAAATTCCTAACCGTGGTTAGTCTACCACCTGTCCTAAGATCGCGACGCATGTCACGTAATTAGACGGCCACGATTCAGCTTCAATAGATATTCACAGCAGCCACACCACTATATAAACCCACCATCCCCACGGAACCCTAGCGTCACTCCAAAGCGAAGTAACAGAGATCGAAACCAAAGATTCGAAAACTAGAAATGGCGAACCCCAAGGTTTTCTTCGATATGGAGGTCGGCGGCGCCCCGGCCGGAAGGATCGTGATGGAGCTTTTCGCCGACATCACGCCACGCACGGCGGAGAATTTCCGCGCACTGTGCACTGGCGAGAAGGGCGTCGGGAAGAGGGGAAAGCCCCTGCACTTCAAGGGGTCGTCCTTCCACAGGGTGATTCCGGACTTCATGTGCCAGGGCGGCGACTTTACCAACGGCAACGGCACCGGCGGCGAGTCGATCTACGGCGAGAAGTTCGCCGATGAAAACTTCAACAAGAAGCACACCGGTCCGGGCGTGCTGTCCATGGCGAACGCCGGGCCCAACACCAACGGCTCGCAGTTCTTCATCTGCACCGTGAAGACCTCTTGGCTGGACGGGAAGCACGTGGTGTTCGGGCAGGTCGTGGAGGGGTTGGACGTGGTGAAGGCCATAGAGAAGGTCGGATCCAGCTCCGGACGGACTTCGAAGCCCGTGAAGGTCGCTGATTGCGGTCAGCTGTCTTGAAATTGATCTGGAATCTGTCTATGATTCCGTCTCTGTTTTGAGATTTATGCAGAAATTAATCGATCTTGATATGTGTTTAGGGTTTGTTTGGGGGATGGGGTGTGTTTTGCGTCGAATGTGGTGGATCTTGTCGTTTTAGGCGGTTCTGGCGTCGTTTTTATGTGTTGAAATGAGCTGCCTTAATAAGATAGGCTTTGACTGCGTTAACTCTGCTCCGATTCGTTCATATTTTCTTGCTATAATTTGATCGTTTAATATGCTTCGTCGGATTGTTGACCATCCCAAAAATATCGGTGCAAGATTTTGCCTTAATGATTGTTTGGAAAAAAAATTAGTAACTTATTTATTTATTTATATGGGGGTGGTGGCGTTGATTTGGTCTTTGGAATTTGTTCACATCCAACAGGTGATATGGTTATCTTGATCTGGGAGGGACAACAATCGCCTTGAATTAGGGAATGGTATTTGGGCCCACTGGTCACCGAGGCTGATGTGGGCCCAGTAGCCCAGCACAAGCTCATCACGGCCCGTTCTGCGGCCCATTTGTCTCCCGCTCAGGCGGACCTTCCACTATTTGTTGTGTGCTCTTTTTCTTTCTTTATTTTTCTTTGTTGTGAAGAATTTCCGATTATTATTTTTTGCCAAAAATAATTCCAAATAAAGCTGAAATTTTTTATAAATTTCCCTTTAAATAGAACAAAAATATACGCAAAAATAAGTTTCACATTCAATGGATCTTACTTGACTTTAGACTAAAGGTGAAAGACCATATGGTTGTAAAAGAAATAAGTTGTCACATAGAATATATTCGGAAAGATTATATTAGCAATTTTAAAGGTCAATCATGAATCATTATATGGGCATATTAAAAATTATAATATATTTTTAACTTAGTCATTCATATAAAATATACATTTTTTATAACATTTATCTTTGGATAGCTATACATTATGAATATGCTTCATTATAATCTATTCACTATGAATATGTCTCGTTAAAATCTTTGCATCTTTTGGGACAAAATCTTAACGAAAAAAAAAGATTATAGGATTTATACTTCTTCTCAAAAATATAATTAATTAAGAAATGTCATTAAATTGTTATATTTTAATGTTATGTACGTTCTTTTTAAAAATTGAAGTTGGCAATATTTTTGTGAATAGATTTGTTAAGTTGTCACTTGAACGAATTTTACAAATGTCAACATTTCCTTTCTTCATAGGTTCATGAGTGTAAAAGAATTTTGGTGAAATATGTTTAGTTTTATCACCTTTTATATATCTACCTTTGATTTGTGCAATACATGTTGCATTGTCTTGTACAATATTGCTAGCTTGTTATTCTCCAGTGATAATTCACTTGTCCTTTTAATGTGTTGGATTATAGTTCTTAACCATACACATTCATGACTTGTTTCGTGAACTTCCATTATTTCTGAATGATTTGAAGATGTAGCAGTGATCATTTGCTTTACAGATCGCCATGAGATAGCGGTATCACCACACATAAAAATATAACCTGTTTGTGATCGGCCTTTAAGAGGATCAGAAAGATATCTAGCATTAGCATATCCTTTCAACACTGACTTTACTCCTTTTAGGTAAAATAAACTCATATCAGATGTGCCGTGGAGATAACGAAGAATATGTTTTATTCCATTCCAATGTCTCTGAGTTGGTGTAGAACTAAACCTTGTCAACAAATTTACCGCAAAAGTTATATTTGGTTTAGTGCAATTTGTAAGATACCAAAGTGCTCCAATTACACTAAGATAGGGTACTTTAAGACCAAGGATTTTTTCATCATCTTCTCGAGGATGAAAAATATCCTTTTTCACATCAAGTGGACAAACAACCATCAGGAAACTTAATAGATAAGATCTATCCATATAAAATTGTTTCAAGATTTTTTCTACATAGATTGATGAAATAAGAATTCCACTTGTTAAATGTTCAACTTGAAAACCAAGACAAGATTTTGTCTTCCCAAGTTCAAATTCTTTCATTAAATAGTCAACAGTCGTTGAGATCTCTTCTGGAGTTCCTACTATATTTGTCATCAACATAAACTACGATTATACCAAATCCAGAATTTATCTTCTTGATAAAAACACAAAGACAGATAAGATTATTTTCATATCCAATTCAACAAATATCCACTTAGAAGATTGTACCATATTCATCCAGATTGTTTCAGTCTGGATTATATGCTTCAGGCATTTTAAATCCTTCAGGGATTTATATATATATATATATATATATATATATATATATATATATATATATATATATATATATGTCATTATCCAATGAGTCATACAAGTAAGTTGTTACTACGTCCATGAGGCGAATGTCAAATCCTTTAGAAACCGTTAAACTAATCAGAAATTTAAAAGTAACTGCATCCATAACAGAGGAATAGGTCTCATTATAATCTATATAAGACCTTTGTGAGAAATCTTGTGCTACAAGACGCGTCTTATATCTCACAATTTCATTTATTTCATTTCTTTTATGTACAAAAACTCATTTATACCCAACAGGTTTGACATTCTTAGATATTTGGACTATTGGTCCAAATACCTTACGTTTGGCTAATGATTCTAGCTCAGCCTGTAGTGCTTCTTTCCATTTTGGCCAATCATTCCGATATCGACATTCTTCTACAGTTTGAGGTTCAGGCTATTTATCATTAATAATTTCTGAAGCAATCGCATATGCATACACATTGTCAACAACAACTTCATTTCTTCTCTGCATATTTCCAAATTTTAATGAGATCTCATAATTTTTTGATACCGAAAACACTTCTGATGTTGCTTCTGTGGAAATATGAGATTGTTTATCTATTTTTCTTTTAACCTCTTCTTGAGTGTTAATGACCTCTTTTGGAGTGTCACTTTTATTCTTTTCCATTTTCTTTCGAGGAATAGTATCTTTTGCACCAATTGGTCTACCACACTTTCGAGGAACAATATCCTTTACATCAATTGGTCTACCACGCTTCTGGCGTATTTTAGATTCATTAGATGCTATTTCCATTGGGTGTTTAGGAACAATCAATCTAGTAGGAATATTTGCGACCGGAATATATGATTGAGTGACCCTTTTGGTGTTTGTAAAAATATCTAGCAATTTATTTGTAGGATTCTGCAAATGAATTATTCTTTGAATTTCAAGTTCACATTGATTTGTGCGTGTATTGAGATTAGACAAAGTTGGTGTGTTCCAACAAATTTCTTGTATTTTTAACCCTTTACCTTTTCCTTCTCCTAATGACGGGAAAACTAATTCATCAAATTGACAAACTAGAAATCTTGCTCTAAAAATTTCACCTGTTAGTGGTTCTAGATATTTAATGATAGAAGGAGAATCAAAACCAACATAAATACCAAGCCGATGCTATGGTCCCATCTTACTTCGTTGCACAGCTGCAATAAGAACATATACTACGCAACCAAAAATTCTAAGATGAGATATATTAGGTTGGTGGTTAAGCACAAGTTGTGAAGGTGAAAACTTGTGATATGCAGTTGGTCTAACTTGTGATATGCAGTTGGTCTAATTCTAATCAAAGATGCAACATGCACTATAGCATGACCCCAGGTAGATGCAGGATGCTTTGATCGCATAAGCATAGGTCTAGCAATAAATTGTAAACGCTTATGAAGGATTCTACTAAACCATTTTGTGTATGAACATGTGCAATAGAATGTTCAACACTTTTGACCATTGAGTGGAAGCATCAATTAAAACCATGAAATGTAGAAATGGTCTGCAAGATGGATGGATTGGTCCACAAATATCTCCTTGTATTCTTTGCAGAAAAGATGGAGATTCTAATGTAACGACCCCCGAATTACTAACATTTTTTTAATATTTTTTTGCAACAACATTTATTACTCTGATACCCATAATGATTTTCATTATAACATCCCGGACCCAAAGTCGTACCAAGGATACCTATTCATAAATCATACCGTCTATGCAACGGAAAACATAAAATACTTAAACCTCATTTATAATACCAGAGTTTTAGTATTTCTCAAAAATATACATATACATCTCCCAAAAATCCACAAGAACTCCTAGGGACTACTCAAATTACATCTCCCAATATAACACTTACCTTGCAATTAGGGTAGTACTAAATTCCCCTCTATCTCAAAAGCTCGCTCCGTACGTCGGTCTAGATTTCTCGAAATGGTTGAATTTCTGGGGTAAGACACTTCTCAGTAAGACGAAATATGTTATTACCAGTGTGTGGCAAATGAGTTTACATTAATAATACATTTATTAATCAAGTTGTAACTGAAATAACATTTTAGTGTAAGACATATCATAACTCACACCTATGTCACTTAAAATACAAGTGTTATTGAATTTTCTATTTAATCATACTTTTAGCTATAATATTTATAGTTTCTGTTTTCTGTAAATCTATATACATATGTAACTGTAAAAATTTTCTTGGATGGATAATTGTATATCATGAATTAACCCCGTATGATTCAGGTTGTGCAGCCCGTGGGCTAGACTTAACTCTTGCTAGCCTATTAGGCTAAGTCAAACTGTAAACCTTTGTAGTATGATTGGCCTACTCATCCTGGTACTGACTGCCGAGGAGCTCTTCGTCTCTCCTTTGAGGCACAATCGACTGTCTTTCCACACTATATCTGAGATGTGTGATTGCACTATCCATACTGTATTAGCTATGGTACCGTACTCTGTAATCTGTTTTGGTCCATCAAGGATTTGATACTATATAATACTATGTCTGTATATTACTATTTTACCATGATTCTGTATAACTGAAATAACCATGATTCTGTGTAAGCTAAAATATCATGATTCTATAATATTTGTAATACCATGATTATGAAATATCTGTATTTCATGGTTTTGTAATATCTAAATAATCATGGTCCTATAAAAACTGTATAATCATGGTTCTGTAAAAACTGTATAATAAATGATTCTATAAAAATTGTATAATCATGGTAGTATAAAAGTTGTGTAAAACTATGTGCTAAATTAATATTTCTCATGTCACACAATTAAATAAACTCACATACTATCATCTGTATTTTTCCGCTGTATAAGAATATATATCTGTAGAATTTTTCCTGAAATCTAGATTTTTGAATTTTTCTGAAAATACATAATTTCGTACCCACAATGTCATACTTCTAAATTATCCAAAAATCATATTCTCAAAGCACATAACTCTATATATATTATATTTTACTGATAAAAATTTATAAAATAACTGGCATAACATATTTTCCTTACTTAATTACTGAGAGGCTTGCCAAACTTCCTAAATTCACGCCTGAGGCATTCGAATCTTCAAAACCTGAAATCACATTTCTCTAGTTCAAACAACAACATTATAATTATTATCATTGAAACATCTCCACACACAAACACTCCATTAAATCAATTAAATACTAACATTTAACATCTTTACCTCAACTTTGGAGTGGTGGCTGGAATGCCTAAATTGAAAATCTGCTCTGATTAAACCGCTAAAGATCACTCCTAAGATCCCGTGGTAGTTTCTGATCGTCAATTCGGACTATAATCAGAGTGAAATCATAAAGAGAAGGGATAGGGTGTCATAGGGTTCCAAGAGAGAGAGAGAGAGAGAGAGATTTGTTTGTTTAAAACAAATGAAGCTCGCAACCGCCTTTAAAATCAGCACTATAGACAAAACCATCGATAGTTTTCTGCACCTCTCACAAAACCGTCAATGGTTTGGATCTTTAACTCGCCTTTTTTACAGTTTTACCTGTAACCGGCCCGCAGTAAATACAAAATCGTCGACGATTTTTTTGGTCTCCGACCAAACTGTTGACGGTTTGGTCTACACCAAACCAAAAACTTTCTTTTCTTTTACTTTCTCATTAATTCAATTTTTCGGGTCTCTACATTCTCCCCTCAAAAAAATTTCTGCCCTCGAAATTTGCTATTTATCACCTTTCCATCATTAAGGAAAAATATCACAATTTTATTAATTACCCTCACTTATGGCGAAGGAATACCATTGTTACAAGGGAGGATTCTGAGAGATTACAACCATACATATAAAAATAAAATTCTCCCAAAACCATTTATAACATAAAACCAAAAATACTAACTATCCTATCCTATACTATACAAGTCAAAATACATACACTATCATTTATTCTTACTTTACTAACTCAGCTCTAAGCTCCACTAAACAGATGTGGATATCTCTAGCGCATCTGTTCCTCTAATTCCCACGAAACCTCCTCAACTGCATGATTGTGTCATAATACTTTTACTAATGGAATCCTCTTTGTACACAATTCATGTTCCTTCTGATCCAAAATTTGCACTAACTTTTCTTCGTAAGACAAGGCGTCACCAAGCTTCAGTGCCTCATAACTAATCACATGGGAGGTAACTGAGACGTATTTTCTCAACATAGTTACATGGAATACGTCATGAATCTTAGATAGAACAGGTGGAAGGCTAATCGGTAGGCAACTGAACCCACTCTCTCAAGTATCTTGAATGGTCCAATGTACCTACGGCTCAGCTTACCCTTTCTCCCGAACCTCATCACCCCTTTCATCTGTGCAACTCTAAAAAAATACATGGTTTTCTACACCAAATTCCAATTCTCCCCAGCGAGTATTTGCATAACTTTTCTGCAAACTCTAAGCTATTCTGATTTTGTCTCTGATTAATCTGACTTTATCATGAGTTTTATGTACTAGCTCTGGCCCAAAAATCTATCTTTCCCCAATCTCATCCTAGTATAATGGGGATCGACACGTCCTACCATAGGGATCGACACCTCCTACCATATAGCGCCTCATATGGTGTCATCTAAATGCTGGTCTGGTAGCTATTATTATAAGCAAACTCAACTAATGGCATAAACTGTACCCAACTACCCCCAAAGTTCAGCACACAAGTTCGCAGCATATCCTCCAGTGTCTTTATCGTCCTCTCCATCTAACCATCTGTCTAAGGATGAAATGCTATGCTGAATGTCAACTGAGAACCCATGGACTTTTTCAAACTCCTCCAAAACTGTGATGTGAATCGTGGGTCTTTATCTGATACAATGGACACCGACACGCCATGCAACCTAACTATCTCCTATATGTACAATTCTGCCAGTCTGTTCAAAAAGTAGTTTACTCTGATGGGAAGGAAATGTGCAGTCTTCGTTAATTGGTCCACGACCACCCAGATGGTGTCCTGTCCATCCAATGCCGACGGTAACCCTATAACAAAATCTATATTAATATGTTACCACTTCCACTCAAGAATGTGAAGTGGCTGCAATTGTCCTGTCGGTCTCTGGTGCTCAGCCTTTACCTACTGGCATGTCAAACACTACTCTACATACTCAGCTATCTCTTTCTTTATATTGCTCCACCAAAAGGACTCCCAAAAATCCCTGTACATTTTAGTACTTCCAGGGTGCAATGTATAAAGGGATCGGTGCGCTTCTTCCAAAATGGTTCTTTTAATTTTAACATCTACAGGTACGCATGGTCTGGTACAAAACCTCAAAGCACCATCATCAGAAATATTAAAATCAACCCTTTGTCCACTATGTACTATATCTTTGATCTTTACTAATTCCGCATCGTGCATCTAATTCCGCGTTGTGCATCTAAGTGATCTTAATTTTTCTCTAGTAAATTTGGCTGAAGTACTAGACTAGTAATAAATGTTTGCTGATCCCCCTCTACCAGATCCACCCCAAGCCTTTACAAATCCATTCTGATATGATGCTGCATCACCACTGCTGACATTGAGGCACTGCCTGATTTCCGACTCAAGGCATCAGCTACCATATTTGTTTTTCCTAGATGGTAACTGATAGTACAATTGTAATCTTTAATTAACTCCAATCATCTCTTATGCCTCATATTCAACTCTTTCTATGTGAAGAAATATTTCAAACTTTTATGTTCTGTAAATACCTCATATTTCCCACCATACAGATAATGCCTCCAAATCTTTAGCGTGTACACCACTGCAGCTAACTCTAAATCATGCGTCAGACAGTTATTTTCATATTCTTGAGTTGCTGAGAAGCGTGTGTGAAAACCTTTCCTTGTTGCATTAATACACACCCAAGTCCTTTCAGAGACGCGTCACTGTAGATCACAAAATCTCCATCCCCTGATGGGATAGTCAAAACTGGTGCGGTGACAAGTCTATGCTTTAACTTCTGAAAGCTCTGCTCACATTTGCTAGTCCATTCGAACTCCAAATCTTTCCTCGTGAGCCGTGTCAGAGGACCCAATAACCTGTAAAAACCCTCCACAAACCGTCGGTAGTATCCCGCCAAGCCCAAGAAACTTCTAATCTCCTGAACATTCCTCGATTTCACCCAATTCATTACCGCTTCTATATTGCTTAGATCTACCAAAATACCATCCCTAGAGATCACATGTCCAAGGAAGGTAACCTCCTTCAGCCAAAATTCACATTTCTTGAACTTAGCATACAAGTTATTTTCTTTCAACACCTGTAGCACCAGCGTGATCCTTAAAACTCTTTGAGTAAACCAGAATATTATCAATGAAAACAATAACAAACGAGTCCAAATAATGGTGGAATACCCTGTTCATTAGGTCCATAAAAAAATCTGGTACATTGGTCATTCCGAAGGGTATAACCAAAACTCGTAGTGGTCATACCTAGTTCGGAAGCTTGTCTTTGGAACATCTTTTGTTTTAATTTTTACCTAATGGTATCCTGACCGAAGATTAATCTTAGAGTAGACCAAGGTTCCTTGGAGCTAATCGAATAAGTCATCAATACGGGGAAGAGCATACTTATTTTTAACTGTTACTTTATTTATCTCCTTATAGTCGATGCACATCCTCATCGTCCCGCCTTTCTTCTTTACAAATAAAACTGACTTTCCCTAGGGTGACACACTAGACCTGATAAACTCTTTGTCTAATAATTCCTGCAATTGGTCTTTCAATTTTTTCAATTCTGCTATAGTTATTCCGTAGGGTGCTTTAGAAATCAATGCTGTCTCTGGAAATAAATCAACAACAAACTCAATTTCACGATCCAGTGGTAAACCAAGTAACTCCTCTAAGAAAACATCTAAAAATTCCCTAACTACTAGAATATCAACAAGTTTCAATTCTCTATATGGCATTTCCTTTATACAGGCTATATACCCCTAACATCCATCCAAGAGTAGCCTCCTCACTTGAATGGCTGACACTAGCTAAGGTAAAGAACACATGCATGATCCCACAAATCTGAACTCCTATTCTCCAGAAGGTCTGAATATCACCTCTTTCTAATGACAATCAATACTGGCGTTATTATCTGTTAGCCAGTCCATACCCAAAATCATATCAAGCCACTGCATATCTAATACTATGAGATCAACAGGTAACACTCTTCCCTGAATTTCTACTGGATAATTTTTAAGCACCCTTCTACACCTCACTACTGATCTCGTCGGTGTGGCTACTGATAGTTCAGTATCTAGTAGTTGTGCTTCTAGCCCACATAACTTAACATACCCCAATGATACAAAAGAGTGTGTGACCTCTAATTCAAATAAAACAACATTTTTATATGATAAAATAGTAATAGTACCTATCACAACATCACCCGCAGCCTCAGTGTTTCTCGTTATCAACGCATTGACCCTCGCTGGGGTTGTATTCCTCTATTGACCACCTCGAGGTTCCTGGTTATTTCCCCATAATGGTTTATGAGCTGGTGCGTTGATCAATGGCCCATGACATACCTGCGCAATGTGTCTAGGTCTCCCACATCGATAGCTAACATTCTCTCCCACACGGCATTCTTCCACGTGTCTCCTGCTACATCTAGGGCATATGAGAAAAGTCTGCTCGCCCTGATACCCACGGTTTCCCGTCACCTACCTCTGATCTCCGCCGTATCTGTCTTCCTTCCATGGGCTCCGACTGGTACCTATGTAGTGATCTTAAAAAAAAATTGTTAAAAATTTTAAAAAATATTATTTAAAAAATTAAATTAAAATTAAAATTTATTTTAATTTATTTATTATTATTAATTAAATAATATAATGTAATAATAATATAATATTATAATTGTCACGACCTGCTCATTTTTATTTTTATTTTTAAATAATAATATCATCATAAAATCAATACCACACATCTCACATTCCAGCTCAGCAGGTCACAGTCCACCTGGACCCGTGGGTACTAGGGATATATCAGAACATACAGCAGAAGCCCAAACAGCAGAAAACATACAAACATACACATACCATCATATCATACATCACAATACCAGAGTTACTAAAATTACTGTATCTCAGTATACACATCCCAAAAACCAGATCTAGGGACAATCCCCACAAAATCTAACCATCCCTACCAAAAACTTGACCTTCAAAAAGAGCAACAACTGCTCTAGATCAGCAGGGCTTTTCCCGCTCTCTTATCAAGGGCTCCTGAAAAGTTTATAAGATTAAGGGGTGAGACACCTCTCAGTAAGGGAAATAAACTAATACTAGTGTGTGGCAACATGAGTATACCGTGTTCTACATATACCATACATATCATATTCAGTATTGTTTATCAAATCTGGGAAAACATACATATACTATCAAAACATGGCAGAACATACTGCATTTTTCATAATCATATTTCATCTCATAATAATAACAACATAAAACATTCCTAGTAGGTTAGTTGGTTGTTGTCATGTATTACCCCCACATGACTGGGTTGTGTGACCCGAAGGCGGGATCTGACAATGGTTGGCCGACCACTGCCAAGTCAAACAATAGTCTGTAGGTCCGATGGGTCTGCCAGACCTGGTTCGTACACCAGGGGGGATCAGCACACTTCTTATCAGCCACATCGACCATCCAATCTCACACCACTCCGTACAGCGACGTTAACACAAATATCATGATCACGAAGACCATGGACATATAGCAACGGTACATTGCAAGTGCTAGCCTAGACCAAGCCAACCAGGTTCTGATATCATATACATATACTAAAATCGTGATACATGGATAACTCATATCATTAATTATCAAATCATTTATATCATTTTTCACATATACATATATCATGAAAATCATCGGCCCGTACGTCGATATTTCACATTTTATCATATCTCGGCCCGTACGCCGATAAACACATAGCACAGCCCGTACGCTGGCAAATCTCATCCACATAGCACGGCCCGTATACCGGCAAACATATCCACATAGCACGGCCTATACGCCAGCAAATCACATATACATATATAAAAATATCTCGGCCCGTACGCCGGTTTTCCATCATAGAAATCCATATCATCCCCATTCCCAGAAAACAGTATTTCAGAACATTTTTATACTCATACCACACTGAACAAATTTTCCACGTATTCAACATTTCATCATTTAAACAGTATTTTCCAAATATAAATCATATATATAAATACATTTATTTCTCCTGAAACCAGATACTACATATATATACATGCATTTCTCAAAACAAAACTAGTTTAGTTTATCCCCTTACCTAACTACTGAGAAAGCCCCCAAAACAATTTAGTCTAACCCCCATAAGATTTCTTGACCAATACCCTGAAACCGAAAATTCCTAGTATTAAACTTCAGTATTTTCGTACGTACAACATTTTCTATAACAGCCACAAAGTCAAATTTGGCTTAAAAAGCCTTAACTCAGGGATGACTCTGAACGTTCCCAATGAACACCCCTGGAAACGAAAACTCTCAGTATTAAACTTTAATATTTCAACGCGTATAACATTTTTCTCAACTATCACAACTTCAAATTTGACTTAAAATGTCTTACCTCAACTTAGGGATGATTTCCAAATTGCTTTCTCCAACGATTCGCTCCGGCAGATTTGCAGAGAACTTCACCAGGAGCGTCGTGGTAGCTTCGGTTTGTCGATCCGGCGTAAAACTGGCCCGGAATCAAAGAGAGAGAGAGAGAGAGTCGTAGGGGGAGAGAGAGAGAGAGAGAGAACAATGGGGCTTCCTAGGGAGGCTTGTACAATTATATATATTAATATTATAATAACTTACTAATTGAAGCAAAGCTTCTTGGAGAAGCTTGTACAACTTTATATATATATACCTTTAACTTATATATATTACATATATATCATAATAACTTATTTATATATATATATATATATATATATATTTCCTTATCATATTATTCATTTTACTAGTTAATTTAATTAATTTATTTTATTTTATTATTTTATTATTATTATTATTAGTATTATTTTATATATATATATATATATATATATATATATATATACCTTTAACTTATATATATTACATATATATCATAATAACTTATATATATATATATTTCCTTATCATATTATTCATTTTACTTGTTAATTTAATTAATTTATTTTATTTTATTATTATTATTATTATTTTATATTTTATTTTTCCCGGTTACTACATTCCTCCCCCCTAAAAAGAATTTCGTTCTCGAAATTTATTGTTCCCGTAACTCGCCATCTTTTAACCAGGAGAAAGAGTCTACTCATTTTATTACCTACCCTCACTTATGGCAGAGGAATACCGTGATTACATTTCGAGTCTTGGAAGATTACATATACAAAAGAAAACCATTTTCCCAAAACTAAAATACTATACTAATTAAACCATTACATGTACCTGCAAAAGAAACTACCTAACTACTTGCATTTTATCCCATCAACTTTCTTGGAATAGATGCGGATATCTCTATCTCATTTGCTCCTCGGATTCCCAAGAAGTCTCTTCTACCGCATGATTCCTCCACAAAACCTTTACCTGAGGAATTTTCTTATTACGTAACTCTTGTACTTTCCTATCCAGAATCTGTACTGGTACTTCCTCATATCCCAGTGAATCACTAAGCTCCAACTCATCATAACTGATGACATGAGAAGGATCTGGAACGTATTTCCTCAACATAGCCACATGGAATACGTCGTGGATCCTGGACAATACCGGAGGTAAAGCTAGCCTATAAGCTACCGGTCCCACTTTATCTAGAATCTCAAATGGACCGGTAAACCTAGGACTAAGTTTACCCTTCTTCCCAAAGCGCATAACCCCTTTCATCGGAACTATCTTCAAAAATACGTGATCACCTAACTCTAAATTCCTGCGGCGATGGTCAGCGTGACTTTTCTATCGGCTCTGAGCTGCACTAATTCTATCTCTGATAAGTTGAACCTTATCACGCGCTTGCTGCACAAGCTCTGGCCCCACTACTCGCCACTCACCCACTTAATCCCAAAACAAAGGAGAATGACATCTTCTACCGTACAGCGCGTCAAATGGTGCCATGCTAATGCTAGACTGATAACTGTTATTATATGCGAACTCTACCAGCGGAATGAACTGAGTCCAACTACCCCCAAAGTCTAGTACACACGCTCTGAGCATGTCCTCTAATATCTGTATCGTCCTCTCAGTCTGCCCGTCTGACTGAGGATGGAATGTCGTACTAAACGATAACTGAGACCCCAGAGCCTCCTGCAAAATCCTCCAAAATCGTGATGTGAATCCCGGGTCTCTATTTGACACAATCGATACTGACACCCCATGAGAACGTACTATCTCTTGAATGTAAATCTCCGCTAAATGGCTGAGGGAGTAGCTGATCTTGATAAGTATAAAGTGGGCAGTCTTAGTCAAACGGTCAACAATCACCCAAATGGCATTCTGGCCATGTAATGCCGTCGGCAGTCTTGACACAAAGTCCATCGATATATGATCCCACTTCCACTCTAGGATAAATAACGGCTGCAACTGTCCTGCTGGCCTATGGTGCTCAACCTTTACCTGCTGGCACGTCAAACATTGGGCTACATACTTGATGATTTCTCTCTTCATGCCATTCCACTAGAATGTTTCACGCAAGTCTCTATACATCTTCGTACTACCAGGATGAACGGTATACAAAGATCTGTGAGCTTCTTCTAAAATAGTCTTCCTAATCTCAGTATCGATAAGAACGCATAATCTGGAACGGAACCGCAAAGCTCCGTCATCTACAACACTGAAATCCTCCCCCTAACCCATCTGCACTCTTCATATCACCTCTGCTAATATTGGATCTTCCTTTTGAGCAGCTTTAATTCTTTTTTACAGAGTAGACTGTACCACTAGGCTGGCAATACATACTGGGAGATCACTCTCTACTAATTCTATGCCGAGTCTCTCCAGATCCATCATGAGCGGATGCTGGATCCCCATAGCCGCCAACACTGGCTCCCTGGATTTCCTGCTTAACGCATCAGCTACCACGTTTGCTTTCCCTAGGTGATAGCTGATGGTACAATCAAAATCCTTAATCAGCTCCAACCACCTTCTCTGCCTCATATTCAGTTCCTTTTGCGTGAAGAAATACTTTAAGCTCTTATGGTCGAAGAAAATCTCACACTGCTCGCCATACAGGTAATGCCTCCAAATTTTCAACGCGTGTACTACTGCAACCAATTCAAGATCATGTGTAGGATAGTTCTTCTCATATTCTTTTAGCTGTCTAGACGCATACGCCACTACCTGCCATGCTGCATCAATATACAACCAAGTCCTTTCAAGGGCGCATCACTATAAATGACATACCCCTCACCCCCAGATGAGATAACCAAAACTGGTGTTGTGACTAATCTCTGCTTCAGCTCCTGAAAACTCTGCTCACAGCTATCGTCTGACTCAAATCTGACATTCTTCCTCGTCGGTCGTGTCAAAGGTCCTGACAACGCTGAGAATCTCTCAACGAAACGGCGATAATAGCCAGCTAGCCCCAAGAAACTCCTAATCTCCTGGAAATTTCTTGGTCTAGCCCAATTCACTACCGCCTCAATTTTATTGGGATCTATAGAAATTCCATCTCCTGAGATAACATGCCCCAAGAACACGACCTTCTCCAGCCAAAATTCACATTTACTGAACTTGGCGTACAACTTCTTTTCCCGAAGTGTCTGCAAAACCTGCCTCAAGTGCGTCTCATGCTCCTCATAGCTCTTCGAATAGACTAGTACATCATCAATAAAAACAACAACAAACTGGTCTAACTATCGGTGGAAGACTATGTTCATCAAGTCCATAAATACCGCAGGAGCATTCGTCAATCCAAACGACATAACGAGAAACTCGTAATGCCTGTACCGAGTCCTGAAGGCCGTCTTCAAGACGTCTTCTACTTTCACCTTTACCTGATGGTAGCCGGATCTGAGGTCAATCTTCGAATACACCCGTGTACCCTGGAGCTGGTCAAACAAATCGTCGATATGGGGTAGAGGATACTTGTTCTTGATTGTTACTTTATTAATCTCCCTGTAGTCTATACACATCCTCATCGTCCCGTCCTTCTTCTTCACAAATAGAACAGGAGCTCCCCACGGAGATACACTGGGTCGTATGAAGCCCTTATCAAGCAGATCTTGCAACTGGTTTTTCAATTCTGCCAACTCTATTGGCGCCATTCAATACGGTACTTTAGAAATCGGCGCTGTACCGTAAGGTAGATCGATAGGAAAATCTACCTTACGGTCGGATGGCAAGCCTGGTAACTCGTCTGGAAAAACATCTGTAAACTCTTTTACTAGAGGTGTGCTAGCAAGTTTCAATTCCTTCTCTGACATCTCCTTCACAACAGCCACAAACCCCTGACAACCACTCAACAGTAGTCTCCTGGCCTGAATACCTGAAACAAGCTGAGGCGAGGATTGCACTCACGACCCTACGAACTTAAATTATGCTTCCGCCGGAGATCTGAATATCACTTCTCATGCACGGCAATCTATGCTAGCAAAATTAGCTGCTAGCCAATCCATGCCAAATATAACATCAAACCTATGCATGTCCAACACTATCAAATCGGCAGACAAAGCCTTCCCTTGAATATTAATTGGACAACCTCGGAGCACCCTATTACACCTTACTACTAACCTAATCGATTTAGATACCAACAATTCAACATCTAACAGTTGTGTTTCAGCCCCACATAATTTAATACACCCCGAGGATACAAACGAGTGTGTAGCTCCTGAATCAAATAATGCAAAAACTTTAAAAGAAAACATAACAACCATACTTATCACCACGTCACCCGCCATCTCAGCCTCACCTGACGTCAGAGTAAACACTCTGGCTGGAGCCGTATTCCTCTGCTGCCTCCACGTGGCACCTGATAACCTCCCCGTTATGGTCTAAGAGCTGGAACTGCATCTGGTAGAGTAGGGCAGTCTCGTACCATGTGCCCTGATCTACCATAACGATAGCACATCGGAGCTGCATCTGGCGGGGTAGGACAATCTCGCACTATATGTCCCGATCAACCGCAGCGGTAGCACACTATACCACCAGCTCGACACTCTCCCCAGTGCCTCCTACCACAAGTTTGACAAACTGGACGACCCTGCCCTGTCTGCACCTTGCGTCCTCCCGTCCCCTGTCTCCGCCCTCTCCTTCACTAACCTGGCCTGTGACCCTACTGGTAGCTCGTAGATGCAGATCTCTTCCTCTGTCCATGCTTATCCGCATCAAGACGCTCACCAATCTCTACCAAGGCCGCCCTGTCGACCAACTCAGCAAAGTCTTGGATCCGCAGCACCACCACCTGCCTAAATATACCTTTCCTCAAGCCTCTCTCAAACTGCCTCGCCTTCTTCACCTCATCAGGAACAATGTATGGGGAGAATCGAGAGAGCTTGATAAAATGCGTTGCATACTGCTGGACGGATAGTTGTCCCTGCTTCAGACTCAGGAACTCTTCTACCTTAGCCTCCCTCACAGTAGCTGGAAAATACCTGTCAAAGAATAGATCTTTAAATCGATCCCATGTCATAGCTATTGGAGTCACCCTCTACTGCTCCAATAGTCTCACCGCAGTCCACCACCTCTCAGCCTCTCCTGTCAATCTATAGGTGGCAAAGAGGACCCTCTGTTTCTTAGTACACTACAGAACAGTCAAGATTTTCTCGGTCTCCTGCATCCAGTTCTCAGTAGCTACAAGATCAACTCCGCCTGAGAACGCTGGAGGATTCATCTTCGTGAACTTCTCTATGGTGCACCCCTGGCCTATAGATGGACCACTCTGCTCCCTCGAACTCTTAGCAATCTCAGCCATAACCTACTAAGTCACGCTACATAATACCGCGTTAGAGTCGGTTCCAACTACACCTGATGGTCCTGCTCCATCACTGCCACTCGCATAGGCACTATTTCCTTCTGGATCCATCATGGAAAATAGCAGTTGCAATTCAGTAATCCTATCCTCATAATTTACCCACATATCCTTACCACTTATCTCAACATTTCTAACTCATTTCTAATCCCCAGTCCTACATTCTAGGAACACAACCCGACAATAGCTTACTATGGTTTTTTCTTGAAATCGTCACCCCAGGAAAAACACAAAAACTACCATGGAAGTCCTGCTTCCAAACTGTAGAACAAAACCTCAAATCACTTTCTAAACTCTGGTATTGTTTCTGCTGCACTCTAGGGTCTACAGAACCTAGCAACCTAGGCTCTGATACCAAGCTGTCACGACCTACTCATTTTTCTATTTTTTATATAAATAATAATATCATCATAAAATCAATACCACATGTCTCACATTTCAGCTCAGCAGGTCACTGTCCACCTGGACCGGTGGGTACCAGGGATTTATCAGAACATACAGCAGAAGCCCTAGTAGCAAAAAACATACAAACATACACATACCATCATATCATACATCACAATACCAGAGTTACTAAAATTACTGTATCTCAGTATACACATCCCAAAAACCAGATCTAGGGACTATCCCCACAAAATCTAACTGTCCCTACCAAAACTTTACCCTTCAAAAAGGGCAACAACTGCTTTAGATCAGCGGGGCTTTTCCCGCTCTCTTATCAAGGGCTCTTGAAAAGTTTATAAGATTAAGGGGTGAGACACCTCTCAGTAAGGGAAATAAACTAATACTAGTGTGTGGCAACATGAGTATACCGTGTTCTACATTTACCATACATATCATATTCAGTATTGTTTATCAAATCTGGGAAAACATACATATACCATCAAAACATGGCAGAACTTACTGCATTTTTCATAATCATATTTCATCTCATAATAATAATAACATAAAACATTCCTAGTAGGTTAGCTGGTTGTTGTCATGTATTACCCCCACATGACTGGGTTGTGTAGCCCAAAGGCGGGACTTGACAATGGTTGGCCGACCACTGCCAAGTCAAATAGTAGTCTGTAGGTTCGATGGGTCTGCCAGACCTGGTCCGTACACCAGGGGCGATCAGCACACTTCTTATAAACCACATCGACCATCCAATCTCACACCACTCCGTATAGCGGCGTTAACACAAATATCATGATCACGAAGACCATGGACATATAGCAACGGTACCGTGCAAGTGCTAGCCTAGACCAAGCCAACCAGGTTCTGATATCATATACATATACTAAAATCGTGATACATGGATAACTCATATCATTAATTATCAAATCATTTATATCATTTTTCACATATACATATATCATGAAAATCATTAGCCCGTATGCCAGTATTTCACATTTTATCATAGCTCGGCCTGTACGCCGACAAATCACATAGCACAACCCGTATGCTGGTAAATTTATCCACATAGCACAGCCCGTACACCGGCAAACATATCCATATAGCACGGCCCGTACGCCGACAGAAATATCCACATAGCACGGCCCGTACACCGGTTTTCCATCATAGAAATCCATATCATCCCCATTCCCAGAAAACAGTATTTCACAACATTTTTATACTCATACCATACTGAACAAATTTTCCACGTATTCAACATATCATCATTTAAACAGTATTTTCCAAATATAAATCATATATATAAATATATTTATTTTTCCTGAAACCAGATGCTACATATATATACATGCATTTTCTCAAAACAAAACTAGTTTAGTTTATCCCCTTACCTGATTACTGAGAAAGCCCCCAAAACAATCTAGTCCAACCCCCGTAAGATTTCCTGACCAATACCCTGAAACTGAAAATTTCTAGTATTAAACTTCAGTATTTTCGTACATACAACATTTTCTATAACAGCCACAAAGTCAAATTTGGCCTAAAAAGCCTTAACTCAACTTAGGGATGACTCCCAACGTTCCCAATGAACACCCCTGGAAACGAAAACTCTCAGTATTAAACTTTAATATTTCAACGCGTATAACACTTTTTTCAACTGTCACAACTTCAAATTTGACTTAAAAACCCTTACCTCAACTTAGGGATGATTTTCAAATTGCTTTCTCCAACGATCCGCTCTGACAGATTTGCAGAGAAGTTCACCAGGAGTGTCGTGGTGGCTTCGGTTTGTCGATCCAGCATAAAACTGGCCCGGAATCGAAGAGAGAGAAAGAGAAAGAGAGAGAACAATGGGGCTTCCTTGGGAGGCTTGTACAATTATATATATGAATATTATAATAACTTACTAATTAAAGCAAAGATTCTTGGAGAAACTTGTACAACTTTATATATATATATATATATATATATATATATATATATATATATATATTAATATTATAATAATTTACTAATTGAAGCAAAGCTTCTTGGAGAAGCTTGTACAACTTTATATATATATTTTCCTTATCATACTATTCATTTTACTTGTTAATTTAATTATTTAATTATTTTATTATTTTTTTTATATTTTATTTTTCCCGGTTACTACAATAATATTATAATAAAATATTATATATATATATATATATATATATATATATATATATATATATATATATATATATATATATATAAACCTTCCTGAAGCTGAGGCTTCAGGAAGGGAGTTCAGAAAGAAACAAAAGAGGCAACGCAGAACGTCTCCTTGTCTCCACCGCCCCTCCCTTCCACTCTCCTCAATTTCATCTTCGATATTCGGCCGATCGGAAATTCGAAAATAACGTGGGCTCTGCTTGTCACCAGCGACACTTTTGCTGGAGCGGATCTGTCGTGGGAGCGGCGTAGGCATATCTCCTGGGATAAGGCCAATTCTCAAATTTACCTCAATTTCTCTTAAACTATAAGCCCAATTAACGAACATAAATGGCCAGGCAATTCATGGGGAGATTCTCTATAATCTAACCAGAGCGGATTTTTGAATTGGAGCTCCGGGGTACCAATCCTAAATCGGGGGTAAGTTTAATAATTTAGGCCTTATTAGGCTATTTAGGGTATTCAGAACTTAGGGGAATTTTAAGGAAAGTTGCTCTAGGGATTGTGATGAGTAATATAGGGAAGTTTGAATTTCAAGGTTTCAGGGGTTTTTAAACGCCTAGGGCATAGGCTGGGGTGTTTCATGAATCAGGTAAGGGGATTAAGTTAAGTCAAAAATTTTATGAAAACTTGAATCAATTTAATTGTTATGTTTATATAAATATATTTATTTATTTATTCATTTATTTATTCAATTGGGAATTTAAAAGCTATTTTGAAAACCAATTATTCGAAATGAATTTTACAAACCTAGGATATATGGTATGGCATTTTTGAATAAAATGAACGGTGGAAAGCTGGTTTGTTTATATGAATATGTTAAAATGTGAAAAATCATATGGCAAATGATTTAATTTATATGGATTATTGTATATCTGGATTTGGGATTTTGAAATACTGAATTGTCTGTGAAATAATGAATTGTTTGAGAAATACTGGAAATGCTTGTGAAAACACTAAAACTGTTTATGAAATGCAGGAGTTTGAATTAACAGCCAATGGTCGGGTGTTATTTGATTGGCTAAGGGCCAAGATTATTATTTGACGGTCGAAGATCAAGTTTTAATTGACAGCTATATGTCGGATTGTATTTGTGGTCAGGGGCCAGGTTTTTGGAACAACAGGAAATATATGTGAATTGATATTTTAAATAGTGATTTCTATTATCTAAATTGCATGATATGCTTTAAGAATCCTGGGGACTAGTGTATTGTGAGCACGGTACCGTTGCTAGTTAGACCATGTGCACCCACACTATATGGATAGAAGTGTAGGGGATCCAGCCGACTGCCTGCGTGAAGTTGAAGTAAGGACGTCAGACCTGCAACTTTGTTGTGGATGCCTGCAAATGTGTTTGCAGAGGATGTTGTATTTGACTATGTTTGGGTTGATCACCCAGGCTTAGTCCAGCCTTCGAGCCGCGCAACCCTTACCATGGGGGAAGTAAATGGCGTGCTTGTCACAAGAAGTGTCTTATATGCATATTTGTTAATTTATATGAATACGAATAATTAATAAGATAATTTCGAGGGCTTGCTGAGAAAGGCGAGTGCCTAGTAGCAGTAATGGTATTAGAGCAGAGGGAAGCTACTTGTATGGGCGGGTAATCTTCCCTATCCTCGGCTAATTGTATGCGTGAGTGTAAAATAAGAATGTTTTCATAAATATGTTTATCTACTTAGTGAACTGATTATTTTCTATACACTAAATGCATGTTAGCCACACACTGACATTAACTTAGTCTTTCCCTTACTGAGCTGTGCCTCACCCTTACTTTACAAATTATCTTTTCAGGAAATCCTAGAGATCGGGTCTAGCGGGCTAGAGGTGTAAATTTATGTAGATAATGTGTAGATAGAGATTTTATTTTTGTTTAGTTTGTGAGATGTAATTATGTGAAAATGGATATATTTGTGTATAAAGATAGTTAGAACTTTGGTAATGTAATTTGAGGATTTTCTATTTTATTTCTAATGCGTATGTGTGTTTTATATATGATGAACAAGGTATTAGGTACACAGAAGTTACTAAAGTAGCACTCCAGGCCCACGTGGTGGTCGGGGTCGTTACAACCTGCCTAAAATCCAGGAGGCGTGAGCCTCTTTCTTTGGCTCTGCATCCCAACACCCCTCTACCTGCTCGCATCTGCTACAGCGGTCCTATCCACTAATAATGAGAAATCCTGCTCCTTCAGAACTACCACCCGTTCATAGATTTCTTGCCTCAAGCCTCTCTCAAACTTCCTTGCCTTCTTAGCCTCGTCCGAGACAATGTATGGGGCAAAGTGCGATAGCTCATAAACTTTGTTGCGTATTGCTGAACCGTCAAATGCCCCTGGGTCAAGTTCAGGAATTCCTTCACTTTGGCTTCTTTGATGGTGGCGGGGTAGTATTGGTCAAAGAAAATTTCTTTAAATCGGCACTAGATCATGTCTATTGGTACCTGCCTCTGCTCCTCAAGCAATCTCACAACTGTCCACCACCGCTCAGCCTCTCTCGTCAATTTGTACTTGGCATAGAGGACCCTCTATTCATTAGTGTAGTGTAGTACTGTCAGTATTTTCTTGATTTCCTGTATGCAGTTTTCATTAACTGCGGGGTCGACTCCCCTTGAGAATTCCGGAGGATGCATACCCATAGACTGCTGGATCGTGCAACCCTGATCAGTTAGTGGGCAGCCCTATTCTCTACTGTTCCGTGCAATTTCTGCCATCACCTACTGTGCTACACTACGCAGCACCTAGTCAAAATCATCGCCACTCATACTGGAAGGCCCTGCATCACTACCATCACTGACGTGAGCATTGCTATTTCCAGGGTCTATCCTGCAATTAAGACGAGAATAATATGAGAATCCTTACTTCATAATACAATTCTTTCCTTAATCTACTAAGGCTTAGTCTTACCATTTGGAAACAAAAATCAACGATAGCTTACCATGACTATCCTGAAATTGTCACCCCGGGAAAATCACAGAAACCACCCCGAAGTTTCTGCCTCCAAACTGCGAGACAAAACTTTGAATTCTCATCTTAATCTCCCACATTGACTTGCCAAAATCTTAGTCTACCCATTTCTACCCTCATCAAAATCCATTCCTATACTCTCGTATTATTTTTCGCTGTACACTAAAGTCAACAGAACCTAACAACTTAGGATATGATACCAAACTTGTAACGACCCCCAAATTACTACCATTTTTTTAATATTATTTTTGCAACAACATTTATTACTCTCACACCCATAATGATTTTCACTATAACATTCCGGACCCAAAGTGGTACCGAGGATGCCTGTTCATAAATCATACTATCTATGCAGCGGAAAACATAAAATACTTAAACCTTATTTACAATACCAAAGTTTCAGTATCTCCCAAAAATATACATATACATCTCCCAAAAATCCACAAGAACTCTTAGGGACTACTCAAATTACATCTCCTAACATAACACTTACCCTGTAGCCAGGGGAGTACTAAAGTCCCCTCTATCTAGGAGCTCGCTCTGCACGTCGGTCTGGATTCCCTAAAATGGTTGAATTTCTAGGGTGAGATACTTCTCAGTAAAATGAAATATGTTATTACCAGTGTGTGGTAAATAAGTTTACATGAATAATACATTTACTAATCAAGCTGTAACTGAGATAACATTTTACTGTAAGACATATCATAACTCACACTTATGTCACTTAAAATACAAGTGTTCCTGAATTTTCTATTTAATCATACTTTTAGCTATAATATTTATAATTTCTGTTTTCTGTAAATCTACATACATATGTAACTATAAAAATTTTCCTAGATGGATAATTGTATATCATGAAATAACCCTGCATGATTCAAGTTGTGCGGCCTGTGGGCGGGACTTAACTCTAGCTGGCCTATCAGGTTAAGTCAAACTATAAACCTTTGTAGTACGATTGGCTTGCTCAACTTGGTCCTGATTGCCAAGAGCTCTTCGTATCTCCTCTGAGGCACAATTGATTGTCATTCCACACTCTATCTGAGATGTGTGGTTGTACTATCTACACTCCATTAAATCAATTATGTAGTGATCCTAAAAAAAAAAATTAAAAAATTATTATTAAAAAAATAAATTAAAATTAAAATTAAAAATTAAATAAATAAATAATTAATTATTATTATTATTATTATTAATATAATATAATATAATAATAATCTAATATTATAATAAAATATATTATATAATATAGGTTAACTTATCCTGAAATATCAAAGATCCTTCAGGAAGCCTCTCAGTTTTTTTTTTTTTTTTTTTTTTCATTCATCCTGCGCACAGAGCAGCGTCCTTCATCTCCTCGTCCCCTCTCTCCCACTCTCGTCCATCTCGTCTCCGTTATTCGGTCGATCAAAAATCTAAAAATACCGTTGGACTATACTCGCCGCCACAAACATTTCTACTGGAATGGATCTGTCGTGAGAGCAGTGTAGGCATATCTCCTAGGGTAAGGCCAAATCTCAAACTTACCTCAATTTCTCTTAAATTATAAGCACCATTAACGAACGGAAATTACCAGAAGACTCGTGGGGAGATTCTCTACAATCTAGCCAGAGCGAGTTTTCGAATTAGAGCTCCGGAGTACCAATATTAAATCGAGGGTAAGTTTAATAATTTAGGCTTTTATTAGGTTTTTTAGGGTATTCAAAACCTAGGAAAATTTTAGGGAAAGTTGTTCTAGGGATTGTGATGAATAATATAGTGAATTTTGAATTTCGAGGCTTAGGGATTTTTTTTAACATCTCGGGCGTAAGCCGGGGTATTAACAAACTTTTTCGGGAATCAGGTAAGGAGATTAAGTTAAGTCGGGAATTTTATTTAATTTGAACCGAATAAATTAATATATTTATTTATTTATTTATTTATTTATTTATTTATTCATTCATTTGGGAATTTAAATGCTATTTTGGAAACCAACAGTTCGAAATGGGTTTTACAAACGTAGGATATACGGTATGATATTTTTGAATAAAATGAAAAGTGGAAAGCTTGTTTATTTAAATGGATATGTTAGAATGTGAAAAATTATGTGACAGGTGATTTAATTTGTATGGATTATTATATATCTGGATTTGAGAATTTGAAATACTAGAATTGTTGTGAAAAATACTGGAAATGCTTGTGAAAATACTGGAATTGTTTATGAACTGCAGGGGTTTGAAGTAATGGCCAGTGGCCGGGTATTGTTTGGTTGGCCAAGGGCCATGATTATTATTTGACAGCCAAGGGCCGAGTTTTATTTGATGGCTATATGCCGAATTGTATTTTTGGCCCGAGGCCGGGTTTTTAGAATAACAAGAAATATATGTGAAATAATGTTTTAAATGATATTTTCTATTATTTAAATTACATGATATGCTTTAGGAACCCTGGGGACCAGTGTAGTGTGAGCACGGTACCGTTGCTAGAGATTTGTTATGTGGCTGTGTGACAACCTGAATAAAAATGGAGTTTAAATAATGAAGAGGAAGGGAAATGAAAACAGTAACACAATGAGGAAGTCAACTTCGTCAACGAATACACGGGATTCGTCAACGAAGGTTTAATAGAATTCTTCAACGAAGATTGAATTTCGTCGACGAAGATATACCGAGAGAGGTTTGAGCCGACTGAATTTCGTTGACGAAATTAATGAAGAATTTGTTGACGAAGGACGCGGCTCGTCGATGAATTCAGTTCTATATATATACAAAAATCAAATTTTTAACTTCATTAAGAAGCAAACTCTCTCCTTTCTCTCTCCCCTTCGGCCCTCTCTCTCTCTCATCGATTTTGGGCCAGATTTACGTCGGTTCGACGTTCTGAAGTCACCATGACGCTCTTGGGGAAGTTCTCTCCAAATCTTCCGGAGCGGATCGTTGGTGAAAGTAAGTTGGAAATCATCCCTGAGTTGAGGTAAGACTTTTTAAGTCAAATTTGGTCTTACGATAGTTATAAGAAATGATGTACACGTAGAAATACTAATGTTTAATACTGAGAGTTTTCAGTTTCAGGGTATTGATCAGGAAATCTTACAAGGGGTAGATGTAAAAACCCCAAAAAGATATATAAAAGATTAGCGGATTGATTTCCAAAAAAAATAATAATAATAATAAAATAAAAAAATAAAAAAATATTATTATTAATTAATTAATCAGATTTTAAAAGAAAAAAAATAATTAATTAAAATTATTTTTATTTATTAATAAAATATATTATTATTAATATTAATTAAATATATTATTATTATTATAACATTACCTGAAGCTTCAAGCTTCAAGTAAGTTCTCAGAAAAGTAGGCACCCCCCCCCCCACAGCATCTTCTTCTTCTTTCTTTTCTTTCTTTTCTTTTCTTTTCTTTATTCTTTCTCTGCAACTCCTGCAATCTCTCTCTCTCTCCTCACGTTCTCTCTCCCTCTCTCCTCGATTTCGTGACGGATTTTCGCCCGATCAAAAATCCAAAAATACCACTGGACTCCATTTGCCGCTGCCGTCATTTCTACCAGAGCGGATCGATGGTAGGAGCGGCATAAGCGTATTCTCTGGGGTAAGTCATTTCCCCCTTTTTCTTTAATTTCTTGCAAAATATAAACTCAATTGACGAACGGACACCACCACGAGTCTAGCGGGACGGAATTCTCGTAGGGGTGTCGGGCCAAAACTCCAAATTTGGGGTGCAACGATTATTAAGGGGCTTATTTTTAATTAATTAGCATTAATTTAGAAATGCTAAAATATTAAGCATCTGAGACTAAAATAGGATTTCTGAAATTTAGGGCTCGGGTGAGCGCCGCGGATGTAATTTTGGGACTGCAGGCAAAATTTAGAAAATTAAGTGGGGGTGTTAAATAATAGTTTAAATATTAATTTGAGGTATATGGAGTCTAGGGAAGGCTAGATGGGTATTATTTTGGAAAAATAGATTAATTAATTTGGAAAAAATGTAAATTGCAGGAGTTGAATTTCAGACGCCAAGGGGGTAGAATTTGGGATTCTAGGGAGACTCTCAGTAAGTCAGGCAAGGGGAATAAATTATAACATTATTTTTAGAATTATTATTTGAATGAATATGTGAAATTGAGCATATGATATTTTGTCTGAAAATTATTATGATATAAATATCAGATAAATTGTGTGGCATTTGAGTAATTGTAAATTGTGATATTTTAGAGTGTAAAATATAATAATGTGTAATTTCTGAGAAAATATTGAAATGAGAATTACTGATCTGATTAGTGAAAAATAATATAATATGGTATTATTATATGAGTAGAAATGTTTTGCCTGAAAAATGGGATTTTTGTGAATTATTGATATTGGAAAATAATGAAATGTGGTATTTATTTGTGAGTGAAAATTATTTGCATGAGAAATGAGTATTTTGGGAAAATGTGAACAATACATGAAATATGATATATGATATTACGAGATGATGAAATGTGCACAGAAAATGATGAGAATATTTATATTGAACTGAATTGTGATATACTGGAATATAATTGATGAAATGCCAATACCGCATAATGATTGCGGGTATGTGGTGGTAAACCCTGTTGGATGGTTATGATATTTAGCACGGTACCGTTGCGAGTGGTGTTAGTGCAACCACACGGACTCTTGGAGCGTGTGGCGTGACAGTCGACTATGCCATTGTGTAGGGTTGTTGGGCCCCCTGAGTCCGGAGCAGGGTATTAGGCCGGCCAGTCGTACTATAGACGCGATATGTGATATGATATTTGATCTAACCGGATCGGCCAACCGCGGTTAGATCCAGCCTTCGGGCCGCACAACCTTGACCATGGGGGGAAGCATGGCGTGTATAGAAAGATCCTCAGGGTGGCCATGAGTTACAGACGCGATGTTGGTATTTGATACCGAGGATACTCATGAGCCGGAAAGTAAAGTGGAAATGAAAAGTGAAAGAATGATAAAATTGGCTAAAATGAGAAATGAAAGAAAGAATGGAAATTGAGAAATAAAGAATGATAAAATTGAGAAATGGAACAGTGTGAGTTAATAATATAAATAATTAAAGCGAAGTGAAACTCTTCGCCTGAGGGCTTACTGAGTAAGGTGAGTGCCCTGATGGGTATCAGATGTGGCTATACCCGGCTGCATAACGTGTTAGGGCAGAGGGAAGCTACCTGTATGGGCGGGTAATCTTCCCTATTCTCAGGAACTTCGCTTGTAAATATGTGTTGGAAATCATTAAATTTGATAAATGATTTTTAAGCTTATAAAAGCTTGTGTTGTATATTTATATAATTATGTGTTTGTGAATATCAGTGTATTTTCTCAAATGAAATGGTGATTTGAAAAGTAAAGTGTATTATAATTTTACTCATTTGGCCACACACTGTAAATAATCTATTCCTTCTTACTGAGATGTGTCTCACCCAAATTATATAAATTTTTCAGGGAACAGAGATAGGCCAGATGGTAGAGCTCCATGATCATAGGGAGCTGGGACCCTGAGATATAGGGTGAGTTTTGACTAGGGAGGTGTGGTTTCCTAGGATTGTATTATTTTTAGGTATGAGATAGTGTTGTGTATTTATGTATGTTGATACTTTGGGTATTGTATTCTGACTTATGTGTATATACTGGCTTCCGCTGTTAAGTTGTTTAATAAAATACTTTTTACCCGGTATCCAATGCGGGTCGGGTCGTATAAATGGTACTAGGATTGTTGACGTGGCCGATTTGTGGATGTTGTGGATTTATGACGTGATTATTTATTATTAAAAGAAAAAAATTTTGTACGAAAATCGGGGCGTCACAGTAGACCAGGATATTTTAGGGACTTTCTCAATAGCCAAGTAAGGGAATAAACTAAAGCAGTTATTTTTCATGCAAATTATTATTAATTATGAGTAAATTTATTTTCAAAAAAGCCTATGTTATATTATCACGGATGAAATGTATGTTTGGAAAATACTGCTATGATATTAAAATGTATATGTATGTATGAGATGCCAGAAAATTATGATTTTAGAATATAAAGTATGATTTTGTACAACACATGTGTGGCATGAATATTATGTTACGAAAAATGTTATATGATATGAAAGATTTTACGAGCAAAGCATGTTTTCAGGTATTATGAAAAGATACGTTATGTTATGACAATTTTGACGAATACGTGATAATTAAGTTACTTTTAGAATGTATATATATACATAAAATTTATCCGGCGCGAGGCCTAGTACATGCGTATTTATGATTTCGACGCGAGGCCGTATTTATGTATGATTTCGGTGTGATGACCCAAAATATATATATATATATATATATATAATTAAAGTACAATAATAATAAAATAATAAAAATGGTCATTGAGTTAATATCAATACACAAGTGTTTTTCTGTAAGATCCTTGATTCCATGTTTGATGCCTAAGAAAGACATTGTCTAAGCGAGTGCTCAGAGACCATTACGGCTCAGTCGCTCCCTGGAGATCGGCCTGGTCAAAATGGAATTTCATAGGATAAACAGGATAAACACTGTTTGTACACGTAAATAAGTATATATACATAAAATAATGTTTTGACAGACATAATTTGTAGAAATACATAATAAGATGATAATAATATATGTGTCATATGTGGGGCCCACAAGACTATGTGGGGTCCACATGAGTCCCGGAGCCACAAGACACTGTTTATATACGTAAATAAGTACATAAAATAATGTTTTGACTGATATAATTTGTAGAAATATATGATAAAATAATAATAATATAGGTATCCTATGCGGAGCCCACAAGACTGTATGGGGCCCACATGAGTCCCGAAACCGTATGGAGGTTTGCATGAGTCTCAAAGCTATATAGGATGCATAAAATCGTATAAGAGTTATTCGAATTACGTAGGATCCATTCGGGTCTCGAATTTGTGTGGGGCCCACATGAGTTTTCAAAATTTAAATTTAATTCTTGTTCAAAAATAAATAATAAAATAAATATATACTAAAAATAGTTTAAAAGTAATAACAATGATAATAATGATTAAGAAAAATTATAAAATAATAAAATAATTAATTAACTAATTGATTAATTAATTAGGTAAGTGGTTAATTAAAAATTTATTTAATGGGAATGGTGGCAAGCACTCCCACATGGCCTCCATCCCCATCCCATACTCAACCCATACCTTGCCCATCCCTTGCCCATTCTTTAATTTTAAAAAAAATTATAATTTCACCCATTTCCCCACACTTTTATAAATTTCATTTCTTCCCCAAAATTTTCCTATAAATAGGAAGCTCTCAACCTTCATTTTTCACAACAATTTTCCAAGAAAGAGAAAGATTAGTGAGTGAAAGAATTTGTGGTCCATTCTTTAATTTTAAAAAAATTATAATTTCACCCATCTTCCCACACTTTTATAAATTTCATTTCTTCTCCAAAATTTTCCTATAAATAGGAAGCTCTCAACCTTCATTTTTCACAACAATTTTCCAAGAAAGATAAAGATTAGTGAGTGAAAGAATTTGTGGTGGAGAGAGAATTTTTGAATAAGTTCTCAATCACCCACTCTTTCTGATCTCATTTTTTAGAGATAGTTACAGTGTTCGTAAGGAAGAAGGTAAGTAAATTTTGATTATGTTAGTTTTTTTTTTTATTTAAAATTTATACCCGAGTTTATTTTATAAGTAAATTTCAATTATGTTAATTAGTTTCAAAAAATTTTCATGAGTTTATTTTTACGCATATTTAATTATACCAGTTCTATCTTTAATATACTTGCATCTATTTTTGGGTTAAGAAATGTTCTAATCCCCTCGGGTAAATTTTCAGCATTTCTTTCTATTTAAAAATAAAATTATATATATTTTTAACACAAAAATTGTGTGGCATGAGTTTATTTTTACGTTGCATTTTTTATGAAAATATGAGTAAAGATGAGATTTTTACGATATTATTTTAAATTGCATAAATTATAATAAGATGATTTTAAAACCCCTTATGGCAACGAAAGTTCAAAGTTACAGATGCTCGGTACTGTAGGTTAAAGTTTAAACGGATCAGAGTGCACCCACACTGTTTACAGAGTGATTATTTATGTTAGTGGATTTCTCCTGAGTGCACACCTGGTTCCGGAATATGACTTAATAAGGAAAATCTCACTTAAAGTTTACGTACGTTGATTTAGTTTGGTTGGTCAGCCAGTTAAGTCCAGTCTTCGGACCGCACAACCCAGTCATGGGGGTAAACATGACTTACGGCAAACAGGCCTATGGGTGATTTTTACAATATATGTTTATACATATTTAATTACGTGTACAGAGTTATTAATGAGTTGAAGGAAAAGTATAAGTTTATATGAAAAGGGTCAATCTTGCGCCTAAATGACGATTTAAAGGAAACGTATAAGGAAAAGTATATGTATGTATATAGTTAAATATTTTTATAGTTTTAAAGTAAAAAGTTTAATTTAACGGTTACAGTATATGATTATTAAATTTTACTGTTATAATTGATGGTAAAAGTTTTATGCAGAAAATTTTAGATTTACATTTATTTTAGAAGAAATTTTGAAGTTATAGTATTAAATATTATTTTACGAAATTTTTAAAAAAAACTCATTTTGGCCACACACTAATAATAATCTTATTTACTTACTGAGCGTCGTCTCACTCCAATCATATTTTTATTTCAGATAACTTTGAAGGGCATGTCGGAAATCAGGCTTAGCAAGAATGCGGGTGGGGATAGAAAAATAAAGATTGATTAGAAATATTAGTATGATGCCAAATATTTATGCTTGTGTAATTTTTCTTCTTTTAAAATAAATGATTGTAATATGGATAATTAGCGCTCTGATTTAATAATAATTGAGTTTATTTGCTTCCACTGTAAATCTGTAGTAAAAAGTTAATATCCCAGGCCCCTCGGGGTTGGAGTATTACATTCGGCATGAGGCCATATTTATGATTTCAACACGAGGCCGTATTTATGATTTCGGCGTGAGGCCGTATTTATGTATGAGTTTGGCACGAGGCAGTATTTATGAAAATGATCGGCCCCGTTATAATATCATGTATTATATGTTATTAGAACCCAGATGTTAGTTTAGTTCAGTTCAGGAGCATGGTACTGTAGCTTATAGATCAGATGTTTATGATCAGATTAGTGCTAACTACCCCATGAGGGGGTGGGAGATGGATAGTTGATGTGGCTTTCAGTAGAGTGTGGACGTCCACCTGGCAGTCCGAACCAGTACTTACAAACATATTTGACTCGGCAGTGGTCGGCCAGCCATTGTCGGGTCCCGCCTTCAGGCTGCATAACCCGTCATGGGGGGTAATACATGACACCAACTAGCTATTCATCCTGGGTATATTTTCAGTATTACAGTTATAACAGATGTTTTATGTATGTTATAATTTAATAACAAATATGAAAGTATATGATTATCCAGTATGATATGATGAATATTTATAGAGTTATGAAATGTACTGTATATGTATAAGTGCCTTAAATATTCATGTTACCACACAGCTGTATTTAGTTTATTTTCCCTTACTGAGAAGTGTCTCACTCCCAAACATTAAATAATTGTTATAAAATCCAGAGAGACCGGTGGGTCAGGGCCGCCGTTAAGTGATGGGATCTTCCCTACTAAAAGAGTAAGCGTTGAACTAGGATCAGGAGGTTTTTGTTGAATGATCCTAGTGTTATTTTGACTATGTGGAGATTGTATATTGAAACAATATTTTGATGATATAGTAAACTCCGATATTATGCTTTATGGATGGATGAATTAGATTTTATGCTTACTGTTGCGTAGGATTCCGCTGTTATTGATAGGTGTCCCCATTACCCACGGGTTCGGGTTGAATTTTTTATTTACTATGTTATATTTTATATTAATAAATTGAGGTCGTTACAGGCCGTGTGCACCCACACTTGTGCTGAGAGGTGTAGGGTGGCCTTGTCCGATTTGCCTACGTGAGGAGAATGCACCCCTAGGTGAGGGCAATCGGACCAGCAGTTGGAGTTGCGTGTACCCGCGGAGTATGTTAGCGGAGAGTATAGATAACTAATGTCTAGGTGGATCCCCAAGACATTAGTCCAACCTTTGGGCCACACAACCCGAGCCCTGGGGATGTAAATGGCGTGTTTGTCACAGGGAGTGTCTTATATGCATATCTGTTAATTTATGTGAATACAGTTAATTAATAAGATAACTCCAAGGGCTTACTAAGAAATGTGAGTGCCTTGGTAGTAGTAATGTACATGAGCAAAGGGATGCTACTTGTATGGGCAGGTAATCTTTCCTATCCTCGGCTAATTGTGTGTGTGAGTGTAAAATAAGAATGTTTTCATAAATGTGTTTATCTGCTTAGTAAATTGGTTATTTTTTGTACACTAAATGCATGTTAGTCACACACTGACATTAACTTAATCTTTCCTTTACTGAGTTGTGCCTCACCCCTACTTTACAAAATGTCTTTTCAGGGAATCCTATAGATTGGGTCTAGCAAGCTAGAGGAGTCGGGCTAGTGGTGTGAATTTTATATAGGTAGTGTGTAGATGGAGATTTTATTTTTGTTTAGTTTTGTGGGATGTAATTATGTGAAAATGAATATATTTGTGTATAAAGATAATTAGAACTCTGGTAATGTAATTTGAGGATTTTATATTTTATTTTCGCTGCATAAGTGTATTTTATATTTGATAAATAAGGTATCAGGTACACTGACGTTACTAAAGTAGCACTTCGGGCCCACATGGCGGGTAAGGGTCGTTACAAATTAAATACCAACATTTAACATCCTTACCTCAACTTTGGAGTGGTGTTTGGAATGCTTAAATTGAAAATCTGCTCCGATTAAACCGCTAAGGATTGCTCCTAGGATCTCGTGGTAGTTTCTGATTATCAATTCATGCTATAATCTGAGCGAAATCGTAGAGAGAAGGGAGAAGGTGTCGTAGGGTTGAGAGAGAGAGAGAGAGAGAGAGAGAGAAAGAGACATAAATTTTTGTTTGTTTAAGACAAATGAAGCTCGTAGCCCCCTTTAAAATCAGCATTGTAGACAAAATCGTCGATGATTTTTTGCACCTCTCACAAATATGTCGACGGTTTGGGTCTTTAACTCGCCCTTTTTACCGTTTTACTTGTAACCGGCCCACAGTAAATACACAATCGTCGAAGGTTTTTCTAGTCTCCCACCAAACCGTTGATAGTTTGGTATACACCAAAACAAAAACCTTCTTTTCTTTTACTTTCTCATTAATTCAATTTTTCGGATCTCTACACTAAAGGTAATTTAGATGGAGAAGGATTAACAAGTAGTTTTCCTTGAGGACAAGAAATACAAAAATAATCACCAGATAAAAGAACTTTCTGATCTTTTAATGGATGTCCATGTGTATTTTCAATGATTTGCAGCATCATAGTTGAACTAGGATGGCCAAGACGATCATGCCAAAGTATAAAACTTATAGGCTTGGAACACTTCCGGTGCATAAAATTTGATTCAACCATCCTTATTTTTGTGAAATATAGGTCAGATGAAAAACTTGAAAATTTTTCCAATATGATCTTCTGGTTTGAAACTATAGATGTAATTAAAAGATATTTCATATCTCATTCATTTTTTGCTTCAACATGATATTCATTGTGACGTATATCTTTAAAACTTAGTAGATTTCTTCGGGATCTACTAGAATACAACGCATCATCAACATACAATTTTGTCCCATTTGGAAACATAATATGAACTCTTCAGGAGCCCTTTATTACATTTGCAGAGTCATATAATGTATTAAAATTAATTTCAGCTAATGTTAATTGTAAGAAATATTTTTTAACACGAAGAAGTGTGTTAGTCGTGCCACTATCCACCAAACACATGTCATTCTCCATTTTATCAAGTTTATTTTGTATGATCTAGTAAAATGAAAAATAAATTTTAAGAATTAAGAAAGATAATAAAATATTGCCAAGCATATTATATGTAAAACTTATAAAAATTACAAAAATTAATTTTTTTCAAAATAACATAAACATGAAGATAATTTAATAGTAGACATTTCCATCCCCAATCAAATGATCAATTTTGCCACTAGGATTCTAACAAAAAATCAGAAACATCAAAATCAACATCCAAAGGAGACTCATATTTATGATCAATGGGTTCAGACAAATTCACTTCAATATTTTTCCTTTTTCCTTTTAATGGCGTTTTGTAAATATCAACTAGGTTTTAGTAGTACGACATATTCTAGACCAATGACCTTTTGTTCCACACCTATAGCAAATATTGTCATTATTTTGCACTTTATTATTTTGTTCAGAACTTTCTTTATTCTATGCCCATTTCTTTTGAGTCTTTTCAGTACCTTTATTTTCAAACTTTGAAGGATGATCATTACGGGTCCAACAATTCTTCCTACCACGACCCCTTTTACCACCATGACCTCGTCCATGACCTTGAGAAAAAGTCACATTCACTTCAGGGAATGGTGTTGAGCCAGTTGGACGAGATTGATGATTTTTCAACAAAAACTCATTATTTTATTAAGCCACTAGTAAACAAGAGATAAGCTCAGAATATTTTGTAAATCTATGCTCTCAATATTGCTGCTGCAGGAGCACATTCAAGGCATGAAAAGTCGAATATGTTTTTTCTAACATATCACCATCAGTAATTTTTTCTCCACATAACTTCAATTGAGAGCTAATTTTAAACAAGACTAAATTATATTCACTTACAATTTTAAAATCTTGCAGTCGCAAGTGTATTCAATCATATCGAACTTTCGGAAGAATTACCATTTTTTGGTGTTCATATTTCTCCTTCAAGTTGTTCCAAAGGACTAATGGGTCCTTAATAGTAAGGTACTCAATTTTCAATTTTTCGTGTAAATAGTGTCGAAGGAAAATCATTACCTTTGCACGATCCTGCAGGGATACTTGATTTCATTCTTTAATTGTACTACCAAGATTCATAATATTAAGGTGAATCTCAGCTTCAAGTACCCATGGTAGATAATTTCTTCCAAAAATATCAAGGGCAACGAATTCAAGTTTTGTGAAATTTGGCATCATAAAATCACTTTGAAAAATAAATAAAAATTCAAAGTAAGGTAAATATTAAAATGAAAATGTCATTCTCATATATATTTCAACATAAAAACATTTAAGGACATGTATTTAAGATAAGAGATATAGTTAATACATAAATATAGTTTGACAAAAAAAAAAAAACTAAAGTTATTTAGATAACAAATGTTTAAAAAAGAAGAAGAAATGATTCTTATCTTAAAATAATACCAACGAAACTTAAAAGATTCTACTATACCATTAAAGACTTGATCGTGCTAATAGCGTGTTGTAAATGAAATAAAAAGAGAATTATAGAAAAATTAAAGTAAAGAAATTTGGAACTTTAGAAATTCAGTAGTCTAATTCTTTAGGAATTAGATGTTGTTAATTATTTTTTTCTTATCTCAAATTTAGTTGTAAAACATGTCCTTATATAGACAAAGATTATATTGACATCCCAAAGGTCTATTACATACCAAAAGTTATAATCTATTTTCAAGATAGTTATCCACATGTATAATATACACGTTTTACAACATTGGTTTTATAATTTTATGAACTTTTTTTATGATTTGTCAAAAAATAAATATAATCATAAATAGGTGTATAAATATCTTAATCATGAAATTTTAGGGAAGATATGTACATTTTTTAATCTAATATATAGGATTTTTGAAATCGATTGTGGCTTTTATCCAATTTAAAGAAATTCTCTTTTATCTTTGACAAAAAAAAAATGAATTATCTTGCAAATCAAAAATTAAAGAAATGTTGTATTATTTTTAAAATTTTAAAAAAATTTATATTTTTTTGATAAATTTTAATAAAAGTTTTGTAAAAAGGTTAGTGGCATAGCTTATCGTCTCGAATCATATTTATTTTCTTATATATTTTCAAAATTATTTCTTATTAAAATAAATGTCACACCTTCGTTTATCAGAATAATAGTAACCCAAAGACTATGCTCATATAGCAAACAAGGAAAGCATGTCATTTTTAAAATTTTGTAAAAATATTGTATTAAAACAATTCGTATTCAAGATAACATATTTAAATAAATTAATTAAAATACCCTTATAATATAACAATTATTCCATAACGCACCCATATATTTTTTTCTAAAAAAGCTCTTATCATAAATATAAAAATTAAAATTTAAAATATTCCGCAACTCTTACTTTTCTATAATTTTAAAATAAAAATAAAAAAATTTGGAACCCTTACGTAGTATTGGGCATAACCTGTTTTACTAATAACATCATTTCTCTATAGACCTGACAAAGCAGATCATGTCGGATAATCCCGACATATTAGACAGATTATTGAGTGAGAATATTGCAATCCATATTCAACTCGTTTAAGTTGTAGATTTATAACGGTTCACATAAGATAATCTGTCATTCTCATCCCTAATATAATTTTTTTTTTTTTACTATCAAATGAATAATTTATTTTATAATACAATAACTAAAGTTGTTTTAAAAATTATAATTTGGTAATATATTCAACATTTAATAACTAATCATAAAATTATAATTTTTTATTTTATTTTTCAGAGCATGAATTTGAAGATTTTTATTTTGAACACAAAAAAATTAAGTATTGGGCTCGAGTTTGATGTGGGCATATGGTAGACCTCGAGACGCATATAGCAGTGCAAAAGTTAAGGTGTGGGACTAAGCAGTGACCAATAGAGCTTATGTTAATTGAATATATCGAATTATCAATCAATTTAAATATTAGTTGTTAACAGATAGGCGGATATCCATCCATAAAATCTTAAATTCGCCAATCGACTCATTTAGCGGCGGATAAAAAAAAGTTCAAACCATATTGGACTCATTTAATGTGATGATCAATTATGAGTTAATTTAAGCGATTTTTATCCATTTTGTCTAGTATATTATTCTACTTGCAAACAATATCGAAAAGTACGACCTCTAAAATTAAATTTAAACCAATATACAAAACTTCTATTACAAAAGTAACATTAGTGTTTATCTCATATTACTCTTGTTTTAACTTATGAACATATAATTTTTTTATTGTCTCAATTTATTGTTCACATCTTGATCGGAAAAATAAGGTCCACATATTTACATAGTCGGAACGAAAACTACTCGATACGATCACTTATGCCGCTGATACGATCATCCCGAACCCGAATCACCCAGAAAAGAAAAATCATAATTTTCTATAAATCATTAAATACTTAGGCTGCGGTCAATTCCACGGCCCCGTTAGAGTTGGGAGCCTTATGGGCATGGGGAGCACTATGAGTACTTGTAGATATGGTAGTAGGTAGCCTTCACAATATACGAAATTTAATAGCTCTTTCCGTGATTACAGGACAATATAAAAATACATAATAATTTATATATATAATTATTTATTTGGATACCATTTGTCTTGCTTTAATAATTAAAGGGGAGACTGGGATTTGCTTTACCTTTAAAAGGCGAGCATAAACATTAATTATTTGTGAAGAAGCATGAGGACATGTTCTTGTTTATCTCTCACCCAAAAAAAAAAAAAAAGATTAATAATTACAATGCAGAATCTACTTTTTTTTAAAAGAAATTTTAATAAAAGTTCGTGAAAATTTTTAATTTTATTTTTATGACATATTTTTTAGATAAATAAAAGTTTTTGCTTGTTATTTTTGTCTACAGCAATAATTGTAGACCAGATTAACGAAAATGTAGTTTGCTCATATATTTGGAATTCGGTATATCATATAAGATTGTGTTTTATTGACTTTTGTTTTTTTTTTTTTTTTATTACATAAGAACTCCAGCAACCAACAAATCTTTCGGACCTCCTGATGCGGCACCAAACCTACGGATCAGCGTCCTCCCACTAAGTCTCACTGATCAGGTAAAGTTCGAAATGCGGATACGACTTCTATACCTCAGTTGGACGTTCGATCAATCCGACCCCTGAGACACATCTCCATTACTATTCACGGTTCTCACTAGCTTACAAAGCGAACTCTTACCATTCACGGTCCCCGCTGGCTCACAGAAAAAATTCTCACCATCCACAGGTACCGTTGGTTCTGTGAGTGTATCTATCTGGAATTAAACCTCCGATGCTCCTTTTTACGTTCCGATGCCTTTCCACCGCTCCATGCCCGTGGGGGCTTTAATCGAACCATGCATAAAAATAATTTATCAAGTTAAATTTATATCTCGAAAAAAAAAATTTGAATCGAAGCAAAAACAACTTAGTAAGTAAATCGAAGTTGTATTAATATATGATTGAGGAATCAGGGAGACTCAAATCACATAGACCTATTAAGTATTTACGTTTTATGTTGTTGATCTAATGAAATCATGAAAAATAAGATAGACGGGTCGATGTTTAATCCAAATACATGAAAAAAAAAATCTTAAAATGTTTTCACACTATTAAAAGCTAAAAAGTTTCTAATTTTTGTTGTGAGAAAACAATCTCAATTAAAACCTTAAGGATGCTTAATTAATATACTTAATGATATTCCAATTTAATATCAAAATCAAATCGATAATCTTTAAGTTATATTGAATAATTAGATTAATGTAAAATTCAAAAACGCATTCTAAATTTTTCAAATATGATCGATAATCTTTAAGTGATATTGAATAATTAGATTAATGTAAAATTCAAAAACACGTTTTGAGATTTTCAAATATGACAGTCCACCCCTTAAGCTTTCGAAAACTATCAAAAAACCCCTTGAGGTTTAGCCTTAAAGATAAAATGAAGGGTCCGCTAATTAATCATTAATCAACCATTATAAAAAATAAAATTTATCCTTAATAAAATGATAAAATCAATAAATTAACTTGGTTGAATTACGATTTGCTTTGGGTTTAGTTGAACGCCATATAACAAAATAGTAGCTTGAATAAAATTATGAAAAATTTGAGAATTACCTCAAACAAAGGTTAACAAATTAATATTGGAGTTTTTCTTATCAATTTTGAATTCATATTTTACATGCAAAACAACTAGCATTCAATTTTATAATTTTAATTTATAAAGTATGAATTTTAAAATTTTCTTTTATGTTTTCTTAGCTTCATATTTGATGGGTTTCTTGAAATTAAAAATATTGAATTATATTTTATTTGTTTCATGATATATTTAGTCATTAAATTTTTATAAAAATTATATTTAACACATATTTTGTAACATTATAATTATTAAACATTTTTATAATTTATTAATACTTTTTAGTTTTAAATATGTTATCAAATATAAATTGAAAATAATAATAAAATTTATATGTTAGAGTTATGTCAATTGGTTGATCAAAAGTGATTGGACTAACTAGACCGATTAATTTCATAATTGGTTAGATTTTCAATTCACTTAGCCACTTTTTGAAACATTATAATGATCAATATTTTTTCAATCGAATTTATTAAATTGATGTGACTTTAAAATATTATTTTATTATGAATAATATATATATATATATTTTTTACATATGTTTAACGATTGATTAACGATCAACTTACAAAAGGTTTCTTTTGTCAATAAAACTAAACCTCGAGATATTTTTTGGTAATTTTTAAAAACTCCTGGGGTGGAGATGTTATTGAAATTTACCCATTAGGTAATTTTTTTTTTTTTAAAAATCGTATAAAAATATATATTTCAAAAGTCAATCGAACTAGTCATGTAACGCCCCAGAAAATAATATGTCACGCCTCAAACTTGGTAATGGGACCCAGGGGTGAATTAGTAACATAACTTGTCCCTGTATTATACAAAACACCAATGATACAATAATGAATGAGGGTCCAACCCCGTGGGGTTCCCATACACCCTATATACATTCACATACATGACATATACGCATCGGAAATTGATCTTTCTATACATACATTGTACCATACCAGAGTCTATACAAAAGGTGTCTAAGCTCCATAATACAAAACATTAACTCGGGTGTCAACCAATACCCAAAAGACAACCCAATATAGTCCTAATACTTACACAAGTACTTCACGGAGTACACCGACCACTACGCTCCCTACACAAGGACGCTAGTTCCGGTTACTCGAAGGACCTGAAAACATGTACATATGATAGGGGTGAGACACCTCTCAGTAAGGCAAATCCAGGTTATATCGGTGTGTGACATATGAGTGTTATCATGACATAAAACATACACAATTCAATACAGCTCTAGTATTTTCACAAAACAGTTCTAGTATACCAACGACACAAAGCAATATGATCTAGTGTTGTCACACCCTTGGCCTAAGTCGGATTGTCTGGTGGTATTTTCCTTCTACAAAGGTTGGTGCCCCCGGTAACCTGGCATAGCATAAGTCCCACAGCGTCGAATCGGTGCAGATATGGTGTTTTCACACCCTTTGGTAAAAATCGGCTGATCTAGTGGTATTGCGCACTCTTTGGCAAAAGTAGGACATCAAAGCCTGGAACAATTCGGAACCCCATTCCTATCTCATTTCATCAAAACACAACTCATGCATGTTCATATAAAATTCATTCCACACTCATTTGGTAATCTAAAAATCATGATTTTTCAAAATACAATTTAGATAAGTCAAGGCAGGGCCATCCCCATAACACACATATATATCACAATAAATCCACGATTTTCCAAAAAAACCAGAGATGTAACCCAATGCCCCCTTTTTCCCAAAATTGTTTCATGAAAATCCCGTAATTTCCACCTGTTAGATTTCCCCAAATGAGTTGTCAAACACACGCAGGATTGTGAACCACAATTCTATCGAATCTGATTTCGAAAATAACCGATATAAACAGAATCCCCTTACCTTTTCCCCAAAAATCCAAAACCCGAACTCTACGGCTCCTAAACAGCGAACCGAGTTCCCAAAACCTATAATTCACAGTACAAAACATACTTAAAATTCCATTCCCTACAGAACTAAAAAAACGGAAATGAAAACTGAGTCTTACCTTGATTTTGGGTCAAAACCCGAAAATGCTCAAAACGAAGATTCGTTCCATAAATCTCAAAGAGAATCCTTCCCTGATCCTTGTAGTAACGTCGGATCATCGATTCTAACAACGTACGACGAAGAAATCTAGAGAAAGAGAGAGAGAGAGAGAGAGAGAGAGAGAGAGAGAGAGTGGGGTTCGAGTTCTTAGAGAGAGAGGGAGAGAAACTTGCTTACTTAGCTAAGAAGCAACCCAAATGGATATTTATAGCACCTTTGACTCGGCCAACCTTATCGACGAGGCGGTGTCTTCATTGACAAGTCAATGAAGGGAGTTCATCGACGAAGCGGTGGCCTCGTCGATGAGTCTGAGATTTTTGAATTTCCCGAAACCTCTCGGCTTCTCCTCGTCGACGAGCCTCTGCATTTCGTTGCCGAGCAACAGAAGGGCCTTCGTCGACGAACTCTGGTTTCGTTGACGAAGCCTACTTTGTTTCCTGTTGTAACGACCTGCTATTTAACTGGATATAAATATATATACTATAACATTTAAAATGCCCTGATACCATACTGGATTAAACCTAATCATCAACCTAAGCAGTAAGAAGCAAAAATCAAATAAACATAACCATACGTAGTTATATACAATACTAGAGTGCTACAATGTTTCTCAAAATATACATATATGTTTGTTAGCCAGAATACCCTTAACTGGCTGGGGCTATTCGAAAATACTCCCAAAAATACTCACACTACTATCAGGGCAATACCGAGGCCCATTATCTGCGAGCCTGATCTGCTCACTACCTGGATCACCTGAAAAATGTTAAAGTAATTGGGATGAGCTAACGCTCAGTAAGACCAAATATGCTATTACTAGTGTGTGGCAAATGAGTTACAATACCTTGAAAATCTATTACTATATAGTCATGTATCACTGAATTTGTAAAGTACGATACGAATAATATAAATCTCCATCTTTTACCTGTTGCTTAACATTTCTATACTTTAGGTTTCTACTTAAAATACTGCTAATATATATATTCCATTTCTGTAAACCTGTATAAACATAGTAATAACTATAAACTTCCCTGTGGATAACTGTGCGTCATAATTTAACCCCTCATGATAGAGTTATGCGCCCCATAGGCGAGATTTACCCTGATTGGCCAACCAGGAATAAATCACTATACTCCATAGTCTGATCAGCCCTCCTCAACCTATATTTGATGGGGAGCATGTCCACTCGTGGGCTCTATGCGATCGACCTTGATACCACGTATTATTTGAATAGGTGGTTGCACTTTATAAATTGTATGTAGTTATGGTACCGTGCTCCGTAAACTGTATGGTCCAACAGGGTCTGATACTATATAATACATTTCTATATACAACTATCTATTTTACCATGATTCTGTAATAACTGTATAAACCATGACGATGTGATAAACTGTATCTGTATCAACTGTATTTTATGAATATAAACCGTAAAACTGTATGTCATGGTACTGTAAACTGTATCTATATCAATTGTATAATCATGGTATTCTGTAATTACTATAAAATATATTCACTGTCTGTATAATCTGTAAAACATAACTCAGGAAAATACTGTAAAACATGTTTCTGTATTATATCTATTTTCTCAAGCCACACAGTAACTTTAAAACATATCAAACATACTGGATAAATTGTATAATTTCTACTGTGAATTATAATTTGGTAGAACATTTATAATTTTGTACTAAAATCATACTCAAATAACCTAGCATAACATATTTCTCTTACCTGATTTCTACTAAAATCCCCCTTCTGTAACGGGTCCTACACTCGTTGGGTTCTCCAACTCAACACCCTGGAAACAACATTCTCCAGAACTAAAGTTCAGTATTTCTATGTGTATAATACTTTCTACAACTTCCAAATAACCAAATACTAAGTACAAAGCCTTACCCTGGATTTGGTGGTGGCTTCAGATCGTCGAACTGGTGAAAATTCAGCCCGAAATCGAAGAGAAAAGGAGAGGGAACCGAATGGGAGAGAAAAAAAAGGTTCTGCGCTGAATTTCCATAAAAAATCAGAGTTTTTCACTATTTATAGCGCTGGATTCGTCGACGAGTCCTTTAATAATTTCGTCGACAAAACCCACTCCTCGTCAACAAAATTCAGACTGCCCAATACCTCTTTCGGTATTTCCTTATCAACAAATCTTGCCTTCGTCGACGAGGTCCTCTTATACCCTCGTCGACGAATCCCCTGTGTTCGTAGACGAGGCCCTGATAATTCCCCTCGGTTATTCCTTCCAAAGTGCAATGTCGTCGACTACCTCCTTCTGTTTCCGGTTTCCATTTCCCTTTCTTTTTATTATTTAAATACTATTATTCTTTGGGTCGTTACAACTGTTGGGCCCTTTCCTTATTTATATATTCCAGATCTCACAGACCGGGTTCTTACAACCTCTTCTACTTACAAAAATTATGTCCTCAAAATTTGTAACCTCTCATTCACGAACTCATTTACACAACCAAACATACACACTCGACTCTAGAAAGAACCGGTGACCATTTACATTGTAGCCCCATCACAATACATACACACCGTTACTTATAGCGGAGGAATACCGTGGTTCCATACATAAACCATCTCAAGAGTTCACAATAATACACACTCCCAACGACTAACCACCTATCCCAATACAATAGTAGGGTAACACATACATACTTACTAATTCTACTATCAAAAACACAACTCAGAACAACTGTGGATACTTCCGGCGTATCTCCGCTTCCAATTCCTAAGAAGCTTCCTTAACCTCATGATTCCACCATAATACCTTCACTAATGGTATATCCTTGGTACGTAGTTTTTGAACTTTATGATCCAGAATTTGAACAAGTACTTCCTCGTACGCTAAAGTATCCCCAATTTCAAAGTTTTTGTAACTAATAACATGCAACGGATCTGACACGTACCTCCTCAACATGGATATGTGAAACACATCATAGATCCTCGAGAGCGCTGGGGGTAGTGCAATCCTGTAGGCTACCGAAATTCGCTCGAGAACCTCGAATGGTCCGATATACCTTGGGCTCGACTTGCCTTTCTTCTCGAATCTCATCACCCCTTTCATCAGAGCGATCCTCAGAAATACCTTACCCCCCACCTCGAATTCCAATTCATGGCGGCGAACATTCATGTAACTCTTCTGCTGACTCTGAGCCAATTTAATCTTATTTTGGATCAAACCCACCTTCTCAGATGCCTACTGCACGAGTTCAAGTCCTAACACCTGACATTCACCAACCTCATCCCAATACAGAGGAGACCGACACCTCCAATCATACAGAGCCTCGAACGGTGTCATCCTGATACTAGCCTCGAAGCTATTGTTATAGGCAAACTCTACTAGTGGTAGAAATTGCATCCAACCACCACCAAAGTCTAACACAAAAGCCCGTAAGATTTGTATTGTTCTCTCCGACTGTCCATCAGTTGGGGGGTGAAACGTTGTACTGAAAGTAAGCTTCATCCCCAGTGCTTCCGGCAAGCTCTTATAGAAACGAGAGGTAAAGCTTGGGTCTCAATCTGACACAATGGACATCGGTACCCTGTGCATTCTAACTATCTCATGCACGTACAAGTTTGCTAGCCTGCTCAAAGGGTAGCTAATCTTCATAGGTAAAAAGTGAGCAGATTTCATCAACCTATCCATGATCACCCAAATGGCATTCTGCCCGTGAAGCACTAGCGGAAATCCGATCACAAAGTCCATGAAAATATGCTCTCATTTCCATTCCGGAATAGCTAAAGGCTGTAATGGCCCTGCCGACCTCTGATGTTCATGTAACGACCCTAAATTTCTTAATAAAAAATATAACATAATAAATGGAAAATTTGACCCAAACCCATGGGTAACGGGGACACCTGTCAATCACAGCGGAAACCTAAGCAGCAGTAAAATAAAATCTCAATCATTCAACCATGAAACATAATACCAAAGTTATTTACATTCCCAAAATACTGTATTTATTTACAATTTTCCAAAAAGTCAAAATAACACTAGGATCGTACAACAAAAATCTCATGATCCTAGTTCAACGCTTACCCTTCTAGTAGGGAAGCTAAACCCACTTAACGGCGGCCCTGACCTGCCGGTCCCTCTGGGTTTCTTAAAAATCATTTAATATTCGGGGGTGAGACACTTCTCAGTAAGGGAAAATAAACTAAATACAGCTGTGTGGTAACATGAATATTTAAGGCACTTATACGTATATAGTACATTTCATAACTCTGTAAACATTCATCATATCATACTAGATAATCATATAATTTCATATTTGTTAATAAATCATAACATACATAAAACATCTGTTATAACTGTAATACTAAAAATATACCAAGAATGAATAACTAGTTGGTATCATATATTACCCCCCAAGACGGGTTGTGCAGCCCGAAGGCGGGACCCAATAATGGCTGGCCGACCACTGCCGAGTCAAATATGTATGTAAGTACGATGGGCCCGCTACACCCTGGTCCGGACTGTCAGGTGGACGTCCACACTCTACTAAAAGCCACATCGACTATCCATCTCCCACCCCCTCGTGGGGTGGTTAGCACTAATTTGATCATAAACATCTGATCTATAAGCTACGGTACCGAGCCCCTAAACTGAACTAAACTAACATCCAGATTCTGATAACATATAATACATAATATAATAGCGGCCTCGTGCCAATCATTTTCATAAATACGGCCTCGCGCCGAAATCATACATAAATATGGCCTCGTGCCGATAACAGAAATACATGGCCTCGCGCCAGAATCGTTTCAGGTATATACATTCTGAAAATAAATCATTTATCATATATTCATCAAAATCATCACAACATAACTCATCTTTTCATAATACCTGAAAACATGCTTTACTCGTAAAATCTTTCATATCATAATATATTTCACGTAAAATAATATTCATGCCACATATGTGCTGTTAAAAGTCATACTTCATATTCTAAAATCGTGGTTTTCTGGCATCTCATACATACATATACATTTTAATCATCATAACAGTATTTTCTCAATCGTGCATTTCATTCGTAATAAACAAATATAACATATGCTTTTCGGAAAATAGATTTACTCATAATTAATAAATATTTGCATGGAAAATAACTGCTTTAATTTATTCCCTTACCTGGCTACTGAGAAAGCTCTTAAAATATCCTAACCTGACCCCCAAATGATTTCCTGATCAATACCCTGAAACATAAAACTCCTAGTATTAAACTTCAGTATTTTCATGCGTACATCATTTCCTATAATTATCGTAAGACCAAATTCGGCTTAAAAAGTCTTACCTCAACTCAAGGATGCCTGAAACATAAAACTCCTAGTATTAAACTTCAGTATTTTCATGCGTACATCATTTCCTATAATTATCGCAAGACCAAATTCGGCTTAAAAAGTCTTACCTCAACTCAAGGATGATTTCCAACTCGCTTTCACCAATGATCTGCTCTGGCAGATTTGGAGAGAACTTCTCCAAGAGCATCGTGGTGACTTCGAATTGTCGATCCGACGTAAATCTGGCCCAAAAATGATGTGAGAGAGAGAGAGAGAGAGAGAGAGAGAGAAAGAAAAAGAGAGACGAAGAGGAGAGAGGAGGGCGAAGATTGCTTAAAAATGAAGTTAAAAATCGGATTTTCGGCTATTTATAGGGCCAGATTCGTCGACGAGACACGTCACCTCGTTGACGAGTCCTTCATTAAATTCATCGACGAGACCCTGTATTCGTTGATGAAATTCAAAGCAGCCAAAAACCTTGCTCAGTATTTTCTCATCGACAAATTCCTGTATTTTTTAACGAATTTTCTTCTGCACTCGTCGACAAACCCCTGTATTCGTCGAAAAATCCAGGCAATCTCTTGAAATTATTTTTATCCCTGAAATGCAATGTCGTCGACGAAGTTTATGGCCTCCTTCTATTTCTATTTCTATTTCTCTCCCTTTTAATTATTCAAATTCCATTTTTATTCGTGTTGTTACATTTCAGCTTTCACCTGTTGACACGTCAAATACTGCTTCACGAACTGAGCAATCTGCCTTTTCATACCACTCCACCAAAAGGTCTAGCGCAAATCTCGATACATCTTCATGCTACCTGGATGTACCGTATACAAAGAACGACACACTTCCTCTAGAACCGTCCTTCTGATCTCGTCGTCGTTTGGAACACACAACCTAGTTCCAAACCTCAACACACCTCCCTCAGAGATGTTAAAGTTCGTAACCAACCCCTACTGCACTTTCCCCACAGTCTCAACTAACCCTGCATCACTAATGTGATGACCTAAAAATATATATACCATTAAAGCACAATAATAATAAAATAATAAAAATGGTCATTAAGTTAATATCAATACAGAAGTGTTTTTTTTCTATAGGATCCTTGATTCCATGTTTGATGTTTAAGAAAGACCTTATCTAAGCGAGTGCTCAGAGACCATTGCGGCTCAGTCACTCCCTGGAGGTCGACCTGGTCAAAATGGAATTTCATAGGATAAACAGGATAGACACTGTTGGTACACGTAAATAAGTATATATACATAAAATAGTGTTTTGACAGACATAATTTGTAGAAATACATAATAAGATGATAATAATATAAGTATCAAATATGGGGCCCACAAGACTATGTGGGGTCCACATGAGTCTCGGAGCCACAAGACACTGTTTATATACGTAAATAAGTACATAAAATAATGTTTTGACTGATATAATTTGTAAAAATATATGATAAAATAATAATAATATAGGTATCCTATGCGAGGCCCACAAGACTGTGTGGGGCTCACATGAGTCTCGAAACCGTGTGGAGGTTTACACGAGTCTCGAAGCTGTGTAGGGCTCATAAAATCGTATGAGGATTGTTGGAATTACATAGGATCCATTCAGGTCTCGAAGTGGTGTGGGGCCCACAAGACCATGTGGGGCCCAAATGAGTTTTCAAAATTCAAATTTAATTCTTATTCAAAAATAAATAATAAAATAAATAAATACTAAAAATGGTTCAAAATTAATAACAATGATAATAATAATGATAATAATGATTAAGAAAAATAATAAAATAATAAAATAATTAACTAATTGATTAATTAATTAGGTAAGTGATAAATTAAAAATTTATTTAATGGGAATGGTGGCAAGCACTCCCAGATGGCCTCCATCCCCATCCCATACTCAACCCATACCTTGCCCATCCCTTGCCCATTCTTTAATTTTTAAAAATTATAATTTCACCCATCTCCCCACACTTTTATAAATTTCATTTCTTTTCCAAAATTTTCCTATAAATAGGGAGCACTTAACCTTCATTTTTCACAACAATTTTTCAAGGAAGAGAAGAATTAGTGAGTGAAAGAAATTGTGGTGGAGAGAGACTTTTTTAGTAAGTTCTCAATCACCCACTCTTTCCGATCTCATTTCTTAGAGATAGTTACAGTGTTCGTAAGGAAGAAGGTAAGTAAATTTTGATTATGTTAGTATTTTTTTTATTTAAAATTTATACCCGAGTTTATTTTATAAGTAAATTTCAATTATGTTAATTAGTTCTACAAAATTTTCATGAGTTTATTTTTACGCATATTTAATTATACCAATTCTATCTTTAATATACTTGCATCTATTTTTGGGTTAAGAAATGTTATAATCCTCTCGGGTAAATTTTCAGCATTCCTTTACAAAAATAAAATTATATATATTTTTAACAGAAAAATTGTGTGGCATGAGTTTATTTCTACGTTGCATTTTTTTTTATTATAAAAATACGAGTAAAGATGAGATTTTTTTCGATATTATTTTAAATTGTATAATTTATAATAAGATGATTTTAAAACCCCTTATGGCAACGAAAGTTCAAAGTTATAGATGCTCGGTACCTCAGCTTAAAGTTTATACGGATCAGAGAGCACCTACACTGTTTATAGAGTGGTTATTTATGTTAGTAGATTTCTCCTGAGTGCACACCTGGTTCCGGATCAGGACTTAATAAGGAAAATCTCACTTAAAGTTTACGTACGTTGATTTAGTTTGGTCGACCAGCCAGCTAAGTCCAGTCTTCGGACCGTACAACCCAGTCATGGGGGTAAACATGACTTACGACAAACAGACCTAAGGGTGGTTTTTATAATATATGTTTATACATATTTAATTACGTGTACAAAGTTACTGATGATTTGAAGGAAAAGTGTAAGTTTACGTAAAAAGGATCATTTTGGTGCTTAAATGACGATCTAAGGAAAACGTATAAGGAAAAGTATATGTGACGCCCCGACCCACCAAGTGGGGCCCGAGTGCCATGTGTTCCAATCACCTGTATCTAATACCATAATTAACATACACGTAGCGGCTCATGAATAAATAACCTCAAATAAATACCAGAGTTCTATATAACAATCAAAAACCAACACTACAACATCCAAATATCTGTATCTACAACCAGCATTTAAAACGTAATTCCATACAAATATATCTATACATATATCAATATCTCACAATATCCCAAAAAGAAACTACCACAAACAATCCCAGCCTAAGCCTTCAAACCCGGTCTCCAGAAGAACCTGAAAAATTGTTAATCCACTAGGGTGAGACACTTCTCAGTAAGGGTGGAATAAATTATAACAATGTGTGACAATTGAGTTTTAATATTTACATATCAAAATAAACTGTTTCTCATATAATATCAATAACAACTGAGAAAATATACCATTAATAACATTCCCAACATCTAATATCATACACACATCCAATATGCACAAGTACATGATTTTTTATGCAGGCGAAAGTCCCCAAGGATAGGGAAGATTACCCGCCCATACAAGTAGCTTCCCTCTGCTCTAGTACTAAAAACTACCTATCAGAGCACTCACCTTACTCTGTAAGCCCTTAGGTGAAGTATTAACTCGCAGCCAATACACACATCTTTATTATTTTAAAGGCGAAGGTTTCCGAGGATCGGGATGTCTACCCGCCCATACAAGTAGTATCCCTTTGCACTGATACCAAGAAACTACCTAACAGAGCACTCGCCTTTCTCAGCAAGCCCCTGGTGGTATGTTTATCTCGCCGCATACACACACATGCATTCACAATATGCTATGCCATTGTTTTTATACTATAATTAAATTCACATACGCACAACACATCCACACAGGAATCATGCATTTCATACTTCATCTTCCAATGTCCTCGGTATGTGGTCCACACAGAGCAACTGCATACATGTCAGCACGTGGCCCACACAGGCACCTACGTACTTCTTATCTACACGTGGCCCACACAGGTACCACTAACCATATAGGGTACATAACATGGCCCACACATGCGCCATTATCCACACAGGATATAACGTGGCCCACACAGGCACCACTACCCACACAGGGTATATAACATGGCTCACACAGACGCCATTATCCACACAGGATATAATGTGGCCCACACAGGCACCACTACCCACACAGGGTATATAACATGGCCCACACAGGTGCCATTATTCACCAGTATCCAATCCCCATGACCTACCCGTCATACATCAGTAGAACAAGCTCCTCGACCTGCCAATGTCATACCCCATATAAATAACAATACGACGAGCTCCTCGACCTGCCAACGTCACATCATCATTTACATCTAGACAATATAACAATCTCCTCATGCCAACGTTATATTGAGATGCATACAAATAACCACACAGTTAGTTCACACAAACGCATTAAATCATTTCCACATAGGAATCCAACAGATTAATACATTCTCACACAGTAATCCAAAAGATCAATACATTTCCACACAGTATCCCTACAGATCAATACATTTCCACACAGGAGTCAAACATAACAACTCATTCATCTTGCCATAATCATTTCAAACACCCCCACATGCAAACCCAAATACCACAGTAATTCATATTCAATTTATTAGGAAAATTACTCCCATGTCACATGAATTTAATATCATAAACAATTATCCCAAATATAACCATAAACCAAATCATCATTTTTCCAATAATCAGGTTATTTTGAAAATCATATAGATAAATAATAAATTTCGTATGCTATTAAATAATTGGTTCACTTTAATAAAATACTGATATAATTTTATTCCCCCTTACCTGATTCCCTGAATTTCACTTGCAGGGCTCCCAAACTTATACCCGCGACGCTCACCTGAACCCTAATTCAATCAAATTAACCCGAATAAAATATTATTTTAACATTTCCTAATTTATAATAATTAAATAATAATTAATTTCTAAATAACACATTTATCCTAATTTTGGACTATTTCTACAATAACCCCACGAGAATTTCACTTAGCTAGACTTGTAGAGAATCATCCCTAGATTCTCGTGGTGGTGTCCGATCACCCATTTAGCTTAAAATTTAAGAAAAATTCAGATAAGAATAAGAATTTGACTTACCCCATGAGATATGCCCACGTTATTACTACGACAAATCCACTTCGGTAGATATGTCGGTGGCGAAGAATGGAGTTCGGTGATATCTTCGGATTTTCAATTGGACGAGAATCGACCACGAAATCGTAGAAAGAAGAGGAGTGGAGAGTGAGAGAATATATTTAATTTTTTCTTTCTCTTTCTTTCTTTCCTTTCTTATCTGCGTGTGAGAAGGAACTTTTATTTTTCTTCTTTCCTACTGTTTTGTTCCAGCAAGAAAACTTACGCACTAAGTTTTCTTTTTCCTTTTTTTTTTCTTTTTTTTTTCTTTCCTTAATCCTTTCTTTAACTTTATCATATATTTTATATATACTTATACATATTACTTACATATATACTTATATATATATATATATATATATATATATAATTAAATATACATATATATATATATATATATATCCACAATCCTCATATTCTTAATTTAATTAATTTTCTTAATAATAATTAATTAATTAATAATAATAATTTTTTGAATTAATAATTTATTATTATTTATTTATTTATTTTATTTTTTTGGATCGTTACAGTATATATATGTTTATCATTAAATATTTTTACAATTTTAAAGTTAAAAGTTTAATTTAACAGTTATAGTATATAATTATAAAATTTTACTGTTGTAATTGATGACAAAAGTTTTATACAGAAATTTTTAAATTTATATTTATTCTAAAAGAAATTTTGAAGTTATAGTATTAAATATTGTTTTACGAAATTTTTAAAAAAAAACTCATTTTGGCCACACACTATTAATAATCTTATTTACTTACTGAGCGTCATCTCACTCCAATCATATTTTTATTTCAGATAACTCTGAAGAGCATGTTGGAAATTAGGCTTAACAAGCATGCGGGTGGGGATAGAAAAATAAAGATTTGTTTAGAAATATTAGTATGGTTTCAGATATTTATTTTTGTGTAAATTTTCTTCTTTTGAAATAAACGATTGTAATATGGATAATTAGCGCTTTGGTTTAATAAAAATTGAGTTTATTTGCTTCCACTATAAATCAATGGTAAAAAGTTAATATCTCAGGCCCTTCGCGGTCGGGGTGTTACAACTAACCTATGCGACTTTAATACGCTCAAACAAAGTCGGCTGGACCACCAAGATAGAATGAAGGCCTGATGATCTCTGGCCGCCAACTCAATACCAAGGCTTTCCAGATCCTGCCTAATATGATGCTGAATTACAACTGCAGATACTATCGCATGCTCTGACTCCCGACTCAATGCATCAGCTACCACGTTAGCTTTTCCCGGGTAATAACTGATAGTGCAATCGTAGTCCTTGATCAACTTCAGCCACCGTATCTACCTTATGTTCAACTCCTTCTGCATGAAAAAGTACCTAAGGCTTTTGTGATCAGTGAAAATCTCGCACTGAACACCATACAGGTAGTGTTGCCAGATCTTCAGTGCATAAATTACAGTATCTAACTCCAGATCATGCATAGGGTAATTCTTCTCGTATTATTTGAGTTGCCGATAAGCATAAGTTATTACCTTACCCTATTGCATAAGCACACATCCTAAACCCTTCAGAGACGCGTTGCTATGGATCACAAAACCGCCATCCCCCGAAGGAACGATCAAAATCAGAGCAGTAACCAATGTTGTTTCAGCTCCTGGAAACATTGCTCGCAATCCTCGGTCCAGTCAAAATTCACCCCCTTCCTAGTCAATCGTGTCAGAGGTCCAAACAATTTAGAGAATCCCTCCACGAACTGACGATAATAACCCGCCAGTCCTAGAAAACTCTGAACCTCCTGCACACTCTTCGATCTCACCCAGTCAACCACAACTTTGATCTTGCTAGGATCAACTGAGACACCACCTTTAGACACCACAAGGCCTAAAAATGTGACCTGATTCAACAAGAACTCACACTTCTTCAGCTTGGCATACAACTTCCTCTCCCGTAGAATCTGTAGCACCAACCTCAAATGATTTTCATGCTCCTTCAGACTCCTCGAGTATACCAGAATGTCATCAATAAATACCACTACAAAATGATCCAGGTACTCATAGAAAATCCTATTCATCAGATCCATGAACACTATCAGAGCATTCGTCAACCCAAAAGGCATGACTAAAAACTCATAGTGGTCGTATCTGGTTCGAAAAATAATTTTCACAAAATCCTCAGATCGAACCCTCACCTGATGATACCCTGACCGTAGGTCGATCTTTGAAAAGACCTGTGTCCCCTGCACCTGGTTAAAGAGATCATCGATACGAGGCAATGGGTAACGATTCTTCACAGTCATCTTGTTGATCTCACGGTAATCAATTCACATACGCATCGACCCGTCCTTCTTCTTCACAAACAAAACTAGAGCTTCCCAGGGTGAAACACTAGGTCAAATAAAGCCGTTGTCCAGTAATTCCTGCAATTGCTCCTTCAACTTTTGAAGTTCTGCTGGATCCATCTGCTACGGAGCTTTAGAGATCGGTGCCTTGCCAGGCAATAACTCTTTCGAAAATTCCACCTCACAATCCGGAGGTAAACCGGGTAAGTCTTCGAGAAACACATCTGGGAACTCGTTAACCACTCGAATATCCTCAAGCTTCAACTCATCCCGCAGTGGTACCCTCATGCAAGCTAGGTACCCCTGGCATCCGTCCAAGAGTAACCTCCTCACCTGTAATGCTGATAGAACATGTGGCAACGCACACACGATCCTATAAACTTGTACTCTTGCTCCCCAGGAGGTCTGAATACTATCACCTTTCCACGACAGTCGATCACAGCATAACTGGAGGATAATTTATCCATCCCCAGTATGACATCAAACTTAGACATGTCGTATACCACAAGATTTGTCAGTAGCAGTCTTCCCTGAATTACCATTAGGCAGTTTTCTAACATCCTCTTACAGCACGATACACTCCCAGATGGTGTAGCTACACACAATTTTTTATTTATGACTCGGGTCTCAATTCCACATAGTTTTACAAAGTTAGCAGATATAAAGGAATGGGTCGCACCTGAATCAAATAAAACCGCAGCTCTATTTAAAAGCAACATCATAGTACCTGTCACCACATTCCCCGCATGCTCAGCATCCGCTGGAGTAAGTGAGTATACCCTTGCCGGAGTTGTGCTCACCTGATAAGTTCCCCGAGATACCTGATTACTTCCCCAATTTTGACTTGAAGCTAGTGTACCCCTCTTTGGTGCGTGACAATCCCGAGTCATGTGACCTAACTGGCCACAGTTGTAGCAGTTACCCCCAAATGGCTGGCATTCACTGTCATGCCATTTGTGGCACTTGATACAACGATCACGCGAATGATTCACCTAAGAAACATGACGCTCGGTGTTCTGACGGTAACCCAAGCTCTCGTTCTTCTTCTTCCATGCTCCTTGGTGAGATCCAAACTAAGAACCAGAAGGTACTAGCCTCTTCTTTGGTTCTTGATCCACCTCATCCTCCTAGATGTCATTCTCGACCACGGTGGCCTTATCTGTAACACCCCGACCCCGAGGGCCTGGGATATTAACTTTTTACTACTAATTTACAGCGGAAGCAAATAAACTCAATTTTTATTAAACCAGAGCACTAATATTCCATATTACAATCATTTATTTCAAAAGAAGGAAAATTACACAAACATAAATATCTGAAACCATACTAATATTTTTAATCAATCTTTATTTTTCTAATCCCCACCCGCATGCTTGCTAAGCCTGATTCCCGACATGTCCTTCAGAGTTATCTGAAATAAAATATGATTGGGATGAGACGACGCTCAGTAAGTAAATAAGATTATTATTAGTGTGTGGCCAAAATGAGTTTTTAAAGAATTTCGTAAAACAATAATGAATACTATAACTTCAAGATTTCTTTTAGAATAAACATAAATTTAACAATTTCTGCATAAAACTTTTGTCATCAATTTCAACAGTAAATTTTTAAATCATATACTATAACTGCTAAATTAAACTTTTAACTTTAAAACTGTAAAAATATTTAATGATAAACATACATATACTTTTCCTTATACGTTTTCCTTAGATCGTCATATAAGCACCAAAATGATCCTTTTCACGTAAACTTACACTTTTCCTTCAAATTATCAGTAACTTTGTACACGTAATTGAATATGTATAAACATATATTGTAAAAACCACCCTTAGGCCTGTTTGCCGTAAGTCATGTTTACCCCCATGACTGGGTTGTGCGGTCCGAAGACTGGACTTAGCTGGCTGGCCGACCCAAACTAAATCAACGTACGTAATCTTTAAGTGAGATTTTCCTTATTAAGTCCTGGACTTAAACCAGGTGTGCACTCAGGAGAAATCCACTAACATAAATAACCACTCTGTAAACAGTGTGGGTGCACTCTGATCCGTATAAACTTTAAGCTGCGGTACCGAGCATCTGTAACTTTGAACTTTCGTTGCCATAAGGGGTTTGAAAATCATCTTATTATCATTTATGCAATTTAAAATAATATCGTGAAAATCTTATCTTTACTCATATTTACATAAAAATGTAACGTAGAAATAAACTCATGCCACACAATTTTTGTGTTAAAAATATATATATAATTTTATTTTTGAATAGAAAGAAATGCTGAAAATTTACCCGAGGGGATTGGAACATTTCTTAACCCAAAAATAGATGCAAGTATATTAAAGATAGAACTGGTATAATTAAATATGCGTGAAAATAAACTCATGAAAATTTTGTGGAACTAATTGACATAATTAAAATTTACGTACAAAATAAGCTCGGGTATGAATTTAAAATAAAAAGAAACTAACATAATCAAAATTTACTTACCTTCTTCTTTTACCGTGTGCTACGAACACAATAATTATCTTTAAGAAATGAGATCGGAAAAAGTGGGTGATTGAGAATTTATTCAAAAATTCTCTCTCCACCACAAATTCTTTCACTCACTAATCCTTCTCTTCCTTAGAAAATTGTTGTGAAAAATGAAGGTTGAGAGCTCCCTATTTATAGGAAAATTTTGGGGAAGAAATGGAATTTGTAAAAGTGTGGGGAGATGGGTGAAATTATAATTTTAAAAATTAAAGAATGGGCAAAGGATGGGCAAGGTATGGGTTGAGTATGGGATGGGGATGGAGGCCATGTGGGAGTGCTTGCCACCATTCCCATTAAATAAATTCTTAATTAATTACTTACCTAATTAATTAATCAATTAGTTAATTAATTATTTTATTATTTTATTATTTTTCTTAATCATTATTATCATTGTTATTACTTTTAAACTATTTTTAGTATTTATTTATTTTATTATTTATTTTTGAACAAGAATTTAATTTGAATTTTGAAAACTCATGTGGGGCCCACAAGACCTTGGGCCCCACACGGTCTTGTGGGCCCCACACAACTTCGAGACCCGAATGGATCCTACGTAACTCGAATAATTCTTATACGATTTTATGCATCCTAATTAGCTTCGAGACTCGTGTAAACCTCCATACGGCTTCGGGACTCATGTGGGCCCCACACAGTCTTGTGGGCCCCGCATATGATACTTACATTATTATTATTTTATCATATATTTCTACAAATTATATCAGTTAAAACATTATTTTATGTACTTATTTACGTATATAAACAGTGTCTTGTGGCTCCGGGACTCATGTGGACCCCACATAGTCTTGTGGGCCCCACATATGATACCTATATTATTATTATCTTATTATGTATTTCTACAAATTATGTCTGTCAAAACACTATTTTATGTATATATACTTATTTACGTGTACAAATAGTGTCTATCCTGTTTATCCTATGAAATTCCATTTTGACCAGGCTGACCTCCAGGGAGCGACTGAGCCGCAATGGTCTCTGAGCACTCGCTAAGACAAGGTCTTTCTTAGGCATCAAACATGGAATCAAGGATCCTACAGAAAAACACTTCTGTATTGATATTAACTTAATGACTATTTTTATTATTTTATTATTATTGTACTTTAATCATATATATATATATATATATATATATATATATATTTTTGGGTCATCACATTATCCACCAAAATCGAAAACTCACGGATCTAAAGCATACCCACTAATCTGCGGATGTCCTTCCTCAGGCCCTTCTCGAACCTCTGAGTCTTCTCATACTCGTTCGAGATCAAACACGGTGCAAAACGGGATAGCTCTATATACTGAGCAGCATACCCCTGCATCGTCATATCTCCCTGAGTCAGAGCAAAAAACTTATCCGCCTTGGTATCAAGCGTGGAAGCCAGGAAGTATCTCTCAAAGAACACTTCCTTGAAACAACTCCATGTCATCTCTATAGGACTGACTCTATGCTTCTCCAGCAGACTCACCGCAGTCCACCATCGCCCTGCCTCTCCAGACAGCTAGAAGGTAGCGTAGAAGACTCTTTGCTTATCTGTGCAGTGTAGGACATTCAGAATCCTCTTGGTCTTCTCGACCCAGTCCTTTGCTATTATCGAATTGGGTCCTCCTGCAAACATTAGAGGGTTCATACGTGTGAACCAATCGATGGTACACCCCGCAGTAGTAGGAGAGCGTTCACATCTCCTAACACTTCGCCCGATCTCCCGCATAACCTGCCTTGTCAACCCTCGAGGCACAAAAGGAGACTCATCGCTTGTAATCTCCTCGAAGCCACTTTCAAAGTTATTATCCTTGGGCTCCATTCTGAAAATACAATAGGAATCTATTAGCACTCATATGTCACGTACAGTTAACGCAATCATTTACAACTAATCATGTTAACTACCATCTCACGGGTTCAAGTCTGTTCTATCACACCGACACGAAAATCATCAATGGTTTACTGTGATTTTACTGAAATCGTCATTCCAGGAAAAACACATAACACGGCCAACGAGTCCCTGTCTAGCAACAAAACAACCCTCGACCTACTCTACCCATTTCCCACCTCCTATACTTTGGTATATACACTAGCTACGCCTAACCAAGTCTACAAGACCTAACAACCTGGTTAGCTCTAATACCAAGTTGTCGCACCACGAACCTAGTAGTGGGACCCAGGGGTGAATTAGTAACCTAACCTGTCCCTGTATCATACAAAACATCAATGATACAATAATGAATAAGGGTCCGACCCTATGGGGTTCCTGTACATCCTACACACATTCACACACATGACATATATGCATCGAAAATTGATCTTTCTATACATACATTGTACCATACCAGAATCTATACAAAAGGAGTTTAAGCTCTATAATACAAAACATCAACCCGGGTGTCAACCAAAACCCAAAAGACAACCCGATATTGTAGTGACCCGAAGAATAATAGCATTTTAAGTATTAAAGAGGGAGAGAAAATAGAAATAGAAATAGAAGGAGGCCGTAGACTTCGTCGACGAACACAGGGTCTCGTCGATGAAGGTCTTCAGAATTTCATTGACGAAAACAAGGCTTCGTCGACGAGAAAAATACCGAGAGACGGTTCGGGCTGCTCTAAATTTCGTCGACAAACACAGGGTCTCGTCAACGAATTTTATGAAGGGCTCGTCGACGAGGTGACGTGTCTCATTGATGAACCTGACCCTATAAATAGTGGAAACCCGGGATTTTTTTACCATTTCTCTCGCCGCTCTCTCTCTCCTATGACTCTCTCTCCCTTCTCTCTTCGTTTTCAGCCCCACCAGTCACCGGATCGATGATCCGAAGCTACCACGATGCTCCTAGCGGAGTTCTCTACAAGACTGTTGAAGTAGATCGTTAGGAAAACGAAGTTGGATTTCATCCCAAATTCAGGGTAAGATCTTTTATCCAGTTTTTGACTTCCTGCCAGTTATAGGAAATGATATATGCGAAAAAATACTGATGTTATGTTCTGGCATATGTTGGTTTCAGGGTGTTTTGTAGAAAGCCCTGTGGGTGTTAGGCTTGTATTCCCTAGGGGTTTTTCAAAGTTAAGGTAAGGGAAATATGCTATGCTAGGAAGTTTTTAAATATTATACAGTGTATTTATTTACGAAAATTATGTATTAAAGTATGGTGTGGCTTGTGAATATGTATGTAGTACGGGGATATGTTTTACGAATTGTAGTTTCATGATTTTTATGAATTTTATTACCATGATTTTACAGATTTAAGTACTATGATTATGTGAACTTCAGTACCATGATTTTACGGATTTCAGTACCATGATTATACAAATTCCAGTATTATGAATATGCAGTTCCATGTTATGATTATTCAGATTTCAGTACGTTATGCAGCATCATGGTTAATATGATTACTTCAGAATCATGGTAAATCAGATAGATATGTGTAGAAAAGTATTATATGATATCAGACACTGTTGGACTTGCAGCTACAGAGCACGGTACCGTTGCTGCAGATACTATGTTACTTTATGAGTGCAACCACCTATTCAGATAATACGTGGTACGGTCGACCACCTAGGCCCTTGAAGAGGTTAGACTCCCCATCTAGATATGAGTTGAGGTGGGTAGGTCAACTGACAGAGTTCAGTGATTTATTCCTGATTGGCCAGCCAGGGTAAATCCAGCCTACGGGCTGCACAATTTCGTCATGAGGGGCATGTCATGACATAGATAGCCACAGGGAACAGTTTCAGTTACTATTACTTACGTATTGATTTACAGAAACGGGGATCCTACTTATATACATTAGAAGTATTTTTAAATTATAACCATAATACTGATATGTCAAGCAATAAGGAAAAGGGATGGTGTATTTTATTATTTGTATGGTACTTCCGTATTCAGTTATTCATGCTTATATGAAAACAGATTTCATGATATATATATATATATATATATATATATATATATATATATATATATAGTAGCTCATTTGCCACACACTAGTAATAACATACTTCTCCTTACTGAGAGTTGGCTCATTCCAGTGTTGAAATATTTTTCAGGTGATTCAGGGAGGCGAGCAGACCAGACTCGCAAATAGAGGGGCTTTAGTAGTGCCCTGCTAGAGAGTGAGTATCATTTTTGGGAGCATTTTTGTATAGCCCTCACCAGTTGAGGTTACTTTGGGAACAATGATATATGTATATATTTTGGGGAAAGCATTTCTGAACTTTGGTATTGTATGTAATAATTTATGGTTATATTACATGATTTTCGCTTCTTGCTGCTTAGGTTTTGGTTGGGTTTACCCCTAGCGTGTATCAGAGCATGTAGAATATTAGTGTAAAAAAAAAAAATATCAATTTAATAAGCAGGCCGTTACAGATATTGTAGTGACCCGAAGAATAATAGCGTTTTAATATTAGAGGGAGAGAAAATAGAACTAGAAACAGAAGGAGACCGTAGACTTCGTCGACGACATTACATTTTGGAGATAATATTAAATAATCAAAATTTCAGAAATTGCCAAGCTTTGTCGATGAACACAGGGTTTCGTCGACAAAGGTCTTTAGAATTTTGTCGACGAACACAGGGCTTTGTCGACGAGAAAATATCGAGAGATGGTTCGGGTTGCTCTGAATTTCGTCAACGAACACAGAGCCTTGTCGACGACTTTTGTGAAGGGCTCGTCAACGAACACAGGGTCTCGTCGACGAACCTAGCTCTATAAATAGTGGAAACTCAGGATTTTTGTCATTCACTTGCCGCGCTTGCTCTCTCTCTCTCTCTCTCTCTCCTACGACTCCCTCTTCCTTCTCTCTTCATTTTTGGCCCCACCGGTTGCCGGATCGACGATCCGAAGCTACCACGACGCTCCTGGTGGAGTTCTCTACGCATCTACCGGAGCGGATGGTGTGGAAATCAGAGTTGGAAATCATCCCAAATTCGGGGTAAGGCCTTTTAGTCTCCTTTTGGCCTTGTGGCAGTTAGAGAAAATGTTATAGACGGAAAAATACCGATGCGTAGTTCTGACAAATATTGGTTTCAGGGTATTTTGTAGGAAGCCCTGCGGGTATCGGGCTAGAGTATAGTAAGGGCTCTTCAGAGTTAAGGTAAGAGATAATTGCTATGTTAGGAAATTTCTAAATATTATGCAGTGTATTTATTTACGAAAATTATGTATTACAATATAGCGTGGCTTGAGTATACATATGTAATATGGGAGTATGTTTTATGAACCGTAGTTTCATGATTTTATGTATTTCAGTGCTATGATTATGTGAATTACAGTACCATGATTTTACAGATTTTATTACCATGATTATACGAATTACAGATATAGTATTATGATTATGTAATTCCAGTACTATGATTTACAGAGTTTAAAGCATCCATGTTTTCTATTATCATAACATACAGAATATACAGACAGAGCATTTACAGAGTATATATATAGACAGTTATACAGAGATAGCAACGAGATGCTACAGTTACAGTATTTACAGAACAGAAAGAAAGCGTCATGATAATTTTGAAAACATGATGAAAACAGTGAAAGAGTATATATGAATATATATATAGTATCAGACCCTGTTGGACCATACAGTTTACAGAGCACAGTACCGTAGCTACATGCAGCATACAGTTTACAGAGTGCAACCGCCTATTCAGATAATAGGCAATAGGTCGATCGTATAGTGCCCTTGACATGGACAGGCTCCCCATCAGATATGGGTAGAGGTGGGCAGATCGACCGAGGGAGTATAGTGATTTACCTTGTCGGCCAGCCAGTATAGATCCCGCCTACGGGCCGCACAACCCTGTCATGAGGGGTTAAATCATGACATACAGATATCCACAGGGGAAGTTTTATAGTTATCATTATGTATATTATGATTTATAGAGACAAGGGAATTACTTATGTATGTTAGAAGTATTTTGAATATTAACTTAAATAAAGATGTGTTAAATGACATGAAATTGGTAATGAATATCATGATTTATACTGTGTTTATAGATCCATATGTACATGATTATATGGAAACGGATTTTTATGATATGATGACTCATTTGCCACACACTAGTAATAGCATATATCGCCTTACTGAGCGTTGGCTCATCCCAGTTAATTTAATATTTTTTAGGTGATCTAAGTAGGTGAGCAGATCAGGCTCGCAGGTAGAGGGGCGTCTGTAGTGCCCTGACAGTAAAGTGAGTACAGTGGAAGATTTTTGTTTACCCCAGCTAGCTGAGGGTATTTTTGGGAAAACAAAGTTATGTGTATATTTTGGGGAAAATGGTAGTACTCTGGTATTGGTTTTTGTATTGTGTATATACTTTCATATGGTTATGTCTATGAGATATGCTTCTTGTTGCTTAGGTTATTAATATGGTATCAGAGTATGTTAATTATTACAATGAAAAAAAAAATCATGTTAATTAAGCAGGTCGTTACAGATATAGTCCTAGTACTTACACAAGTACTTCACGCAGTACACCAACCACTATGCTCCCAACACAAGGACGCTAGTTCCGATTACTTGAAGGACCTGAAAACATGTACGTACAATAGAGGTGAGACGCCTCTCCGTAAGGCAGATCCAGATTATATCGGTGTGTGGCATATGAGTGTTATCATGATATAAAACATACACAGTTCAATATAGTTCAAGTATTTTCACAAAACAGTTCTAGTATACCAACGATACAAAGTAATACGATCTGGTGTTGTCACACCTTTCAACCTAAGTCGGATTGTCTAGTGGTATTTCACACCCTTCGATAAAAGTCGGTGCCCTCGGTAACCTGACATAACATAAGCCCCACAGCGTTGAACTGGTGCATATATGGTGTTTTCACACCATTTGGTAAAAATCGGCTGATTTAGTGGTATTGCGTACTCTTCAGCAAAAGCCGAACATCAAAGCCTGGAACAATTCGGAACCCCGTTCCTATCTCATTTCATCAAAACAAAACTCATGCATGTTCATATAACAATTCATTCCACACTCATTTGGTAATCTAAAAATCATGATTTTCCAAAATACAGTTTAAACAAGTCAAGGCACGACCTTCCCCATAACACATATATATCACATTATATCCATGATTTTTCAACAAAACCAGATATGCAACCCAATGCCCCCTTTTTCCCAAAACCGTAGCATGAAAATCTTATAATTTTCACCTGTTAAATTTCCCCAAATGAGTAGTCAAAACACACCCACGACTGTGAACCACAATTCTATAAAATTCGATTTCGAAAATAACTGATATAAACAGAATCCCCTTACCTTTCCCCCAAAAATCCAAAACCTGAACTCTACGGCTCCTAAACAGCGAATCGAGTTCTCAAAACCTATAAATCACAGTACAAAACTACTTAAAATTCCATTCCCTACAGAACTACCAAAACGGAAATGAAAATCGAGCCTTACCTCAATTTTGGGTCAAAACCTGAAAATGCTCGAAACAAAGATCCGTTCCACAAATCTCGAAGATAATCCTTCCCTAATCCATGTAGTAACGTCGGATTGTCGATTCTAACAACATACGACGAAGAAATCTAAAGAGAGAGAGAGTGAGGTTCGAGCTCTTAGAGAGAGAGGGAGCGAAACTTGCTTACTTAACTAAGAAGCAACCCAAATGGATATTTATAGCACATTTGACTCGGCCAACCTTGTCGACGAGGTGGCATCTTCATCGACGAGTCAACGAAGGGAGTTCATTGACGAAGCGGTGGCCTCGTTGATGAGCCTGAGATTTCTGGATTTCCCGCAACCTCTCGGCTTCTCGTCGACAAGCCTCTGCATTTCATCACTAAGCAACTGAAGGGCCTTCATCAATGAACTCTGGCTTCGTCGACGAAGCCTACTTTATTTACTGTTGTGCCCTTTCCTTATTTATTTATTCCAGATCTCACGGATTAGGTTCTTACATAATATGCATGGAAGGGTTAAAAAAAATTAAAATTAAAATAATTAATTAAATAATATATATATATATATATATATATATATATAAAGTAACTTCATGGGGAAGTTTGAATGAAAATAAACAAAGAAGACCCCCCCCCAATTTGACGCTGCTCTCTCTTTGCTCTCTCCTCTGCCTCCTCTCTCTCTCTCTCTCTCTCTCCTCGATTTCGTTGGCCAAACGAGTGCCGATCAAAAAAATGAAAGATACCACTGGGTTCCATTCTTTGCAATCGACATTCCTATCGGAGTGGATTTGTTATAGGGGCGACGTAGGCACCACTCCTGGGGTTAGTTAAACCCTTTTCCTTTCCTCAATTTCTCTTTAAATCTTTAGCCAAACTGAAAAACCACCCCGATGTTCTAGGAGCGTTTCTCTACAAGTCTAACAGAGTAAATTTTTGAACTGGACTTTTCAGGCACCATTCTAAGGTTAAGGTAAGATTTAAGGAATTTAGCAAATTTGCTGTTTCTGGGAATTTAATTATTTATTTGGAGTTTATAGACTTAGGAAATGTTAAAATAGTTATTGGAAATTTTGTGAGCCTAAGAATATTAAGGAAATTATAATTTTGGGGTTGAACTGATGGAATTAGGAAAATATGGTTTCAGGGTTTTGAGTTCTGAACGTCGCGGGCATGGATTAAGATTTTTACTAGGTTTTTCAGGATTCTAGTAAGAGGATTAAGTTAAGTCAGAATTTTTATTAAATATGAATTGATTAAATTTTATATATTTATTTATTATGAGTTCAAAGATTATTTTTAAAACCAATCATTCAATCGGGATTTTATAAATCTAGGATATATGATACAGTATTTTGAATAACATGAACGGTGAAAATTTTGATTTATTTTATGAACTAAAAATAATGTGTATCTTTGGTTATGTCTTGGACTGTATTCAAATACTAAAAATGTGTGGCAGGTGAATGGTTTTATGGTTTATCATGAAATTGAATTTGGGAATGATTGCGAAATATACTAGAACTGTTTGTGAAACATACTAGAACTGCTTGTCAATAATATAGAAATTTGATATGACGGCCGGGGGCCGGATTTTATATGATGAAAGGGGGCACGGTTGGGGGCCGAATTTTATATGATGGCCAGGGGCCATGTTTTATTTGACGGCTGTGAGCCGGGTTTATTTGACGGCCGAGGGCCGAGTTTTTATTAAATGACATATGTAAAATGATATGCTTTAGAAACCTTGAGGACCAGTTGTTATGTGAGTACGGTACCATTGCTAGTGATTTATTATTAGACCATGTGCACCCATACTGCTCTGGATAGAAGTATAGGGGGTCTCAGCCGACTGCCTATGTGAGGTTGAAGTAAGGGTGTCGGATTTGCAATTTGACTATGGATGCCTACAGACGTATTTGTAGAGGATGATGTTTTGACTTTGTTTTGGGCTGATCACCCAGGCTTAATTAGCCTTTCGGCCGCACAACCCGTGTTATGGGGGAAGTAAATGACGTTAGTCATAGGGAGTTGTCTTATATGCATATTTATGAATTTATGTAAATGGTGTTAAATATTTATTAAACTGGTTTATACTGTGGAAATGAAAGAAGATATTTTCAACTGTATGGAATGACTATATGTTTTTAAATGATATTTTTAGTTAAATGAGGATCTAGTTATTTTTAGTATACACTAAAATTCATGCTAGTCACACACTGATTTTAACTTAATCTTTCTTACTAAGAAGTGTCTCACCCTAATATACATATTATCTTTTCAGGAAACACTAGAAATCATGTTTAGCAGACTAGAGGGGCCGAGTTAGCCGTTTAGTTTATGTATGTAGTGGGTATAGACCGAGTTTTCTTTTTATACAGTGTTATGAGTTGTAATATGGATTTTCTTGGAGACCCTTGTGTATAAAAGTAATTTAACACTCTAGTAATGTATGTTGGAGAAATTTTTCATTATTTCCGTTGTATTTATGTATTGACTATGGTATCAGGTACACAAACGTTATTAAAGTAGTACCAGGGCTTTATGTGGCGGGTCGGGACGTTACAAGTCAACTGGATTAATCAAAGCTGAAATAAATTGTCTAGTGAATTAATATTAAAATAAATAAAAATATAACATATGCAAAAAGAAACTCACAAATCATGAATTAATTAACTTTAATTTTCAATCAATCATTAACAAAGTGATCAATAAAACTACAATATTAAAGTTAATTATTTGCCGATTTCTAAATTGGTTTAGATAAAAATTTTATTATATTCATTTATGATATTGACAAATCGTAAACTTATTTATTATATTTTATAAAAATAATTATTTATTTAAAATAATTGTACAAAAGTATAAATATAAAATAATGAATAAGTTCTTTATCTAATACGAATTGGATCGATTGACTAATCTCAACTTATAAACCGATCGGATGAATGAAATTTTAAAATTTTAGTGTTTAGAAAATAGATAATAATCTATAAAGTCATTCGTTGTCATCCAGCGTGTTTGTGCCAAACATAGTGTGTCCAATTGACCAAATTACCATTCACCAGCCAATTTTTTCCGGTTACGGGCAGCTGTCCCGCCCCTGCACGTCGCTTCCTTTGAGGGTACTATCGTCATTTTACGTTCAGCACGCAGTCTGCGCATGCACAATTCCAGAATGTACGACGCATTCTTCTGATGTCGTGGCACGCTCCCACTGGTTCAAAAAATGTGAGAGTAACGAACAGGGGAAAAGCGCGTCGACTTTTTACCTTGAGTCGAATTAACTCAATAAGTTAATGGACACGTTGCGGGCCCAACAATCAACGGCTGAAAACCCTCCCAGCGTAACAATCTTAGTACGCCGCGACGCAGCCGATCCGCATCTCCCATTCTCCCCGCTGTTTGAATTGTACGGAATTGGCGAAGCTTCGAGCAAGACGACGGCTTGCATCCGCAGGTGCCTCGCCAGCGAGGGTTTTAGATCCCTCTCTCTCTCTCTCTCTCTCTCTCTCTCTCTCCTGGAGTTGTCGAAATCATCGGGTTGCAAGGCAACATTCGTCCCTTAATTGGTGTTTTTTTTGGCGGGAATTTGAGCTGTTCATGATCGGTGGAGAGAGGGGGAGACTTGAGAGGAAAAGAGCGAGGTGTTTGTTCGATTGGAGACGGAGAAAGAATCAAAGAAGGGGGAAATTGTGAAGGAGAAGGACCGAGGAAGAAGAAATGAAGGTTTCTGATAATATGCGGGGGCTGATTTTAGCGGTTGTGTCGAGTGCGTTCATTGGTTCGAGCTTCATCTTGAAGAAGAAAGGCCTCAAGCGTGCTGGTGCGGCTGGTACTCGGGCAGGTGAGTGGGCTCACGAGGAATTGATTATAATCCTAATCCCTACATTTGCTTTATCTCCGTTAAATTTGTTTTCTAATGGATACTTCTGCACTGTGATTTCTGATTTCGTAGCTTGATCTGGTTTTAGTAATTAAGAAGGCTTACCTATTTCCTGATTATGTTTTCCCATTATGCTTCTTTGTCTTTACGTGCGTTTGTTTGTTTCAATGTTTAGATTGAATGGTCTTCTGAAAAGTTAATACTGATTTAGGACCACATTAGATAAATGGGAAAATTTTCTCCTTTACGAATTCAAGTTGGGATCTTTTCTTAATTAATGCAGAAATGTTGTGCGAGAAGTTCACGTTTAGGAGCGCGTCAATGTTTAAGGTTTGGGGACCGAGGTTATGTTTGGTCGGCCGGAGTTCCCATTTCTAGGAGTAGTGGTTATAATAGAAGGATGTGATATATTACATATATACATACATCTCTCTCTCTCTCTCTCTCTCTCTCTCTCTGTATATATATAGACAAAGAATAGCCATTTGAGGGCTGGCCTTGGATCAACGGTAAGGATACTTCTTTGTAGCTGGTTGGTTATGGATTCGAGTCCAAAAAAGCAGCCTCTCTGCATATAAGCAGGGGTAAGGCTGCGTACACTATGACGACCCTCTCCCTACCCTCGCAAAATGGGAAGCTTTGTGGCCAAGGGACGCCCTTTAGACAAAGAGCAACTATTTGTAAATTTCATTATGAAATGTATATTAACATGAATTCCCTCCCTATTTCATGTTGGATGGAATAATAAAAATTGCACACTTCTGCTTGAGTGACTTATTTTTAAATTATTACATCCCTATACAATCTATATTATATTTGCTTTGAATTTTATATTCTTGGAATAAATATTTCATGAACCTTAGAGGTTATCATCACTCTAATGTTTAAATGTTGAGGTCATTTTAATCATGCTGAAGTAATGACCTTAGTGCAATTTGAGGTTCTCTCTCTCTCTCTCTCTCTTTCTTGTTTTTTTTTTTAACAGTTCCAGTTCAGCATAAATTTTGTCCTAGGACAAACACTTAAGAGTGATTTATGGCAAACAAGTACTGAAAGAAAGGACTTGAGTTTGAAGATTGAGATTTCTGATTTTAGTCGTTAACTGGTGCAGTTATGTGCTATATCCATCCTTGATGCCTTGATGGCGTTAACTTATAGTTTTTCTCTTTTACTTCAACTTCTTGCTTCACGATCTTCTTCTTCTTCTTCTTCTTCTTCTTCTTCCTTCAATATTCTTTTTTGATAAGTGAAGTAAGGGCTGTAGCATACTAAATATGAGAAGATTTGTGCTATTTGTAGGGGGTTGTATTTCATCACTGTCGAAGCAAAAGCAATTTCCTTTTTCATGTCCCAAATTATGCCGTCTCCCTTTGGCAAACTCGATGCAGTACATATTTAATTCCTTAAAAAATTGATAATTGGAACATCAGTGGTATGCTCTTTTGCCACTTTAGGTACCATGGCTCTTGTTAGTTGGTTAGATGTATCTCTTCAAGAGAAACTCTTACACAGAGCAACTGATCAATTTTGTACTACGATGCTTATATTAACCTTTAAAAGCTAATTGAGGAAAACTATAATTTATATCGTCTGGGGATCTACTACTAGATTCCTATTAAGATTATGCGATCATAATCAGGAAAGGTTTCTACTATGATGTTGTCTGATTCTGTATAATTCTTATTTAGTCATCAGGTTATGCTATTTGTTACAGACATCCCATTTTTTTTTTCCCTGGTTTAGGTTTTGCTAGTTAATGGATTTAAGAAAATAGAAAATTTGAAATATTTGCGGCCATTTATCAGTTGGGTGAATTGTATAGCCTTTTTTATGAATCATAATTGTTAAAAAATCTAGTGTTATGTACATTTAGTTGCTTTGCATTTATTTATTCTTGTGGATAACTTGGTTGTCATACAACTGAAACGGATGACACAGGATAAAACTAATGGCAACAATATAGAATATATCTTCCTGTGTTTTTCCTCTTAGGAGTGCTGAAATCGTGACCAAGATTGCCTTTACTGAGATTTTTGAATTGCTATTGATACATTTAAGAAATATTTTATGTATTTTTTTCTTGATTGAGTGTTATATTTGATGCTTTTGTTAATGTATATTGATTGTAATAGTCCAATTGTCACTCATGGGACAGCTTGAGTTCCATAGCCATTAAGCACCACTTTAGATGTATGTAAGGTTGACTTTGTTTCTATGATTATACTTTGTCAATTGCTATTTATCCAGAAGTTTCCATTATTCTCCTAATAACCTTTTTTTTTATAAAACAAAATTATGTAGGAGTTGGAGGTTACACTTACCTACTAGAGCCCCTTTGGTGGGCAGGCATGGTGACAAGTGAGTCTTGGAATCAAATTATACCTCTCTCTCTCACAACTGCACACACACACACACACACACACACACACACACACGTCTGGTGAAACAGATTAATAGTTTTGTTTAATATATTTCTTTATTTATTTATTCTGGATAAACAGTGCTTGTTGGCGAGGTTGCAAATTTTGTTGCTTATGTTTATGCTCCAGCAGTTCTAGTGACGCCCCTTGGTGCTCTAAGTATAATTATTAGGTAATAGTATGAACGTTTCTGAAGCCCCACTGCACTATAGATATATGCAACCTTTTCTGTTTGAACTGACATGGTTGTTGGAATCTGAATAGTGCCATTTTGGCACACTTCATGTTGAAGGAGCGGCTGCAGAAAATGGGTATTCTGGGATGTGTGTCCTGTATAGTGGGCTCTGTGGTGATTGTTATCCATGCACCTCAGGAGCATACACCGAACTCCATGTTGGAAATATGGACTCTGGCAACTCAACCAGGTTTTTTGGTTCAACCTTTTGTTTGCATCTTTAATTAATGTTAGTTATAAATCCTTAATTCATTTCTGAAAACTATTCACGTTTTCATCTTTCTCATTCATCTCTGCAGCATTTTTAGTTTATGTAGCAGCTACGCTGTCAACAGTTTTAGCTTTGATATTGCACTTCGAACCTCGCTATGGGCAGACAAACATACTGGTCTATGTAGGAATTTGTTCTTTAGCGGGTTCACTTACGGTAATTATGTTTGCTTCAAATTACTTGTTACCTGGAGGCACTCTTTTAATGGAATGCTATGATTGTATGTTGTACCATCTTAAGTGCTCTATGGGCCTTTCTCTTCTTGTTATTCAGGTCGTAAGCATAAAGGCTATTGGAATCGCAATAAAGCTTACGCTGGAAGGGATTAGTCAAATAGCATACCCTCAAACTTGGTTTTTCCTTACAGTTACAGCAATCTGTGTCATCACTCAATTGAATTACCTAAACAAGGTTAGCATAAGATAAGAGTGTTAGTTCTGGTACCATTCACTGGCATTTCCTTCATATAGGAAGTTGAATCATGCAAGTCCAATGGCATTTTAACAGAATGCAGTCTGTATTACTGCCCAACAGGGATGGAAGGCAATGTCAATCTTTTCTGTTGGAATACATTTTACTTTTAAAGTGGGATTCCTAATTTTCCAGCTCTAAGCTAGGTTGTTTGCTTCCTGGATGATCCATGATTTTTCTTTTAACATGGTGTTGTAACCAATGCTGCTGGAGTAGTTCCAAACCATTTTCCATTTCAACCCAAAAGATCCTTTGCTGCTAGTTACCCCTGGATTGCACCTAGAGCAGCCTTGAATTTCAAGTTCAAACCAGCCTGAGTGGCAAACTCCCATCTGACCAGCTTATCAAAGGCTTTAGTCATGTCATATGTCCCTGCGTAGATTTTTTAGTACAATTAAGAACTAAATCATGATCTCCTAATACGCAGCTCATTTCATTGCATGATATGTGTGAGAGCTTTGATATCTGATCTTTTTCTTGTGGTGATAATATGATCAGATTAAGTGAACATACCTTGAGGAACCTTGTTGGTAATGCAAGATACAAAAAAGCTGAATATATTTAGAGCAAATTCATGTCCATAAGGCCTGTATTACAGAAACTGTGCCACCAGCTCATCTAGAAAAAAAAGCCTGCACCACAATTGCACTATTTGTATGATAATCCCCAAATGTTGGGGGTTCTGTTTACTGGTTTTGTCATCAATTCTTCTCTCATGCATATGCAAGTTTTGTCAGTCTGGTAACCCTCTGATTTTTCTTGATCATGCATCAAATACGAGGAAAATGCACTAATGGTATTGTGGTTGAATGATCACGCTGGTTGTTTGGTGGGGGAGATATTGTTGTCAAATCAAGAATCAAAATCTTGTGTGAATCAAGAATTGAGAATCAATTTCAGTGCAAATTCTTAAAATTATTTTTTTGCATGTGCGTGCATAGAACAAAATATGTTAAAAGAAATGAAATATTTGCTGATATATTGTATGATCATGTGGCCAATATATGCATACATATGCATATACATACTGTCAGCAAATTAAAAGTATGTATTTGTTAAGAAGCAAGAAAAAGAGTGAAAAAAAAAAAAGAAAAACTCATCTCTGAAACATCAAAAATTTTAAAAATCATCATGCCTAAATGCTTCAATCTTCCAAATAAACTTTTCTTGTGAAGAATCAAATAAATAAAGAGCTTCTGATTGGAGTCAAAGGTTTTAGGGAAAAATAAATTTTTAGAATAATTCAAGGAGAGGAAAATTTAAAAGGTTTTGTTCATTTTAGCTTTGAAGGCCTCTGGAAAAGGTTTAAGGTCTTTGTATGAAAAAATGGCGATCGTTTGGGTTATAAGTAGTTGGGTTTGACTGTGTCCAACTGTATCTTGGTCAAACGCAACTATTTACTGAATTGTGAATCTTACAATTCAAATTAGGAATTAGATGATTCATGATTAACTTGACCAGGTGAGAATTGAATGTGTCACAAATGATTATTTGGTCACTTATATTTTCCTGGTAGATTTTAAAAATTAGGTTGCATACGGTTTGAATGGAGAATACTAGGATTTTGATCATGCAATAGTAAAAAAGGAGAGAATATGGTACACTATTCACTTTTGCAGTTCTTAAAACTATGATATGGTTTCTGTGCATGTTTAATTTTGTGTAATATTTGTTTTTTGTTTGCTTCTTCCATTGCTTATTGAAGATCGATATGAGAGTTTCCTATTAGCTGGGGGAAATTAATTCAGCTCATGTATGCCTACAACATTGATTTTTGGAGTCTTTGTTTTTATGAGGAGACATTGTCTACTGTTTAGTTCACTTTGCGTTATGAAGCAGGTGATTATCTTTAGATATTTGCTGAAAATCCGAGGACATGATTTTGGCTTTTGTTGCAAATGAGACATGTTTCCTCGTCTCTCTACCTGTGGATCTACCTGAAGAAAGGGATAAAAATGAACCTGTTTGGTCTTCCCCTATTTTAACAGTGTTATGTTTGAACACATTGAATTGCAAGCTCTAGTACTGCCAAATCTTGCAAGTAAAATGCTGGTTATGAATCTGCTTTGTATTTATATATCGGATTCCACTCATTTCTATGCCATCTGTTGGTGTGCCTGAGATCTTTACCGCAGATTTGATGCAGTTCGTTTTCCAACTTCCAATTTGACCATGTAAATTAAGCAATGCATGTAAATTTCATTATTCCGAGTCCTAAAAATTCTGTGATGCCATTTGGTGTCCTAGTATGCATGTATCTTAACCTTGGAGTACTTTGGCAGCAGAAAATTTCAGAAACTGAACTGACTGCGTAAAAGTGGAAGTTAGGTTCAATTGTGATCATGTATTCTAGCATCTATAGCTTTCTCTGTTGTATAAATAATCGATCTTTCTCTATAGTCAGATACAATCATTCTTATCAGAAATTTGAATGATAAATTTCATGAATAGTCGCTAAACTTTAGCAATAGTTTCAAATTGATCACTGTACTTTAATGTGCAACACATATTATGCATTGAAATTTTCACACTATTTCATGTCATTCAATCTGCAACAGTCGACGGCCATCGTCTGTTACTGACAAAATGCTATCCTGGATTCCCAGTTAATCATTGTGTCCCACCTATATCCATTTACCACTTCATTTTATTCCTACCAAACCTACAAGGGATAGAGATTAGGGTTTTGTTAAGAAAAATCAGGGGCCACTTTTCAATGAATTTTCCCACCCTTTAGGACAAGGCTGATTGGGATGGCGGACTAGGATGCTAGGAGAGCATTCCTTAGTCAAAGTTGACGGTTGTTGTACATTGGATGGCATTAAAAACAATGTTTAAAGTCAAGTGAATAATACGTTGCATTGTTGCCTATTGAAGTTCAGTGATTAATTTGAAACTATTGTTATTGTTCAGTGACCATATTTATCCAAATTTGAAAGTAGAGTGGTGCCACCATGCCAATATGCATCTGTGTCAAAATGCTGACTTAGAAATTGTCAATCTTAGTAGGCATGAAAATCCTTGAGTTGCGTGCACCTGGACCACTTGGTGAAATATTGTTCGAAGTCAATAGCTGCTTGCCTTTCTCACAATTACTCTTGTTTTCTGGTATTTCCAGGCTTTGGATACATTCAATACGGCAATTGTTTCTCCAATATATTATGTGATGTTCACGACTCTGACTATTATTGCAAGTGCAATAATGTTCAAGGTAGATTGTGTTTGATTTATCTACTGCAAATTGTTTCTGCTGTCAGTTGCAATAACTAGGAAGAAATGGGCTTTTTTAAGAAACTTTTCTTTGAGGATGTTGTGGGGTTTAACAGAAGGGTTTAAATCACATGATCTTATATTCCATGCAGGATTGGGCAGGTCAGGATGTGAGCAGTATTGCATCTGAGGTATGTGGATTCATCACTGTGCTTTCAGGAACAATCATCCTGCACGGAACAAGAGAACAGGAACCAGCTGCTGCGCCTCCAGCAGGTTTAAACAGACCTTATGTTTAAACTAATATATTTTCATGGACATTGACTTTAAACTATTATTATGGGAGGATTGTCCTCTTGCAGTGCTCTTATCTTTGTGAAAAATCAATAGTTTCATCTTTTCTTTCAGGCATTTGTCTGGTAAGCGTGCATTCCATTTTGGAAGCATGCTTGAGCATAGAACGCTGGCAAAGTACCGGTATTTGGTTTGAGCATGTTGAGAATGGGCACTTGATATATGCATTTCTATTAATGTGTGACGGTGCTGAAGATTATCTGACAGGATTAAAATTATTTGCCTTTGAAGGGGACCTACCAACTAGGACTATTATAGTGCTTATGAACCCAAATTTACCTCTGGGAAGTATGCCCTCTGCATATTTCTATTGAAGTTTCAGAAAACCTGCCTTGCATTCTAAGGCTGGATAGGGCTTACATAATCCTGTGCAATATGTCTTTTTTGTGGAAATATAAGAATGATTTGTTATATTGATCTGGGGTTTCATTCTGTGAACAAGCTTTTGGTAGATCCCTTTCTAAAAATAAGGGAAAGGCATTCTTCTGGAAACCTGTTGCAGCATCATATTATATGATTGAGCAACAGAATCTTTCACTTTATTCATGGATGTCATCAGCAGTGCAGCCAACATTATGCCAGTATGTAGAAGGGCTTAATGCATTATAGGTCAATTTTTCATACAAGTATTTTGTTGTTGGTCCTGTCCTAGCGAGTAAAACCCAGATAAAAGAAAGGCAAACAAACCAATCTCCTAGTCAGGGCTCTTTCCTGAACAGCTAAAGAATGAAGTCTATTTGTTTGTTTCTTGCTTTAATCAAGCTGTTTGCCAAGTTACATGATGAGATCGTAAAGTTTGGATGCCTCTTCCTCCCTCCCCCAACCTGTTGCAACCCTTTGTCTATTGTTTATTTTTTTTATTTGTTTCTTTGCTGTTTGCTGGTCTTTGCATTTGCTTGTGTTTAAATCTATAGACGTGAGTCTAAGGTTGTTTACAGTACCTGTTGTATGAAAATGCAGGATCTCTAACATGGTACATTAGTGGGGAATCGATCAAAAGTATCGAGGATGACCATTTTATCATTTTATCTGATTCAGATAACTTTGAACGATAAAAATCTTTGTTGAGGTCGATGTGCCAACCTGACCTCTGAACAATGTAGCTGCACCGCGATTTGCTTGAGGCTCCTGTGCTTGCAGGGTGAAAATCTTTCTTATTTTTTGGCATGCATGGAGGTTCCAGAATGGATTCGAACAAGACTTCTGTTGCACCCTGTTTTCGAAAGACTGCTGAACAAGACTGAGACTGGAGATCGGAATTGCTAATTAGTTATTCTCAAGCCGGAGAGGAGTTTACAGTATTGGATATTCTGCGGCAGAATTCAATTTTTGCTGGTGAAATTTGTACATAACTTTGTGTTTTGTATCAAATAACTATATATTTCAAGAGGTTTCAATTCTGTTTGATTTTGATATATTCTTTCTTTCTTTTCTTTTCTTTTCCCAAAATTTATTTTGTAACAATTCCTTTGTATATGAGTTGAGTTAACATTAACTATGCGGCAAATACCGGATGTGTAATAGAGGAGTTCTTTTGTTTCTGAGGCCTGATGGATTCATTTTGGATATTTTTGCAGATCATCTCCATCATTCCATAAAGGCATAAACCATGAGCTTGCCTTGTTTAGTTTCATTTCCATACCAATTGGATTTGGAATTCATGCCGAAAGCACTTCTATCTTGAGGAGAAGTCTGTTTTGGAAATTGGCAAGGCTTGGACTTAGCCTTTCTATTCCCCCCCCCCCCCCCTTCTTTAAATTATGTGTTTTGTAAGTAGAAATGCTTAGATTTTAATATTAATAAGAGTGAAAAAATAAAAAATTGAATGAAAAATACTTTAATTATATGTTTTGTAAGCAAAAATAATTGTTTATTTTTTTTACATTAATTTAGTCAATTACTTAAAAAATTATTATTATTATTAGTAAAAAATAAAAATTTAAACATCTCTTTGCTATGTTTCTTCCATAATCTTTACAACAGTAGTTGCGGTTCAATATTTTTTTCTTAAGTTAAATTGTGTTTTGAGATAGATGAAAATGGAGACAAAGTAGTAAGTAAAATTGCACACATTTTCTATTCCAACACTTGCCCATATATATGCCCAAATGGATTGAATATATATATGTATCAAAAAGGAGTAGTTAGGTGATCGAGCGATCAATTGGAACCACTTATGCAAAAGGTCTTTTTTAAAAAAAAAAAAAAATAAATTTAATAAATATTAATAATAAAGGTTGAACTAAAAAAATACTTAAAGTTATATGTGGTGTTTGATTGCGTTTAAAATACGTGGTATTTAAATACTTTTATTATAGGACAATATATGATTGTTTTTAAATATATTTTAAATTATAAATATTAATATTTTTAAATTAGTAATTTTTAATAATTATTTCAATTATTTGAAATTAAAATTTTAATAGTTTCTATTAAAATGATATAACATTATTATTTTAATTAATAATAATCTTGTTATTAATTTATATTTATCACATATTACTATCATATTAAATTATGATAAAAAATATTATAAATTAAAATTTTAATTTATTTAATGTTAATATAAATTAATAAATTGTTCTTGTTTAATCCATAATTGAATTATAATAATTAATATATATTTTTAAATATATTTTAAACAAAAATATTAATATTTCATATTTTAAATTTTAAATGATAACTATACGAATTTTTTGATTAAAATATAAATAATTTTTATTAACTATAATACTATTTATTAATTAAAAAATATTGTTATTAATATATATTTGTAACATATGATTATCACATTAATTTATGTTAAAAATAGTAGTAATAACTAAATTAAAATTAAAACATTTGCTTAAAGATAAAAACACTATGTAGATCTTTTAACATGTTAATTCTATTTGGTCATTTTAGCATTTTTTATCTAAACGAAATTCACTTGCAAACACATTTTGAGTAAATAAGTGGAACACATATTTTCAAATAAGTGGGTCTCAATCAAGTAAAAAGTATGATAAATGTGGCCTAAGGAGACTGATGTGTTATAAATCAAGTACAATGTTCTTATGGTGTTTGAGATTTTGATTTCCCACTGGGGTTTTTCAAAAAAAAATTTCAAAATAATTTAATTCTTTTATTGGGATTTTCAAAATCATACAACACAGAAACAATAACACCTCTCGATAGGGGAGATATTTATGGACAAATGTCTTAAGAAATATCATACATGTGTTTTTCATACTTTGTAAATTGTGGACCTATTCATAGTGATCTACTACTAGGACTCCAAAATAATTGTTTTTTATTGGGATTTTCAAAACCACACAACACACAAGCAATAAACACCTCTCACCTGCCCCCACGGCCATGGCACGGTGGTAAAGCATGATGGTTCACACGGAGCATTGGAGGTTTGAATCTTGACGGAGGCAAAGTCATGGTGCACTTTGTTTGCCCCTTCGGGGGTCCTGTTCACACGTCGTAAAGGGGGGTCCACAGAAGGAGAGCCGCATCCCAAACGTCCGCCCTGAGTGTGTATAAGCTGTGAACACATCTGGATTAACATTGAGTGACGCATCAGGGGGGGGAAGATAGCCACCCTAGGGATTTAGTGCCGCACCAAGGGGTCTAAAAAGGCTCGTTGGAAGTTGGAGTTTCCATATTATAAAAAATAAATAAATAAATAAACGCCTCTCACCTTCAGAGAGATATAGATAGAAAAATTGTCTTTAACAAATATTTATGCGTGTGTTTTCCATGCTTGTAACTCATTGACATTGACCTATCATAGTGAGCCATTTCATGAACTCCAAATGGTACGGTGCTACGGCACATGCATTCTATCACGTGCACGCACGCAATACACCACAATATTAGGCATAATCCAAGGACAGATGAAACAAAAAGCTACCTCAGTCTTCTTATACTTTCAATTTGCTTATATTGGACCCCTATGATTTACTACTCTTCAAGTTTTGGAAAACTTTTACAATTTCATCATCTCTTAAGTACTATGTTTAAACTCTCCAAAAACAAAAAGAAGGGTGGCTAAAGAGGCGCAATGCATTATATTTTGCAGCTTGAGCATGCTAACAATATAAAGTGACAATTTATTGGCAAACTCTGCTTGTTGTATGCATCTTAGAGATGATTCAATATAGAGCATGCTTACGTACCTAATGCATTCAAATTTTGTAATAACGTTACTAATCGAAACTAAGACGATAGGTAAATAAATCTTCTAGCATCAATTTACTTAAAGTTTATAAATTTTGAATTATCAATAATTATTTTTTCGTAATTTTAATAGTATCAAATTACCAGGTTACTGGTAAGAAAGAGTGATAGAGTGTAAGAATGGAAAAAATACAAATTTAAACTACATTTCTGTAGAAAAATTACTTTAAAAAAAATCTTTGGTTCATAATAAGAGACTATATAAATAGTATAATTTTGGGGTTCAAATTTAAACTACATTTCTGTAGAAAAATTACAATTTCTAATTTTGGTTTGAAGCTTAAAATGAGTGGAATATTAATTGCTTTGAGTGAAATTATAGTCTCTATTAATATCAAATGAAATCTATTTTAATTTTTATAATCTTAATTGGTATATCTAAGAACTTTTACTTACTAAAATTTATGCAATTATATTTGCTATCGTAATTACTAACTATAAGAATGTGGGTAAATTTCGCTACGATATACATAGAATGTTAAATAAACACACACAAGAACATTAGCGATGAAGCGACTACAAATTTCTATTATAATTTCAAATTTTAAAATGTTGTGTAGTTAGTATCAAATAATTTTAAACAATTATGTATCTTTCTGTTTGTAATCACTAGCGTTCAAATTTACTGGATGGATAGAAAATGAGAGAAACTGAGGGAGAGCAAATTCTCTTACAACCCTCGTTTTTTAATCTTTTAAAAGTAGAGAGATATGAGAGAATGGAAGAGAATTTATTGTTGACCCTATGGGTCATACCCTATTTTGATTATAACAAATACTCAGGTATTTAATGACTGCCGAGTTGATGTGCAGGTTTATCTTGGTAGTATCCTATGATGGCACTCGGAGACCCGGAGGAAAACGAAGACCCTAGATATAATTTATTTGTTGTAATTTATATTCGGGTCTGTAATATTTAAGTAGGAAAGGTCTGTAATAGTAACTAGGGCTCTAGTTTGTAATAAGCTCACACACATCACATGTATGATAATACGTAAGCTCAAACAAACCGTGAATGAAAAATGACCTTAGAAAGACCTTAGGGTTTTCCCTTCGATCGATCGAAGTTCGACCAACACCAGATTTTTTCGATGTCTTCAAATTGGACCCCAAGTGACCCTAAGACACTCACACTTGCACATATGTATGTTAGGCACTTCATTAGGATTTGTGTGTGTTAAAACGGGACCGAAATGCACACTTGGTGCACTTTCGGTCGATCGAACCAGGCAGTTCATTCTGCCCTGGTTGACCGAACCAGGCCTTGGTCAACAGTTGACCAAGGCTCTGGTCGACCGAACTAAAATAGTTCAAAAAGCCTCGGTCGATCGAAACCCTCTCTGGTCAACATTTTGACCATCTGGTCGACCGAACTAGGTAGTTCAAAAAGCCTCGATCGACCAAAACCTCCTTGGGTCAACATTTTGACTATATGGTCAATCGACCCTTTTTTGTACTCCAACTACCTGGTCGACCGAGGGTCCTCGGGAGAAATCCCAATGGTCTGGTTGACCGAACCAGCTAGTTCAAAATGGCCTGGTCGATCGAATCTCGAAAAATTGAAAAATCACCCTCTCCTGGTTGACCGAGTCCTTAGTTCAAAATTCCTCTGATCGACCGAACCATATGAGACCTGCTCGACCGGACCTCTCGGATTGCCCTAATTTTTACCGCAGTTAAATATTTTTTAAACGGGGTTAAAATGCTAAAAACATCATTAAACTTTCTTAATAATACCCAATAGGTCCCCAACGGTCATATTTTCTCCCATGCCTATATATATGAAATCATTTGTGAAAAAGAAGGATGATTAACTACTTTGATTAGGGGAGAATCCTCTAAAAACCTAAAATCCTATACTACTCATTTTTGGGCCTCATTCACTCAAGCTTACCCTCTATTGGTGTCTAAATCATTTGTAAGTGAATTGAGTGTCAGTTTGCAAAGGTTTGCTCTCCTTATTCTATTTGATAGATACGATTTTATTTGAGAGCAAAACCTAAGGATTCTTAGGAGACTTTATTGATAAGTCTATCCTAAGAAGACTTTAATAGATCTTCTAAGCTTGCACCTTCATTGCAAGATCTTGAGAAGATTGTATTTGTTTTGGTTGCAAAATATTTTCAAAATACCTTCAAATATCTAGTCTGCTTTATCTTGATAAATATTTTAAAGAGATATTTGTTTGTGTGAGAAAAATCTTTGTTGCAATATGTATTGATTTATATCTCTAGTTGAATACAAAGGTTGAACTCTTTTTGCAATCCAAGCATATACTTTATTTGATACTTACATGCTTGAAATACCCTGCTAAGTCAAATACTTGAGACTTGTCATCTTTATGTGAACTTATTGGCTGAATATCTTGTGATACAAAGATTGCTTGTTTGACACTCTCACATATGCATTATACCGATAGAAAATACTTTTGAGAGTTGAACCATCTAGACCACATTAAACTTACATATTAAATCATATTGTGGTGTCTGTTATTGCACGCATTTGGGTACATATCTGCTTTACATGAAAGCACAATCACTATACCATTTGATTATATACACATTTGTTATATTTTCAGGCCCGAGCCTGAAGAGGGAGACTAGCCTTGGACTAGTCCTGGATTAGCTTAGACCCGGTTAAGAAATCTAGGTGCGTCGTCCTGTTAAGGCTTGTAGGTTAAGGTCAGCCCCACTAATTGACCTGGTTAAGGTTGAGGTTAGCCCTGTGCTAATTGACCTGGTTGTAATAGGTGTCGCTCCACCCATTTAGGTGAGCTATTAGTGGAATCCTCGAGCTTGCGAGCTAGAGGCGGAGACGTAGGCACAGTTGGCCGAACCCTGATAACATTTCGTGTGTTTGTTTATATTTCCGCACTTTATATTTACAGCACGTGTATGTTATTATGTGGATGATGCGCTTGATTTAAACTTCCGAATATTGTATTTATCAGCGTATTTGGGACTACATAGAAAGTCCCTAGGTTTTAATATCTTGCCAACATCTAATTCAACCTAAGAGAAAAGTTTAAAATTCCAATTCACCCCCCCTTTTGTGAATACACCATTTCTAACAATCATCTTAGTTAAGAATAAAAAGTTAATTTTGTAGAATAATATCATATCATTCTTTTCTCTTTAATTATCCAAGCAATATTAGAGAAAATTAATTTCTTTTCTTTTTATTTATGTCTAGTTAATCAAATAATACGAGAGAAATGTAATGCCCCGGACTCGCCACATGGGGCCTGGAGTGTTATGCGACCAACACGCGTCTCTAATACCATTCACGCAGTGGAAATAGTTTAAACAACCTCAAACATAATACCAGAGTTCTATATTTATATATGCAAACCCATAAAATACAATTTCTTCATATTACAAAACCAGAATAAAATACATTAATCATAAATCTAAATACATATTCATTCTAATATCCAACTCACAAAACTAACCCCGCCCTGGAGCTATCTAAATTCGATCACCTGGAAGACCTGAAAAGATTAAATCATCATCGGGGTGAGACACCTCTCAGTAAGGAAGAAATAATTTACAACAGTGTGTGGCTGAAGTGTTTAATATATAATTAAAATATCCATACAATCGCATTTCACCACCAATAGCAGCCAAGATAACGCATTCGTATCACGCCATGGTCAACTTCTCTGTCATCCAATCACATGACCACATACATAATTATTTCTTATACTGATAATTCTTGAGAATAAGGAAGTCTACTCGCCCATACAAGTAGATTCTCTCTGCTCTAGTGCTAACACCATGGCACTCACCTTTCTCAGTAAGCCCTCAGGTTATGTATCTAGGTAAAGTCTCCAAGAATAAAGAAGGTCACCCGTCCATACAAGTGGCTTCCCTCTACCCTGGTATCCACAAACAATTATTAGAGTACTCGCCTTCCTTAGCAAGCCCTTAGGTGGAGTAATCTACTTTACCATAAATACTTAATTAATTAAAGTCACACACAACCAATAATGATCATTTCACAGAACTCCACACATATATGCATACCACAATCAATCTACACAGTCTTCAATCATACTCATACAGGGTCTATACCATGCAGAATACAACGTCCACACAGGACTCTCATCCATATAGAAAATACATGTCCACACAGGACTGGTCCACACAAGACTATCATACATACAACCAAATAGGTTTCACGGTCCACATAAGACAAACCAACACACAGATTACATCACAAACCACCCTGTTCATGGTAAATAGGTAAATAAACTCCTCATACCACTGCCAATGTTTACCCCCAATATAAATGCCCATATAACGACCTACTCATACCACTGCCAACGTTATATGACGATTATACCGGGTACGATATAATGACCTCTTCATACCACTGCTAACGTTATATCGCAATTTACATGAATCACAACACAAATCAATAACAAATCTGACCATTCAAACACATCCACATAATTACTACAGTATACACAATCCAATAGTATTTTCAACCAACCAGAATTCGCAACTCAACAATATTCGCAATCACAATGATTTATCATTCCACAGTACTCACAACCATTTAATTAGCAAAGTTGGTTTCATGCCACACGATTTTTTTCAATATAATATATAATCAAAACCATATTTTCATTTCCTGCACCATTCAGTATAATTTACCTAAATATATAAAATTTTATACCCAAAAATTATCCAGTTAAAAATTAGTAAAAATATGTTATAAAGTATTTCCCCTTACCTACTCCTCGGGATTTGACTTAAAATCAACAAAACGAGACCCTGTATTCCAAATTTTCAACTTACTCAAATCTTAGAAAAATACCCATTTAATACTTACCAGACTCCAAATAACAATATTCGTTAAGAAAATTTCAAAATAACTCACTTACCCTGATTTTGGGATGTTTCCCAAACCTCTCAAATCAAAATTCTGCTCTGCTTATGTTGTAGAGAATCTTTCCAAGAGTCTCATGGTAGCTTCTGATTGTCGAATCGGGCTAAATTCGAGCCGAATTCGAAGAGAGAAGGCAGAGGGGCCGTTTTTAGAGAGAGAAATTGAAGAAAAATGAAATTCTCTGTTGAAATTCTGATTTTTGCCTATTTATAGGCAACATGCCATGTGGCCTCATCGACGAGACATTTGGACTCGTCGATGAGCCTAAGAACACTGCTTGTGGACGAAACCGGGAGCTCGTCGACGAAATTCAGAAACATGAAAAACCTCTCTCGATAAACCCTCATCGACGAGACATGCAAACTCGGTGACGAGGCTCAGAAGATTGCTCGTCAATAAGAAAATCCAGTTCATTAACGAGTGCCTGCTTGTCACCCTTTTAAAATTTCTTTCCCCTTTCTTCTTTTCCCCTTTTCCTTTTTATTATCTTTCTTATTATTTATTTTAAATAGTTAAAATTTTTAGGGTCTTTACAAGAAATCACTTTTTTTTCCTTTTTATTTACTTTTTTCCTTATTGAAAGAAACAATTATAATTTATTTTATTCTTTCTCTGAGTTAGCAATTACCCAAACAAACTGTGTAATAACTATAAGTCTTTAATTGTAATTGTAGGGACCCTAATTCGAAAAATGAATAAAGAAAAGAGAAGGGAAATTAAAAAGGATAAAACAGTAGAGCTTGTCGATGAGGCTCCTTTTCTCGTCAATGAAGTTTCTTTTGTGGCTCGGTGATGAGACGCAGGGACCCGTCGACGAGAAGATACCAAGGGATTTTCGGGAATTCTGAAATCTCAGACTCGTCGACGAGGTCAATCTCTTGGCGATGAACGCCCTTCTTCGGCTCGTCGACGAGAACTTCAACTCGTTGACGAGGCTGGCTGAGTCAACCTAGTTATAAATATAATATTCATTGCTTCCTTGCTAAGTTATCTCAATTCTCTCTCTCTCTCTCTCTATAGAACACCAACCAACCCCCCCTCTCTCTCTCTCTCTCTCTAAGATTTCGTGCCGTTTGTTGTTGGAATCAACAATCTGACGTCACTACGTGGATTAGGAGAAGAATTTCTACAGTTACAGCTGATTAGATTTTCGATCTGAGGATTTTCCCTAAAATCGAGGTAAAGATCTGATTTTATTTTTGGTTCAGTAGATATGTAGTAGTTGGGATTATAGTGAAGCATTATTTTTTGATTTTTAGGTTTCGAGGATCCTGTGTCGTTGTTTTGGATCGATTCGTTCGTGTTTCGATTTTTGAGATTAAGGTAAGGGGATTTGCTTACATTAGTATTTTTAGAAAACAAAACCACAAGATGTATAGCTTATGTTTATATGTACTCGTTGACTGCTTATTTGCAAAGTTTTACTGGGTATAAATGCAGATTCTTACAGTTTTCACGATTTTACGATTTTGGAAAAAATGAGATTTTTGGCATATGATCTCCAAATTTCTTAAAATTACTCTATTTGCATTAAAACTAAAGTAGGAGATGCTTGAAACTCTTAAATTGCAGCAGAAATGATATTTTACGAACTCGTTTATATGAAATGTATATTTGATCAAATAAGTGTGACGTATGATATGAATTGAATCTATACTGATTTGAAATGTATGTATATGAACTATGGGGACTAAGTTCCAGGTGGTTATCAGAAAATTCAGAAAACAGGTGCCGATTAGATACCGTGCCAAGTATGAGAAAAGGGTAAAACCGAGAGGTGTCGAGCCGATTTTTACCGCAGTATGAATGAATGAGATTGTAAAAATACTGGAATTGCACAAGTTATTATGTTTTAATGTAAATTATATATATGATATTGTGACTGCAGCTTGTTACACAGAGCATAAGAAGCTCAATAGTATATGAAGCCTTAAAAAGCTTATATTATGTATGCTTAGTACAGTTGCCAAAACAGAGGTACAGTGCAACCACACGCAGTTATTTTTTAGTGTGGGTACCTAGTAGTTGGCTTGACAAGAAGGGTCATGGTCAAAAGGGATCAGGGTGGTGATGGCCAAGTTGGGCTGCAGTATGTTATGATGCTTGACAATGCCTGCATGAACAAGATTCGATCAGTGCTTTCTTATAGCACAACCCTTGCCACGGGGAGTTACTGGCATAGTTATGATATTTTCAAGTTAGGGTGTTCTAAATATGCATATACATGACTTAAAAGCTTTAATGAGTAAAGTCACAGGTTTGAGTACCGGGCGGAGGGATTGTATAGTGTATGGGCCTGTATCCTACCCTAATCTCGGGAACTCTCACTTGTAATGATGCTGAGTTATCTAATATCAGGAATTTATATATGTATTTATATATATATATATATATATATATATTTATATATATATTATAGTATTGAGAATATGCAACTGTTTTCAAATAAGAATATAACTGTACAGTCACACACTGATGTAATATCTTCTTCCTTACTGAGAAGTGTTTCCCCTCGAATATATAACCTTTGTTTCAGGTCCTGCAGGACATTAATTTTAGTTAATAGTGGACCTTTGGAGTGAAGTATTGTTGTCAATTACGTAAGTGTTTTGTTTATGGAATGGATTTTAGTTCGTAGTGACTTTTGGGAATGTAATATAGTTTATGTTTTACGTACCTGTGAATGTATGTAAGGGATAGTTAGATACTCTGGTATGTCTATTAAAATTCATATGAATGTTTATGTTTTTCGCACTGTATGAGAATACTAATCATTATTAAATACCCGAATGTCCCTGTTTAGGGCGGGTAGTTATGTATATTATCAGGATTTGTACAGGTTATGTATGTATAGTAGCACTCTAGGCCGTATAAGGGTCAGGTCGTTATAGTAATAATTATAATTTCTTTTATTCATGATCTTAGTTAGTAATTACCCAAACAAATGTGTAATAATTATAAGTTTTAATTGTGCTAGTTAAAAATATAAGGGTTAAAATAGATTTCAGTTAATTGTATATCTAGTAACTTATCATTTTACTCGACGGCTCACAAAGTGAAAAGTTTAAAATCAACAAAACAAAATTGAAGAATGATATTGACCTAATTAGGATTACAATTAATACTTATACTAAAATAAATTTCAATTAATACTTTATCATTTCACACAAAATTACACAAGTACTAGGCAGCAACAAAACTGATACCCTCGTTCTTTTCCTAGTCTTCTCTTTTATTAATATCCTCTCTAGAGAGTTTGGAGTTGTTTAAAATTCCACAGTCCATCAATTGTAAACCCCTCAAAAAATTTAATAAGATTAAGTCTATCTCATAAAAGACAACTCAAAAGTTATTCTTGTTTTACAATCTTGATTAGACTAGGGCAAAATATGTTAATGTCTATTTGGCACCTTTATTAAAAAAAAAACTCTTATACCACTTATCACTTTAAATTAATTTTTATTTATTTATAAAAAGTGTGTGGAACAAACTTTGCTTTGAGATTTGATTATTTTTGCCATTGATTGTGATTTTCAATAATTTTTTTTAGTTCATCATTTATCGTCAATACTTATTAGTTTAGTACTTTTGAGGGGGAGGGGAGTATTTTAAAGCTTAAAGATTTTCCTTTTTGTCCCGAGTCTAGATTATTGAACACACTATCTTTGTCTATGATTGATTTAAATATGGTATTTATAAATGCCAAACCAAACATGGGATGTGATATTTAGTAACCAACCCAGTTCAATCCAATAACGTTAAAATTCTAATTACTAAAATAAACACATCAAAATAGGCTAAACCTTTCTCTAAAATGAGTAAGTTTATCTTCAAGAAAAAAACTTATCCATCGATCATCTATAGTGAGGTATTTGTGTGTTCATTGAGTTTCTTTTTGGTCCATATGACACACATTCAAGTGCAATCATTTTTATGTTTCATTTGAAAAAATTATTGTACTAACTTATCTAAACATATCACGTTTTTGATAACACGTTTGAAATGGTAATTCATTTGCCTAAAATGTGATATAGTTGCACGATTCAAATAATTTCTTATCTATCAGAATTGTAATGAAAACGGGTATTACAATATTGTAGCTCAACAATGAAAATAACTTGGTGTTACAAATTTGTTTTTTTATTTTATTTTTATGAGACTTTCCTAATTATAGCCGTTAATTATGGTTAATGGGCTCAGTTGTTTCTTCCCGTAAAAAGTCTCATACGGTAAAAGTAAAACAATCCTTCATCTTCAACAAACATAGTTGCTTCTAATCCACAAAGCCCCATCTCCACCGTCCATTCCATCTGCTCAGAAAATCTCCCGCTTCCTTCAATCTTGACCGTCCGATTCCCCCCCACTCTCTGGCCTATATATACCACCCCCCATTCGCTGCCAACGGACGCAATTGCGATACAGAGAGAGAGAGAAGGCTTCAGAGAGAGAAAGGTTTGGAGAGAGAAACATGGCGGCAACTTTGTCTCCGTGGGCGAAGCCAGGCGCGTGGGCTCTGGACTCCGAGGAGCACGAGGCCGAGCTTCAGAAGGAGGAGAGAGGGACAGGAAGCTCTGGCACTCCTGCCACTGACTTCCCGTCTCTTGCGGCGGCGGCCGCCACCAAAACGTCGAAGAAGAAGAAGGGCCAGACGCTCTCGCTCGCGGAGTTCAGCACTGGGGTCTCCGTCGCCCCCGGCTCGGCCCGATCGGCCCAGCCTAGTCCCGGTGTGGGGCTCACCCCCGATGAGATGCTATCCCTGCCGACTGGACCGCGCCAGAGAACCGCGGAGGAGCTGGACCGGTCCCGGCTCGGCGGGGGGTTTCGGTCGTATGGTTCGAACGGTTACGATAGCGGTCGGAGCAGGTACTCCAACGGGGACGATTCGCCTAATTCAAGGTGGGGGCCTAGGGTTTCTGACGAGACGAGGAGACAAGGGGGGTTCGGCAGGGATGCGAACAAAGATTTGATGCCGTCACGCGCGGACGAGATTGATGATTGGGGCGCGGCGAAGAAATCGTCGGTGGGTAACGGGTTTGAGAGGAGGGAGAGAGGGGGATTCTTCGATTCACACTCTAGGGCTGATGATTCCGATAATTGGGCATCGAACAAGAATTTTGTGGCCTCCGAGGGACGGAGATTTGGTGCATCTTTTGATAGAGACAGGAGAGGAGGAGGGTTTGAGTCGCTTTCGAAGGAATCTGATTCTGATTTTTGGGGGAAGAAGAAGGAAGAGGGAATTGGAAGTGCGGATTCTGAGTTTTGGGGGAAGAAGAAGGAAGAGGGAATTGGAAATGCGGGTGGGGGTGGGAGACCGAGGTTGAATTTGCAGCCACGGACGCTGCCGGTGAGCAGTGTCCAACAGCCAGGTTCAGGACCGGTTGCAAATTCAAAGAGTTCAGGTTCCAACCCGTTCGGAGAGGCAAGGCCTCGGGAAGATGTTTTGGCGGAGAAAGGTCAGGATTGGAAGAAGATTGATGAGCAGCTGGAGTCGGTAAAGATCAAGGAGACGGGCTTGGGATCGGATGGACCAGGGCTTGGGAAGAATAGTTTTGGGGGTGTGAATGGAAGGACCAGCTTGCCAGAGGACCGGACCGTGAGGAGCTGGAGGAAAACAGATGGGGTGGATGGTCCTCCTTCCAGGTAGTTAATTAGCAGCATTTTAAGTTTTTGAAGTTAATGTTTGCCTCTCATTGTGAATATAGTTAATGATATGCTTGAGGAAGCATTTATTTATTGGATATTGGTTTAACTTGATTGCTGCTTTGGTTTAATTGTGTGCCGTTGATTTGTTACTCCTTTTACAATATTTTTGTTGCTGATTTGTGAATTGGTATGTATATTTACTCAAGGGATAGAATGAACTTGCACATTCTATTTTAAATAAAATGGACCTCAGTTGATTATTTGAAACCAGTTTATGAGGAAGCAGGGCTGAGGCTTGTTTGGCATAGATTGTTTGCATTGTGGAGGGCCATAAATACTTTGAGCTGATGAAAGAAGTTTCAATCTTGGAGGGTTGCTTTATGTGGTACTAGAAAGAGCTCTGCTGGTTCGTTTGGTTCAACGCCTCTCTATCATTAATTGGGTTGGTGTGGGTCACTTGTCAGGCATGTTTCTTTTTAGATAGCAAAAGAATACATGTCAGGCCTGTTTCAAGACAGTTTTTGCTCAATGCCTCCTTTTCATTACCTAGATTGGTGTATATCACATGCCAGGCCTGTTTCAAGGCAGTTTTGGTTCAGTGCCTCATTTTCTTTAGTTTCCCTTCCAACTCTCTCTTCCTTTCTCTTGTGCATGACACACAAAAGCTGTGGCTGGCGGTTGAGAGAAGGCAGGGAAAGAAAATGAGTAATTGTAGTTAGGAGTTTCTATTTTTAAGATTTTGATTGTTTGATATGTGCAGAAGCATGAGCCTCCACATAATTGAATCCAACTCAACAGTATGATTTGGTATATGTCAGTGATGATGTTTTTTTTTCCCCCCCTCTTTGCATTTATTTTTGGGGGGGGCCGGGGGAATGTAAATTTTCATTTGGCCCATTTGCCATAATTTCCAGTGCAACCCACAGCAGGTTGGCCCATTGGAACCCCTGTTCTCAACTACGCTCACTCAAGCGAGGGGGAAAAAATAAATCTCATTTCAGACATGCTTACGAGACCAATTTTTTCTATGCTAGAAATATTTGCACCATTCCTGAAAGTGGACAGGTTCAATGATTGTTTTTGTTGATAGATCCATATATTGCATATCTAGCACCTTCATTATCCTTGTTTTACTGTTTGTTACCTTTGTTACCTTTATGTCTGCACATGCATCATAACTGACATTTCTTTAAGGAAATATTGACAATGATGTGCAAACATCATGATGAAAGTCCAGAAGTCAAAATGTGGAGAACTAAGTAAGCCAATGCATTTAGTTGCAAGTGTATGTGGATGAATGAGTATGATGGATTTAATGCCTGAATGTAATCAACTTCAGATCATAGCACAAGTGTACGTGACATCGATTTTAGGATTTGAATTAGAAATTTATGTGTCAGCAAGCTGTTATATTTTATGAGTTAAGTAGTAGTTAGGAAACATGGGTCAATATCCTTACCACACGGAACTATCTTTAAAGGTGTACTTCTTGTGTGTGGAAAATAAATCACAAGCAGATTTTAGGAACATTATTATGTAATATGAAATCAAATTTTAGTTTTATTCAAGATAAATTTTGAACTTTCAGGATTAAAATCCAATGGTCTTGCACAAGGCAGTTTTTGTTTTCATAAGAATAGAAGATTGAAAACAAAAAGAAAGGATGGTTTGCAAAATGAATAGGGTGCACATGGATAGAATAGCTTCAAGAATATAATAGCTTACGACAAAATGTGTTGAAAAGAAAATTGACCATGCAAAATTTGGTGATGTTCTCACAATCATGGATGAATTGTACCAATTTTCATCATGAAAATGTCTTTTCTTATGCGTATTTTATGTTGGTTCAAATAACATCAGTGTTGCGTTAGTCTTAGAATAGCATTTTTTTCTTTTTGATAAATTATTATTTCTTTATAAAATGGCTATTACATATTCTATTCATTCCTCGAACCAAATATAATATTGGTGTTTGCCATTTATGTATTTTGCCTTTATCTTCTTGTTTCTCTCTAGTTGCCCCCTTCTATTGCATTTTAAGTGTAGTTCTTCTAAAAGAAATTTGTCGAAGGAAAATCTGTTTTTCTAATGGGCACTAAAATAATGGGGAGTTGGAAAATCCTGGTTACATAATTTTTTTTGGTTGTCCTCATATTTATTAATTTCTTTTTATCTGTTCACACACATTTATCTGTGAACCTTAATATGGACAAACAATTTATAATTAAAAAAAGTCCAATTTACAGAGAAGAGAAAAGAAGAAAAAACTAAAAGCAGGAAAAGTCCAAGGACAAACAAAAAATTGTAAAAAAAAATTTCTGGCAAAAAAGAAAAAAATGAGGAAAAAAAATAGGAGAACGAAAAAATTATGGGAACTTGTTCAATTTATCAATGACAAGAAAGAGCTAAGACAGATTAGACAAAAAAACATTTTTATGGCAAAAATATTGTGAGAAAATTATAAGAAAAAAATTTCCTTTCCAATCCTCTGCTGCTAATTCTCAAAATGACCCATATCCATATTTACAACCAATGGTGATGCTCCATATTTTGAGTACCTCAAATCTCCTATGCTAAATTGATTTGTTGTTGCAAACCAGTGTAACCACCTAAACAGCCCAAATTGGAATTCCGAATCCCATGTTGCAGGCCTGAAAATCAAGACAAGGTCTGACCAACCCAACTGTTGGATCTGAACTACTAACAAATTCTGACAATGTCATAGGAAGAATTTCAATTACCAGATGTGAAATGCCTTGTGCCCGCAACTGCTGACTTCTCCTCCTTCAATCGCCAATATGGCTTCTTGCTCTTGTTTATGCTGAGCATCATCAGTGAAGAAGGAAAGCAAGAGGATATGAATCTCATTAAATGCAGAGAGGGTGAGAGATGAATCATCTGGGGGCTACTTCTATCAAAAAAAGTTGTTAAGTGTTGCTCTGACTGAATCACTGAATGAATATATTGAGAATGTCCAATAGTCATAAAAAGGACTAAGAGGCTGCTGTGAGGCGTTAGCAAAAAAGCACCTCACGTTCACTTACTTTTGGAATCTTTAAAGCTCAACCTCTTGATGAAGGTTATTAAGATCAAACAAAATCCCCCTAGCTGACCCATTCATCATTCACCCACTGCAGTTGAGCACTATTGCTTCTTTTTTCTCTCTCCACACAATACAAGCCTGAAAGATTTAAGCTTCACTGCACAACCATTAGACATTTAAGGGTGTACAATCTATGACTCGTCTCTCACCTCATCTTTAACCACACCACAGTCACACAAAGACAAACTGACCCTGCCATCAATAAAACCTCTTCACCACAGCTAATTCATTGCAAATGCATGATCCTTAGTCACACAGCATTGTCAAGTCAGTAAGGGAGATAGAGAGGGAGACCACATCTCCCACCCTTCATAAAGACTACAGACCCATATATGTAGTAGCTTCAAACCCTGTTTCTCCTTCTCCTCTCTTTGTCTTCATATTTCCACTGAATGTCAACATTTTGGAGTGTTGATGTACATCATTACAAGTGAGCAAAGAAAAACAACTGAAATTGAAAGAGAGAGGCTAGAAGAGGAGGGGGGTTGGGGGAGTCATGGGATAGTTAAAAGACTAGGTTCATCCATGTATCGTAGTTTTATCATTTATGGCTGTTAAGGAATTAATGAAAGGCATTTCTATCCTAAAAAACAAAAAGGAATTTTTATCTATGTAGATGTCTTGAGTTGGTGTTTGACTATGTAGGTGTAGATCTCGAATATGTTATTCGAGAATCCCTGGTGCTATTGTTCTTCAAAAAATGGATACTATGTTGATTGGATGATCTTACTATTCTTGAAACTAGCCTTGGGCACACACTATGTGTGCGCTCCACAACCCTAATAGAAGGGAAATGGAGGAGTTAGAAATAATGGGAGTTGTGAGTTGTTTTTTAAAGAATTGTAAGTTTATTATTTAGTCATTTGTAGATAATTTTATTTTTTAAAAAATAAACTTATAAAAAGGGCATTTGGAACATCGAGGGAAAAAGATGCAGGTTGAAAACTGCATCCTCTTCCATTAATTAATAGTATAGATGATGAAAATGGCTTATATGTTAGTTTTGGGATTTTATTTTCTAAAGAGTGATGTCTTCATTTAGCTCATGTTTTGTAACTCCCTGATTATACCATTAAAAAGGCATCCCTTAATGGTATAGAATAGTTTGCCGCATTACACTCACAATGATAGTGGTCTAATTATTGGAATGCATCTCCAATATTATTCTTAGTCTTTTATTATATTATTATTATGGCAAAAGATACTGACCTTCATGAAATTTGGCATAAGGCACAGACCTCTTGATTCAAAAATCTAATTGACCTCTCTTGAGATTTTTAAAATTCGACAGACTTCTTACCCCTTCCTTGAGCTTTTTTTTTTTTTTGTGCAAATATTGTGGGGGAGGGAGGGAGAGGGATCTTGAAACCTGAAGGGAAGTCCATGTCTGTTTTCGGTACCTTAAGAAAGTTCTGTGGGATTTTTGAAACTTCAAAGGAGGTTTGCATCTTTTTACATCTTTTTACCAAGCCTCAATGGAGGTCAAGGTCTTTTGCACTGATTATTATTATTACGTTTTTTATTGTTGTTATTGTTATTGAAGTAAAGAGTTTAGTAAAGGTGAAATTTTATTTCTGCAATTATGTCAACAGTTTTCAACTAAAGCAAAAAAAATAAGCACCGATTGCACATTGAGTGCAACCAAGTTAATACTTTTTTTCTTAGCAAGTTGCATAATTCAACAATTTTGAATTTTTAGGCTGGAGCGACTCTGATAAATTCAATTGGTGCAGAATGTTTAATGATCTGTATTTTGGCTTTTGGATATGCTTATGGACAATAATGAATAGGCTGTTTTGGTCTTCCAGAGTTGGTGTCTAATCAGTGACTTGTCCACACCTGGCTCCATTTTCCGTCAAATGGAAAGTATAGGTTATAAGGCTATTTATATCTTTCAAGTTGGTGCTGATATGTTCTCTGGACATTGTTCATTGTCAGTGTCCATTTATTAGCCGTAAGTGACGTTTAAAGCTCAATAGCAAGATAGGAACTGGAGTTACTAGTATAGAGCCATCTGAGACTTGTAATTGTGAGCTGTATGAACTGCAATCAGCCCTTCTGGTGACTTGTATGATTTGTTTTTCACCCAGTGCTAGAATAATTGCAGTTTGCAGGAAGCTGTGCGCGTGAAGCTTTGCAGAGAGATCTCTTTAACATGGATTAATGGGATATGCTGTAATTTATTGTTGCTAGTGGTTTCATACTACTCTGGACTCCGAGTTTACCGGTTGTAATAAATCAGTGCACAGGGATAGTTCTGGATGAGCATAATTTTGAATTCCTGTCTTTGTTCGTTCCCATAATGTACAGCATGGATTCACTGCATAATCTGTAGCACTACAAGAACTATCTCTTTCTTGTTACACACTGTTTCTTGAATTTGGATACCAAGCTGATTGCTATTATTATTTTGTCTTTGACTGTAGTGCTGAGGAAATTGAAAATCAAACTGTTGAAGAGAACTGAATACGGAGATCTGCATATGCAATGCTGAAGGTCAACAGGAGAAGGGAGTCAAATTATTGGAAATCAGTTTTGGATTGATGAGACTATTTGGTTTCTCTGTTTTTGTGCTGTGTTTTCCTCGTACTGTTTTATCACCATTGAACAGCTTGCAAACAATTTTGGTAGTTAAAGTAGTTTTCACTATTCAGGCCTTAATGGCTTTCTTTGTAGCAGATTCCAGAGCTTTGTTATTTACATTGTTCTGTCTACATGTGATTTGGTAACTTTATCCTCTACTATTGAGCGTGTGAGAACTGTGTGGATTTGGGATGTTATAAATTTATGACCAAATAAGAGATTTTACCATTTTGTTCCATTTGTTATGAGCTTTCTGAAGGCAGTTTTTGATGCGTTGGCTTTTGTTTTAACCATCCAGCTGGGGATTAGGGTTTGTCCACACATAATGGTTCGGTAATTCTCTGCACAGAGGTACGGTGGCGTTCAATTTGAAACTAAGCCCAGTTGTGATCCATCATTGCCAATAGATAATCACAGAAAACATGGATTTTATCACTCAAGGTTCCCCATTACTACCACCACACATTGTTGAAATTTGCCCAACCCCAGCTGGGATGCTTCCAACCAGCAGGCAGTGGGGATGTATGCAGCATTCATAACTCCATAAATGCTTGATTTGATTGCAACAATAAATGGTACATCAAAAAGAACCAAAGGACAGTATGCGAGTATGGCACTGCCTCTAAAACCTTCATGAACATGTATTATGCGGTGATGTCGTGGTTGGTGTAAAGAAAGCAGAGGCCCATTCTTCAGATCCCCAATATCTCTTCCTTCATGAATGCTTCTTATCAGGTTTGACAGCCAATTCACTCCATGCACCGCCCTCAGCTTGATGCTTTCAGAAAATAAGTGGAGCTGTGCTTTGAAGAGGGTAGGTGAGGGTGAGGCTAACTCACACCCCTCTTCACATTCTCTCTGCATGTTTGTTTCTAGAGAGAGAGAGAGAGAGAGTCATAATTTCAGAGCTGAAAATCTCGTCTTTTTTCTTCTATCATGAATTCTCATTAAATGGGTATGTCTTATGTATGAATCTCCGTTCACATGTTATCCTTTTATTTTCTAGGTGGAAATATTTACACGGTAGAGAGAGAGAGAGAAGGAAATATTTACACTTCGTGGCATGAGATCCTCATGATCTTAAACTATTCTCAAGTTTAGGTATGGGCAGCTGTTGTTCCGTGGCAAAAAACAAATTGGGAATTTGATGATTTTACGATTGGAACTTATGAGCAAACCCCACAGAATATAGTCGTGGGGATTAAAATTTTAAATTTTTAGGGTTTAGTCTTTTTTTCTAATTAATTTAATTTTTCTTATAAGGTCTCAATAAAATAAAAACATATCAAGCCTCGAGTCTCACTTAGTAGAGTTGGCTTAAAAAGTTATTTTGTTATCTTAGAATATGTCTAATTAAGCAATTACAACTCTGTGTTTAGCATTTTTCTTGAAGTATTGACCATTTAATTAACAACATATCAAGCTTCAAATCTGATTAGTTGGAGTCAACTTAAAAAATTATTTTGTTGTCATCTTAAAATATGTTTAATTAAGCAATTGCAACTCTTGCGATTGTGTTTAGCATTTCTTTCAAAGTATTGACCATTTGATTAATCACTTTCATAGAGTATAAGAAAGTTTTTGATACATTAGCTTCTTTAATCAAACTGTCATACATAGACTGCAACTTTTTACATTTTTCATTCTTTTTTTAAACTTATCACCTTCTTTGCATTGCTGCAATGGGGCTAAAGGCTTTTAACAATTATGTACAATCAATGAACAGGCACAAGGCCACAAATGGGTAGGCAGTTTAACAAGTGCTAAGGCATTAGTTAGCTTTAGTAGAAAAGATATGGAGTTCTCAATAGTAAAAAAAAAAAAAATCATCCTAATCAAAATCCTCCTAAAATGTCAAGGAGTAACGTTCATGCAGTAACAAGACAAATGTAACCGTACTCGTCCTTATCTAAGGAGATACTGAAGTGTCCAACCCAGTGGTAAAGTCCAATGACTCAACATCCTTTAAACCAAGTAAGGTCATCACTAATAAACTTGGACTTGAAGGGTAAGGGAAATAACTCACCTTCCACCAGTATTGAGGATAACTCTCATCCCTCGACACTCTCGGAGTCTTATTTGACTATACCCAATTGTATAGTTGATGGCTAATAAAGACATGCACCCAAACTTTTGGGCCGAGAGTACCTGCGTAATCTCATTCCCAAGTAGATCATTTGCAAAGCTCCTAATCTTGCACGAAAGCTTAGGACACCCCTGAAGGATGTCAAGAGCCCGTCCCTGAGCACTCTTCAAGCAGCGCAATTAGTGCCCATTAAGATATCGGGGGGAGGTAGGAAGTTCATCTGGTGTTCCCCCCAAAATCATGTCTCTGAAGTATTCTCGGTTATATTCAAGTAACTACCAAGGATCTAATGATCATACACCTTAAATTTGAAAACACCACCATCAGAATTATTTGAACCAACTACAACGTCACTGTGACATACTGAAACCATCCCCATGACAATCACACAGTCACATCTAGGTTAACTGATCTTATCTCCAAGTTAAAATCATACACTAAAACCATGTGTTAGGACCGTAGAACTCAAGGCCCTAACACCAAACATTAATTTTTTTTTTTTAAATTACTAAAAAAGGGCGGTACCTTCTTTCTTTATTAGAAAACCCCTTACTTATGATAGAGAAAAACCATGGTTACAGCAAAACAAGCTACAAACAGAAAGAAACGAAACGAAACAAAACGAATCGAAGACAAAACAACACATTAGACTCTTAAATTAGGAATACCAATCTTGTCAAGTTGTATCATGCCTATAACTAGACGAGGTAAAGAATCAAATTCCAAATATCTCATAGTGGTGCCTTCCTCTCCCCGACGTGCCAAGAAGTCCTCTGTTTTGTTTCCTTCTCTGAATTGGTGAGTATTGGTGAAATTAATCATGGAAAGAGCCTCAAGCGACTCTTCCCAAATTTCACTAGGAGGCATTCTATTGGTTAGACCTTTAAAATTTCCGAATTTTTAAATTCTTAGTTATCTATCATTGTATACTAGATCCTCCAATAAACAAAAAAGAAAAAAACCAAGAACTTCTACATTTAGGATCCATTTGGATTAAAGATTTTACTTGGGAAGAGTAAAGGAAAGGAAAATAAGAAGGAAACTCATTTTTTCTTATATTTTCCTTCTTTATGAAATACGATAAAAAATGAAAGTTTGTTTTAATATAATTAAAAATTTAGTTTTTTCTTTTCTTCACATAATCACAATCAAACATTAAAATATGGATTCCTTAATATTTTCTTTTCCTTTCACTATTATTTTCTAGTTCCAAAGGCGCTGAAGCTTAGTTTAGCATTCTTGTCTACACCTCATAATGGGCAAACCTTCATTTTCTCTCTCATGGAATTTAAGTCACAACTCATCCTAGAATAACCTTTCTGCCAGAAATTACTGACGGCATACGCATTTTCTGGCTTGTTCAACATCCCTAGCCTTCACTGTAGTCTGTAAATGAAGTACGTACTTTTTCAGCTCATTCACTCCCCCTGTTTTATTTTAAGCTCCACTCCTCATAATGAAGGCAGTTGAGAGTTGAAAATTTGAAATGCATTGCCGCTTTATAATGATCTCCACAACTGCCTGTTTGCCAATGCTCATTCACTGATTCACATTCTGATCACACCAACCCTCTCCTTAGCTTTCATTTTTCTCATTGGCTTTTCTCCCCTGCAGCTTCATGGATTCCCAGCACAAGTTCCTCCTTGCAGCTTTTCTCATTCTTGCTTCAGCCATTGGTGGAGCTCAAGCATATGCCATGGTTAGTGGCACTGTGTTCTGCGACCAGTGCAAGGATGGTCAGATATCCCTCTTTGATTATCCCCTCAATGGTAAGATCCATACCCACTAATAGTCACATCCTTTATTTATTTATTTTGTTTTTGGGTATTAGTTTCTGATCATTGACAATCTTATACTAAACAATTTCAATTAGTTTGGTTGTGGGTGATCTCCAAATTTCTGCAAGTTTCCAATCTTCTTAATTTACAAATTATATATTGAGCCTTCCAATGTACAATTTAGGCATTTTTGCACATTTTACAAGAGGATGAACAAGTGGTATCCCCAGCTTAAGGTCATAAGCAAGGAAACACCGACACTACTGGAAGCTTGAAGTCTCCCCGAGGCGTATCTAACACGTTAGGAAATTAATGAATTATTTCTTGCAGAAAAATGCTACATTTTGTCGCCCTTTTAAATTTGTTAATAGAACTCCCAAAAAAATTAAGGAGAAACCCAAAGACTAATCCTATATTCGGGAGAGGTCTTGAATTTAAATTTGTGTGAATCTCAAGAAGGTGTAATAGAAAATTGTATAAAATTTTGTCTTTATCTAATCAAATTCAAATCTAAGACTTAAAATTCATGCTCCCAAATATAGTATGAGTTTTTGATGTGATTGGAATTTAGAGCCCTAGTGCCATTGCGCCAGCCCTGTAGAGCACCATTGAACCTTTTAGTCCTTGATCTCCTCCCTTCTTTCTCTAAAGCCATTGTGGGCTCTATATCCTCTTCTATTTTTGTTTGGTTGAACCAATATTCTCTAATATGAATGTAATTGATTACTCCACAATTGTAGTTTGTAAAAAGTACAATTGATGGTGATACATGAATGATGCTTATATTTTATTTTATTTTATTTTCTTTTGAAAAAAAGGGCGGCACCTCCTATCTTTATTAGAAAACTTCTTACTTTCATTTTAAATTAAAATTACCTCAATATTTATCATTTAAAAAAGAAAAACATGTCTATATATATATATATATATATATATATATACACATATATTATTAATCAACTAAACTATTCCTTGCGTGTCGTATCTTCATTTTTTCATAATTATTGTATTGTTTGCAGTGTTGGTATTGGAGCTCCCTAGATCATAAGTTAAAGGAGACACATAAACACCCAACTTAACGCTTAGTACACCTACATTTTTTTATTTTTATTTGTTGTTGTTGCATCATGGAATGAGAATTAAATTGTGAGTGAAAGATGCACAAATCGTATGCCCTATCATTCCCTCTTCACATTTCATTCCCATTTCTATTCTCATCTCATTATGCAATCTAATCAATGCAACCTTTAGGATGTGGTCTTAAGCAATCTCAAAAATGACATACTAACTGTCTCCTTGGTATATGTTTTTAATGTACCCTTTAGTATTTGAACGCTTTCCTTGCATTTGGGAATTTAGAAAGATTTGTGCGAATTTGGATAAAACGCAATACAAAATTGTATTAAATTTTATCCAAATTCATATAAATTTAAATTTAAAGTCTGAAATGCATGCTTTCAAACACTACTTTTAGAACTTCATTTTTCCCGGTGCTTGAATTTCCTTACATGTCATTATAACAGCCAGCTTTCTGCAGGAGCAAAAGTCATGGTGGCTTGTGCAGACAGCAATGGGCAAGTCACAATGTGGAGAGAAGAGACCACAAATTGGTTTGGATGCTACTCCATGAAGTTTGATGGTACCCCAGACTTGAGCAGCTGCTATGCCCAGGTTTCAGGCAGCGGCCAAGGATCGAAAGGCTGCGGTGCAGCTCCTGGTCCTGCCCAAAATCTCAGACTAACATTTAGTATGTTTGATATGGAGATTTACACGGTGGATTCTTTGCTTTCTCAGCCTGCTCAGCCCATGTCCTTCTGTCCAGGGTCAAGTAGCCCTGCGCCAGGACCAGTGACCCCTACGAGGCCTCCAACCCCTTATGTACCTGCACCAGTGACGACTCCGCCGTCCACGAATCCTCCAGTCTTTAGGTTACCACCAATGCCTCATCTGCCACCGTTGCCTCGATTGCCTCCAATGCCACCCGTACCCTTCTTGGAAGCTTCAGCTTGTCCATTCGAGTAAGTTCATCATTGAGGGGTGTGTTTAGGATATGACTTGCAGAAGTGAGTTTACTCATGTGTCTTGGCTCAAGTAAATTACCTTTTTCTTGTTTGATTTATTAATAAAATGCGAGTAACTTGAGTTTCAAGTCATATAAATCATTTCCATAAGTCATCCCTCTTTTTGAGGAGAATTCAATTTGGAGTATTGCATGCACCAAAGGTGTGAAAGCTGCATTTTAAGCAGGCATCACATGAACTTTTGGTAGTTGCATCACAGAATGTGCCTTCTTAACAGTTCTTTACATCTATGTTTGATGAAAAACAGAACAAATCAAGTCAAAAGCTGAGTTTTGGCCCTTCAGATCTTAAGGATGAGACAAGCAGACTTGAATTTACCTCTTGTTGAGCTTCTTCCTTTTTGGTTTTGTTTTTGTAAATGTTTCAGAAATTCATCAGAATCTAGACATCCATGGCCAATTCATCTTCTACATCTTCTGTAAGCTAAACCCAAATGGTTCTTTTTGTTGTGCTTTTTGCAGTAAATGGACAATGACCCAGTACAAATGTTACTGGAAGGTGTTGAGCCCTGGCAGCAAAGTAGCTCTAGTTTTCGGACCTGTCGTGGCAAGGAGATACGGGACGGACATTACCCTCTGGAAGGGCCTGCAAGGGAAGGGAGACCCTTATAGGACTCTCCTCAGGGAAGGGACAACAGCACTTCTCAACTCCTACAACAGTCTTCAATTCCCATACCACACACTTGGAGTGGTCCAACACATGAACTGGGCCTTGATGGGATCTCCTAAGGATGTACTCCTTACAGCTCTGAGGTTTAAGAGGGCTAATTCTGGATCCAGCAACGTTACCTGCAAATTCACCCCTTGCAAGTGATCTTGCTCCATTAAAATCCATATAGGGTGCAATTATATAATTCTATACTTCAATCTAACATAGAATGTACTTGGTTTCTATTGCTATATGCCATCATTAGTATCTGCTTTTCCATATTATTATTGGTGAATGGTAATTGGGTCTTCAAGGATTTTTCTATTTATGTAAATTGGAAGGGTAATGGTTTTGCAAGTTTTGAACTTTGATAAGCTGTCATTTTAAATGATTGAATGATTTAAATTGCAATTGTTTTATGTGCCAGCCGCAGCCCGGTAACCAGAGGGGCGACTGACCATATGCAACCAAGGCTCTGAATCTCAATTTGCATGTAAAGTCAATAAAATTAACACACATATACTGTGATGCCCTGTTTTGTTTTTTGTTATTGTTTTTGTTTTTTTAATTATTATTATTATTATTATTATTATTATTATTATTATTATCTTTGATACTGTAATATAATTGACAAAGTTCACCTAGACCCAAGGTGGGGTATCAAGGATACACCTGTCCATATTCATATTTTATATAGGCAGCGGAAAATATAACCCAATTAAACTTTAAGCACAATACCAGGTACTACTGTCACCCAAAAATATACATACTGACCCCCGAAAATCATCAAATCCTTAGAGTCTATACAAATATATACCTGTTGAGCTTTTGTGGAGCCTAGTTGCGTTTAATTTGGATGATGACTCGATTTTTTTTTATTGAGAGATTTCTATCCTAAGGCTTAGTCCATGGAGCAAAGGATTGGGCTTTTGGGCCCGTTTTGTAGCCCATTCGAAACCCTGTGCGCAACATATAAAATGATTGTTTTTGGATGATTAGACCAAGTGATCACACTTCGAGAGAGAGCGAGAGAGAGAGTATTGTATCGTCGCACTCTCTGTATTTTTCTTCCTGATAATAGTGAAATCTCTGCAACTCCGTGGACGTAGACAAAATTGTCGAACCACGTAAATACTATCTTGTGCGTGTGATTGATTTTTCTTTGGCGTGCATTCTTTTTCTATTTTGTTTCTCACAAGTTTCGGGAATTTGTTGTTAATTCCTAACAACTGATATCAGAGCCCAGGGTTAGGTTCGAGTGGGAGCAATGGCGGAGGAAGCAGGAAAGACGTCTAGAATGGAAAAGTTTGATGGCACAGACTTTGGATTCTGGAGGATGTAGATAGAGGATTATCTCTATGGGAAGAAGTTACATCTGCCGCTTCTAAGAGAAAAAACTGCTACTATGAAGGACGAGGAATAGACTCTCCTTAACAGATAGGTACTGGGAGTTATAAGATTAACTCTGTTTAAGTCTGTTGCACACAATGTTGTGAAGGAGAAGACTACAGCAGATCTGATGAAGGCTTTGTCTGGTATGTATGAACCGTCAGCAAATAACAAGGTACATCTGATGAATTAATTGTTTAATTTGAAGATGACAGAGAATGCATCAGTAGCACAACATCTGAATGAGTTTAATACTATCACAAATCAATTATCGTTTGTAGAAATTGATTTTGATGATGAGATTCATGCACGGATCATTTTGGCGTCGTTACCAAACAGTTTGGAGGCAATGAGGATGGTTGTAAGAAACTCTACTAGAAAAGAAAAACTGAAGCATAATGATATAAGAAATTTAATTTTGGCTGAGGAGATTCGTAGAAGAGATACGGGTGAAACCTCAGGATCTGGTTCTGCCCTAAACCTTGAGATAAAAAGCAGAGGTAATGACCGAAATTCAGATCGGGGCAAATCAAAATCCAGAAATTATAATCGAAATAGAAGTAAATCTAGATCTGGCCAAAAAGGACAATGTTGGAACTGTGGGAAAACGGGTCACTTTAAGAGACAATGCAAAAGTCTTAAAAAGAAGAATGAGAATGATTCTGCTAATGCTGCAACAGAAGAGGCACATGATGCATTACTTCTTGCAGTAGACAGTCCATTTGATGATTGGGTTTTGGACTCAGGTGTGACGACTTGCTTAATTTCCACATTTTTTTCCATAATATAATAAAATCAATATCACAAAACTCAACAAATCATAATCTACACCCGGTGCAAGTCACCCTTCCATGAACTATAGCTCGGGTTCCTACACCTGGTGCAAGTCATCCTCCGTGAACTATAGCTTGGGTTCCTACACTCGGTGCAAGTCACCTTCCGTGCACTATAGCACGATTTCCTACACCCGGTGCAAGTCACCCTTTCGTGAACTATAGCTCGGGTTCCTACACCCGGTGCAAGTCACCCTTCCATGAACTATAGCTCGGGTTCCTACACCCGGTGCAAGTCATCCTCCGTGAACTATAGCTCGGGTTCCTACACCCGGTGCAAGTCACCTTCCGTGCACTATAGCTCGGGTTCCTACACCCGGTGCAAGTCACCCTTCCGTAAACTATAGCTCGAGTTCCTACACCTAGTGCAAGTCACCTTCCGTGCACTATAGCTCGGGTTCCTACACCCGGTGCAAGTCACCCTTCTGTGAACTATAGCTCGGGTTCCTACACCCGGTGCAAGTCACCTTTCGTGAATTATGGCTCGGGTTCCTACACCCGGTGCAAGTCACCCTTCCATGAACTATAGCTCGGGTTCTTACACCTGGTGCAAGTCATCCTCTGTGCACTATAGCTCGGGTTCCTACACCCGGTGCAAGTCACCCTTTCGTGAACTATAGCTCGGGTTCCTACACCTGGTGCAAGTCACCTTCTGTGCACTATAGCTCGGGTTCCTACACCCGGTGCAAGTCACCCTTCCGTGAACTATAGCTCGGGTTCCTACACCCGGTGCAAGTCACCCATCGTGAACTATAGCTCGGGTTCCTACACCCAGTGCAAGTCACCCTTCCGTGAACTATAGCTTGGGTTCCTACACTCGGTGCAAGTCACCCTTCCATGAACTGTAGCTCGGGTTCCTACACCCGGTGCGAGTCATCCTCCGTGAACTATAGCTCGGGTTCCTACACCCGGTGCAAGTCACCTTCCGTGCACTATAGCTCCGGTTCCTACACCCGGTGCAAGTCACCCTTCCGTGAACTATAGCTCGGGTTCCTACACCCGGTGCAAGTCACCCATCGTGAACTATAGCTCGGGTTCCTACACTCGGTGCAAGTCACCCTTCCATGAACTATAGCTCGGGTTCCTACACCCGGTGCGAGTCATCCTCCGTGAACTCTAGCTTGGGTTCCTACACCCGGTGCAAGTCACCCTTCCGTGCACTATAGCACGATTTCCTACACCCGGTGCGAGTCACCATCTATGAACTATTGCTCGGGATCCTACACCCGATGCAAGTCACCCCCCATGAACTATAGCTCGGGTTCCTACACCCAGTGCAAGTCACCATTCTGTGAACTATAGCTCGGGTTCCTACACTCGGTGCAAGTCATTCTCATGTGCTCTCAAGCATACATGCAAATCGGTTTTCACAAATCATTTTGGTCTCTTTTTACATTGGGCCTGGTTCAAAATCAGCGTCTTTTATCTTTGCAGGCTTGTTGCTACAAATAACGTAGGAGAGTTCCTACTTTTACTTTGAAGCGACGAAGCCTACAAAGAGGGGCAGCTGTAGACACCCCATTTTTACCCAGGCCCAATATTATTATTATTATTATTATTATTATTATTATTATTATTATTATTATTATTATTATTATTTTGCTATTATTATTATTATTATTATTATTATTATTAGTTTTCATTATATTTATTACTTTATTATTATTATTATTATTATTATTATTATTATTATTATTATTATTATTATTACTTTACCATTATCATTTTTTATTCTTATTTATTTATCTATTATTATTATTAGTATTTTTATTTATTATTATTATTATTCTTATTCTCATCATTATTTATTTATTTTTGTTATTACTATTATTATTATTTTGTTATCATTATTATTTTTAATATTTTTATTATCATTATTATTTTATTATTATTAGCATTAGTATCTTATTTTGACTATTATTATTTTTATTATCTTTATCTTTATTAGTAATGTTATCATTATTATTATTATTATTAATTGTTAATTTTAATCTTTGTATTATTACCTTATTAGTATTGTTATTTTACTGATAATATCTTTATTATTTTTATTTTAATTATCTATTTACTATTATTATTATTATTATTATTATTATTATTTCCTTATTGATCTTTATATTATTATTATAATTATTAGTATTAGTATTACTATTTTCATTATTACCATAATAGTTAAAGTAGAAAGAGAAAAAGAAAAAGAAAATCAAAAAAGGAAGTTTTTTTTTTAGGGTTTCTAAAATTTTTATATAAGGGACCTCTTTCTCTCTTCAAGGACGGCCAGGAGGCGCTGCACACACAGCCGGGAGCGCTGCGCACAGCCAAGCCAGAGCACGGCCAGTCCTTCCTTTGCTTCTTCTTCTTCTTCTTGAACCCCTCTACTTCCTGCCAGTCTAATCCTCGCCGTTACACAGTCACGCAACCCCACAACTCCAGCCATTCCAGGACCAGCTGCAATCCTCCAACCACCCTTCTGTAGATGCCTTCCACCCTCATTCGCGGCGGCAACTGCAGACCAGCTCTGGCGTTCCATCTCACGGCCACGACACCCACACGCAGCAATCACCCAATCTCCCACGACCCAGTCACCATCTCAGGCGACTCCACGACAAGGGACCTCACCATCTGCCTCATTCACAGCAGCCCCACGATCCAGCTACCACTCCACTGAGCCCGTCACACCAACCTCCGGCCGCGTACGGCAACCCAGCAGCCGCCGTCGTCACCGTCAGTCCCACCACTCGCTGTTCCCGCCGGCACCGACTCGTCGCCCATCCTCCGGCCACTAGCCTCCTCTCCGTCAGCCCACAGTAAGTCAGTGGTGAAGCTCCCTGCACCATTCTGTTGCACCCATAACTCAGCCTGTGCATTCAATTACCCCCATGTGTATATACATGTTATATATATATATACATATTTTTTGAGTATGTCATAAGTTAATATTTAAAAGCTTCAGTTCATTTTTTTTTTTTTTTTGAATATCATGTGAATAATAATTGATGTTGGGGCAGGGTTGTTTAATTTTTTATGGGCAGGTTTTCAGACTATTTATTATAAGGTGGTTCCTAACTAGAGTTTCCTATTATTGTATTTGGTATGTATAAAGTTCTCAATATTGTCTATTGAACCTAACCAATATTGTGATATCATTCATTATTATTGTTTATTATTGAGGATTATGATTAGTTTATGTCTATATTTAGGTGTTAGGGTTTTTCTTATTTCATATTAACATTGGTCACATATTTTTAGGATTTTGTTTATTTCATGTTGTTATAATCTTGAATACTTCATATTACTTATTAATTTTAGGATTGTTGATTGAGTTCTATGTTATTGTTTTACATTATTTTAGGGTTTTTATTTATTTTCATGCCAGTATAGTATATATTGCTTATATGGGGTTCTTGATTGTATATTGCTTATAGGAAAGTTCCTGATCATTGTTTGTTTTAATTGGAGGTTTTATCTTTGCATGACATGTTAGAACTTGCGTACTTAGGGTTTTGATTGTTATATGCTGTATTTAAGGTTTGACTTAACGCATGTCAATAGTAGGGTTAATCGGTTCCCATATTTGTGGTTTTATGCATAAAGTTTGATTTATTTCCATCGTATCATTATTGGTTTCCATATTTTAATCATAAGACTGATTTGTTTCCTTAAGTAATTGTTTATATATATGTGCATGTTCTTAACTGCGTGTTAATATTAAGGTAAGTATCATATTATCAAAATACGTATATTATCTTTGTTACTTCTTTTATTTATTACCATTATTATTATCATCTTTAATGTATTATCTATTCTTACTATTAATATTATTATTGTATTAATTATCTCTATTATTATTACTATCATTATTCTCACTTGAAGCATACGTATATTCAACTGATTTATTTTTAGTACTTGTATCAACTTGTAACTATTTTAGTATTATTACATTTTTGTTAGTAAATATTTTTGGTTTTTACATCCCTATGATTTTATTGCGGGGGTATGAGCCTTCGGGCTTCACGCACCTTAAGCTCTGAGGGAATATATGTATATATTTATTTATTTATTCATTTTTCATGTGTGCTTATTAATTCATAAAAAGGAGTAGTTTAAAGACTTATTAGATTAGCTTAGGGATAATTTAAAATTAATTAGGTACCATTCGTAAGAACGGGCGCGTAGGGGGTGCTCGTACCTTCCCCTCGCGTAACCGAACTACCGACCCCAACTCTGGTAATGTAGACCGATTCTACCCCTAACGGGGTAGTAATCATGTGTTCTAACCGCACTAAAGGTTAGTGGCGACTCCGACTTCCAATATTTTTTTAATTGAAAATTAAAACTGATTTTTAATTTCGCCACCCGGGGCACACGCGCTCTCGGGACGTCGCGACACCAGGGACAAGAGAATTTAGTCTGCAAACTGAGAAAGAGCTTGTATGGTCTAAAACAAGTTCCAAGACAGTGGTATAAGATGCATAAAATTGGGTTCAAGAGATGTGAAGCTGATCACTGTTGTTATGTTAAGTTCTTTGACAATTCTTACATCATTTTACTGTTATATGTGGATGATATGCTCATTGCAGGGTCTAGCATTAAGGAGATTAATAATATGAAGAAGCAATTGTCAAAACAGTTTGCAATGAAGGATTTGGGAGTTGCAAAGCAAATCCTTGGAAAGACTATCATTAAAGATAAGGCTAATGGTATATTGAAGCTTTCACAGTCAGAGTATGTGAAGAAAATTCTCAGCAGGTTCAACATGAATGAAGCTAAACCAGTGTGCACACCCTTGGGTAGTCATTTCAAACTAAGTCATCGAAGATAGAAGAAGAAAGGGACCATATGAGCAAGGTGCCCTATGCCTCAGCTATTGGCAACTTGATGTATGCTATGGTGTGTACAAGGCCAGACATTGCACATGCAATGAGAGTTGTGAGTAGATTCATGAGTAGGCCAGGAAAGAAACATTGGGAGGCAGTCAAGTGGATTATAAGATATCTGAGGGGGTTCATCAGATACATGTCTTTGCTTCATAGGTGCAAGTTTGAAACTACAGGGTTATGTAGATACTGATTTTGCTGGTGATAATGATAGTAGAAAGAGTACTATTGGGTTTGTATTTACTCTGGGTGGTACAACTATATCTTGGGCTTTAAATCTGCAAAAAATTGTTACTTTGTTTACTATAGAAGTTGAGTATGTTGCAACAACTGAAGCTAGAAAGGAGATAATTTGGCTACATAGTTTCTTAGATGAATTGGGTAAGAAGCAGAAGATGGGCATTCTATATAGTGATAGTCAGAGTGCAATTTTTCTTGCTAAAAATTTGGATTTTCATTCAAAGTCGAAGCATATACAGACAAAATACTACTTTATCCGTTACCTTATTGAAGATAAGCTAGTAATACTTGAGAAGATCCATGGATCTAAGAACCTGGCAGACATGTTGACTAAGGGTGTCACTATTGAGAAGCTGAAGTTGTGTGCAGCTTCAATTGGTCTTCTAGCTTGAGGACGGAGTATGAGTTGCAGGGATGAGGGATTATTCATTTGGAGGATTGTGGTTGATATTGGTAATTGAACTAGTCTCCAAGTGGGAGATTTGTTAGGCTTTTGTGGAGCTTAGTTGCATTCGATCTGGATGATGACTCGACTTTTCTTTAATGAGAGATTTCTATCCTAAGGTTTAGTCCATGGAGCTAAGGATTGGGCTTCTGGGCCCATTTTGTAGCCCATTTGGAACCTTGTGCGCAACATATAAAATGATTCTTTTTGGGTAATTAGGTCAAGTGGTCACACTTTGCAAGAGAGAGAGAGAGAGAGAGAGAGAGAGAGAGAGAGAGTATTGTATCACCACACTCTCTGTATTTTCCTTCTTGATAATAGTGAAATCCCTGCAACTCTGTAGAGACTAGGCAAAATTGCAACCACACGTAAGATATGTCTTGTGCGTGTGATTGATTTTTCTTTGGTGTGTATTCTTTCTCTATTTTGTTTCTTATAGGTTTCGGGAATTTGTTGTTAATTCCTAACAATACCCACACCCAAAATAAAAACATACCTTGACTAATAAAAACCTACTCCTCCTCTATCTCGGAGCTCGATTCGCCTGACGTCCCAGATTTCTTGAAATGTTAAAATTTATGGGGTGAGACACCTCTCAGTAAGTTGGAATAAATTATTATCAGTTCGTGGCAGTGAGTTTTAATATATCACATCATTTTCATAAAAATATTAATTTAACTGAGACATGAACGTTGTTTCTCAAATCCCTATACAATGATATAACATCTGTACCTTAGTATTTGTGGTTAATAAAAAAATTATACCATCTCAACAATATTTCTGGCGGTACAAGTACCATATCTTTCATGCTGTTTTAGTCTGTAATGAGGAAACTCATTCATATCATCGCCATGTAATAACCCCACATGACCAAGTTGTGCGGCCCGAAGGCAAAACTTAGCCATGGTTGGCCTACCAGGCTAAATCAAAATACCTCGTTTGTAATACGATTGGCCCACCCAGCCTGGTCCGAACCCAGGGACAGTCAACATCTCTCCGAAGGCTTAATCGATTTCCATTATCAATACGTTCCCCGAGCTATGTGGTTGCACTAACTCAATCACTAGCAATGATATCATGCTCTCATATCATTAACCAACCAGGCTCTCATTTCCATCACTCGTTATACATATAAGTTTATTTTCCAAAAGTTTCCATTTCTCATTAATATGCTCAAGCTCATGAGTATCCATGTGTATGTATCACATCTCGCCTATAACTCATGGCCCATTTCTCATAAACATGCGCAAACTCATGGGTATTCATGTGTATGTATCACATCTCGTCTGTAACTCATGGATGTTCATCATAACTAATAAAAATATGTCTATATAAAATCTCATTTCATCATATCTGTGTAAAACTAATCTATACATATCTTATATCAACGTAGTTGTTTGCATCATATCTATTTATATCTCAACATAAACCCCGTTCATCATATAAAATATTCACAAATTCATTTTTCAGTAATCATAATTATTTCTCATGCCTCACATATTTTCAATAATATTTAACCATATAATAATTATCTAGTAAAACATTGGATATTTCCAAAACTACCATTATAAATATCTGATAAATCAGAAAATTCACATATAATATTTTCATATCATACTTCAATTTAATCAATTAAATTTTCCTAAAAGTCCTGATATAATTTATTCCCCATACCTATTTCCTAAGGACGTGACTGCATTGTTTCCTAGACCAATGCTCGCAGCGTTCGCACAAACCCTTGTATTCACATGCCTAGTTTAATCGACTAGACCCCAAAATTATCATTATTAAATGTTCCTAGGCCCACACAATCCATTACACAGTTAAATCTTATAGCAACAACATATTTAACTCCCTTACCTCAATCTTGGAGTGGTGCCCAGGATTCTCAAAACACAATTCCGCTCTGATTAAATCGATAAGGATCGACCCTAAAACCCCGCAGTGGTGTCTAATCGTCAATTTGGATGAGTTTTGAGGGTGAAAATGAAGAGAGAGAGAGAGAGAGAGAGAGAGAGAGAGAAGAATCCCGCAACCTAGAGAGAGAGAAGGAGGAAAGAAAATGAATTAATCCAAAAAAAAGAGTTATGGGATCTTTATATTCAACCTACTGCTAGACGAAATCGTTGACAATTTCCCAAATTGTCAATGGTTTTGATTTTTAACCCCTCTATTTTCTACCGTTTTACCGTTACTAGGCCACGATAACACGAAATCATCAACAGTTTTCTGGCCTCCCACCAAACCGTTGACGGTTTGGTCTACACCAAACCAAATTCCCCTCTTTTCTTATTTATATTTATTTTTATTATTTTCCGCGTCACATCATATACCAAACTAGTTTCTAACCAACACACATGTTCTGTAGTAACCCAGATAATTATAGGAATTAAATAATAAAGAAAAGAGAGGGAAAAAGAATTTTAAAGGGGGACACAGTAGGGCTTCGTCGACGAACAGTCTTCTTGGGCTCGTCGACGTGGACACATGTCTAGTCGACGAGAATTTACTGAGTACTGTTTCGGGGCCTAAAACTCATCGATGAGAGTTAGGTGCTCATCGACGAACTTCCTCTTGAACTCGTCGATGAGGTGTCGTGGCTCGTCGACGAGGCCACGTGGCAAAAGGTCTATAAATTGTAGAAAATCGGGGTTCAGCGAGAGAAAATCATTTCTCTCTTTTCTTTCTCTCTCTCTAACTCGGTTCTCTCTCCTTCTCTCTACTATTCTCGCCCTAATTCTGTAAGAACCTGAACCGTGAAATATGAGTTTATTATGTGAAAGAGGGGTAAAAATGGAATTGTACAGGCTTCGTTGACGAGGCCATAATTCGTTGACGAAGGTAGAAGGCTTCTTGTCGACAAAATTCAGAGGCTCGTCGATAAGGGAATGCCGAGAGGTTTAGGAAATTTGGAAATATCATACTCATCGATGAGGCCACTGTCTCGTCAACGAAATTAATGGTAAATTTGTCGTTGAGGAGGCCATTTCGTCGACGAAATCGCCCCAGTCAAAGGCCTTTAAAAGATCTTTTGTGGTTGCTTGATTGCTAAGTTTTGGAAATCCTCTTCCTCTCCCTCTAGAATTCGAAGCTCCCCCTCTCTCTCTTCGATTTCTTTGCCGTTTGTCACCTAATTCATAAATCCAAAGTTACTGCGAGGATCAGTGAAGGATTCTTTATGTTTCTAGCAGATCAAAATCTCGGTTCGAGCGATTTCGGGTTTCGGGCTAAAATCGAGGTAAGGCTTGGTTTTCGTTTCTGATTTAGTGTATGTATAGCACTATGGATTGTAAGTAAGTATTGTACTATGGTTTAGAGGTTTTGGAGTCTCGATTCGTAATTTTTGGGACCATAGAGTTCGTAGTTGGAATTCGGGTTAAGGTAAGGGGATTCTGTTTATATTAGTTCATTTTTGAAATCAGGATCGGTAAGCTTGTAGGCTACGGTCGTATGTATGTTTTGGCTACTTGTTTGTGGAAATCTATCAGGTAAAAATGTGGGATTTTTGGGTTACAGTTTTTGAAAAAATTGGGGATTTCGGGTATCATCTCTACTTTGTTTGGAAAACTGTTGGTTATGCTAAAACTGTATTATTGAGGCGACCGTAATCCATATTTGCATAAATTGTATACTTGAAATTGTAAATGATATGATTTGCTGTAAACCAAATAAGTGTGGTATGTATGGTTGTATATATTTGTTCCAGGTATTTGTAAAACAGTTATGTGGCGGCTTATTACCGTACGCTGAAATGTATAGGAACGTGAGTTCCAAAATGCTTCCAGGGATTTGTAAAATAGCCATATATCGGTTAACTACCATGGGCGAGAGTGGCCGGCTCTATATCCGGGGTGTGAAATATCACTAGTATGTTTCGGCTGGTCACCAAAGGGTGTGTTCTACACCGTATGTAGCAATGTAATCGCTGTGAGGCTAGGTGACCTTGTGTAGTTGCGTAATGTAGCAATGTAATCGAGGTGACCTTGTGTAGTTGCGAACTAGTATGATGACACTGACCGTATGTTTTGGGCACGTATGTACTGGAATGGGTTTTGTGAAAATACTAGAACTGTATGGAATTGTATGTACACTTATGAAACTATATGTAAATGTTTCGAACTGTATCGTATTTTATGGTGTTGTGAAGTATGTAAAATAACACTGGTATGCCACACACTGATATAACCTGTTTTCTTCCTTATTGAGAGGTGTCTCACCCCGAATGTACGTACAATGTTTTTTAGATCCTTCAGGTAGTCGTAATTAGCATCCTAGCATATGGAAGCGAGGGTGTCGTTAGCTACTACTAGTACCTGTTAGGTACGAGTTTTGGTATCTAGGTTGTCGGTATGGTTTTACAGACACCTGGGGTATGTTTGGTATTATGGGAATGTATATCCTAGCTTGTATAAACTCTAGTATGATACTGTTTATGTATAAAAGATCGTATTCCGTTGCGTATTTTGGATGAGTATGGAAGGTTATGTGTATGTATGTGGGCATCCGTTCACCCCACGGGATCGGATCCTCTTTTGTATTGTATCATGTATGTTTTAAATTGATGCAGAGACAGGTTAGGTTACTTTATTCACCCTTGGGATTCACTTGCGGGTTCGAGGCGTGACAGCTTGGTATCAGAGCTAACCAGGTTGTTAGGTCTTGTAGACTTGGTTAGGAGTATTGATGTGTACATACCAGAGTATAGGATGTAGGAAATGGGTAGTGTTGGTCGAGGGTTATTCTACTGCTAGATCGGGATGTGTTGGCAGTATTCCCTGTTTTTCCTGGAATGACGATTCTAGTAAAGGCAGGGTAGACCATTAATGGATTTGTGTCGGTGTGAGGAGGCAGGCTTAGACCTGTGAGAGTAATAGTTGACATGATTAGGTCTATGATTGTGTTAACTGCGTACAATATAGGAATTCTAACCGATTCCTTTTCTGTTTTTAAGAATGGAGCCCTAGGATACTAACTTGGAGAGTGGCTCCGAGGAGATGGCAAGCGATGAGTCTCTTTCTGTGTCTCGTGGTTTGGCAAGATAGGTGATTCGAGAGATTGGGCGGAGTGTTAGGAGACGCGAGAGCTCTCCTATTGATGTAGGGTGTACCATCGAGAGGTTCACATGCATGCACCCTCCGAAATTTATGGGAGGACTTGATCCAATAAAGGCGGAGGACTGGGTCAAGAAGACCGAGAGGATTTTGGAAGTCCTCCACTGCACTGAGAAGCAGAAGGTCTTGTACGCTACCTTCTAGCTGACTAGGGAAGCAGGGCGATGGTGGATGGTGGTGAGTCTTCTTGAGAGGCTGAGAGCTGGTCTATCTGGTATGATGTGGGACCGCTTCAAGGAGGTTTTTTTCGAGAGATACTTTTCGGTCTCCACTCGGGATGCGAAGGCTGATGAGTTTTCGAGCCTAATGTAGGGAACTTTGATGGTGCAGAGGTATATTGCCAGATATATCGAGTTATCTCGATTTGTGCCGTACTTGGTTTCGAATGAGCACGAGAAGGCTCAGAGGTTTGAGAGGGGTATGAGGAAAGACATCCGCCGTCTTGTGGGGATGCTATAGATCCATGAGTTCTCCGTCCTGGTGGATAAAGCCACCATAGTTGAGACTGACCTTCAAGGAGAGGAGGTAGTGCAAGTTCAGGGGAAGAGGCCAGTATCTTCTGCTACAACTGTGGCAAGTCGGGCCACATGGCGAAGAGCTGTTAGGAACAGAGGAGGATTATCCCTGCACAGAGTCAGAACCGTGGGAGTAATTAGATGCCTCGGGGGAACCACCAGGCGACCACGGCTCCAACGAGAGTGTATTCACTTACTCCAGCAGATGTAGAACACACTGGGAATGTGGTGACAGGTACCATGTTATTGCTTTTGAATAAAGTTGTTGTTTTATTTGATTTGGGGGCAACCCATTCGTTCATATCTGCTAGTTTTGTGAAGTTGTGTGAGGCGGAAACCTATGTGATGAATGAGATATTGTCTGTGACTACGCCGACTGGGAGTGTAACAATTTGTAGTAAGATGTTAGGAAGCTGCCCAGTTGTGATTCAAGAGAGACTGCTACCGGAAAATCTTGTAGTATGCGATATGTCGGGTTTCGACGTCATACTGGGAATGGATTGGTTATTCTCCAGCTATGCAGTGATTGATTGTCGAAAAAAGGCTGTAATGTTCAGACCTCCTGGGAAGTAGGAGTATGAGTTTGTAGGATCATGTGTGCGTTCGACGCCACAGATTTTTATCGGCATTACAAGCGAAGAGGTTACTCTTGGATGGTTGTCAGGGGTACCTAGCTTGTGTGAAGGAACCGCCGCGGGATGAGTTGAGACTCGAGGATATTCGGGTGGTCAACGAGTTTCCGGATGTGTTTCCAGAAGATTTACCTGATTTACCTCCGAATTGTGAGGTGGAGTTTGCTATAGAGTTGCTGCCTGGTAGGGCACCAATCTCTAAAGCTCCATACCGGATGGCACTAGTAGAATTTCGGGAGTTGAAGGAGCAGCTGCAGTAATTACTGGGCAAGGGTTTCATTCGACCTAGTGTTTCACCCTGGGGAGCTCTAGTATTGTTTGTGAAAAAGAAGGACGGGTTGATGCGGATGTGCATTGACTACCGTGAGATCAACAAATGGTGAAGAACCGTTACCCTGTGCCTCGTATAAATGATCTTTTTGACTAGTTGCAGGGAACACAGGTCTTTTCGAAGATTGACCTATGGTCAGGGTATCATCAGGTAAGGGTTAAATCAGAGGATGTAACGAAGACAGCTTTCCGAACCAAATACGGCCACTACGAGTTTTTGTTCATGCCTTTTGGGTTGACGAATGCTCCGGTGGTGTTCATGGATTTGATGAACAAGGTTTTTCATGAGTACCTAGATCGATTCGTAGTGGTATTCATTGATGACATTATGGTATACTCAAGGAGTACGGAAGAACACGTGGAACATTTGAGGTTAGTGTTACAGATTCTGCGGGAGAAAAATTTGTATGCTAAGCTGAAGAAGTGTGAATTCTGGTTGAGTCAGATTGCATTCTTAGGTCATGTGGTGTCTGAGGGCGGTATCTCTGTTGTTCATAGCAAGATCGATGTTGTGGTCGACTGGGTTAGACCGAAGAGTGTGCAAGATGTTCAAAGTTTTCTGAGACTAGTGGGTTACTATCGTCGGTTCGTGAAGGGATTCTCTAAATTGTCTGGACCTCTAACACGATTGACTAAGAAGAGAGTGAAGTTTGAATGGACTAGTGATTGCGAGCAGTGCTTTCTCGAGTTGAAGCACCGGCTGGTTACTGCTCCAGTATTGACCATTCCTTTAGGGGATGGGGGTTTTGTGATTTATAATGACGCATCCCTGAAGGGTTTGGGATGTGTGCTTATGCAACAGGGTAAGGTAGTAGCCTATGCTTCTCGACAATTGAAGGAATATGAGAAGAACTACCCTACGTATGACCTAGAATTAGCTGCTGTTGTATATGCACTGATGATTTGGAGACACTATCTGTATGGTGTGTAGTGTGAGATTTTCACAGACCACAAAAGCCTCAAGTACTTTTTCACGTAGAAAGAGTTGAATATGAGGCAGAGGCGGTGGCTAGAGTTGATCAACGACTATGATTGCACGATTAGTTACCATTCGGGAAAGGCTAACGTGGTAGCCGATGCGTTGAGTCGGAAGTCAGAGCATGCAGCAGTAACTGCAGTCGTAGCTCAATATCATGTCAGGCGGGATCTAGAAAGCCTTGGCGTGGAAATGTTGTCTGGTGATCATCAGGCTTATGTTGCTAGCTTGGTAATTTAACCGACCTTGTTTGAGCGTATTAAAGCCACGTAGTCTAGTGATGCGAAGTTAGCTAAGATTGTGGAGAAAGTACAGCAGGGTTTGGCTACGGATTTTATCATCTCTAACAAAGGTGTGTTGAGGTTTGGGACCAAGCTGTGTGTTCCAAATGACGATGGGATCAGAAGGACGATTCTGGAGGAAGTGCATTGTTCTCTGTATACGGTACATCCGGGTAGTATGAAGATGTATCGAGATTTGCGCGAGTCCTTCTGGTGAAGTGGTGTGAAGAGGGATATTGCCCGATTTGTGGAGCAATGTCTGACGTGTCAACAAGTGAAAGCTGAACATCAGAGGCCGGAACTAGAGACGGAGATACGCCGGAAGTATCCGCAATTGTTTTGAGTAGTATTTGGATAGTAGGGGAATACGAGTATGTATGTATGTATGTAATACTCTGTTTTCATATTAGTACTATGTGGTTAGTTTCTAGGAGAGTCTTGTAGTATTGTGAGCTTCTGAGATCGTGTATGCATGTAACCACGGTATTCCTCTACCATAAGTGAGGAAATGTATGTATGTATGTATTATAACAGGGCTGCGTATAAATGGCTGTCGTATTCTCTAGAGGGTGTATGTTTTTATTGTAACGGGACTGCGTATAAATGGCCGCCGTATTCTCTAGAGGGTGTATGTATGTATGTATTGTAACAGGGCTGCAAAAAAATGGCCGTCGTGTTCTCTAGAATATGTATGTATGGATTGTGATGGGGCTACACTGTAGTGGCCGCCAGTTTTGCTCTAGAGTGGTATGTATGAGTATGTGAATGAGAGATGGCAAATTTCGAGGACAAAATTTTTTTAAGGAGGGGAGATTGTAAGAACCCAAACTGTGATAAATGGGTTAAATAAATAAGAGGGGTAAAATTGGTATTTGAACAGACTTCGTTGACGAAGCCAGAGTTCATCAACGAAGGCCATGTATTTCTCGTCAACAAAATTCAGGGGCTCGTCGACGAGGAGAAGCCGAGGAGTCTTGGAAAAATTCGAGATCCCAGATTTGTTGACGAGGCCACCGATTCGTCGACGAAGGTAGTGAAGGATTCGTCGACAGGAACCCCATTTCGTCGACGAGTTAGGCTGGGTCAAAGGGCTATAAATAGGGATTTTCATTTACTTCCTCACTAAGAAACTTCAATCATATCTCTCTCTCTCTAGAACTCTCCCTATCTCTCTCTCTCTCTCTCTATCTCTCTCTCTCTCTCTAGATTTCTTCACCGATCATTGATGGAATTGGAAATCTTAAGTTACTGCGAGGATCAGGGAAGGATTCTCTACGTTTCTAGTGGATTGAAATTCCATTTCGAGCGTTTTCAGGTTTCGGGCTAAAATCGAGGTAAGGCTCGATTTTCATTTCTGATTCAGTATATGCGTAGTAGTATGAATTGTAAGGATGTATTGTACTGTGGTTTGTAGGTTTTGGAATCTCGGTTCATAGTTTTGGGGACCGTAAAGTTAGTAGTTGGAATTCAGGCTAAGGTAAGGGGATTCTGTTTATATCAGTTTATTTTCAAAATCAGGATTGGTAAGCTTATAGGCTACGATCGTATGTATGTTTTGGTAACTCATTTGGGGAAATCTATTGGGTAAAAATGCAGGATTTTCGGGTTACAGTTTTTGAGAAAATTAAGGATTTCGGATATCATCTCTACTTGGTTTGGAAAACTATTAGTTACGTTGAAACTATATTATTGAGGTGACCATAATCTATATTTGCATAAACTGTATACTTGAAATTGTAAATGCTATGATTTGCTATAAATCAAATAAGTGTGGTATGTATGGTTGTATGTATTTGTTCCAGGTATTTGTAAAACAACTATGTGGCGGCTTATTACCGTAGGCTAAAATGTATAGGAACGTGAGTTCCAAAATGCTTCCATGGATTTGTAAAACAGCCATATATCGGTTAACTACCGTGGGCAAGAGTGGCCGGCTCTATATTCGGGGTGTGAAATATCACCAGTATGTTCCAGCTGGTCACCGAAGGGTGTGTTCTACACTGTATGTAGCAATGTAATCACTGTGGGCTTGAGTCGTCGCATCGTAGTTGCGTATATAGCAATGTAATCGTTGTAAGACTAGGTGACCTTGTGTAGTTGCATATGTAGCAAAGTAATCACTATGGGCCTGAGTCATCGCAGCGGAGTTGCATGTGTAGCATTGTAATCGCTGTGAGGCTAGGTGACCTTGTGTAGTTGCGTATAAAGCAATGTAATCACTATTGGGCCTCGATCGTCGCAGCGTAGTTGCGTATGTAGCAATGTAATCGTTGTGAGACGAGGTGACCTTGTGTAGTTGTGTACTAGTATAACGATACTAACCATATGTTTTGGGTATCGTATGTACTGGAATGGTTTTTGTGAAAATACTGGAACTGTATGTATCTGTATGAAACTGTATGTAAGTGTTTCGAACTGTATCGTATTGTATAGTGTTATGAAGTATGTAAAATAACACTGGTATGCCACACACTGATATAACCTGCTTTCTTCCCTACTGAGAGGTGTCCCACCCCGAACGTACGTACAATGTTTTTTCCAGGTCCTTCAGGTAGCCGTAAGTAGCATCCTAGCATCTGGAAGCAAAGGTGTCGTAACTACTGCTAGTACCTATTAGGTATGAGTTTTGGTACCCAGGTTGTCGGAATGGTTTTTTTGTAGACACCTGGGGCACGTTTTGTATTATGGGAATGTATATCTTAGCTTGTATAGACTCTGGTATGATACTGGTTATGTATGAAAGATCGTATTCTGTTCCGTATTTTGGATGAGTATGGATAGTTGTATGTGTGTATAGGGCATCCATTCACCCCACGAGGTCAGACCTCTTTTTGGTATTGTATCATGTATGTTTTAATTGATACAAAGACAGGTTAGGTTACTTTATTCACACCCGGGACTCACTCACGGACTCGGGGCGTGACAAACTTGGTGTAGAGTTGATAGAGAGTAATCCTCAAGAATTTATTACCATCCTGGTTGTGCAGCCTACGCTATATGAAAAGATTAAAGCCGCTCAAGGAGATGACGCAGAATTAGCTGAGGTAATAGTCAGAGTACAGGATGGTCAGGGAGAGGAGTTCAATATCTCTAATGACGGAGCTCTGAGGTTTCGCACTAGATTGTGTGTGCCTGCAAATGATGATATTAGAAGAATGATTCTAGTGGAGACTCACATATCTCTATACACGGTTCATCCTGACAGTACTAAACTGTATAAGGATTTGCGAGAGTATTTTTGGTGGAGTGGCATGAAGAGGGAGATTGTCGAATTTGTGCAGTAGTGCTTGATGTGCCAGCAGGTTAAGGCTGAGCACTAGAGGCCGACAGGGCAGTTACAACCACTTTATCCCTGAGTGGAAGTGGGACCACATATCTATGGATTTCGTCACTGGGCTACCACCAACACCGCATGGTCAGAATGCCATCTAGGTAGTTGTTGATCGGTTGACTAAAACAACTCATTTTCTACCTATTAAAGTTAGCTACCCTATGAATAGATTGGTAAAGATTTACATTCAGGAGATTGTTCGACCCCATGGAGTACTAGTGTCTATAGTCTCAGACCGTGATCCATGCTTTACCTCACAGTTTTGGAAGAGCTTGCAGGAGGCTTTGGGGTCTCAGTTAGCATTCAACACTACTTTTCATCCTCAGACAGATGGTCTGACAAAGAGAACGATTCAGGTACTTGAGGATATGTTGCGAGCGTGTGTATTGGACTTTCGGGGTAACTGGACCAAGTATTTACCGCTGGTTGAATTTTTTTACAATAACAGCTATTAGACCAGCATCGACATCACACCTTACGAGGCGCTTTATGGTGGAGGTGTCATTCTTCTTTATACTGGGATGAGCTAGGTGAGAGACGAGTTTTGGGGCCAAAAGTAGTGTGGCAAGCGTACGATAAAGTCTGACTTATTCGTGATAGAATCAATGCAACATAGAGTTGGCTGAAATGTTACGTGGATACTCGCCTCCAGGAATTGGAATTCAAAGTGGGTGACCATGTGTTTTTAAAAATAGCACCACTGAAGGGAGTTATGAGGTTTGGGAAGAAAGGTAAGTTAAGCCTTAGGTTTATTGACCCGTTTGAGATACTTGAGAAGATTGGGTTAATTGCCTATTGGTTAGCTTTACCACCAACTTTGTTCAGAATACATGACGTATGTCATGTTTTTATGTTAAGAAAATACGTCCTAAATCCTTCTCAAGTCACCAATTATGCAGAATTAGAATTCAATGATGCTCTAACTTATGAGGAAGCTCGAGTACAGATCTTAGACAGAAAAGAATAGGAATTGCGCAGTAAGAAAATACCACTAGTAAAAGTCCTACTGAGGAATCACACGGTGGAAGAAGCTTCATGGGAGCTTGAGGAAGAAATCATACAGAAATACCCACACTTGTTTAGTGGGGTACAGTAGTGATTTGTAAGCTAAATAATAATGGTTTTATTTTATTTTGTACAGAGTAATGAATGTGTAATTGTAATTTAGAATATAGGATAGGTAGAGTTTTGGTTTTGGGAGAATTTTCTTTTTATGAGTGTATTTGTAATCTCCTAGGACCCTGAATGTAACACGGTATTCCTCCGCCATAAGTGAGGATAAGTAATAAAATAAGTAGTCTATTTTCCTCAAAGGATGGTGTTCAATACAGATAGTAAATTTCAAGGACGAAATTTTATAAGAAGGGGAGAATGTAGTAACCTGGATAATTATGGGAATTAAATAATAAAGAAAAGAGAGGGAAAAATGCAGCAGGGCTTCGTCGACGTGGACGCATGTTTAGTCGATGAAAATTTACTGAGGACTGTTTCAGGGCCTGAAACTCATCGATGAGGGTTAGGTGCTCGTCGATGAACTTCCTCTTGAACTCATCGATGAGGTGTCATGGCTCGTTGACAAGGCCACGTGGCAAAAGGTCTATAAATAGTAGAAAATCTGGTTTTAGCGAGAGAAAATCATTTCTATCTTTTCTTTCTCTCTTTAACTCGGTTCTCTCTCCTTCTCTCTATGATTCTCACCCCGATTCTCCTCGTTTTGACGATTAGAAGCCACCACGTTGATCCTGGGGAGATTCTCTACAAGTTTATCGGAACAGATTATTGGTTTGGCCAACTTGGGTACTATCTCAAAATTTAGGTAAGTTGAATATTGGGTATTTTTAGTTGTATCAGGCTTATTGAGTTTAGATTTTAAGTTATATAGGAATATATTGAAGTTTTGTGTAAAATTAGGATGTTATGATTTTAGGATTAGGGTGTTTTTGGGACCCTGCAGGCATGGGTTGAGGACCAAGCGAATATTTTCAGGAGCCCTAGTAAATTATAATTTAGAATTTTATGAGTATATAGATTTGGGAAAATATGGTTGATTTATTGGAAATATGTATATATGTATTATTTCAGGATTTTGGGGATAATATGTCATGCGCGTAAGGATTAAGTTGGAGGCAAGCCTCCCAGCCAGTTAGGTAAGGGAAATATGCTATGCTAGGAAATTCAGAAATATTATCAGTGAAATTATAGTATTGTTTATTAAGGTACAAGGTATAAATTATAAATTTTTACAGATTTCAGAACATGAGTTGTATTAGTTGTGTGGCCTGAGTAGATATTTGATTAGTACAGAATTTATATAGTTTTTCAGAATATCATGATTTATAGTGCATGTATAGACAAATATGTTTACCAGACATATATTTTATAGATATTATACAGACCAGTATTTTACAATAATTACAGAATGTCATGTTTTCCAAAATCATAACACTCAGACATTACAAATTATTCAGTTAGATATGACAGTCAGTTATAACAGTCAGATACTACAATTAATTAGCCAGATATTATAGTATTTTCAAATCAGATTTATAGTGTTATGGTTATTTTGGAATCATGATGAAAATAGTAGGATATTTATAGAAATAGTGTATACAGTATCAGACCCTGATGAATCAAGTTATGTTCAGATAGCAGAGCACGATATCTTTGCTATTTTCATATTAGAGTGCAACCATATATCTCAGATAGTATGTGGATTTTATCAACCGTGCCTATGGAGTGATTGCAAACTCCCCAGTAATCTGGGTTGAGGAGGCCGGTTTGACGAGGTAGTTACTAGTTCTAAGCTTAGGGGAGGTTGCAGTTTGGCCACACTGAGGATTGGTAGAGTACAATTGACTTACCTGGTAGGCCAACCAGGATTAAGCCTCGCCTACGGGCTGCACAACCCTATCATGAGGGGTTAAATCATGACGTACAATTTTCCAGGGTAAAATCTCAGTTATGTATATGTATACAGATTTGCAGAATTTAAACAAATATAGTATGATACTAGAAGTATAAAAAGTAGAAAACTCAAATATTACAAGTATACTTTAAACTATGATAAATGCAGGTTATGCTGTATTTTGATTTACCATTTTATATAGTTCAGATATTATCATTATAATATTTATGAAACTCAGTTGCCACACACTACTAATAGCACATTTCCTCTTACTGAGCGTTGTCTCATCCCAGTGGTTTAACATTTTTCACGTGATCCAGTTAGACGAGCAGATCAGGCTTGCAGATAGAGAGATCTTGTGTACTGCTCTTTTTTATAGGGTAAGTGTATTTAGAGGATTATATTTTTGGGCAGATGATACTGGGGTGAATTGTATTATGTATATATGGTTTAGAAACACTGAATTCTAGTGTTGTAAATATGGATGTATGACTTTATGTTTTTTGCTGCATAGGTGTGTCGATTTATGTACAGGGATACTTGCAACAACTCAAAACATTTTAAATAATTTAAAATTATAAGAAGATAAAAGGGGAGGAGGAATAAGTTGGAAAAGGGTGTGGAAACAATCATTCATCGACGAATGGATTGGTCTCGTCGATGATTGTTCTACTTAGCTCGTTGACGAGGTTACGTGTCTCGTCGACGGGGAATTACCGAGAGGTGTTTTTTGCATGACTGAAATTCGTTGACGAGTTGGCTTTCTCATCGACGAACTATATATTAGGACTTGTCGACGAGTCCCTGTGTATAAATAGTGGATTCTTTCATTTTCGCGGGAATTCTCTGCATGTTTTCTCTCTTTCTCACTAAAATTCGGCCATCCTCCCTTCTCTCTTCGATTTCGGGCTAGATTTCATCCGGTTCAACAATCTGAAGCTATTACACCACTGCTGGAAGAGTTCTTTACAAATCTGCTAGAGTGGATCGTTAGTGGGACTAGTTAGGAATACATTCTAGATTTAAGGAAAGGCTTTTTATGTGAAACTTGGCTTTACCCTAGTTGTAGGAAATATTGTATACGAAGAAATACTAAAGTTTAGTTTGGGCAGATGTGGTTTTTAGGGTGTTGAATGGGGAACCTTGCGGGTGCAGGACTGGTTATTTTAGGAGGCTTTTCAAGAATTAGGCAAGGGAAAATATTTTATAATAGCTTTTTAGTAATTATTAAAATGACTAATTTTGGGTAAAAATCCTACATATACAAGTATAATTTTTCTGAACCAAACTGATATTGAAAATACTGTTTTAATTATATAAGTATTAAATAGGGAAAAAAAATTGTGTGGTTGAGACCATTTTTCTAATTAAACGATTGTGATTTATGTGGAATGAGGAAATTGTTGAGATTGTGAATGTTATTTAACTGAAATTTTTGTCTGGTTGAATACACTGATAGGATTGTGAACATTGTATGGTTAAGAATATGGATGGGTTGAGTATACTGTGGTAATTGCGTGGACATGGTTGATTGGTCAGGTTTGTGATTGATCTGTGGTGTGGTTCATGTAAATGGCGATATTACGTTGGCAGTGGTATGAGGAGATCGTTATATCGTACCTGGTATAACCGTTATATAACGTTGGTAGTAGTATGAGGAGGTCGTTATATGGACGTTTATATTGGGAGGTAAACATTGGTAGTGGTATGAGGAGGTTGTTTACCTATTTACAATGAATGGAGTAGTGTTTTGTGGCCTGTGTGATTTGATTAGTTCTGTGTGGATGTTGATGCTGTGTGATTTGATTAGTCCTGTGTGGACCAGTCCTGTGTGGACGTTGATGCTATGTGATTTGATTAGTCCTTTGTGAACTAGTCCTGTGTGGACGTTGATGTTGTGTGATTTAATCTTGTGTGGATTGATTATGATATGGGCGTATGCGTGAAATTCTATGAAGCGATTGTGTTGGTTTTGTACAAATGTTAATAAATTAAGTATTTTGGGTAAAGTAGATTATTCCACCCGAGAGCTTGCTGAGGAAGGCGAGTATTATGGTAATTATTGATGAATACCATGGTAGAAGGAAGCCACTTGTATGGGCGGGTGAACTTCCCCATTCTTGGTGTCTTTACCTGAATACATAACCTAAGGGCTTACTGAGAAAGGTGAGTGCCCTGGTGTTAGCACTAAAGCAGAGGGAACCTACTTGTATGGGCGGGTAGATTTCCCTATTCTCAGAAACTAACATTAAAATACTGATGGGTTATGAGTATATGATTGGATGATAAGGATGTTGATCCTGTGCGATTATGGGCATGTTATCTGGTTTCTTGTGAACTCTGTGTACACTTTAGATGGATATTTTAATTGTATTATAAGCACTTCAGCCACACACTATTATAAACTATTTTCTTCCTTACTGAGAGGTGTCTCACCCTGACATATGTTAAATCATTTCAGGTTATCCAGGTGATCGAGCTTAGGTAGCTCCAAGGCAGGGTAGTTTTGTTAATGGAATTGGAACAGACCTATTTAGTTTTATGTTTCTTTATATTTTAACCATGTTTGTAGCCTAAAGTACATGACCATATGTTATGAGTCTGTTGATGTTTAAATTTAGAACTCTAGTATATTTCATTCGAGGTTATTTTATTTTTATTTTTCTCTGTGTTATTGGTATCGAGGATGTGTGTTGATCCCTTAACACTCCGGGCTCCACATGGCGGGTCTGGGGCGTTACAGTTGGTATCAAAGCATAACGGTCTTGCGGACTTTAGGAGGATTAATACCAGAGTATAGGTTTGAACTGAATAACGGTAGGAATGGGTAGAATAGAGTATTGACAGGAGTTTGGGGTTGTTTTGTAATTCGGAGGCAGAAATCCCTTGATGGACTTCTGTGATTTTCTAAATCAGTCAACGGTTTCAGAAAACCACAATAAATCCATTGACGGTGACGTTTCTGAGTTGTGAAACCGAGATTTGGAATTTAAATATTGGAAGTTCAGATGATTGTGGATAAATGGATGTTGGATGTTTAATTGAGGATATGGATATTAATTTGGTTTTCCATTATGATGTGCATGTCAAATATATAAAGATGTGGAAATTCAAAATTGCCTTTTGTTGTACATTTATATTCAGGGATGGATCCTAGAGGCAAGGGCGTGGATGAAGGAGGAAGTGAAATGGGAGCTTCCAGCAGGGACGAGATTGACACCTCTTGGCTGTTACGAGAAATAGCTCGTTAGGTTAGGGAAAAAATGAGACGGGATTTTGGTGGAACAAGCTATCCACCAGCGCACCAGGGTTGTACCATTGATCAGTTCACACGTCTGAAACCCTCATCTTTTGAGGGTGGCACCGATCCAATTAAGGCTGAGATGTGGATGCAAGAAATGGAGAAAATCCTAGTTGTGTTGAATTGTACTGAGGATCAGAAGATCCTTTTCGCCAGTTTTAAACTAGCCAGAGAAGCTGAATGGTGGTGGCATGCGATGAAACTATTGGAGGAACAGCGAGCGATACCAATAGCAATGACATGGGTTCACTTCAAGCAGGTCTTCTATGACCGATATTTTTCTGCCACCACCAGAAATGCAAATACAAAAGAATTTTTCAGCTTGACTCAGGGTAGCCTCATAGTTCAGCAGTACGCTGCTAGATTTCTGGAGTTATCTTGTTTTGCACCTTCTGTTGTTCCTGATGAATATCATAAGGCGAGGTGGTTTGAGAGGAGCCTGAATCAGAGGATTCACGAGCATATGGCGTGTTTGTAGATTCAGAATTTCACAGAGTTGGTGGAGAAAGCTACGGTAGCAGAGTCAAGTTTGCAGAGGGGTACAGAGGCATCAGAACGAAGGAAGAGGCATGTGTCTCCACGATCCCAAAAAAATGTCAGACAAGGGTCGTGCAGGGGAGATAGAGATGTTTTGGGCCAAGGGTCATAGAGAAAGGATCAAGGATGGCAGAGTGATTCGTCACATCCCCACTTCCTTAGGTGTAATCAGCGGCATTGGGGGGAATATCAAGGCAGGAGTGTTATATGCTACAGGTGCGGCAAACAGGGTCACATTGCTTGGGAATGTCAGGAACCGCAGAGTAATGCTTCAGCACCGAATCAAAATCAGAACCAAAGGAACAACCCGGTGCCTTGCGGCGGCGGAGGTCCAGTGTGCGTCTACATGTTGGGTACACCCGAGGAGAGAAAGACTAAAGGCCCAGGTAATACACTTATGTGTAATATGTTTACATTAGTATACGTGTTAATTTTTTTTTTACTTTGCATGATTTGATGTTACACATGTTAGATTTGCTTGGGATTTGTGAATGTGATTAATTAGCTCAATGATGTGTAAATGGGCAACTAACGAATTTTGGGGACGAAATTCTTATAAGAGGGGGAGAATGCAACAACCCGAAACATTTTAAATAATTTAAAATTATAAGAAGATAAAAGGGGAGGAGGAATAAGTTGGAAAAGGGTGTGGCAGCAAGCATTCGTCGACGAATGGATTGGTCTCATCGATGAATGTTCTACTTAGCTCGTCAACGAGGTTACGTGTCTCATCGATGAGGAATTATCGAGAGGTGTTTTGCGCATGACTGAAATTCATCAACGAGTTGGCTATCTCGTCGATGAACTATATGCTAGGACTCGTCGACGAATCGACGTGTTTCGTCGACGAGTCCCTACGTATAAATAGTGGATTCTTTCATTTCTTCGAGAATTCTCTGCATGTTTTCTCTCTCTCTCTCACTAAAATTCGGTCATCCTCCCTTCTCTCTTCGATTTCAGGCCAGATGTCTGCCGGTTCAACAATTTGAAACTACCACACCGCTCTTGGAAGAGTTCTCTACAAATCTGTTGGAGTGGATCGTTAGTGGGACTAGTTAGGAATACATTCCAGATTTAAGGTAAGACTTTTTATGTAAAATTTGGCTTTACCCTAGTTGTAAAAAATATTATATATGAAGAAATACTAAAGTTTAGTTCGAGGAGATGTGGTTTTGAGGGCATTGAATGGGGAACCCTACCGGTGCAGGACTGGTTATTTTAGGAGGCTTTTCAAGAATTAGGTAAGGGAAAATATTTTATAATAGCTTTTTAGTAATTATTAAAATGACTAATTTTGTGTAAAAATTCTACATATACAAGCATAATTTTTCCAAACCAAACTAATATTGAAAATACTGTTTTAATTATATAAGTATTAAATTAGGAAAAAAAATTGTGTGGTTGAGACCATTTTTCTAATTAAACGATTGTGATTTATGTGGAATGAGGAAATTGTTGAGATTGTGAATGTTATTTGACTAAAATTTTTGTCTGGTTGAATACACTAATTGGATTGTGAACATTGCATGGTTGAGAATACTGGATGGTTGAGTATACTATGGTAATTGTGTGGACATGGTTGATTGGTCAGGTTTGTGATTGATCTATGGTGTGGTTCATGTAAATGGCGATATAACGTTGGCATTGGTATGAGGAGGTCGTTATATCGTACCTGGTATAACCGTTATATAACGTTGGTAGTGGTATGAGGAGATCGTTATATGGATGTTTATATTGGGAGGTAAACATTGGCAGTGGTATGAGGAAGTTGTTTACTTATTTACAATGAACGGAGTACTGTTTTGTGGCCCGTGTGATTTGATTAGTCCTGTGTGGACCAATCCTATGTGGAAGTTGATGTTGTGTGATTTGATTAGTCCTGTGTGGACCAGTCCTGTGTGGACGTTGATGCTGTGTGATTTGATCTTATGTGGATTGATTATGATATGGGCGTATGCATGAAATTCTGTAAAGCGATTGTGTTGGTTTTGTACGAATGTTAATAAATTAAGTATTTTGGGTAAAGTAGATTATTCCACCCAAGAGCTTGCTGAGGAAGGGGAGTACTATGGTAATTATTTATGAATACCAAGGTAGATGGAAGCCACTTGTATGGGCGGGTGAACTTCCCCATTCTTGGTGTCTTTACCTGAATACATAACCCAAGGGCTTACTGAGAAAGGTGAGTGCCCTGGTGTTAGCACTAGAGCAGAGGGAACCTACTTGTATAGGCGGGTAGATTTCCCTATTCTCAGAAACTAACATTAAAATACTGATGGGTTATGAGTATGTTATTGGATGATAAGGATGTTGATCCTGTGCGATTATGGGCATGCTATATGGTTTCTTGTGAACTGTGTATACACTTTAGATGGATATTTTAATTGTATTATAAACATTTCAGCCACACACTATTATAAATTATTTTCTTCCTTACTGAGAGATATCTCACCCTGACATATGTTAAATCATTTCAGGTTATCCAGGTAATCGAGCTTAGGTGGCTCTAGGGCGGGGTAGTTTTGTGAGTGGAATTGGAACAGACCTATTTAGTTTTATGTTTCTTTATATTTTAACCATGTTTGTAACCTAAAGTACATAACCATATGTTGTAAGTCTGTTGATGTTTAAATTTAGAACTCTGGTATATTTTGTTCGGGGTTATTTTATTATTATTTTTTGCTACGTTATTGGTATCAGGGACGTGTGTCGTTCCCTTAACACTCCGGGCTCCACGTGGCGGGTCTGGGGCGTTACAATACCTTAGTGTCATCTGGGCCCTGAGATGTTATAGTAAGTATTACAGGGGTATCAAAGTAAATTATATTTTAAATGGAAAAAAAAGGTGTCATTTTTGGGTCGTTACATGTTCACTTTATGGAAGTGTTACCATAAACTCATAATTGTTTTAAATATTCAGTTTACACAGCTAAAATAAACATAAAACATCGAAATTATCTTCACAACACATAACCATTAGCTGAAGTCTCCTCCCTGCCTACATATTGGTATTCTTGTAAAACTATAGGAGAGTAGACTGCACAAGTCCAATTTTTTTTTCTGAAGAAACTCCATACTTGCTTGATTGTTTGAAAATGTTGCATGCATGTCAGGAATTTCAATGCCAAAAAGAACAAATCAATCTACAAAAGCAAAGAAAGAACCATATTAATATTAGTCTTGTTATTCAAATTTAATATTAGCACATTATCTACTCTACTCAAATGGTCATAAATCTAACCAAACCAATCTTACCTGGTAAGTTTTCGCTGATTCATTAAGGAAAAATATTTCCAACCAAACCATTCTCACTCGTCTTGGGCTAGCAAATCCCTACACATTTATCAATCTACAAAAGCAAAGAAAGAATCACATTAATATTAGTCTTGTTATTCAACATTTGATATTATCACATTATCTACTCTACTCAAATGGTCATAAATCTAACCAAACCAATCTTATCTGGTAAGTTTTCGTTCATTCATTAGGAAAAATCTTTCCATCCAAACCATTCTCACTCCTCTTGGGCTAGCAAAACCCTACACATTTATCAATAGAATGTTCCTCCATTCTAATGACTCTCACCCTCTAGGTTTGACATGTCACCTCAAACTAATTACTGAATTTCATTAAACTTGTACCAGTCTCACCTATGAAGGTTCAATAGGTCCTTGCACATTCTAAATTAGTTTTGGTTAATTTATTTTTGAAGTTAGAGTAGCCAAAAATTCCCAAATTGTAATCACTTGATTCAAAATTAAACTTGGTCATTCTATTTTTGAGCGGAAGTAGCCAAAAAGTAAACAAATTTTAGTCATTTTATGCCTTCATAGAGAGTTTCTTATTGAAACTATTATCTTTTCTTGTTCGTAAGCCTCATACAGAGCCTGGGCTACACTACAAGTAGTCCATCACCTATCACATATCCCTCCCATGGTTTGAACATGAAACTTAAGCTCTAACCATTGAAACTAATATTCAAATAACAAAGAAATTTCAAAGCAGAGCTCATTTAGCATATATAAAAGCTGAGCAACCAAGAAAATGCAAAGGCGAGAAACAAATCATCCACGAAGGGGGGTCAAAATACTAGAGGAAATCAAGTCAAATTCAAATCTTCTTGACCCCTTTCTCATCTAGAAAAGAATAGGGTGACAAAGTGTTGAATAGGATCCCCCGTTTGTACATCTACGCCCTAGTCCTTCTTACAACTGAAAAATAGAAACGTGTCCTTTTGATTTTCAATGGAATTGGAGTTCGAGGAAAATGCCTTTGCCACCCCTTGCACAAAAGTAATACTACTTGAGAACGTTGAGAGGGATAAGACCTTGAAAGTTAACATCGCTTTTTAAAAATTAATCTCAATATAAAAGTAAGCAAAGTGTAGCAAGTTACTATGCAATTAGAAGCTACTGGGTTGGCACAAGGACGTAATGATGAAGACCTTCTTGGTGAAGCAATATATAAGGAGTTTTAGCTTGACCTTAAACATAAGGAGTTTTAGCTTGACCTTAAAGGTTTCAATGGTAAAACAAGCCTTGTGAGGAAAAGTGGTACAAGCATTTTTTTTTTTTTTTTCAAAGGAGGTAGAGGGTGAAGTACTCAGGGATAAGGTACAACTACCAATTATAAAGGGCATGAAGCATATTGTCAAGACTTCTAGCATAAGAAAAATCTCCTACCTCTATGGCCAAGAGATCAATCTCAACATTAGAAGGATCAATTTAGACAATGTTGGCGAGCTTAGTTTTCCTACCCTCCAAATTAACTAGTGACAAGATAACATCATAAGAGACTAATTTGCTTATGTTTATGAAATCAAGAGAATGGGTATATCTTGAATAAAACCTCTTTATGCATTGCAAAAGAAGTATAGTGGAGGCATCGCATTGAAAACTACTCTAGACTTAGTAGAAGAGGAAGAAGATTCTAAGAACAGATCAAGAGAGACTAAAATGAGAATGTAGGAATACAAAAGCTAAAGAGAGAGAAAAACTAACATACTAATTTGAAATGGAAGATCAACTGAAATGATGAGCTTGAAACTAACTTAACTAACAAGACAATTGTTACGAAAATTCGCAAGTGCCCTAAATCGTAACAAGTAATATAGTGATAAAGAAGGATGTCGAACCCACGAGGACTATTTACCTATTAACTATTGAAATTGTTCTAATTCTAAATTATTTGAAAATCAAGAAAAGTGGTAGATTTTGAATCTGAAAAAAAAAAAATTAAATCAACTAAATACTTAAAAGAAGAAGATTTCACTCAAAAAGAAAACATTAAGACATTCGACTCATCTAACCAATCCAATCCCAAATCCTAATCATGCAATCAATCAATTATCATCCTATTTAATGACAAAATATTCTAACTTATCAAAGACCCTCTCTTGAGTATAATTAGAATTACCCAAAAGACGATAACCCGCGATATGTCTATGCGAATTTAAAAGCATTTGAGTACATTAAGATTAATAATATTTCACATAAAAGTCGAACAAATCATATTGGCGCATTGTTGTCTTTCGTTCAATTCATGGCATACATCATATGAAACTAAACTACATGCATCGTCTCTCGACTTAACATGCACAACAAATCATTCAACTATTGGTCAGATAATTAAAAGTATTAAAGTCAATGATGTATACTCAAAAGGAATGATAAAATTATGATCACATAGAAATAAGATTCGGAATTTTCATGGAGAGGTTACATTGTAGCTTTAGCAATAGCAATTAGATCATAATAGAATCAAAACAAACCATAATAATTCTAGAATTCAAAATGAAAATTGTACAAAGAGAAGATGAAAGAATTAAAAAGGAAACTGTATGTAGATCAAGAATCTCAATTGTCAACAACTTCAATTCAACCTTTCTCTTCTTCTACTTTTTCCAAGCTTCGAATTCCTCTCTAATGGTGAAGAAAATTCTCCTCCTATTTTTTTTTCCAATTTCGAATCCTCTTCTTTTATAAAGCTCTGGTCATCCTCCTTTCTTATCTCCCCAAAACAAGATTCTCCAAATCCCCTCCTTTTCTGCCATTGCATTGATGTGCAATTTTGTCTATCTAGATCTTCCCATCTTCGAAAATATTCAACTTGAAAGTTGTGGGATTTTTTCTTAACTTTCCGTAGATACTCAGATCTTCTTTTTTGGAGCTCTCTCGCAAAAGTTATGTTCCAAATACTAAAGAGTATTTCATGAAATTCGAGTGAGGAATTTGAGTTTGAAAAAGACTCTTGATGAAAGGAATTTGAATTTGAAAAGGAATGTTTCCTACTTAATTCCCATGACTCCTTTAATTTATTTATTTCTAAACAAAAAATAAACAAAATAAATCAAAACTCTAATAAATAATAAAATTAAACACATGCTAGCATAAAAATAAGAGTGAAAGTATGACAAAACTTGTATAGAAATTAAAAACATCAACAACTCTATCTCACAAAGGCTGTCTGAGTTGGGTTCACAATCTCCTCCAACACTGGCCTTATCCAGTTAGCAATTATCTTAGCAATAACTTTTTAGATCACATTACAATAAGAAATGGGCCTGAAGTCATGAACAGAGTTGGCATGTTGAGTTTTGGCTATAACCACAATTGTCGTGTGATTCAATTGTCTAAGTAATTTACCTTTTGAAAAGAACTCCTTAACAACATCTAGGAAATCCACTCCAATAGTGCTCCAAATCGATTTAAAGAAACATGAAGTGAACCCATCAGGCCCAAGTGACTTATCATCTCGTATATCAAGACGTTCAAGTTTCTCAATTCTCTTTTCAACAAGATGTTCTTTTCTCTTCTCGTTTGTCTTAGCTTCCACACTAGGGTTTAGAAGTTCAATATATAGGTGTCTTACCCTTAGAATCAATTTTGACCATTGGATTAAAAAATATCTTACGAGTTCTCTTAATAAAAATTTAATTTTTAAGTTTTCCCTTAAGTTCAAGCGATCTAAGGTCGAGTGCCCAGGCGACTGAAGTTCCTTAGTGCTTCGAAAAATCAACCTAGATACAAGGTCAGGCGACTGAAGTTGAGTTCAGGCTTTTGAAGTGACAACTTCAAGCGACCGAAGTCTCAGGTTTAGGCAACTAAAGTGCCTCATCCAGATTCTGTGTTTCACCATTAATTCTTCAGGCAACTAAACTTAATCTTCGGTCTCCTGAAGAAATTCTTCAGGCGACTGAGGTTAACGTCAGACTATTGAAGTTCCCATTTTTTGAATTTTCTCTTTCTAGTTTAAAAATTTGCTTTGCTCTCTTTCTTAGCTCCTTTATAAAAATATTTTTCAGGATTTTGAAAATATTTCTAAGTCCATAAATGTCCCCTAATGATGTTCATGAAATGCATGAGTCCTAAAGTCATTCTAGGGTATATGTTGAGCCTCAAATTAAATCATATGAAAATATAAATACATGAGTTTTAAGTACCCATTCCCATGACGTTCTTGAACTTGGTGCTTGCATCTTCATTCTTGTATTCTTTGAGTTCCATGGATATGTCAAGTTGTGTATACTTTATTCTTTATGGCTTCCATGACTTGTTATTCCATGCATGCTTAATATAGTTCTTGTTCACAATCTCAATGCACATATCAAATACCAAGTGATTTGTCATTATCAAAATAGGATTGGACTCATAAAGTCAACATATGATTCTAGTATACATTGAAAAACATGCTGCCACACATTGTTATTAACTTAATCTTCCTAATTGAGAGGTGTCTCACCCCATTATACAACATATCTTTTCAGGGAATCCTAAAGATCGAGTTTAGCGGGATCTAGAGGGGTGGAGACTAGTTTAGCTACTTTTTTTTAGTGTCTTCAAGAACTCAGATATGAGTAGTTTATGTAGTATGCCTTCGAGCTTGTATCACTAGTCATATGGACCGAGTAGGTGGACATCATTTTCGGGATGTAATATGAGTATGGAAAGAACCTTGATGTATATATTGATTTAGACTCTGGTAATAGTATGTTGAGATTGTTTCATTTTTTTTCCGCTGCATATCTTGTATGTATGAGATGGTATCAGGTATACAGACGTCACTAAAATAGCACCCCGAGCCCACGTGGCGGGTTGGGGCGTTACAATACCTTTGGCCTCGACAAGACTAAATGCTGCTCATTACTCGCCCTTGATTGCCAGAACTGAAAACCTAATTGGTTCATGGCCTAGGAAGACACTAACTTATACAGGTAGACTGGAGCTGATAAACTCAGTTGTGCAGGGAATTGAATGCTTTTGGCTATCAATTTTCCCCATCCTAGTGTCGGTTCTGAAACATGTGGTAAAATTATGTAGAGTATTTTTGTTGGGGGGGGGGGGTAGGAAGAAGCCTTTTGTTGCTTGGAGAGAGCTATGTCTCCCAAAGAAGGAAGGTGGAATGGGGATGTTTGATTTAAAAATTTGGAACATGGCACTTCTCACTAAAACTTTGTGGAATATTCATATGAAGAAAGATTCATTGTGGTCTAAGTGGGTAAACCAGATATACCTCAAAGGAAAGAGTGTGTGGGAAGCTACATCTAAGCATGAAGACTCCCCCATGTTTAAGAAAATTGTCGAAATAAAGAATTTGATGTTGCAGCAATGCACAACTAGTGATGATGCAGACCAACAACTTAGAAAATGGACTAATGGAGACCAAATGATATGTGCTAAAGTCTACCAATTTTGGAGAGAAAAAGGAACTAAGAAGCCATGACATGCTCTGGTATGGAAGAATAGTTGTATACCAAAACACTCCTTCATTTTGTGGCTTTGTGTTAAAGACAAACTACTGACAAATGACAAATTCAAGGGTGAAAGGGGGGGGGGGAGTTACAATGTGTTTTCTGTAATTTAGGGTTGGAGACAATGGAGCACTTGTTTTTCAAATGCAGAGTGAGTGTTGAAGTTTGAAATTATTTAAGAAGTTGGCTTGGATGGACCAGAGCAATGACTACTATAAAAGTTGCACTGAAATGGCTGAAAAAAGAGGTGAAAGGGACTGGAATGCAAACAGCTGCTAAGAGGGCTTGTCTGGCCACCACTGCTTGTGGCACTTTAGAAACAAGAAAAGGTTTGAAAACAAAAGCACACCGACTTAAGTTATGGTGAGGTTTATTCAATCACACATAGTCAAAACCTTGTATGAGAAGTTCCCACGCCACTTGGAGTTTGGATTTTGAGAGGGAAGTTTCTTTATGTGAGCTCCTTGGTTTGTTTGATTGGCTTGTGGCCCTTGGGTATGCCCAGGTTTCATTGTATAATACACTTCATGTTTGATGTTTTTTTTTTTTGAGTTTTTGAAGGTAACGTTATGAGTTGATATGGATGTCTTTCCTGGATATGTCCAGTGTATTATATACATACCACTTTTGATCAATATAAAATTTACATTTACAAATAAAAGAAAAATTCCTAAAAAGTGCTTTTAATTACCTTATATGGGCAACACCAATTGAATGGACATAAACTACAATGTTGAATTCGGTCATAGTCACTAGCTAAGCAAAGATACGCTAACAATGCCCATATAATTATCACAAAGTATGGAACGAAGTCATAAATGGAGCGTACCATGCTTGCCTTAATTAAGGTTACATGCTAATCATTTCCTTAAATGACATGATATTGCATAAAATTAAAAAAAGTAATTTTATACTTTCACGTCAAAACTTAGATGATGAGGAATAGATATAAGGTTGAAAATCTAATATCACAGGCAGCAATTAAAATTTGATCAAATATCTTCCAAACATAGCAGTGCAAAATAACAAAAAAAGGAAAAAGGAAAAAGGAAAAAGAAAATAGAGAACACTTTGATCAAGCACTCCTAAATTAATATATAAAGGCAAAAGGAAGTATGATCGAAGTGAAGTTAATATTTGTATTGAAAGAACCATCTCCCCTATACCAATTAAATAACTAGTGCACTTGATAAATAAAAAATCAATACACCAAACACTCTTTTCCAACCATTATATCGTGGTTTTGACTGGGAAAATATTGAACTGTGGAAGGAAGAAATCAATCGTCCACTTCCGCTATGTTTTATTTATGGTTTTCGACTTTGTCGATCTGCAATCGAATGAGATTGATTGAAAGGAGATGCTCAGCAGTGGCGTCGATTCTTTCGCTGCTTCTGCTATTATTCTCTCCGCTCCTCAACCCAATCGTCGCCCAGCAGTTCGCGATCGAAGAGGCCACCGTCAGCGACATCCAGCGCGCCTTCGCCGAGAATGAACTCACCTCCAGGCAGCTGGTGGAGTTCTACCTCCAGCGAATAGAAACACTAAATCCCCTGCTCCGCGGAGTCGTGGAGGTGAACCCTGACGCACTGGACCAGGCGGACGAGGCCGACCGAGAAAGGGGGAGCAACGACGACTGCCGTGGACCGCTGGGCGGGCTCCACGGCGTTCCGGTGCTCCTGAAGGACAGCATAGCCACCAAGGACAGGCTGAACAACACGGCGGGGTCGTACGCGCTGCTGGGCGCGGAGGTGGCGCGTGACGCTGGGGTGGTGGAGAGGCTGAGGAGAGCGGGGGCTGTCATACTGGGGAAAGCTAGTCTCACCGAGTGGTACGGACTTCGGTGTTGGGGTTCCATGCCCAGCGGTTGGTCTGCAAGAGTTGGGCAGGGTTTGGTGAGCGCCTGTAATTTTTTATGAAGTCAATTGAAATTTTATTTTATTTATTTGTTCTTAGCTAATTAAATTCTGAATAATTTCGATTAGCAGTTCTCACATTTATTATGCTTACAAACGTTGTCTATTAATTTCAACTAGCATTAATGGATCAAATGAAATCATTCTTATGCAGTCACTTTTTAAAATAAAATGCAAACATTTATATTTTTAATGAAAATTAAAAATATTAAAAATATGAATTAAGGTAAGTTATTTGGGAACTGAGAAGAAAGAAATGGATCACAAGGCTAATGGAAGAGCTAGAGATGCAACTTGGGGTAGAATGAGAATTCTTCCATTAGTTTTTTCTGTTTCTTTATATGCAAATTTTTTTTTTAGGTCTTGGCTCGAGGATGTGATTTGTTGTTGTTTGAGTATGGTAAAATCGTACTTGAAATCTGCTCAAAGAAGAAGAATTAGCACTTTTGAAATGTGCAGTGAAGCCTGGTATATAGTTTCAAACTTGATTGTGGTTCATTGCCCATTTTGAGATGATGAATTCTACACGCTGTTTGTGAACAAGAAGGGCTCTAAAAAACTCTACCCACTTTCTTTATATGCATGTGAGACTGCCATGGCCACGAGTAACCTCGTAACTCATATCACATTACTAATTGTGTGGAAACCTGCAGAATCCTTATGTCCAATCTGCAGATCCTTGCGGGTCGAGCAGTGGATCCGCCATATCAGTGGCAGCAAATATGGCAGCAGTGTCCCTTGGGACCGAGACTGATGGCTCCATCATCTGTCCAGCAGATCACAACTCAGTTGTAGGGCTCAAACCCACTGTAGGACTCACCAGTAGAGCTGGTGTCCTTCAAGTCTCACCCAGCCAAGACACCATTGGGTTAGTTCATAATCTGAACCATTTAGTTTGTGTTTCATTTCTCATTTGTTCTTTGTTACAAAGCACAAACATTTGTAGATGCAATTATACCAATATCATCTGTTAAAACTGATGAATTTTCTTGTGTGATCAAACTGAAGGCCAATATGCAGGACAGTTTCTGATGCAGTCTATGTGCTTGATGCAATTGTGGGTTTTGATCCAAGAGACTCTGATGCAACCGGAGAAGCAGCTAAGTTCATACCTGCAGGTGGTTATAAGCAGTTTCTCAATGAAGATGGGCTCAAAGGAAAAAGACTGGGTGTTGTGAGGGATCCATTTTTTGACTCCTTCAATGGATCCAGTGCTGTTTCCACCTTCGAGCACCATCTCAAGACATTAAGGTAAGACCTTAATATGCTTTCTTTCAGGATCTTCCTTTTGTTGTTGCATGGTATAAAAGCAGGAAAAAAAAATAAAAAGTAAAGCCTAGAAGGACAAAGACCTTGACTGAGGTTCCACAAAAAAGATGCAGGGCATTTCCAAGGTTCCAAAAATTATGCAGACCTCCCTTGAAGTTTGTTGAAAAGTCGCAAAGTTAAGGTATTCAAAATCTTGTGGATCTCCTTGAGACTTTTGATTCCGGGCCATTTATTATGCTTCCTCCTAAGATTTGATGGTAAATAACAAAGAGAGTGCAAGTGTCTTAGAAATCAAATCTTTAGAGAGGTGTGTAGGAAGTTCTCGTCTTTCTGCCAAACATGAAAGATTCATGAAATTTTTAAAATTTTGCGGAGGTCCGCATCTTTTCTTCAAATCTCAGGAGAGGTCAGAGTCTTTTGTCCAATCTAAAAATGAAGATTAAAAGGAACTACCTCCATAATTAATGATACTTGCTAATTTTATATTGAATAATACCAATTATAGCCCATTGTGAATGTGATAATGGAGAAGGACAACTTCAAAAATTTCCAAAAAGAAAAATCGCTGAACAGACATAATGATCAACCACCTTAAACTGATTGTCAGTTATCTTTGATCGACTTGATACTCACACCATGATGATTCTCCTGAAAATTCAAGCAAGGAAGGTGCAACCTTGGTGAATAATCTGGAAATTACAAATATTGAGGTCATTCTTGATCCCTATCAAAGTGGTGAGGCAATTGCTCTCCTGGCTGACTTCAAATTGGGTATAGCTGAGTACCTGAAGGGGCTGATAAACTCCCCAGTGAGATCGTTGGCAGACATTATAGCTTTCAACTTGAAAAATACTGATCTGGTAAGCATCTGATTTTCGAACAGTTTCAGTGTGTCTAAGCATATATCATGAACAAACCATTCAAAGATTGGATTTTGTTGGCTTGTGAGAAGGTTTGATTGTTGATAAATTCTATAATAACATTTGCAGCTATCTTCTTTGATGAAAATAATCTAAGTTTTAGTGAACTATTGCTGAGCTCCACATTAACTTAAAAACGTTTAATAACTTGTCCTCTCAAAAAGGCTGGGAAACTCGTGAACTAAACAAATTTATTCTTGTTCACTGCAGGAGAAGATTAGAGAATTTGGCCAGGGAACTTTCATTGAAATGGAGACGACTAGTGTATCCGAGGAAGAAGTGAGGGAGGCAGTGGAGAGGATGAAAAATCTCTCGCGAGATGGGTTCGAGAAGATGATGGTGCAGAATGAGTTAGATGCAATGGTGACTTTGGGTGTGGGCGCCTCCCCTGTGCTTGCCCTTGGAGGCTACCCTGCAATTACTGTCCCAGCTGGGTATGACAGCACCGGAATGCCATTCGGAATCTGTTTCGGGGGCTTAAAGGGCACCGAGCCGAGGCTGATCGAAATTGCTTACGCCTTCGAACAAGCTACCATGACTAGGAGGCCTCCTTTCCTGGAGTCGTTCAAATTGATGAATGATCACTGATGTTGTTGGTGGATCAATAGAAAGAGCTGCAGATGCATTTTGATACGGTTCTTTTAGGTGGAGGATGTATTTTGTAGATGGCCTTCTTACTTAAGACTTGGGAAAGATTAGCTACTTGCATTCCAACGTCAGGGTGTGTGATATTGAAAATGTTTTTATTCAAAGCAAATGATTATGAACTGCAATGCTCCGTGTTGATTTTTTCTCTTGCATTCCTTATTTTCTACTGGCAGACTCAATTAGGAAATATCTGAATGACCTCGAGATTGATTGAATGGAGATTATCTGCAACGGCGACTTACTTCATTTTCTTATTTCACTTGTCAATTTGTCCCGCATTGAGAAAATAGAAGGAATCTTTCTTTATTTTTTTATTCCGTTGTGAATTTGTTACGTATTGAAAAACAAAATGAAATTGGTGATTATCCACATGATCGGACTCAAAATTTAATAGTTGAACTTTTGAATCAAGTTGATTCTCTCCCTGTCCAAACACTCCTATCATTAACATCGTCGATTCTCTCCCTGATACTGCTTCTATTCTCTCCGTTCCTCAACACAATCATCGGCCTGCAGTTCGCCATCAAAGAAGCTATCGCCAGCGACACCCAGCGGATCGAAACCCTAAATTAATTCCCTACACTCCGAGGGGTGCTGGAGGTGAACCCCAACGCGCGGGACCAGGCGGACGAGGCCGACCGGGAGAAGCGGAGTAACGGCGGCACATGTGGACCGTCCGGGGGACTCTACGGCGTTCTGGTGCTCCTGAAGGACAGCATCGACAGCCACCGAGGGGAGGCTGAACATGACGGCAGGGTCAACGCGCTGCTGGGTTCCGTGGTGGCGTCGCTGCAGCGTGACGCGGTGGTGGTGGAGAGGCTGGAATTCGGAAGAGCGGGGGTCGTCATACTGGGAAAAGCTAGTGTCACCTAGTGGTTCGGGCTGCTGTCTTTGGGTACCCGGCCCGATTGGTGCGCTAGAGCTGGGCCCTGCCTGGTCAGTCTCGCCCCTCGTCCCAGTGCTTTTTTCCCAGTTTGTTATTATTTTAAAATAATATACTAAATAATATCCCTGAGACAATTATTCTCAAAATAAAACTCACGGATTACTCAATGAGATTTGTCACATGCCAAGATTAACTTTTTTTCTAAACAAATTTTGTTAGATCAAGTAACAAAATTTACTTGTCACGTGTCAACACTTAATTAGATTATCATTTAAATTTCACTGTTAGGTATTAGGTCTAGCGAGATTTACTGTGTATTTATTATTATTATTATTATTATTATTAATTTTAAATATTTCGTTTTTAAAAATCTTTTTAACGACAATTTGTAACATGAACTGTTACAATTTTTTGTGTTTTCCTTTTTTATTTTTTTATTATAATAATAATAAATTAAAATTTTGGATCGAAGAATTATTTATTAATTTAAATTTTTACATAGAATAAATTAAATTTTTTAATTTGATTAAAAATATTATTTTTATCATAAATTAATATAACAGTCATTCGTTATAAATATAAACTAATAACAAGATTATTTTTAATTAAAAAGAAAAATCTTATATTATTTTATTTAGTAGAAAATATTTAAATATTAATTAAAAATAATTATTATTGAAACTGTTAACTAAAAATCTTAATAATTCTAATTTAAATTATATTTAAAACTAATAATAACACTTATTTAAACACAATCAAATGTCACCTATAATTTTTTAGACTTCTCCAATCCAACACTTATTATCAACACTTATTAAATTCAACACTTCTACATCAGAAATTCCAAGTCACTTGTTTATTTTTCTTGATTGTAGTAGATAATACAATTTGTACATGTAGAATTTGTGATACTTATTTGGTGTCACCACTATGAATTTCATGTAAGCATTATTTATTTGTTAAATAATGTCTTAATGAAGTTTCTAAAATGTGAGCTTGTAACAGTAGGAGGCAGCAGATGGATCGATTCTTTTACTTTAATATATTTTGTTTTGGTTGATCTTTATTCAAGTACAATGACTAACCTTCAATAGAAATGAGCCATGTAGCAGTCATTATATACTTATTACAAGAAAAGGCTCCAGTCTCACTATCTCAGCCTAAGTGCTAAGAATTTAGAGAGACGTGTGGTCGTACCATACTTGCAGCCTCAATTTCTTCTTTCCTAACTATCATTTCCCTTCTAATTCTTCTTCTTTCTTCTGAAGATATAATTAATTAATGACTAAAGTATACTAGTAGAGATCATTAGCAATGGGTTTGATTAGAGCATTTTCTAAGTGCTTGATCCGTCTTGCTCAGGTAATTACATTCAGCTTTGATCTTGTTTAATTTGTCGATTTTAGCACTTACATATATATATATATGTTTCTCTTCTCCTAATTGTTTAGAAAAGTTGAAAGCTCCAACCTACATTCAGACTATAAATTTTGGAAGTCCTAAAACTGCATCTCTTATTTGATGTGGTCTTCTAGATTTGTATGTCATGTATGTATGAGATTTTTTATTTTTTTTTTCTCTTTGGCTTGTACGGTTTATTAATTATCTTGTAGATATTAGAGAAGTTGAACCATTGTATAAAGATAATCTTTTGGCCTTACTAGTATGTTGAAACCCAAAAAAAAAATTCCTTTTGTTGCTTGAATCATTCGTCTAAATAGAAACAAAAATATGGTTTTTAATACTTGATAACATCAATATTCATATACTTTGGATCCAAAGTATTAATGTTATCAAGTATTAAAATGATGATTTGCTTATCAATTATTTTCTTCATTTATCTTAGATTAATTGAAACAACCTGCTAATAACATAAAATATTTTCCCCTAATTTTAAATTCAATTATTAACCTAAACAGCAAAAGGTCAATCATATAAAATAAAATCACACATAATACAATACTAGAGTGTCAAATCATCCCACAATATACAAACATTATTGTTCTCTCGAAAACTACCCTTACAGATACCAAGGGTTTAAAAAACATGCCACTCAAAAATAATACTCACTATCAAAATGGCAGTACAACAGCCCCTCTACCTGCGAGTCTGCTCCGCTCGCTTAGCTGGTTCACCTGAAAAACAATTCATGTAAAAATCCTAAAAAGAGATATAAAAGATTAGTGGATTGATTTCCAAAAAAAAAATAAAAAATTGTTATTATTATTAATTAATTAATTAATCGAATTTAAAAGAAAAAGAAAAAAAATAATTAAAATTTATTTTTATTTTATTAATAAAATATATTATTATTAATATTAATTAAATATATTATTATTATTATTATTATTATAAATCACCTAAGCTTCTTGAAGCTTCAGGTGTTTCAAATTGGAGCCGCCCCCCCCCCCCCCCTTTTCCTATCTTCTTCTTCTTCTTCATTCTTTTCTTTTCTTTTCTTATTCTCCTGCAACCTGGAATCTCTCTCTCTCCTCACGTTCTCTCTCCCTCTCTCCTCGATTTCGTGACGGATTTTTGCCCGATCAAAAATCCAAAAATACCACTGGACTCCATTCGCCGCTGCCGTCATTTCTACTAAAGCGGATCGGTGGTAGGAGCGGCGAAAGCGTATTCTCTGGAGTAAGCCATTTTTCCTTTTTTCTTTAATTTCTTACAAAATATAAGCCCAATTGACGAACGGACACCACTATGAGAATCTAGGGATTATTCTCTACAAGTCTAGTGGGATGGAATTCTCGTGGGGGTGTCAAGCCAAAACCCTAAATTTGGGGTGCGGCGATTATGAAGAGGCTTATTTTTAATTAATTAGCATTAATTTAGAAATGCTAAAATATTAAACATCTAGGACTGAAGTAGGATTTCTGGAATTTAGGACCTGGGTGAGCGCCGCGGGGGTAATTTTGGGACCCGCAGGCAAAATTTGGAAAATTAATTAGGAATGTTAAATAATAGTTTAAATATTAATTTGAGGTATATGGAGCCTAGGAAAAACTAGATGAGTATTATTTTGGAGAAATAGATTAATTAATTTAGGGAAAAATGTAAATTGCAGGAGTTAAATTTCGGGCGCCAAGGGCGTGAAATTTTGGATCCTAACGAATTTCTCAGTAGGCAGGTAAGGGAATAAACTAAAGTAATAATTTTCCATGCAAATTATTATTGATTATGAGTAAATTTATTTTCAGAAAAGCATATGTTATAGTGTGTATTACTTATGAAATGTACGATTGGGAAAATACTGCTATGATGATTAAAATGTATATGTATGTATGAGATGTAAGGAAATCAAGATTTTAGAATATGAAGTATGACTTTTAACAGCATATGTGTGACATGAATATTATTTTATGTGAAATGTATTATGATGTAAAAGATTTTACGAACAAAACATGTTTTCAGGTATTATAAAAAGATGAATTATGTTGTGATGGTTTTGACAATTATATGATAAATGATGTATTTTTAGAATATATATACCTGAAACAATTTTGGCGCGAGGCCATATATTTATGTTATCGGCACGAGGCCGTATTTATGTTATTGGCGCAAGGCCATGTATTTATGTTTTCGGCACGAGGCCGTAATTACTATATTTTCGGCACGAGGCCGTAATGATGTTATATATATGATCATGTATTATATGTTATCACCACCAAGATGTTAGTTTAGTTCAGTTCAGGGGCTCGGTACCGTAGCTATATGTGTAGATAAGATATTTACGTCAGATTAGTGCCAACCATCCCACAAGGGGATGGGAGATGGATAGTCGATGTGGCTTTCAGTAGAGTGTGGACGTCCACCTGGCAGTCCGGACCAGGGTGTGGCGGGCTCATCGTACTTACAGACATATTTGATTCGGCAGTGGTCGGTCAGCCATTGTCGGGTCCTGCCTTCGAGCTGCACAACCCGTCATGGGGGGTAATACATGACACCAGCTAGCTATTCATCCTGGGTTTGTTTTCAGTACTACAGTTATAACAGATGATTTTATGTATGTTATGATTTATTAACAGATGTGAAAATATATGTTTACCCAGTACGATATGATGATGTTTATAGAATTATGAAATGTACTGTATACGTATAAATGCATTAAATATTCATGTTGCCACACAGCTGTATTTTTTTATTTTCCCTTACTGAGAAGTGTCTCACCCCCAAACTTAATTAATTTTTCAAGAGCCCCTGAGAGACCGACGGGCTAGAGCCGCCATTGAGTGATTGGAGCTTCCCTACTAGAAGGGTAAGCATTGAACTAGGATTGGGAGTTTTTGTTATTTAATTCTAGTGTTATTTTGACTTTTGGGGGTTGTATATCATAACAGTATTATAATGTTATAGAAAGCTCTGGTATTATGTTTTATGATTGGATGTTTGAGATTTTATGTTTACTGCTGCTAGGTTTCCCGCTGTGTTTGACAGGTGTTCCCGCTACCCACGGGTTCGGGTTAACCATTTGATTTATTATGTGGTATTTTATGTTAAGAAATTGAGGGACGTTACAATTCAACACTGGGATGAGTCAACGCTTAGTAAAACGAAACATGCTATTACTAGTAGAATTTAACAAATAAGCCGTTAAATCATACATATAAGTATAAACTAGTTTTTTTCGGTTTAGTTTTTTCAAAAATGTTGTTGTAATCAAATTCCCTTTACTTTAAACTCAAAACGAAACTTCATACAAAAATGATCCAAACCGACAACCCGGGATCCTCAAAACCTAAAAACCATAGAATATAATCTTACTATAATTTCAACTTCTATTCAAATATTCAATCGAAATTAAAATCAAATCCTTACCCCAATTTTTGGGAAAACTTGAAAATCCTCAAAATAATGATCTGATCCGCTAAAGTTGTAGAACTTCCTCCTTTGATCCCCACAGGAACTTCCATTTTTAGAAATGGGCGTCGAACGATGAAGAATCTTAGAGAGAGAGAGAGAGAGACAGAGAGAGAGTTTGGAGAGAAACTTAGCTTATAAGCAACTAAAATGGATATTTATAGGGCCTTTGACCAAGTCCAACTCATTGACGAGGAGGCGTCTTCGTCGACGAATCCGCCACATAGCTCGTCGATGAAACCATCCCTTCGTCACCGAGCCCAAGTTCTGGATATTTCTCTGACCTGCTCAGTATTTGCTCGTCGACGAGGTTCTGAATTTCATTGACGAAGCTCTGAAGGACTTCGTCGACGAACGTGACTCCTTCGTCGACGAACTCAGCTTATTTTGGGTTTGGGTCTCTACAAATGCTGTGGCTAATCTTCATCTAGCATTAAAATATTCGGTGTTATCAAGCATTGCAGAGAAGAAGTCAGCAAAAGAAATTTGAGATATACTGACAAAACTCTATAAGGTAAAGTCACTTCACAATAAGATCTTCTTAAAGAGACGACTCTACACTCTTCGAATGAGTGAGTCCACCTCAGTTACGGACTACATCAACAATCTTAATATGTTGTTCTCCCAATTGACAACGTTAGGTCATAGGATTGAGTCAACCGAACGAGCGGAATTTCTACTCCAAAGTTTGCCAGATTCGGATGATCAACTCATCCCAAGCATCTCCAACTCCACCTTTAGAGAGAGAAATCAAGTACTCTCCTGCAAAGTATCTCTATTGTAGCATGTGTTTCTAGTTTCTCCTAATTTGAGAGAAGTTGTATCATTATTTTTCATAGTGGATTCCTTCTACTCTTGCCTGTGATTTTTCCCTCGATTTGTTTAGGGGTTTTCCACGTAAATTTTGGTGTCAATTCCTATTTTCTCATTCCTTATTTTAGTTGTGTGATACAGTTCCTACCCATTCAATTTCCTAATAGTGGAATCAAAGCCTTGGAAATTGAAGATGAAGGCAGTCCTGTTACGGTATTGATCGCGGTGAAAAAGTGGAAGCCGATTTAGTGGAGGAGCAGATCTTCTCTACTACAATGGCAGCAAAGTATGAAATTGAGAAGTTCAATGGGCGTAATTTCTCCCTTTGGAAATTGAAGATGAAGGCGGTTCTGAGAAAGGACAATTGCTTAGCGGCAATTGGAGATAGACCGACAAGGATAACTAACGAAAAATGGAACGAGATGGATGACAATGTTGTGGCTAATCTTTATCTAGCATTAGCAGATTCGGTGTTATCAAGCATTGTAGAGAAGAAGTCAGCAAAAGAAATTTGGGATGCGCTGACAAAACTCTATGAGGTAAAGTCACTTCACAATAATATCTTCTTAAAGAGGCGACTCTACATTCTTCGAATGAGTGAGTCCACATCAGTTACGGACTACATCAACAATCTTAATATGTTGTTCTCCCAACTGACAACGTTAGGCCATAGGATTGAGTCAACCGAACGAGTGGAGCTTCTATTCCAAAGTTTGCCAGATTCGTATGATCAACTCATCCCAAGCATCTCCAACTCCACTTTTAGAGAGAGAAATCAAGTACTCTCCTACAAAATATCTCTGTTGTAACCTGTGTTTCTAGTTTCTCTTAATTTGAGAGAAATTGTATCATTATTTTTCATAGTAGATTCCTTCTACTCTTACTCGTGGTTTTTCCCTTGATTTGTTTGGAGTTTTTCCACGTAAATCTTAGTATCAATTCCTATTTTCTCATTTCTTATTTTAGATGTGTGATACTATTCTTACCAATTCAATTTTCTAACAGATTTTTGTATTTTTGGCCCTAGAAGTAAGAACTTAGTTGAAAATGTCTAATATTGGGGCCCATTTAGAATTAAACATTGTTTTGGAAATACTTGCAAAGCCCGTTTCCAAATTTCGAAAATGAAACATGCATTTGCATGCAAGGTGACAACACACACGATACCTCCACCCACGTGGCCAGCCTCCCCCTCCCTCCCGTCCTTCTCACATTTCTTCTTCCCTTTCTTCCATCTTATTTAGTTATTTTCTTCAACTAACAATCCGGGAGAGTAAAGAAATCAGGTGGTGGGAATGGGAAGCTTCCGCAGACAAACAGTTGGGTACGTGTTGATTATTTTCGTGCATTTTATTTATTTTTATTCACTCGTTATTTTAATTCTTACAAAAATCTGTTAGGCATTATTCCCATTTCTATGTTTACATCAAGTTAAATTTTAATGATAATAAAAGAAAATTTACAATATTTTAATTTGGGAATTAATTTTAGTAACCTGGGAAGGGTTAAATTAATTTTTGGTATTTATTTTTTACTTATTACTTTTTATAAAAATTTAAATGTCAATTTTGTCTATTTAATGCTAGAGTAAAAGGGATCCTATTTGTGTAGGTAAAAAATATATATATTAATAGAGTTATCTTATAATTATATAGCGTTTGTGCAAATATTTTTTAAATTTTTATTTTTAAATTTTTCTAAAGGATAAAAAAAATTCGGCTAATTTTTAGCTCTATGTAGTTTTATTTTTCATTTTAATTTTCAAGTAATTACAAAAAAAAATGGCTTATTGTTTTCCAATTTTCTAAATTTAGATAGAAAATATGGAAGAAATTATTATTGTTTTTTAGATTTTCTAATTTTTGCACTACATGTGACAGGATGGAATGAATCTTGAATTTAGATTTACGTGGTTTTAAAGATAATATATTTTAAAATTTGTATTGAATTTTTCAATTTCATGCAAATTCAAATTGAAGTCCCAAAATTGATACTCCCAAACACTACCTTATATAATTTTTTAAAAATTAAAAATAAGTTGCCATATTTATAATTATTTCAAAGTTTGAAAATAAAAAAATAGTAATCGTTTTTGCACGTCATACAAAATATTTATTCTTTATCGTTTAAATATGAATTTTGGAAAATTAGAAAATAAGCTGCAATTTTTGTAGTTCTTTAAAAAATAAAAAATAAAAAATAAAAAATTATTTTTCACAACTATACGAACCGATAATCTTTAAAAAAATATCTAGTTTTCCTATGATTATAAAATGTGAGCATCAACTCACTATATTTTATATATAAACAAACTCACTATATTTTATATAAAATGTGTGCATCAACTCACAATCGGACTTCAAATTCGAATTTATCTCGTAGTCCATCCTAACCTTCTCAATTCCAATGTCTGTTACAGGTTTGATTTGAATTTCTTGGGATAAGTGAGGTCAATTGGGTCAGGCTGTGACATCTTTTTACATCTAAGAGCCCCACTCTAGCTGTGTGGCTGGAGCCTGTCCTCGCTTCTATGGAAAAGAGGAAAAGAATGCTCGAGTATTTTTAGGTAGAGTTGAACATTCTTAAGAACAAAAGCATATATCTGTTTGAACTGTGGTTGAGATTGGGTGATTTTGAGACTAACTTCAACAATCATGGATGCCTCCCACCTCATTCATATTCTCCTGGGCATTGAACATTCTTAAGAACAAAAGCATATATCTGTTTGAACTGTGGTTGAGATTGGGTGATTTTGAGACTAACTTCAACAATCATGGATGCCTCCCACCTCATTCATATTCTCCTGGGCATTGCTCTGTTTGGATTGTGCACCATAGCACCGAGCCGCAGTTTCCCAATCAGAGAAGCAACTGTTGATGATCTCCAAGTTGCTTTTAAGCAAAACAAGCTCACCTCAAAGCAGCTTGTTGAGTTCTACCTCAGGGAAATTCGCAGGCTCAACCCGGTGCTGCGAGGGGTGATAGAGGTGAACCCCAATGCGCTTGACCTGGCAGATAAGGCTGATAGAGAGCGAAAGCTGGCCAAATCACCAACTGGGTCACTGTCCAAGTTGCATGGGATCCCAATTCTTGTCAAGGATAACATTGCAACCAAGGATAAGCTTAACACGACGGCTGGATCATATGCACTGCTTGGATCGACAGTGCCTCGGGATGCTGGTGTGGTGCAGAAGTTAAGGAAAGCCGGAGCAATTATACTGGGAAAGGCTAGCTTGAGTGAGTGGTCTTATTTCAGATCAACCCAAGCACCCAATGGTTGGAGCGCCAGAGGTGGCCAAGTTGTGGTAAGTTGCTGATCCCTTTCCTAATGCATGTTTGGTTATAGTCTCAAGTGTAAAATTTTATGGAAGTGCAAAAAAATGAAGTTTCATTTTCTAATCCTTTAGAAGGAATAGCTTTAAAAACAAATTCGAACAGGAAAAAGAAAGAATATTAAAATGCATGAGACTATATTTTGAGATTATAGACTCTTCCCTTAAGCGGCAACTTTTAGTTAGGAGTTGAAATTTTTGTTTACGACATGATGAAATTAGGGTTTTCATATCGATGATTAATTTGTGAGTTTTGGTACTGAGTAATAAAGTTTTGAATATGTGCAGAATCCATATGCGCCACGATCAGATCCATGTGGATCAAGCACCGGATCAGCAGTATCAGTAGCAGCAAACATGGCTGCAGTATCACTAGGTACAGAGACAGCAGGATCCATCCTGTGTCCTTCAAGTAACAACTCTGTTGTTGGGATCAAACCCACCGTAGGACTAACGAGCCGGGCAGGGGTCATCCCAATTTCACCAAGACAGGACACTGTTGGGTAGGCTACATTCCCTTAATTCGCATCATTTAAATTAGGAAACTTTTTATTTCCCAGCTAGACCCATTGTACATGTTCCATTTGGTTTTGAGATCCATCAATGTGCCTAGCTAGGACACACCCCCCCCCCCCCTCTCTCACCCAACACTAGTGTTGGGATATTTAACAATGCCATTTAAATTACCTACCACAATGTAGACTTTATTAACTCTTTCTGAGAGAGAGGGAGATGACAAGGATTTATCGCTTTGTGTGTTGGACTGTACAGGCCTATCTGCAGGACGGTATCAGATGCTGTACATGTTCTTGATGCAATAGTGGGTTTTGATCACAACGATGGGGTAGCGACAAGAATAGCAGCGAAGTATATCCCACCCGGTGGCTATGCTCAATTCCTCAAGGTTGACGGGCTCAGGGGAAAGAGGCTGGGGATAACAGCTTATCCTTTCTTCGGGTTTCCCAAGGACACAAGCCCCTCCCTCTCCCAAGCTTTTAAGCGCCATTTCCTCACGCTAAGGTATGCGTGCACTCTGTTTTTCCTCCTGTACACCAGTGTATTGCTCTTGCAGAGTTGGCCTAGCTCCCAATTGATTGAAAATTGTTGTTCCCCTCAAACCATTCGCATGCGCCGACTGGCTCTAGAATTATTTGTGACCTTAGGCTTGGTGGAGTGGTGCAAGGGGAGTGAGCTACCTGAGCTCATCTTGTTTCATACCTTGACTCAGCTTGACTATATTTGAGCTCTAGTCAAGCTCAAGCTACTCTAGTAGACTGACAATTTGAGTTCAGCTTTTACAATATGTTGAGAATTTCACTTGTTCTCTCATTGAAAATCGACTGGGATAAGTGACTTGTAGACATGGATGGACCCAATACCACTTAACTTTTTGTTCAAGTTGGTGCTTACAAGCAAATATCAAAGCCAGTTTTGAGTTTCAATCAACTTGAGCTGAATCAAGTCAAGCTTGAGTTTTAAGAACTCACAGTTGAGACAAGCTCAGTTCAAGTATAATAATTTATAAGAGTTCAAACTTAGAATTTCTAATTCAAGTCCGGTTCATGAGTACCCCATTGCTTCGACTCAAGTTGGATACACCCATAGTCATTGGGACTAGCGCACTAGAACATATTTACCTAGCTAGGTGTCACGGTCCGCCTTTTTCACACCGTTGTGAAGGGCCGTGCGGCGCTAGCTAAAGCACTCTTGCTTAACTAGCCAGCCTTTTGTTTACCAACATTCATCCACGAAGCACTTTCATTAACATTCAATCAGATAGCAGCGGAAATTATAATCAATTCATGAAAGCCGTGGCAACCAAGCAGTAAATATTGAAGCAAACGTAATTCATTAACAAATCCTCCGTTGACATGTTGTACTTAGCGAGGGAGGCAAGTAGGCTAAGCACGTTGACAATTGCTAGTGAGTTTTACAATGATTGATGAACACTCACCCTCCCCTAAAGAGCTTTCTAGGCCATTCTCACTCTAGCACTAGGAAACATCAAAGTGACCGAGGAGTCATACTGCCTTATTTGGCTTACAATGAAAGAAATACTAGAAAATAACCCTACACTAGTATTTACATGATGGAAACCCATCCCAAACACACGAGATAAGCGGTCATAGGCAAGCATAATGCCCTGAACAAGCTTAGCCCGTGACATTCTCCCCCACTTATGCGGTCGACGGCCTCGTAGACTTTTGGCGATAGGTACACTTCAACTTTGTCCACGAATGGCTTCAAATCTTCCGTAGAAATCCAGCTGATTTCTTTGTCATCAAGGCGCTTCCACTTCACTAGGAACTTCTGCCGCTTCTTCCTTGAGGATATGAACTTTCTGCCTGCAAGGATCTCTTCAACATCATGTCTGTCAGGTTGCACTGTCTTCAACTCTACGCTGTTTGACTGACTTCTGCTCAGGTCGTTGGTGTTGGCATTGAATGGCTTGAGGCAATTGACATGAAATTGCGGTTTTCTCTGCTGATCTGCCCACTTCTTCATCTGCTTAGAAGCTTTATCCAGATAGGCTTGGGCAAAGTCTGCATTCTGTCTCCCTTCACTGGTGAAGATGTATGCCTTAGGACTCTTTCGTCTGTACGGCTCGCCCACTGTGTGAGGTAACAGCGGCAGCTGGTCTATAACAAGCTCAAAAGGGCTCTTTTTGGTTGTTGAGCGCCTTTGGGCGTTGCCACAGAATGGAGCCACATCAAGTAGTTGCACGCCATTCTTCCGGTTGTCATTGACACAATGGCGCAAGTACTCATCTAGTAGCTCTCTGAATCTCTTCATCTGTTCGTCTGTCTGTCGATGATAACTCGAAGAGATGTCAAGGTGTGACCTGAATATCCTGAAAAACTCTGTTAAGAAGTTGTCAGTGAACATTAAATCTTGGTCACAAATAATAACTTGGGGAAAACCCCAAAGTTTCACAATAGTCACAAGGAACAATTGTGTCGTCCCCTCTACCGAACAGTACTTTGGTGCGGCCATGAAAGTACCATACTTCTTCCGCTCCCCCTTGTCTTGTTGGCAAGTGAGACAAGTTTTGGTATAATTAACCACATCATCCCGCGTGTGCGGCCAATAATACCTTCCCAGTAGTCCTGTCATTGGAGTCATTCTCCGCGAATACCCCTTAACGAACTTCCTGCAGTAACCAGTAAGGCCAAGAAAGGAACGCAACTCCTTCACTGTCGTGGGGATCTTCCGTTCTTGAATCCTCCTTACCTTCTCCATACCCCTCCGGATACGACCTTGTTCAACGACTTGACCAAGGAATTTGTTGCTCCACCGAGCGAAAGAGAAATTCTCCTTCTTCATATTCAGACTGTTTCCCTTCAGCCTGTCGAACACCTTCCGTAGATGCTCTTCATGTTTCCTCTGAAACGACACCGATACTCCCAACGGTGTTTTGGAAGGGCGAACACATCCCGCTTCCACTTCATCAAGCTGTTTCCCCAACTCTACTATCTCTCTAGGCGCAATCCAACATGGCCTTTTAGCAGGTGGTTTCACTCCTGATAACAACTTGATCTCTTGCTCCACAGTCCGTCGTGAAGGCAAATTTTGAGGCAGCTTATCCGGCAACACCTCCTTATCCTCATCCAACACCGCTTGGATGGTCGTAGGCTCCAGCACTTGGCCTACTTCTTTGTCTACCACCACCGTGGCTAGACGTGTCTGCTCACCCTGACCCAATCCTTCATTGAGTTGTATGGCTGAAAGGGACTTCCCTTCGTCTCCTTTCGTTGCAACGACTTGCACCATGCACGAGTGATCTCCCATCAGACACAGGGAACCAGCCGAAGGCATCAGCACTGCCCTCGTCCCCATTAGGAACTCCATTCCTAGAATGACTGGATAGTCATCCAATGGCACCGCTGTGAAATTCGCGTGACCTTCCCACTGTCCAAGCTTTATCACCACTTGCTTGGCTACTCCCAGAGTAGGCTGGGCTACAGAGTTAACTGCTTTCACGCGTCCTGTATCCTTCTCTAAGGATAAGTTGAGTCTTCCTGCTTCCAACTGCGAAACAAAATTATGAGTAGCTCCCGTATCCACCATAGCGCGAGTACTCTTCCCATTTATCCTCAAGTCCACAAACATTAACCCTTTTGCTCGTGTAACTTTCGGTAGTTTGGCCTGCTTTTCCAATGCGTTCACCAACCGCACTGAACCCACCCTCGGGGCTTCATCCTCTTCCCCATCGTCTTCCACTGCCTGTTCTACAATGGAAGCCTGTAAGGCATTAAGTGATGCTTTGTGAGGGCACTCAAAAACTCTATGAGGACCTCGACACAAGAAACACTCAATTTTACTCTTCCCCTTTCCATTGGGTGTGTTGAACCCTCGAGACGACGAAGCTTCCTGTGAGGTTGATGAATTAGGGTCGGCTCCCCCACTCTTGGGTTTGCCATTCTTGAAAGACTTTCCACCGTTTCCCTCTCCGCCAAACCGTTTGGACGAAGTGGTCTCATCACCAGCGTAGTCTGTCAAGCGTTCTGCAGCCGCTTGTGCAGTTGACAAGTCTTGAACCCTTTGTCTATGAAGTTCAGTTCTTGCCCACGGTTTCATCCCCTCTAGAAAATAGAACAACTTGTCCTTCTCCGACATATCCCGAATATCCAACATCAAAGCAGAAAATTGTTTCACATAGTCACTGATTGACCCCGTATGCTTGAGATCTCTCAGTTTTCTCCTTGCATTATACTCAACGTTCTCAGGAAAGAATTGGGCCTTGAGCTCTCTCCTCAAGTCTGCCCAACTATCAATCACACAGTTTCCATTTTCAATTTCTCTGTACTTGGTACGCCACCACAGTTTGGCATCACCAACCAAGTACATTGTTGCAGTATCCACCTTTGCCTGTTCTGAGGCCATCCTCACAACACGAAAGTACTGCTCCACATCAAACAAGAAGTTCTCTAACTCCTTGGCATCTCGGGCACCCCCATACGTCCTGGGTTCTGGCACCTTGGTTTTGCTAACTCCCGGAGTGTTGGAGTTCCCCATAGCAAGAACCATCACATTTACCTTTGCATCGAGATCTGCCATCCGGGCTTGCAAAGTTTCCACAGTGTGGCGAAAGTCCTCTGACATGTCGCCTATCAAACCTGCTTGATGTTTTTGTGATCCCCTCACTTCATCAACAAGTTCTTTCATCTGGGCCACCTCCGCGGCCATAGTGTTGGTTGACTCTTCAACCTGTGCTTCCAGCACGCTGATCCTCTCAGCATTGTTTGGTGCCATGGTCACTTACCAAAGCTTTCCAAACCCAACAACGAAGGCAAACGAATTCACGTAGCAACTCAACCTTGGGCTCTCACCAAGTGTCACCGACTTGGGCTCTGATACCAAATGTCACGGTCCGCCTTTTTCACACCGTTGTGAAGGGCCGTGCGGCGCTAGCTAAAGCACTCTTGCTTAACTAGCCAGCCTTTTGTTTACCAACATTCATCCACGAAGCACTTTCATTAACATTCAATCAGATAGCAGCGGAAATTATAATCAATTCATGAAAGCCGTGGCAACCAAGCAGTAAATATTGAAGCAAACGTAATTCATTAACAAATCCTCCGTTGACATGTTGTACTTAGCGAGGGAGGCAAGTAGGCTAAGCACGTTGACAATTGCTAGTGAGTTTTACAATGATTGATGAACACTCACCCTCCCCTAAAGAGCTTTCTAGGCCATTCTCACTCTAGCACTAGGAAACATCAAAGTGACCGAGGAGTCATACTGCCTTATTTGGCTTACAATGAAAGAAATACTAGAAAATAACCCTACACTAGTATTTACATGATGGAAACCCATCCCAAACACACGAGATAAGCGGTCATAGGCAAGCATAATGCCCTGAACAAGCTTAGCCCGTGACACTAGGCAATGAAAATACATTTTTGAGTTCAATTTAACCAGGAAAGATCAAGTTTCAACTACTAGCTGTGGCCATGGACCTTGCTTCTTTGCGCTCAATATAATACTCCTAACGTGTTTTTGAATTTCAATTTCTGTGTGAAACAAGGCAAAAAGGAGCAATTTTAGTGGATCACCTGGAAATAGATAACTATAATTCCATCATTTATGCCTTGAGGGTTGACCAATTTATGGTGTTGGAGGCTGAATTCAAGCTGTCTATGAATGCTTATCTAAAGCAGCTAGTCACTTCTCCAGTGCATTCCTTAGCAGACCTGATAGCCTTCAACAAGAGATTTCCACGCTTGGTAAGTAACAGCATTTACAACCAATTAATGGAGATTTTGAACAAATGATATATATATATATATATATATGTTGATGATGTGTGAAAGAAATCTCACAATGAGTGAGAATGGAGGGAAACTCTGGCTTATAATGTCAGGGCTAACCTCGACCCATGCGAGGCACCTTTTAAGGTCAAAACTGCGAGGCCCACAGGCCAAAATTGGACAAGATTATTATTGATTTACATGGCTATACAGAATTATTAAACAGGTTGATATATATAGCATACATGACCCTGCAGGAAAAGCTCAAGGAATATGGGCAGAACTTGTTTTTGGGTGCTCAGAAAATGGATGGGCTGGGCAGCGAGTTCGTGATGAAGGCATTATTGAACTTAACAAGGGCAAACAAAGATGGATTCGAAAAGCTGATGAAGAAGAACAACCTGGATGCACTGGTGACTCCCCTTTATGATGCTGCATACGTTCTTGCGATCGGGGGATTCCCGGGAATCAGCGTTCCTGCTGGGTATGACACGGACGGGGTTCCATTTGGCATTTGCTTTGCTGGGTTGAAGGGATCAGAACCGAAGCTCATCGAGATTGCTTATGGCTTTGAACAGGCCACCAGAATAAGGAAGCCTCCTTCAATTACCTTCATCTGATCAGGAAAATATAACAAAAGCAGCCACATTTAGAGCTGGCAGTCTGTTTTTTTTTTTTTTTTAATCTTTAGAACAATGAACTTGTTGGAAAATAAATGCATGGATCTTATAAGTACCTGCTGCTGATCAAGACGAGTAAGAAGAGTCTATTGGTGAAATAGAATTGGTTCCTTCTTTTAAACTTCTTCAAAAATATAGCAACTTCAGTATCGAAATTATCATAAATCTTTGGTGAAGATGTGTAAGCTTTTCACGAACAAATACTTACATTATCTAAGAATAGAACTTCTATATATAATATAATTTAAAACTAAATAAGAACAATTTTCTAAAAAGATGTGAAACCATTCTTTTGAAAAATACATTGCATTGTGTTTAGGAATTTGAGTTTATGCTTTAAATTTGAAATTTTGTAAATTTGAAATTTATAAAACAATCACACACATATTGAGAATTTCACTTGTAAGTTTGTCCCAAATTGGAAAATTGAGTGGATGATAGGTGCTTATATACATGGTTGGGTCCAATACCCAATAAGCTTAAACTTTTGGGTCAAGTTGGTGTTCACCCATGTCAAGCCTACCCATAAACTCCTTCGGTGCCAACAAGTGGTATCAGCACCGACAATTCGTGACTCTGGGTGAGCGACATCATAAGAAAAGTTTAGGCGTTAAGCTAATTCACCTGACGTGCTAACAGTTGGAGGACCAAGTGTGTAACCGAGGTCAATAAGGATCATCTGGTTGGAAAATGAATCCGAATAAGGTCAAGACATAAGAGGTAAGATTGGTTTTGTGGTGTTGAAATTGGTGTGATCCCAAGAGGGGGTGAATTGGGTTTTAAAATATTTTTCACTAATTTAAACAATTACGCCAATTCACCACAGTTCATATCACATTCAATATTGAAAAACGTATATGTACAATGATTAAGTGATCAGTGTGTGCATACATACACGTGTGCTGCATATCTCATTTAAATCAGTTCTTTGTGCATGCAAGATGGTTATAACAAAACATGAATAGACATACACATGCTGAAATTTAATTATAAGAATTTAAATAAGATAGAGAGAAAATGACACACATATTTGTTAACGAGGTTCGACCAATATTGCCCACGTCCCCGCCTTAGGCATAACTCTCAAGGATTCTACTAAACCTGCTCACTTAATCGGACGGAGCAGAAGCCTTTTACATCCTCTCCTTACGGGGTGTGGAAAACCCCGTCTCAATTACTAGGTTGAGCCGAACTAGTCTCACTTACGGGGCTGAGACCCTCCAGTTCAATTTCAGGCTAAACCGAACCGATCTCATTTTCGGGACTGAGACTCCTCAGTTCAATTGACGGGCTGAACCCAACTAGTATATGGAAACTATTTTTGTACATGAAAATCTTCTGAAAATACAAGTTAAGATGTATACATTTAAATTCAAATAAATGCACTCTAATATGATATGTAATAATGCTCAGTAGAGTAAGGGTGCTTATCTAAATAGTATTTTGCAATCTTTGAAAAGAATGCATATAATATAGAGCTTCAAAGATTTAAACCCTACAAAAGATTTTCTCCAAATAATATTTTTCAAGAACGAACTGGAGAACCTAGGGTTTTAGTTTCAAATAAGTTTGCACAAAAAAACAAAATACAAGCATTTTAAAACTATATGTGCAAATCAAAATGAATGTCCAAACTAAAATGTTCTCTTCTAAAAGTTTTTCAAAATAATGAGTGGAAGAGAATAGAGAGCATAAAAAATAACCTCATAAAAGATTTTACAATAAAAATAAGTTTTAGGAGAACTTTGATTAGGATAAAAATTAGAGAGAAAATGGGCTAATCAAAGTTACTAATCTTGACTTATGAAGGGGTATATATAGACTCAAGGAAATTTTTGACCGTTGGGGACACGTTGGGTATTATTAGAAAAGTTTAATTAATTTTTAACCCTAATTTCTCCAGTTAAAAAATTGTAACCCGAGAGTTTTGGTCGCCCGAGCCATAAGTTCAGTCGCCTGAACACTCACAAAGAGAAGACGTTTTTTGAAGTTCAGGTGCCTGAGTCTGAGTTCAGTTGGCTGAACAAAAGTCAGAAACATTTGTTCGTAGGTTCAGGTGCCCGATGCTAAGTTCGATTAACCGAACTAACCAATTCGGTTGCTCGAGGTCTGATTTGAATGCGAAGGTTCGGATACCCGGATTGATGAAAAGGTACCTGACATGAGTTTGGTCGCCCGAGGTAGCTCAGTTCAAATTGGTTCGATAGCCCGAACCAAGTCAAAGTTTTGACCGGACAGCAATTCGGTCGCCCAAGGCAGTTTGAACTGCCTTGGTTCGGTCGCCCAAAACCTCAAAAAAATGTCTTATTTGGTCTTTTGAACCTATTTAACCATGTGTGAATAAGTTATGACATTTTGTGCAAAGGGCTAACAGTCCTACGATCAAGCTATGATCTAGACATTTTAATTTACCCTAAAATCCTGAAGTCGGTCGATCCCTACGGTCATTTGATTAACCTACGGTCTGACTGCGGTATTACTAAGAATCCAAATATATCATGCAAATGCATACAATATTACAGACCAGAACAAAAAATAAATGCATTACAAATGAAATAAACAAATGGCTTCTTCTTCCTTTTGCTCTTCAAGCCTCCATGGAACGCGCTAGAATAATAATAAACTTGAAGTTCCTCCTGTATTCCACTTCTCCTTATGTGTGTTTTGAATTAGAGCCTGTTCAGTCACTAGAATACACACATAAGTAACACGTGTATTAGTCAGCATCAAAATAGAGATCGGACTCAAAAAGCCAACATGAGGCATGTGAAATGCAATCTAAGGCACGGTGGTAAGGCTCACTTGAGCAACTATTGGATAATTGAGCTTACTCCCATGAGGAAGACAGAATCCATTCAAGGGGGAACAATTGGAACTCGCAAGTGAGGGGGAGATTGTTGGAAATTTCACTTGTAAGTTTGTCCCAAAATGGACCAATTGAGTGGATGATGGGTGCTTATATATATGGTTAGGTTCAATACCTAATACGCTTAAGTTTTTTGCTCAAGTTGGAGTTCACCCATGTGTATCAAACCTACCCATGAACTCCTCTGATGATAACAACACACTTAAAATTGAAGTTTTCACATGAATCCAAATATTTGAATTGTATAATATGAACAGTGTTAAAGGCTAGGATCATGGCCTCTAACTTGCTACCACTGTAATCTTAAATAGGATTCAATTAATGTGTTAACCATTTTGTAGGTTTAGGTGGACGTTTTTGGAATTGAGTATAAACTTGTCAAGTGTAGGAACCCGAACCGTGATAAATGGGTTTAAATAAATAAGAGAGGGGTAAAATTGGTATTTGAGTAGGCTTCGTCGACAAAGCCAGAGTTCATCGATGAATGCCTTGTATTTTTCGTCGACGAAGTTCAGAGGCTCGTCGACGAGGAGAAGCCGAGGGGTTTCGGAAAACCAGAGATCCCAAACTCGTTGACGAGGTCTTGGTCTCGTCGATGAGAAGACTATAGAGCCTCGTCGACGAGGACGCAATTCGTCGACGAGAAGTGGCCGGGTCAAAGGGCTATAAATAGAAGTTTTCATTACTTCCAAGTTAAGAAAATTAAATCCTATCTCTCTCTCTCTCTCTCTCTCTCTCTCTCTCTCTCTCTCTCTCTCTCTCTCTCTCTCTCTCTTTTTAGAACTCTCCCTACTCTCTATCTCTCTAGATTTCTTCGCTATTCATCGCTAGAATCGTGAATCTAAAGTTACCACGAGGATCGTGGAAGGATTCTCTACAAGTTTTATGGATCGGAATCCCGCTTCAGAGATTTTTGGGTTTTGGCGAAAAATCGAGGTAAGGCTCGATTTTCAATTCTGATTCGGTAGTTTAGTAGAGAACAGTGTTGTGAGTATATTCTTTAAGAGATATGGAGGGGAGGCCATAGGAGAGAGAGAGGAGAAGGTTTTTCGTCGATTTTTCTGCGATTAACTGAGTTTAGGGCTATTTATACTACGAGATTCGTCGATAAGCCACGTCACCTCGTCGACAAGTCCTGTAAAAAGTTCGTCGACGAACCTACCCCCTCGTCGATGAATTTCAGGCTTCCCAATAATCCTCTCTCGGTATCTTCTCATCGACGAAACTCCTGTGTTCGTCGACGAGTGTTTGGAAAATTTCTGGGGTTATTATATTCAAAATGCAATGTTGTCGACGAAATCTGCGGTTACTGCTTCCATTTCTCTCCCTCTTTATTATTTAAATAACATTATGCTTCGGGTCGTTACATGTAGTATTTCTTTTACAGGTACATGTAATGCTTTTGTTAGTAAGTGGTATTTTGGTTTTGGGGGAAATTTTCTTTTGGTATATGTAATCTTCTAGGACTTAGAATGTAACCACGGTATTCCTCCGCCATAAGGGAGGGTAAGTAATAAAATAAGTAGACCATTTTGCCTAATAAGGGATGATGAATTATATGAATAGTAAATTTTGAGAACGAAATTTTATAAGGAGGGGAGAATGTAATAACCTGAATAATAATAATGTAATTTAAATAGAAAGGAAAAGAAATGGAAACAGTAACAGAAGGAGACAGTCAACTTCATTGACGACATTACACTTTATGAATATTAACCGAGGAAAATCATCAAGTCCTCGTTGACGAACATAGGGGATTCGTCGACGAGGGTACAAAAGGGCCTCGTTGATGAAGCCAAGTTTTGTCAACGAGAAGAAACCGAGAGAGGATTTTGGGGAAGTCTGAAATTCGTCGATGAAGGTTCAGGTTCATCGACCAACTTTCTACAGGACTCGTCGACGAAGTGACGTGTCTCGTCGACGAATTTGACCCTATAAATAGTAGAAATCCGGATCTAAACGTAAAAAAATTAGAAATCTCTCACTCTCTGTCTCCCTTTGGTTTCTCTCCCTTCTCTCCTTGATTTTCGACTCTGTCGATCGCCGAATCAACGATCTGAGGCCACCATGACGCTCTTGGGGAAGTTTTCTCCAAATCTGCCAGAGCGTATCATTGGTGGAAGCTAGTCGAAATTCATCCCTGAGTTGAGGTAAGGCTTCTATGCCAAATTTGGTCTTACTGTATTTATAGGAAATGATATTCACGTGAAAATACTGAAATTTAGTACTGAGAGTTTTCTTTTTCAGGGTACTGCTTGGGGTTTCCTACGGGTGTAAGACCAATATTATAGAGGGACTTTTCAATTGCCTGGTAAGGGGGTAAATTAAAACAGTTATTTTTCATTGAAATTATTATTATTTAATAGTAGAATAATTTTCAGAAATCATATGATTATATATGAGCATAATTGAGAAAAAGTAAGTTTGGGAAAATACTGCAATTATACAGGAAATGTGTTTTTCAGAACGGAATATATGGTTTCCTTCAATACGTGTGGCATGAATATTCTTCTATATATATATTATACCATGTTAAGTTAGATTTATAAGATAAAGCATGTTGACAAGTATTTTCAGGAATAACATGTTAACACCGTAAATTATGTTTTCGAAATATATGATATGTTTGGCGCAAGACTATAATTGATGTTTGGCGCGAGGCCATATTTATTCATGTTTTAAGTGCGAGGCCGTATTTATTCATGTTTTCGGCGCGAGACTGTAATTATTATGCTAATGTAAGATTCAAAAAATGCTATTATTTGATTTGTGATAAATATCATATGTGTATGTACTATATGTTATCAGAACCCGGATGTTAGTTTAGTTTAGTTTCAGGAGCACAGTACCGTAGCTTATAGATCAGATATTTATGATCAGATTGGTGCTAACCACCCCACGAGGGGGTGGGAGATGGATAGTCGATGTGACTTTCAGTGTAGAGTGTAGACGTCCACCTGGTAGTTCGGACTAGGGTGTGACGGGCCTATCGTACTTACAGACATTTTTGACTCGGTAGTGGTCGACCAGCCATTGTCGAGTCCCGCCTTTGGGCTGCACAACCCGTCATGAGTGGTAATACATGACATTAGCTAGCTATACATCCTAGGCAGTTTTCAGTATTATAGATTATATCAGATAACACATGATTAGTATAATTACTTGGAAGTATGAAATTATATGTTTATTTAATCATATTATGATTTTTGTTTATGGTATATGTATTACAACATTAAATATTCATGTTGCCACACAACTGATTTTAATTTATCTACTCTTACTGAGAGGTGTTTCACCCCGCATATTAAATGATTTTTTTTTCAGGAAACCCGGAGGGACTAGCGGGTCAGGGCCGCCGCTAAGTGAGTTGAGCTTCCCTGCTAGAAGGGTAAGTTTTGATCTAGGATCAGAAGATTTTTTGTTGTGAGATCCTAGGTTTATTTTGGAATTGTTGTGAGATTGTATATAAACACAAGTATTTGGTAATGTAGTTAACTCTGGTGTTTGGATTTTATGGTTATGAAAATGTGATTTAAATTTACTGCTGCTTAGGTTTCCGTTGTGTTTGATAGATGTCTCTGATACCCACGGGTTCGGGTTGATCATTTTATTTTTTATATTTCATTTTATATTAAGATAAATAGGTTGTTACATAGATATTTGCAGTACTTCTAAATCAGATTTTACAATTATGTAAACTTATCTGCCACACACTAGTAATAGCATATTTCGTCTCACTAAGCGTTGTCTCATCCTAGTGGTTTAACATTTTTCAGGTAATCTAGTTAGACTCGCAGATTAGGCTCGCAAATAAAGGGAACTACAACACTGCCCTATCTGTAAGGTGAGTGTTTTTAGGAAGTTATTTTTGAGTAGTCCCTAGGTCTAGATGAGGGTATTTTGGGAATATTTATGTATGTATATTTTGGGAAAAATTCTGAAACTCTCGTATTATATATATTGACATGGTTGTATGTATTATGCTTTTCGCTGCGTAGGTAGTTTATTGAGTTCTAGATTCCACGATCCCTATTTGGTCCGTGATGATGATTTGGTCTTTATTAGAAGGTATCAGAGTAGTGAAATTTTACAGTTAATATATATAATATAAAAAAAAAAATGGCATGAAAAATTAGGTCGTTACAACACCAAAGTTCTACCAAACCTGTCATATACATATACACAACCCAAAAAGACCAAAAAGTGCCCTAGGGTCATATCCCAAAAATCCATCAAACCCTAGCATAACAACTTATCCTTCTAACAAGGTAGAAAAGATGACTTCTAATGTTGCGGAGCTCTATTCGCTCTTCTATCTGGGTTTCCTAAAATGTTTATATAGATGGGGTGAGACACTTCTCAATAAGGGAAATAAACTAACATCAGTGTGTGGCAACATGAGTATTTTAGTGTTATACATGTAGCAGTTCATAAATCATATCTAGTAAAACTGTCTGTATCATAATTGAGTAAAACATAATTTAGCATAACATGGTATAACGTACTGAGTTTCTATACATGAAAATCATCTTATATAACTACATGAAATAACACCCTGTATGGATAGTTGGCTGGTGTCATGTCTTACCCCCACATGACTAGGTTGTGCGACCCGAAGGCAAGACCTAGCAATGGTTGGCCGATCACACTAGATCAACATAAGTCTGTAAGTACGATGAGTTTGCTTCTCTTGGTCCGGACTGCCAAAGGGACGCCTGCACTACCATAAAACCACATCTACTGTTGTTCTCCCATAGTCCCTTACGACATGTGGTAGTACTAACATATCCATGATTGTGAACATATAGCTACAATATCATGCTTCGTGAAAGCCTAAACTAAGCCATCTGGGTTTTGATAACATATAGTAAATTTCAAATAATGATACATAGTTGTTTCTTAATAATATTTGTCATGATAATATCTTGAAGAATTTTTGCATATCATATCTTGTAAATCACAACCCTTACGCCGATATAGTATAACATGTAAAACCATGGTCTTTACGCCGGCATAGTATATCATGTAAAATCACGGCCCTTACGTCGGCATAGTATCATGTAAAACCATGGCCTTTACGCCAACAAAGTATATCATGTAAAACTACGACCGTTACGCTGACATATTTTAACATACATAGTTTTGAAATCCCCGTATTGTTTCAATACCATACTTTAAACATAGTTCCTGTATCGTTTTCATGGTTTTCCTGAAAACTAAGAAAACATGCTTATTCTAGGAAAATCTCAATATCCTGTATAATATAATTCCATAAAAATTATACTTATGCCACACAAATATGAATAATATTTTAAACATAAAATCTGATCTGAAATCATATTTCCTGATAAATAACATTAAAATCCATTTTCCTATTCAACTACAGTATTCCCAAACTCTGTGCTAATACATACATAATTTTCTGAAAATAAATGTTGTAATATGGTAAATAATTTAATGAAAAATACTGACTTAGTTTATCCTTTACCCGGCCTACTAAGAAGCCCACCAATTACTCCAAAATTACACCCATGGTGTTCCCCAGTTCAACATCTTGAAATTTACATTTCTCCCTACAAAACTTCAGTATAAACCCATCTAATACCTTTTCTCAGCCCATAAATAACAAATACCTTAATAAATATTAAAATAATCAACTTACTCAAATTTTGGGATGGTGCCCAAGTTGGCCTAACCGACGATCTACTCCTGCAGATATGAAGAGAAACTTTCTAGGATTAACGTGGTGGCTTCGGATCGTTGAACCAGCGTAAATTGGGGCCAGAATTCTAGAGAGAAGGAGGAGGGGACGAGTTTTTTAGAGAGAGAAAGGGGGTTCTGCATGATTCTCTTGCAAATATGTGATTTTTGGCCTTTTATAGAATGCTGGTTCACATGGCCTCGTCGACGAGTCAATGAAGGGAGCTCGTCGACGAACACCTTTTCCTCATTGACGAGTTTCAGGCTCTTGAAACAGTCCCTTGGTAATTTCTCGTCGACGAGTCACGCGTCCCCGTCGACGAGCCCAAGAGCCCTGCTCATCGATGAAAACTTCTACACTCGTCGACGAAACCCTACTGAAATCCCTTTTTAAAGATTCATTTTCTTTTATTTCTTTTATTATTTAATTACTATAATCTCCGGGTCTCTACAAATAAATAATATAAGATTATTATATTTAATTAACAATAATCTTGTTATTAATGTATATTTATAGCATATTACTATGATATAAAATTATGATAAAAATGAATATTACTAATTAAATTCAACATATTAATTTATTTAATGTTAATTTAAATTAATAAATAGTTCTTGTTCAATCCAGAATTGAATTATAATAACTAATATGTCATAATATATAGTAAAATAATATATAGCCATTTTTAAATATATTTTGGATAAAAATAATCATATTTTATAATTAGAAACTTAAAGGCTAATTTTTTTAATTTTTAATTAAAATTTAATTATTTTTTACTAATTAAAATAATATACTATTATTTATCAATTAACAATAATCATATTAATTAAATTAGTATTTTTAATTTTAATATTAATTTAAATAAATAAATAATTCTTATTCATTGTTACATAATTGAATTAAGTTTCATTAATAATTAATATATTATAATATATAATAAAATAATATATGATTATCTTCAATCATATAATATATAATTTTTAAAGTTTTAACTCACACGCAATTTTTATAAATGCTATATCATTACTCTCTCATCACGCACAAGCTCAACATAGGTCCATCAATTTCACAATAATTTCTTTACCCAGTGATTTCTTCACCCCCATCCCGTTTAGTTCTTAAGAAAAAAAACAGCATCCAAAAGCAGAAAAAGATATTTTGAATAAAAAATAGGTCTCCTTTTTCTTGGAGCCCAAAGAGTGAGATCTTAGTATTCAAATAATTTTTGTTCTTTCCATATATTTTCTCAGCAACCAAATAGAAAATAAATTAAGCATAAGGAAAATAGTAAGATTAAAATAGTAAACCAATTATGAAAAGAATCATACAAAAAAAAGGATATAATGTATACAGAAAAATTTTAGAAATTTTTTGGATTTTCTAATTGTCCTTCATTTTCACAGCTTCGTGCTTCAAGTAGGAGCCCTATGGATCACATATTGTACTAGTGTATATATTCAAATAATCATGAAATTAAATAAAAATCCTAACATAAAAAATTTACAATTCCATGCATATGACTTCAAAATTAAAACTAAATTCAATGATCATGAAAATTGAAATAAGTTTACACATTCATGATTTATATATTCAAATAAACATGAGAAGAAGACAAACTACGAATCATCAATCACATGACAAAATAAAACAATACAAATAAAATTTATGGGAGCAGAATTGAAACATACATTTAGAAATAAAAATGCAAATATATCAAACAAGATAAAGATGATTCTATAAATATGCTGAAGAACATTGAAATACAAAATGATTATATAATCCAAACAAATAAATTTCATGCATCTCGTTTTTGTTAGGGCATACATACTGCATCATAAAAAATAAATTTCAAACACAAAAAATCCCTAACCTCAAACTTGCTTGTTTCCAAATGAAGCCTTCAAACAGCAAATTGAAAGACACACTAAATTCTTTTATCAATCAAACAAACTCTATCAAAAAAATTAATTTCAAATTTATCAACAAAGCAAATGGTGGAAATCCACTTACCCCATCTCCTCAAGTTTATATAGCTACTCCTCAACGGTTAGGTAGCCTCCCGACGAGCAACAATCACCTGCAACCTGCAACATGCAACATGTTCAACCTTTACCTCAGCAACGGTCACCTGCTCTGCTCCTCCCCGTCTCTCTACAAAGCTTGCATAGGAGGACCAAGCTCTCTGTTCGTGCACAAAATGGAAGGAGAAAGGACTCTGTAAGGGATGAAACAAATATTGTTGGATGACCCAGCGAGATTTGCCATGCGTCTAACGCTGAATGGATGGACAATTAGTATTCTGAAGTAAATCTCACTGTACGAACCAGAGAGATTTGCCACGCATTCAGTGCCGGATGGTTGAACAATTAGTGTTCCCAAGCAAATCTCTTTAGATGAACCATCGAGATTTGCCACGCGTTTACAATGGGATATTATTTAATATATTTTTATAAAAAAAATGTTATTGGATTAAGTAGTGAGATTTCGTAAAGCGGAAATAATAGGATATTATTTAATATATTTTTATAAAAAAATTTTAAACCGGGAAAAAACTCGCAAAAAAAAAAAAAAGCAGGGAACTAGCCCAGGGGACGTTTCACGACAGGAAGCCCTAGCTATGCTTCACGAAAGATTGTCTTCGATTCTTCGTGTAGGTTTTGATTCTTTCCTGCCTCATGCCTTGATTTATTGAGTTACCGTGTTTGTTATCTCGTAGTGAATTTTGCAAATTTTCTTTTGCTTATCAATTTAGTTTAACTCATTCCGGTTTCTATCAAGAATATTTCTACTAGGTTTGCTGCATTATTTATGATTAGTTTAGTTTGTCCCAATTATGTAGAATGTCGCCGTTCTCATTTTCTTGTTCAAGTTGCAAATGATATTTTTATGCAGTGCCCTTCGGTTGGAATTTGATATTCCAGGCATTCATACAATGGTTCAGTTGTTTCTCTCGAGACCCATGTGGGGTGACAGTGGAGAAGAAGATGACTCTTTCGAGCCAAGAATCTCACTCTTGAATAAATTGGAATCTGTTTTATGGTTATTGATCTTGTCATCTGGCAGTCGGTCTGAGGCTCGACTATGGCTTTGCAACACGATATCAGGGATTCGTTCAATAGCTCCTCGCCATCAGCTGGAGCTGTTCGTGACTCTTTTGAGGACGAAGAAACTAAAGGGGCGCCTTGCCACCCAACTGTTGCAAATGTTCTTTGAGAAGAGGCCACATAAAGCAGGAAGCGTACTAGCAAAGAAAAGTTACATGCTTGAGGATTTCTTTAGAGGCAAGCCACTTTTTTATGCATTGTGCACTCGGCTCACGTCTTGGTTGGTTTTACTATAATGATATTTAATTGAGTTATCCCATAACAAGACTTGTAGAAACAGTTCCTCCAACTTAGCTGCATTAGTTTTGGCTTTTAGTTCTCAAGTATCTGGTTACTCAGTTTAATAGGTGCTTAGATGAGTTTAGATGATTGCTGAATACGTCTGGTTTATCCTTATGGTTGCTTTTGTAATGGTATGTTAATGCTTACAATTTAAACGTATAGATTGGTGTAATCTCTTTCACTCTTAATAAATTTCTTCATTAAGAAAAAAAATTATAGGTTCATACAATGGTCTGACCCCTAGTGCGAATATTTTGGAGTTCTGATTGTGTGATATTTTTGAACGACGCAGGAAATTCAAGGCGTATATCCCAGTGGTTTTCTAATTTCTGTAGTGTTGGTGGCGGGTTGGAGGTCAGAAAAGGTGCTAAGGCAATATCTCAATTTGCTTTTGTAAATCGGGACATTTGTTGGGAGGAACTTGAGTGGAAGGGGAAACATGGGCAATCACCTGCAATGGTTGCTACAAAACCTCATTATTTCCTTGATTTGGATGTTCAACGGACGGTCAATAATTTCATTGAAAATGTGCCTGAATTTTGGTCATCAAATGAGTTTGCCGAGTCACTGAAAGATGGTGAAATTTTGTCAACTGATATCAATTTTTTTGTAGATTTTTTTGTTGACTTAATGTATAAAGAGGATTCAAAAGAAATATGGGAAGTCATAAATGAGTTTTTAGAGGAAGAATCTTTCTCCTCTCTTTGTCATCATAGTCTTATTGTTCTTCAAGAGGAGGACATCTGCATCTTTCTTCAATTGATTAAGAAATATCTCAACCCAAGAATGGAGCCTAAGGATTTTGATAACCCATCTTGCTGGCTTGAGATTGTTCTTTCCAGATGCAATGATTGCGCATCTATTGATCAGTTACTTTTTCTAAATGCGGTTATTAATCAAGGACGCCAACTTATGCGGCTTTTAAGTGATGAAGAGGCCCAAGAGGAGAAGGCACAAATCAAAGGTATTGTGTTGCGGATTTGTACAACTTCAAACAATTCTAATAGTTTGGCCCCCATTGTGAAAGAGTGGTTAAAAACAAAGACCATAAAAGTGATCAAATGGTTGGGCCTCCAGTCTTGGGTTCTTCATTATATTTTGTTGGAGGAATGCCAGACTCCTGCTTCATGGGAATCATTGTTTGTTGATAATGGAATTGGTTTTGAAAAATCTGAGGAATATGCATTGCTACATCATGATGGCTTTTCAGAAGAAATTGGGTCTGATTTGGAAGATGGAGCATCGGTTAGATCTAAACGGAAGAAGAAAGGGAAAACTAGGAAGAAGAGGAGAAGAACCTTTGGCAGCTATGATGATGAGCTTTTGGATCCTGATATGTCAACCAGTAGGCGGCAATCTAGGGCTGGGAGTTGGTTTCTCTCAACTGATGAGTATTCTACTTTGTGGAACAGTGTATGTTAAACCTTCATCCTCAGCGTAATTAATTTAAAGTCCTTACATGTCTCTTACGTTACATTCAGTTTGCAGAATGGAATAGTCTATGATTGGATAGCTATTGTATATGAATATAATAGTTCATATAAAAAAAAGTGGTGCTATTTTAAGATAAATGGCTATGCAAAAGTTGGTTTTATTTCAATAAACATAGAATAACATTCTGTGGTGAAATTTAGGAATAATTATTCCTAGTTTATCCCATGATAGTTGCAATAGTGACAGTTCTGCCACATCCATCTGCTTTAGAATAATGCTAATTTTCTTTTGTAAACTATTATACTCCTATGAAATAGCTATTCCTATATTCCATTCCACAAACCAAACATAACATTAGTGGTTTGCTCTTATAGACTTCATATTAGCAAAATAAATAAGTTTTGTGACAAAGAACGCATGAAAATTGCAAGATAGAACAAGCATATTATTTACTCTTTTTTTGGGTAGGACGTATTGTTTTTAGTTTTTAAAGGGACCTCTATACAATACCACAATGGTGCATTATTCTTGACAAGTGAATTTTACTAGTACAAAACATCATGTGTTTGAAGACTATAATTTGAGGAAATTGATGAGGATTAAACTTTATCTGCTTCAACAGTACATTATTATTTCTGTTGTTTGTGCCTTGGTGGTACCCCCCCTGATGCCTTTAATGAATTTTTCTTTATTGAATAAAAATAAATATAATTGTAAAATATCATATTTGGGGTAAATGCTCTACTTTTTTTCCCCTGCTATTTGCCCCTAGTTTAAACATCTAAACTTTAATCATAAAAATATTACATTCTTTCTTTCCGTCCTATGACTTGATTATTGTTTCTTTTGTGCACCTTGTCCTTTTTCTATGTGTTCCATAGTTTATGGGCCTTAATTTATGTATTAATAAAAAATTAAAATGAAAGGGGACAAAGAAAAATTTTCAATTGGATAAACCATAGTTTCTGGGCGTTAATTTATGTAATAATAAAAAAATGAAAATGAACAGAGAAAAATAAACATGTGCATAATGCATGCCTTGGGTAAAAACTTCTAAATTTTTATCCTAAAAAAGAATTAAAATTTTTAAACAAAAGTTGCTTTCCTTTTTAATGATGAAACATTGGAAGGTTTAGATAAATTTTTCCTGTAATTATTTTGTGGGTGGGGTGTTAAACGTGAATATTTCATTAAAAAGGCACAGGCTGAGGGTCCACCTTAATAAAGGATGCTAACTTTCTGGTACACTGATGTTGCAGAAGAATTATGAAACAGCCTATATTGTTAAAGGAAGCAACAATTTTTTAGTGCAATTTGGTGCTTTTTATGCTAGGTTTATGTGCATGAAGTTGTGCGTGCGCTATTCATGCATTTCTACATGAATTGCATGTGTCATTCTCTTTCAAATATTGGTAGGAATTTCTCACTATATTGGGTCATGTTGTTGTTGATGATGGCAATTAAAAACGTGGGGGTTGAAAAGGGGGGGGGGGGTTATGGGGTTGTAGACTTTTTGCATGAGAAGTGGGCACAAACCTTATTAACTGCGAGAAATTTTCCAAGAAATGGTTCTGCCCATTTGCCTCAAGAGAAATGAAAGATGCTGCACATCAATGCTCCAAACATACAGCAAAAATTCGACCCACTTGCCTGATGCAAAAGAAAAGATGATGTGCTCCAGAAATGTAGCAAACACAACCACATCTTTTGATTCTGTGCACAGAGGATTCTGTCCCATTAAATGCCCGTCTATAAGGGGCCAAAGACTGGAGCTTCTTAGACTTCCTCTCATAATATACATCTCTGGCATAACCCACTCCATGATAAATAAAGCTGAAAGCGCACTGCTTTGCCGCTCCTGCAGTGAAGGAGAAGAATATATGCTTCACCATCTTCACCTACTAATTTTTTTTTGGGATTCCAAACCTCCTCAATGCGTATAGTATGGGGATGATTCCTTCTCATATCATGTAGATTTGCTTCAATTGAAGATGGCTTTGAGTGAATGTGTTTGGATGTTTAAGGACCAGTGGATGACAGGGAGAGAAGCAAGCTTCAGGAAGAACAGTCTGAGAAAGTTTAGAGATGGCAGCATTCTTTGTGCACTCCTTATGTTTATTTATTTATTTTGTGTGTTTTGGAGGGGAGGAATGTACTTTAGTGTTGAACAATTTCTGGTTAAGAAGTTGATTGTGTGAGTGACAAAGATATTACTTTGAGCACTTCTCCTTCAGTTGGATGCCTTCTCGAGGGATCAACAAAGCCATATCAACCTTTTGAAGACACTGACAATCTAAATCAACTCTTCATTGAATAGCATTGCATCATTTCATTTCTCTTGCAATGGCCCATCTAGAAATCTTGTTAATGGGGGACAAAGCATAATTGATGAGAGAAATATAGTGTGTCAAGTAAAATTTTCTGAGAGGCAGTGCAAAACTATGAAAACTCTGGGGGAGCACAAATATCTTTTTGGAAAAAAATAAAAATTCCTAGAAGTATGTGGGCCAAAATATTGTCTTTTGAACTTGAGGGCAATTGCCCCCTGACCGCCTTCTTCAGCTGCCCTAGTCTCATGTCCTCTCCAATCTATATCTTCCTTTCCTAACCCCCTCCTTAAGGTCAAATATCTTCCACCCTCTTTGAAAGATTTCCTTCCTTTTCATGACTTCTGTGTGTATGAATCATTTAATCTCACAAATACAAGATGACATGTGAGAAGCTTGATTTTTGTTTCAACTTAGGTTTTGCTTTGTGACAAACCCTAGAAGAGTTTTTTCTTTTTGTTTCCGTTCAAGAATTATGGCTTACAATGATTTATCAAAGTAAATTATTGTCCCTGTAAGAAAGATGATTAAAGCTAGCAATGAGCTTTATGATCTAGGTCAATGTTTACAATTTAAAGAATTTGCTCAAGGAAAAAATCTAGTTTTGGTGCATTTAAGGAAAGAGGAGCTTATGGGAGGGACTTATCGTGGACCTAGGAGAAGGAATATTATAGGAGTTTTGGTCCATGCAAGATTTTGAGGATGTGACAGGCTTACCTGATGATTATGAATATTCTAAGAGTGGGAATATTCTGGAAGTATTGGCCCCTGAATATTGAGGTTTTGCTTTGTGACAAACCCTAGAAGAATTTTTTCCTTTTTATTTCCCTTTAAGAATTATGGCTTACAATGATTTATCAAAGTAAATTATTGTCACTGTAAGAAAGATGATTAAAGCTAGCAATGAGCTTTATGATCTAGGTCAATGTTTTCAATTTAAAGAATTTGCTCAAGGCAAAAATCTAGTTTTGGTGCATTTAAAGAAAGAGGAGTTTATGGGAGGGACTTATTGTGGACCTAGGAGTAGGATTATTCTAGGAGTGTTGGTCCATGCAAGATTTTGAGGATGTGACAAGCTTACCTGATGATTAGGAATATTCTGGAAGTATTGGCCCCTGAATATTGAGTTTTACAAAGTTTGCTGTTCATATCAGAGATCCTACCCCAGGAGAGAAGTTGATCGAGGGTGACCAGTCTGTTCTTAATGGCAACTGGCAAGCCAAGCAACAAATGACTGTTTAGGCATGTAGCATTTACTCTGTATGACTCTAGACCAATTTGCCAGATTTATTCAGGCTTTCAGCTCCTTCTGGAATCCCAAGCCGAAGGGAAGGAAATGTTACCTGATGGAGAGAGGTTCCAACAGACAGAAGTTTCAAGAGAAGGGGTGATATTTGTTGTGCTTTGAATTTGAAAAACTTTAGTAGACTGCCCCCTTCTTGGCTATATTCAGCCATGTGAATAAGAATATCAGCAACTTTGGCATTAGGGGGAATTCCAAACTCAATTGGTAGGTGAAACACAATATTTCTCGATAAGGGGAGTGTGAGGATGCCGACTTTCAAAGAACAAAAAGGTATTTTTTTCCACTTTCAGTGCTGTTTTTGAGGCAACAATAGGCTAAATGTCTAATTTTGATAATTTTCTTTTGTGGAAGTACAGCCAAGAGAGGCATTTGCAGCCAGATGCTTGTTCCTTTGAGCCTGTTTGTGTGTATCCAGATTATACATGAGGACTTTGAGGAACATAAATGCTAGAGAATCACTCCCTTCAATCAAGAGCTTCAGGTCCAATCCTCCTCCATTTATAGGCTTGTAAACATTCTTCAACAAGAGTGGATATTTCATTTGATTTCACATGAGTGGATATTTCAATCATTTCCTTCAACAAAAAAGCTTTAAATTTCTTTTCTAGCTCTTTTAGGATTGATTTGTGTAGGAACAAAGTGGACCAACAACCCTGTTTGCTTTAGAGAAAGAATTTTTTAAGCTTTGCAGTACAGTCATAGATCCTACTGAGATTTTTTTCTGTGTGTAGCTCTCAATCAATTTTTCCAATCCTTTAGGTAGAGGAAGGCCCAGGTACTTTTTAGGGAGTTGTCCTTCAGGAAATCCGCTTATCTGAATTATTTCCTTCTTGGTGGATTCAGGAATACCAGAACAAAAATATTCTTTTTTTTTTTTTACATTTATGCATGGTCTTAAATTTCCACGAAATTTTCGAAATTTCCGATTTCCATCACCCTTGAAATTGAAATGATAGTCGATTTCGGTCTTGCATAATTTCCGTCGAAATCTCAACGAATCATCTGAAATTTATCGAAATCTCGAAATTTTAGTGAAAACTTGTCAAAATTTTAACTATACAATGAAATTTCGTCGGAAATCAAATGAGAGATTTAAGAGTGAAGTGAAATTTCTCTTTTAATTTATTTTATTGAAACAAAAGATTATTACAAGTGCTTTTGAAATTATATGAAAAAATAAATTTACAGCAACATTTAATTTAACCATTCATGTTTAAATTATCATTATTTGTATGATAAATAATATTTAAATGATTTATGAATTTTATTTGTATTAACTGATGTTTAATGTATATTATCTTACAAATATGTTTGATATGATATACATACTATTTTACAACTTTTTCACCTCATACAAAATATAGATGTATTTAATTTGTAAAATATTAGTCTTAAAACCTATATTATTGTGTTTGTTAACCATTTCTAAAGTTTCACAAAGAATTCCATGCTTTACTACTAATTTCCCTTATTTTTTCAAATCGAAAGCGAAATTGACATTGAAATCGAATTTTCCGTCAAAATTTCAGTACTTTGGGAGCTTCAAAGTTTGAGTCGAAATCGACATTTAAGACCTTGCATTTATGCCCTGTAATTTTATAGAATATGGTGAGGATATGCTTTATGCTAGTGGCGAACTCCAAGTCCCCACGAGCAAGAATAAGAACATCATCGCAAAGCACAGGTTCACTAATTTGATCCTGTTGCATTTTGAATGATAGGTGAGAGTACCATGAGCAGCAGCATATTGTAGCAGTTCAGTAAGAGCTTCCATGATCATAGCAAATATGCTTAGGGAGATTGGATCACCGTCTGATGCCCTTATCACCCTTGAAGAGGCCTTCTGCTGAGCCATTGATAAGGATAGAGTAACTGGCTGTGGTTATACATTCTCTCAAATAGCTAACAAAATTACTTGGTGTACCATTACAGTCCAATAAAAGAGTGACAAACTCCCAATGAAAGAGTAAAAAGCCTTCATGAGATCCACTTCCAAGTCTATCCTTTTGGTGTTGGAATTTAAGTGGTAGTTGTGAAGTAATTCTTTTGCGAGCAGAATGTTGTCATTTTCTGCATTTAATGAATGCAGTCTGGTTGGTGCTGATAAAAGATCTTGGACATTTCTGAATTTTGTTTGCGTGGACTTGTGTAATGCATTAGTAGATGAGGTTAATTAACAAAATTATTATTGAATAATCAAAATATTGAAAACCAATGATGATAACAATATTATTGTTATTCTTATTGAATAAGAAGGAGCAATTTCTACAAGATCAATGATGATGAGGATACTTTTGGCCCAAGGATTCCCATGAGAATCCAAGAGTACTTAGGGGAGAGGTCGATATTGATTACCTGTATTTTTCGGGGCATATTTCATTTTCAAGGAATCCAAGATGCCTGCCCTGTCGGATTTCCATGAGTTTCCAAATGTGGCATTGAACGTTCCAAACATCGCATTCCCAGAATCCTGCAGGATAACCCAAGCCAAACGCGCCTTTAGGTATGCGACATGGGTAATTGGCACTTCAGAATACTGGAGAATCATTATTAAACAGGTGAGTCCGATGAATGCATCCTTTACACAAGTCCATGCAACATCTAGTCTAGTTCCTTACTAAGTTTGAGCCCTATGTATTTTAATGTTAATAACATGAAAGGGATATCTAATTCTCTACCGAAGTAGCTCATTTTGCAGAGTCTTGTTTCTCACTTTCTGTCTCCAGAATTCTTCTCCTGTGAATCCATGGTTTTTTTTTTTCATTTATTTATGAGGCAATTCAAGCCCCTCCTCTCTCTTGATCAATCATCATGAGGCTTCTCGATGTTCAATTGGCAATAGATAATCAGCAAGAAAATGGGAGAAGGTTAAGAGAAAACTAAAAGAAAATTATAGAAAATAAATAGGAAGAAGTAGAAAAATAATGAACCACAAAAAATTGCTCAAAATTCCTAACAATGCCAAGTATGATGAATTCAGGTCACAAGCCTCAAAGCTCATATTGCATCACTCCTGTTGGTTTTAGTTCTGAATTATTTTTATCTATCATTTTGACTTTGCAATTGTGCGTTTCTAGATCTATGTTTGCAGTTATGCTTAACTAATTTCTTGATCATTTTGATGTTCTGTAGGCAGATTTACCTGATCATCTATCTAAGCATTGTTTGTCTACATGGATGAAGTGGCTTTTCCCCCTAGAGTGATATGCCACCATTCCTTCAACATGGACTGAAAACTGGTACTCTCCAGTGTAGGAGAGCAAGATTATTAATATAATTTACAATCTGGTGAGTGACACTATGAAGTTTGTTTTGAATCAGCTATCTTTTTTCTTCTTTCTTCTGTTTTTTTTTTCCTAAGAAAAGAAGCAATCATCATATACAATGTTTGAATGCAGGTGGAGGAATGGAAGGGCAGATGTTGTCTTCAACTGTTGCCATTCTAATGGCGATTTTCGAAATGGCTTTCATTAAGTTCCTTTCAGATGGGTAGAGGAATATGTTTGGTGATTGTATTCGATGAGAAAAGTTTCTCCACATGGCCTTGTTTCTCAATTCCAAGTAAGAATCTTGGATCCCATTCAAATGGTCTTTGGTGTTTGATTTTAATTTCCTTAGTTTGATGGGTTTAAACTGTGGCAGAATTGACAAGCTAAGAGATTTTTTGTTGAATTGCTGTTTGTTCTGATTCCAGGACTATGCTCAGGAATGTTATGGCTTCCCCCTCACTTCAGTGCTTCCTTATTTCTATTCATCACTTCTCCTAGTACTAGTAGTTTGTGGTAACTCTGTGTTGCTTTGCTCGTCAAGAATCTTTGTGGTAAGATATTTATCTTATTGATTTTAGTAGGTGCTGTTTTAAGCTTAGTTTGTGTTAAATTTCAGGCCGTTTTAACAATATTTTTCATCTGAATCAAATATATCATAATACTCTCAGCATCTAATTCAGAGACATCAAGTTTTTTAGGAATCTAGATATTGAGTGGCATTTTGGAGGCTAATGGCAGTAACTAAGGCTGAAATTTAGACTGCAGCTAAAGAGTTTTCAGATAGTATGTAAAGGTTGGCATGGATGTCTATAGTAATTCTCTAAAAGAAGTGGGAAAGAGATGTTTGTTGAGCAGAAATTAACATTTGAATTTTTTTTCCTTTCCTCTAGCTTGGGCATTTGCTATGCCTGCTTTGGGTAGTCCGTCTGAGCTTATTCCCCTTGTGATCAAAGCTGAAGCAGTGTATGCAGCTAAACAGAATGGAGGACAAATAGACCACTCTCTTTTTGTTAGTCAAAGACATTCCCCTAAACATTAGTTGGTTAAGAAAGGCTTTCACTAGGCACTGCCCTCCTCTCCCTCATTGCTGGAAATTAATAGGGTAGCCCGCTGTTTTGTATGAGTTGCTTTCTGATATATTATTTCTAATTGAGCTGTTAGTTTCTTGTAGCTGTTAGAAAAGAATTCATGGACCAAAATGAGATTATAAATGCTGTGTAAAAACATGTTCAACTGAAGTTGGTGACTTTTCAGGGATTATAGCTTTTATTATTGATTGCATGAATTTCTTTTGCTGCTTTTAGAAACCTTTGTACCTAAAAAATACTTATGGCAAAATCAAAGTAATGTGTTCTCCGTACATGGGGATGTTACCTTTCAATCTCTCTCTCTCTCTCACTCTCAGGGGAAAAACAGAAGAAAAGGGAGGTGGTGGGAGGGGTAAATGGATTTTAGATCATAGGTTTTATAATGACAAGGATGGCATGCTGGGCATCATCCTACTGATTTTATTTTTATTTTCATGATTGTCTAGATTATATTGGATAGTTTGTGAAAATATTGGGTTTGGATCTGTTTTTTATTCTGAAAATTTTACATTTAAGTTATTTGATTCATCAAGTACCTCCTATGGTTCTGGTAGTACAGTTAACTAGAGAATTATGTCTCAGGGAAAAGTGAACATTTTGGCACTTGTGTAAAACAGTTTTATTTTCCATTTCCAATTTTTATAATTTTTGCAAAAATGTTTAGCTTTTCAAATTTTGTATAGGAAAGTCGGAAAACATTTCTTTAATTGTTTCCTAGATTTCCTATATAATTCTTGGAAAAATGGAAAATAATGTCGTATTTTTGTAATTATTTGAAAACCATTTTCCTACAACTAACCAAGTTCTTTCTTTCTCGTTCTTTTGA